>NC_088395.1:18621500-19268750 GCF_037993035.2 Macaca fascicularis | reverse complement strand
AGGTTCTTCCAGTGATTACAATTTAATGAGATTTTCTGTACTCTCAGGTTAGACTGAAAGGAATTCCTTAAGGTTTCTTTCAGAAAATATCAAAAGGATTCATTTTAATAATTGAGTTAACTTCTAGAATTCTTAGGTCAGGACCAGAGTTTGTTGTAGAAATGAACTAAGCAATGGTGCTTTGAGGGCAGCAGGTATGGGAAACAGAGGGAGGTGTGAGGTAAAAGTCTTCTATGGAGCAGGCTGATTGCTAGTTACATCAGACACTGATGGAGATCCTTTAGTAATCTTTTTTTTTGGAGACAGAGTCTCATTCTGTCGCCCAGGCTGGAGTGGAGTGTAGTGGCGCAATCTCGCCTCACTGCAACCTCCGCCTCCTGGGTTCAAGCGATTCTCCTACCTCGGCCTCCCATGTAGCTGGGACTACAGGCATGTGCTACCATGCCTGGCTAATTTTTGTATTTTATTTATTTGTTTAGAGATAGAGTCTTGCTCTATTGCCCAGGCTGGAGTACAGTGGCGTGATCTTGGCTCACTGCAATCTCCACCTCCCAGGTTCAAGCAATTTTCCTGCCTCAACCTCCTGAGTAGCTGGGACCACAGGCATGTGCCAACACGCCTGGCTAACTTTTTGTATTTTTAGTAGAAATGGGGTTTCACCATGTTGGCTGGGCTGGCCTCGAACTCCTGACTTCAGATGATCTACTCGCCTCCGCCTCCCAAAGTGCTGGGATTACAGGCATGAACAACCACGCCTGGCCTAATTTTTGTATTTTTAGTAGAGATGGGGTTTCGCCATGGTGGCCAGGCTGGTCTCGAACTCCTGACCTCAGGTGATCCTCCTGCCTTGGCCTCCCAAAGTGTTAGGATTACAGGCGTGAGCCACCGTGTCTGGCCAACCCTTTAGTAATCTTAATTGTCATGAGCATCCCTAGAAGTAGATGGGAAAGGACACCCACATACCCCCAGCTATTCCGTGTGTAGGTTGCACTTCTGTAAGTAGACGCAGTGGATCATGCCTAATAACAGAAAGAATTGATTGCTGCCTCTCTGCTTTAAATAATTGTTGCTCAGCCTACAGTCACATTTGTTTTATTCATCGAGAAGAATCAAATGCATCTGTATGTGACAGCTTTTGATGGGAAGATGGGGGAACAAAATAGTAATGCTAATTGTAAATCAAATTTTTGTACGAGGTGTTTACTACTAGATCCATATGCCTGAAAGAGTGGGGAAGCCCCAGCATATTTCCTTTTTTATTAAGATAATGTTAATTATATTGACCTTCACTTCCTTTCTGGGCTACTGAAAGATATTTGTTTCCTGACAAGTTGATAAGGGATTATGCAGGAAGACACCTAGTCGGGGTATTCAACATGCTTAGAAGCAGTTTTAAATTGCAGCATTAAAATGGGGAGGAATTTCCAAAAGGTGAGCCAGTTATGTGCGAACCATATTTTTAATTTTCTTGGATTCCATTTCATAAGGTCGTACTATCAACACGTGAACAATGGGGAATTCTACCCCTTTCAAGTCATTTAATGAAAAGGGCCTAAGCTAAGATTGTGACTTGCCTGGCACTCAAATAATGTTATTTATATTTTTTTAGTTGCTAGACAACTCTGGGGCCTTAGAGGGCTTGTCCGCTACAAGTTGTATGCTTTTTTGTCCTTGTGTTTTTCCTTCTTCAGTATGAGTATGACCATGATGCAAATGGTGAGAGAGTTGTCTTGGGGAAAGGCACGTATGGGATTGTGTATGCTGGCCGAGATCTGAGCAATCAAGTGCGAATAGCCATCAAAGAAATTCCGGAGAGAGATAGCAGGCAAGTCCAGGCGGGCCTTCCACATTTTGGGTGCCATCTCCACACCCCAGATCCCATACCCACTGCTGATGGTGTGGAGGAGTTAAGGACGAAAGCATTATGTTATCACAAAACCTGTCATTCTCTTGTAATAGGGATGATCTGCCTTTTTTTTTTTGGAAATGGAGTCTCACTCTCTTGCCCAGGCTGGAGTACAGGGGCATGATCTCGGCTCACTGCAACCTCCGCCTCCCAGGTTCAAGCGATTCTTGTGGCTCAACCTGTAGCTGGGATTACACCACACCCAGCTGATTTTTTTTTTTTTTTTTTTTTTTTTGTATTTTTAGTAGAGACGGGATTTCATTATGTTGGTCAGGTTGGTCTCAAACTCCTGACCTCAAGTGATCTGCCCGCCTTGGCCTGTCAAAGTGCTGGGATTACAGACGTAAGCCACCGCACCTGGCGTGATCTGCTTTTGTTTTGTGTATTATAGATTGAGAAAATGGAAGAACTTCACTTCAGAGGCATGTGGATTGCAGAGGATCATATTTTAAAAGAAAATGTTTGTTGTTTTTCCACATCAGCTAGGTCTAAAGTTTTACATTTTTTGCGTAGTTGTTTGCAAGTATATATACATTTTTGAGATGAAGTCTCACTCTGTCACTCAGGCAGGAGTGCGGTGGCAGATCTCGGCTCACTGCAGTCTCTGCCTCCTGGGCTCAAGCGATCTTCCCACCTCAGCTGCCTGAGGAGCTGGGACTACAGACACACGTCACCATGCCTGTCTAATTTTTGAGTGCAAATATAATTTTTAAATGTGACTGGGTTATTTTAAATTCACATTGTAGCAGTTGAAAATGGCTATGATTTGTTCAGATGCATCATTGCGGAAAATTACATGTAGTTAAAAAAAAAATAGATTTTTGCAGTACAGAATTTTTTTTAACATCCTACCCTTCACCCTCACCCATGGATTTTGGACTGTTTTTCTACCATTAGTACTGCTTATTCATTTCTTTGACTTTTTTTAGTTTGAAGAAATGTTTGTTTCTAGCTGGGCATTGTGGCTCAAGCCCGTAATCCCAGCACTTTGGGAGGCTGAGGCGGGTAGATCACTTTAGGTCAAGAGTTCGAGACCAGCCTGGGCAACATGGTGAAACCCCATCTCTATTAAAAATACAAAACTTACATGGGTGGGCATGGTGGAGCATGCCTGTAGTCCCAGCTACTTGGGAGGCTGAGGCACAAGAATCGCTTGAACCCGGGAGGCAGAGGTTGCAGTGAGCCGAGATTGTGCCACTGCACTCCAGCCTGGGTGACAGAGTGAGACCCTGTCTCAAAAAAAAAAAAAAAAAAAGGTTTCTTTTTAAATGTATACCACCACAGAATGCGAAATGAGCATTGCAGTGTTGACTGCCAAGTGTTTCTGTAGAGAAGCTACACACACAGTTGGAATTAATCATCCCAGGGTCCACAGGGGTGCCAGACCACAGCTGTAGGGTTGCCTTCAGTGCCGAGTGCTGACGAATATGTGTAAATACCCTTTTATCCGGGTGATTGCTGATATACTGGGGATGAGTTGCAAGGGATTTCTGCCAGCTCTAAGACCCTTCATTCATCCATTCATCTATTTGTTGATTTTCAGTGGGATAGCATGTTATGATACGTGAATTATGAGACAGGACCTGAAATGAACTATTTCCATTTCTTCATTTCACCAATAAGAAAATCAAGACTGAGGAAGATTAAATGACTTTCCCAAGGATGTTTAGAAACAAGACTAGGATCCGAGTCTCTTGAGTTCCTCATCCAGCATCCAGTCTCTTTTCTCATGATGGATAAGGTGTTGCAGTTGTATATATTCGGGGAAAATGCTGGCATGTCCCATCTCCTTCATTTGGTAGCAATAGCTGTTCTAGCTTTTTGTTGCTGATCAGTAGTTCCTGGGATTATGAGAGCCAGAAGAGACCTTTTAGAGACTGTTTTGTTCAGCACCCTAAATATATAGGCTGAACTTACGATGATCGGAACCTTCTCTGTGTCAGACTCTGGGCTGGCACTGGGGACTGAAAGGTGACTAGGATAGTGTCCTTTTCCCAGGATGGTGCTGGTTTGGTGGGAAATGCAGATGCTTTGCCTGTGAGTGAAAGTGTCAAGTGCCATGATAGAGGAGTACACAGAGTGTTTTTAGAACACAGAAGAGGAATGAATTACTCTCCTTAGTGAGTTGTGGCAAGTTTGAAAAAATAAAGATATTTTTAAAAATAAAGATAAACTTTGAGCTGGACTTTCAGGGATGAGTAAGAATTTGTTTAGCGGAAAAGGAGGCCTATGCTGATGGAAAAACAGAGCTCTTAAAACACAAAGTATATTCAGAGAACAACAGATTGTCTGATATGACTTGAATGTAGGATACAGGGCAGTGAAATGCTCTTGAAATGAGGCCAAAAAAATTTTTTTAAAGCCTTAGCCTGAACTGATCTTTGAAAGTCCTTGTATATGACATTAAATAGCCTGGTCTTTATGTGGAATTTATGTGGGGAAGGGATGCGGTAAAGTGTATGTTTTAAGAAGAGGTAGTATAATGGCCAAGGGTGGGGAATGGATTAAAAAGGCCAGAGACCAGGGCTGGGTGGCCCATTAGGTGGCTGCTGTTGTGGTCTGGGGTGACTCTGTAGAATAAGACAAGAGGGCAGCTGAGGACAGAACCTTCCAGAACACCACCCTTCATGGGAGGCAGAGGATGACCACTCTTCATGGGAGGAGGCAGAGGAAGAGGGGCTGTTGAGAGAGGTAAGGAAGGGTTGGTGGGTTCAGGCCCTAACAATAACAGTAGTAACAATAGCAGTCATTCACTAAATACTCACCACATACCAGCTATTCCACTAAGTGCTTAAGGAAATGGACATGCCTTGGCCCCTGGCAGCCCTGCGTGGCTGTAGGCTTATCCTCTGTTGTACAGATGGGAAGTTGAGTAGTCTCATGGAAGCCAGAGAAGAGCAAGTTTCCAGAAAGAAGGGATGGGCAGCAGTGGGGCAGGTCCTGTTGAGGTGAGATGTGGGTCTTGAGTCCCTGGGATTTGGCAGGTGACCCTGGCTCTGTTTTCCCAATAGGTATTCCCAGCCACTGCATGAGGAGATAGCCCTGCACAAGTACCTGAAGCACCGCAATATCGTTCAGTACCTGGGCTCTGTTTCAGAGAATGGCTACATTAAGATATTTATGGAGCAGGTGCCTGGAGGTGAGTAGTCGCTGTCTTCTGGTCTCACATTCTGAAAATCACTACAACATTGATGTCATTTGTTGTCCTGCCATTTACAAAATGACAGACCCCTAAGCCAGGCCTGTAGGGCGCCTGTAGTCCCAGTTACTTGGGAGGCTGAGGTGGGAAGATCACTTGAGCCCATGAGGTCAAGGCTGCAGTGAGCCACAATCACAGCACTGCACTCCAGCCTGACGACAGAACCAAAGCCCATCGCTCTTAAAAAAAAAAAAAAAAAAAAAAAGCAACAGACCTTTTAGATGTTGGAAAGTTGGATACTTTCCAAATGTCATATAAGCAGTCTATTTCTGGTTTGTTGATGCAGTTTGTTCAACCCACAAATATTCATTGACTGTCTACGGAGAAAACAGTCTTTGGCCTTGAGGCCTTCACAGTCTAGGAGTTAAAAGATGGATTTGGACAAGGGTGCAGAAGAGGGAACATAGGTGTTAAAGTGACAATGCAAAATAGCATTTTGATGATGAACTCAAGCACCAGTGTTTTATCCACAAAAATCCCTGAATTCAAGAGGTAGGGCACAGGTGGGGAGTTCCTGGGATCTGGAGCCAGACCATCTAGTTTGAATCAGTTCCTCCATCCACAAGCTGTGTGACTTCAGGCAAATTGTTTTCCCTCTCTGTGCCCTCAGTTTTCTGATTGAATAAATGAACTGTAAAATTGGAGTAATAATGACTCTGATAATTGGAGTAATAATTATTGGAATAACAACGCTGTCTCAGTGAGCTGTTGGGTGGATTCTGTCTGGCAGAGAACAAGAGCTCAGTAAGTGCTCATTGAAATAATAAATCAAACCCTTCAATAAAATAATAGTTATCTGAATACAGATGTTGAAACCTCAGTTAGAAATCTTCATTCATTCACTCAACCGACAGTTATTAAGAGTCTACTATTACAGGAAGAGTCTTAAGTATATTTATTAAGAGCCAGGCAGTCAGCCAGGCACAGTGGCTCACGCCTGTAATTCCAGCACTTTGGGAGGCCGAGGCGGGTGGATCACTTGGGGCCAGGAGTTCAAGACCAGCCTGGCCAACATGGAGAAACCCCCTCTCTACTAAAAATACAAAAAATTAGCCAGGTGTGGTGGCGTGTGCCTGTAGTCCCAGCTACTCTGGAGGCTGAGGCACAAGAATCGCTTGAACCCGGGAGGCGGAGGTTGCAGTGAGCCGAGATCACACCACTGCACTCCAGCCTGGGTGACACAGTGAGACTCTGTCTCCAAAAAGAAAAGAAAGAGCCAGGCAGTGGGCTAGATTTTCAGGGTTATGTTAGGATAAATGAAGTAGTTTCTTTTCCCCTTAAGTTGGTCATAGTCTGTCAGAAAACTCGTCCATTGCTGCTTTTTTCTTTTTTCTTTTTTGAGAGTAGTCTCTCTGTCTGTCGCCCAGGCTGGAATGCAGCGGTACGATCTTGGCTCACTGACTGCAACCTCTGCCTCCCGGGTTCAAGCAATTCTCCCTGCCTCAGCCTCTCAAGTAGCTGGGATTACAAGTGCGCGCCAACATGCCTGGCTAATTTTTGTATTTTTAGTAGAAATGGGGTTTTGCCATGTTAACGAGGCCGGTCTTGAACTGACCTCAGGTGATCTGTCCACCTTGGCCTCCCAAAGTGCTGGGATTACAGGCGTGAGGCACTGCGCCCAGCCCATTACTCTTCACATTAGTTGATAACCCCATCCCAGGTCTTAGGTTTAAGGGCATCAACAGAATCAGAGACAGATGTTTCATCTCCTTTTACAGATGGGGAGACCAAGGTAGATCAAGGTCCCATAACACTGTGTAAGTGGGAAGCTGAGACCAGCTGATGTCTGAGGGCCCGTTCCTGCCAGTGAACAGGACGTCCTGCAGCTCACATGATGTCCTTTGAGACGTGGTCACAGCGTCCTGAAGGGAGCTTTTCTTTTGGCCCAAATGTTCAGTGTTTAATAGTGTAATTGGGGGAAGTGGTTCTTGATCAAGACAGTCCTACCCTGTGACCTGCCACTGTGGCTTTCTCGCACTGAGGACAGAGAGACCCAACTTCTTCCAGTCCTAGTCCTTGTCACCCTAAAGGGCCCCTCACTCTGGACCTGTCCACTTCTGATTACAGGAAAGGTATAAAACATGGCTTTGACCCAAGCAGAATGGCTGAGACAGACCTGCTGTAAACAAGTGTCATGGGACCTGAGTTATGTAGGCCAGCAGGCCGTGTCCCTCAAGTTGAGAGAGAATTATTTCGCTCTCCTCCTAACTTCATGCAGCTGAACAGAGCTAAACCCACAATTGGCCCCACTGAATTTCAGGGGGCACAAGGGGTTTGTGTTCACCCTCCGCCTCTGGTCAGGTTCATGTGCTGCTTCGCTTCCAGTCCGTTCTCTGGCTGTAGCTATAGTGGGGAGGAAACATGTTGCATTTCGCCCAGATCCAATGGTGTTGGTGTAAGCGCTTATGTTAGGTTAGAAACCTCACCTCACTTTATTTCCCTGAACTCTCACCATTGAAACTTTCTCTTCCTGCTACGTTTTTTGCCGTGACTGTCTCTAGGAAGCCTTTCGGCTCTTCTGCGATCCAAATGGGGGCCGATGAAGGAACCGACGATCAAGTTTTACACCAAACAGATCCTGGAGGGCCTTAAGTATCTCCATGAAAACCAGATCGTGCACAGAGACATAAAGGTACTTGCTTTTTAAAGCTGATGAGGTTGCCTTTGCTCGTATCAGATCACGAGAGCTGTCGGTGGTATCTGCTGAGTGACTGGCTGACAGGGGTATGATTTAGCACAACCGTCCCCAAAATGCAAAGTCTAGTTTCCCTAGAGACTTGTGACGGTTTCCCAAGGTCCAGATCTGTTTCCTATGAGTTCGTTTCAGCCAGTCTTTTAAGCACTTTATGTTGTTCTTTTCCAAAGGGCGATAATGTTCTGGTGAACACCTACAGTGGAGTGGTGAAAATCTCCGATTTTGGGACCTCAAAACGTCTTGCGGGTGTGAACCCCTGCACAGAGACTTTTACTGGTAAGCGGACCAGAGCTTGGCGTGGGGTGCCCATCCCGCAGTTACGCTTTCTGCACAAGCTGTGGTTGTTCAACCGTTATTCAGTGAGCACCTTCTCGGAGCAGAGTGAGCAATTTACTTGAAGTGGACGGTGTATTGTCCCCAACTTCAAATTGTTTTAACTTTGTCATAGTGATGCACTTAGCCAGCTACTTGTGGCAACAAGCTTGCCCTACTTTCTTCTTTGTCATCCAGAAGTTGGGTAGATGGAGTGCTCTGCTGAGGTGCTGAGGTTTTTCTTTTTCTTTTTAAGACGGGATCTCACTCTGTCGCCCAGGCTGGAGTACAGTGGCATGATCTCGGCTTACTGCAACTTCCACCTCCCTGGGTTCAAGTGATTCTCGTGTCTCAGCCTCCCAAGTAGCTGGGATTATAGGCGCGCCCCCTACCATGCCTGACTAAGTTTTGTATTTTCAGTAGAGACAAGGTTTCACCATGTTGGCCAAGCTGGTCTCGAACTCCTGACCTCAAGTGATTCGCCCACCTCAGACTCCCAAAGTGCTAGGATAGATTACAGGTGTGAGCCACTGTGCCCGGCCTCTGCTCAGGCTTTCTGAAGGTCCCTCAACCAATCAGCAGGATGGCAGCACATCTCTTTAAAGTTAATAGCACGTTATTTGAAATTGTAGGTAATGCTGAATAACAATATTCCTCAGACAACTGATTAAGACATTTTATTGGTCTGTCATAAAAATAACCTGTTACCGTAGTGAATTCTGGTACCTTGTGTTTTGACATGATTGTGTTTCCAAGAGAGGCTAATTCTTCCTGGGGAATGTGGTATTCTAAGTGATTTTGAGGAACTGGATTTTCTTGTCCATGTGTCAGTGATGGAATAACGAGCATTGAGAGGGACTGGGTTCAAAGGGTGGTATACAATTACCAGCTAGTTTCACAGTTGCAAGATCAATAAGTAGAATGATGGTCAAAAGCTACCTGTGGCTATTGGAAATTCCTGCTTAAACCTGACTAATAACAAGAACTTTGATCGTTGGAAAGAAGTACTGATTTTTGAATAAGTAAAGGTTTGTAGTCCCCCAAGGAGTAATGTAAAGATCACAAAGATCTTGCTTGATAGAATTATGAAGCAGCTGAGGCCTGGCATAGTGGCTGACACCTGTAATCCCAGCACTTTAAGAGGCCGAGATGGGAGGATCACTTGAGGCCAGCAGTGCAAGACCAGCCTGGTCAACATAGTGAGACCCCATTTCTTTAAAAAAAAAAAAGAAACAGCTTTCATAGGCTGGGCACTTTGGGAGATTGAGGCAGGAGGATCTCACTTGAGCTCAGGAGTTCAAGACCAGCCTGGGCAGCATAGGGAGAATCTCATCTCTACAAAAAATAAATAATCATTATTACATGTTATATTTATATATTATATAATAATTATAACAATTATTGGCTGGGTGTGGTGGTGTGCACCTGTGGTCCCAGCTACTAGTGAGGCTGAGGTGGGAGGATCTCCTGAGCCCAGGAGGTTGAGGCTGCAGTGAGCTGTGATGGTGCCACTGCACTCCAGCTTGGGTGGCAGAGCGATACTGTGTCTCAAAAAAAAAAAAAAAAAATCAGCTCTTAAAATAATATAGCTCTGAAATAAGGTATAAAAGACAGGTGACTGTTCTCTATCTCTGCAGTCACTAAAGCTGTAGAGTGGACAGCTTGGGTCTTATTTTTGGTGAATAATGTCTCAGCTTTGAAAGCCTTTTTGTCAACGAGAGAGTTGTTGTGTGTCAGCCACTGGACACCCACAGTGGAGACACATTCACCATCTAAAGAGAAGTTTAATACATCACAAAATGACTTCTCACTTGTAACACAAGGGAGATAGTGTGCCTGAAAATGGGAAAATATTATACCAGGGACACTATCAGAATCTCCCAAAGAATGAGTGCATTGAATTTTCATTCATTGTTTCTGGTATAAATATACATATACATCTATCAATATGTGTATATGAATATGTATGTATGACTAGCACTTTAGTTTCTTTTAGCATTTTACTACCCTAATTGAAAATAACTTGTATCCTCCTCTTTGGAAGCCAACAATTAGCTTGGCAGTACGTAGCAAGAGGGGCTCTGATATGACAAGGAGTTATTTCAAGACATAAAACCCCCAACAATTTATCTCCTAATTAGCATCCCTGAGGAGGAAACAAACTCACAAAGAAAACACATGTATAATTCATCCTTGCATATCACATTTCCCAAGTAATTGGCTTGGGGAGGCATGGATTTTGCATTGCAAAAGAATGCAGGGGTGTTTGGGGGATAATAAAGAAGGGGTCTCATTTTGGTTAGGAAATTCCCCTGCATATAATTGCTCTTTGCAAAACAGAGCAGTTCTGTAAGGAAATCTCAGCTGGTTGGTGCAGAACTCTGGGTCGGTGGTTGCTCAGCCTGGCAGGAGAGCCAGAGGGTTTCAGGCAACTTCCTGGCCTGGAGCCCTCCCTCAGTGTGTTCCTCTGAAGGGTTTGCCCCACACATAGGAACCTGTGAGAACGGGAGGAAGTTATAGCCAGGGTCAGCCCCCACTTGCCTTTTTTTTAACAGCGTTATCGAGGTATAGCTGACATATCATCAGAGCACCCCTTAGAAGTGCACAATTCATTGGTTTTCAGTAAATTTACTGAGTTACTCAGCCATCACCACGATCCAGTGTCTGAACCTAGCAGCCCTCATGCCCCTTGGTACTCAGTCCCCATTCCCACTCCAGCCCCAGCTTATCACTCATCTGCTTTGTTGTGTTTGTGTGACTTTGCCCATTGTGGATATTCACATGCATGGAATGAATACAACATATGGGGTTTTGCATGTAGCTTCTTTCACGTTGAGTCCTGTTTTTGCAGTTCCTCCATGCAGTGGTGTGTATGGGTACTTCCTTGTTCTTCATGGCTGAATGGCATTCCATTGTGTGGAGAACCACATTTTGTTCATCCATTCACCAGTTAACAGTCATTTGGGATTGTTTCTACTTTTTGGCCACTGTGGATAATGATACTGTGAACATTCGCATACAAAGCGTGTGTGAACATGTGTTCTCAGCCCTCTGGGGTAGATACCTAGGAGGAGAACTCAGGACAGGAGCTCTGTTCCTGTCTGGCTGCAAACATCGTCGGTTCAAATTCTGGCCCAACCACTTGCTAGCTCTGTGACCTTGGGCATAACCTCCATGTGCCTCAGTTTCTTCATAAGTAAAATAGAAATGCTCGTCGTACCTACTCATAGGGTTTTTATGAGAGTAAAGTGAGTTACTGATGAAGTGCTTTGACTGGTCCCTGGCACATAGCAAGTGCAATTGAAGTGTTTGCTAATTAAATACTCACTTGTACTTAGAAGTCATGGGTTATTAGAGCTGGAAGGAGCCTTTAAGAGAACTGAGTTTAGGTGTGTAACTTATGTGTTGAACCCATTGGACTCAAAGGGTATAATCACAAAAGCCACTGGATTTTTCTCTCCCACTTTTCATCCTGCCCGGGGCGGGATTTCTTTCCTTTGACTTTTCCAGCCACCCTTACATAACAGAGAAAGTCATACCGACACTTGAAGGAGCGCACACAGTCTGAATTCAGGAATTAAAAAGGACTTATTGCTTGAACCCTGGAGGCGGAGGTTGCATGAGCGGAGATTGCACCACTGCACTTCAGCCTGGGCGACAGAGCTAGACCCTGTCTCAAAAAAAAAAAAAAAAAAAAAAGAAGGATTCAGGCTAATACACTGATCAACACTCTGGTCCTCATTCAGAAGTCAGACCGCTCTCCCCTCTCCCTGCAGGCAGCGACCTGTGGTCAGGAGCAGGGTGTTGGCTTCTTCTCTCTAATCACCAGTTGCAGAAAGGAGAGGACAGGAACAGGGAAAGTTGTCACTTGACTAGCACCGTTGGAAGCTGGCTTTGCATGCTGTGGGCCTGGCTGATGTTTAGTGATTTTCCCTCGCCGGCTCTCTCTGGATGTAACGCCTGTGTCGTGGGCAGGGGCCTGTCCTTTGTCTGACTGCCCCTCCTCCCAGTCATTTACCGCTTACATCACATCCTCCCTCCATCTCTTTCTGTTGAGGGATTCAGCTCCTGGAGGACTGTGTTTGAGCAGGAATTCCTTTTCTTTTTTTCTTTTTAATATTTTATTGGGCAGCTCCTGGAACCAGAATAGGTTCTGAGAGAGACTCCCAGGATTCCTTTTAGGAAGACCATAGGCCGGGCACGGTGGCTCATGCCTGTAATCCCAGCTCTCTGGGAGGCTGAGGTGGGAGGATCGCTTGAGCCCAGGAGTTTGAGACCAGCCTGGCCAACATAGTGAGATCCCGTCTCTACCAAAAATATAAAAATTAACTGGGTGTGTGGTGTGCACTTGTAGTCCCAGCTACTCAGGAGGCTGAGGTGAGAGGATCACTTGAGCCCAGAAGAATGAGGCTGCAGTGAGCCATGATTGTGCCACTGCACTCCATCCTGGGCGACAGAATGAGACCCTGTCAATCAGTCAATCAATCAAATAAATAATAAAAATAAAAGATAAACCCTAAGCCAGTATTTCTGTAATAGGTCCCCCATCTGGTGTCCGGGGTTCATGAAGCTTCAGCCCACTGTTGAGAGGGTGTGGCAGTATCCCCAGACCATACAGCCCCCTGTCTGCTGCTGGAAGTTACCTTTGCTCCCTTGGGAGCCAGTCCACTGTGTAATTTACCTACAGGAACACATACACACGGAGCTGAGTCGGCTCAGTGAAGCCCCCTTCAAAGGCTTTGGGTTAGGAACAAGTGGCGCCCCCTTCCCACCAGACTCATCCCTTGGGCAGGTCAACTAGGGTAGTCCCTTGGACCATGGGAAGATTGTACCGTACTTTTCTTTTCTGTACTTGATTAACATGAAATTTCGAAATTTGGGCTCTAACGGTATCTCTAAGGGCCTGTGGAAGATGTACTGATCGTGACTTGGTATTGAGTGGCTTGAATTGCCCTGGGCCCACACGCTTTTGGGGACAGTCCTGCCCCAAATCCTGTAACTTGGGAGAGGGTAGGCAGCCCAGCATCTCTCTCTCTGAAGAAGCTGCCTCAGCACCACCCCCTACACTACTCTGTCAACTCTCTCAGCCCCTTGATCAGAATAGAAGGTTCCTGGGCCTCAGTTATAAACTCGTGTCTTCTGTCGTGTGTCTTCTTTGCTGGTAATCTTAAAATCCTGTTGGACAATTCTCCAGGAGTCCCCAATGGATTTTGTGCCCTAGGGGGTCTGAGTCAGTGCCTGTGGGTCTCTTGGTCACCTTCTTCTGAACTCTGCACCACTGCACTGGTGTGGGTACCTAAGAGCCATAGTGGGCTGTGACCAGTGACCAGTGTGTTAGGGCATACCTTGAAGGAAATATAGTTTAGGGAGCATATGGGGCCCCAAGAGAACCAGATTTTTATTTATTATTATTATTTCTTTAGAAATGGAGCCTTACTGTGTCGCCCAGGCTGGAGTGCAGTGGCATGTTGTCAGCTCAGTACAACCTCCGCCACCCAGGTTCAAACGATTCTCCTGCCTCAGCCTCCCGAGTAGCTGGGACCACCGGCGCGTGCCACTGTGCCCGGCTAATTTTTGTTCTTTTAGTAGAGATGGGGTTTCACCATGTTGGCCAGGCTGGTCTCGAACTCCTGACCTCAAGCCATCCGCCTGCTTCGGCCTCCCAAAGTGCTGGGATCACAGGTGTGAGCCACTGTGCCTGGCCTGTGAGAGCCAGATTTAAGGCAACCCAATTTTCCAGGAGTTGTGCATGATTCAGATGCCCCACAATGCCATCTTCACTTGGTTTTCTCGACAGAATCCAGCCTTTGGGATAGCTGATGTACACACCCAGCGTGTGTCCCACCAGGGAGTGTTCCCTTGAGTATTTGAAATAGTTGTGTGTGTCCGTCTCTCTGTTGGCAGTACTGAGAGTGAATGGTTACCCCGTGAATACAGTAGTGCATAAAATGGAGCACCCAGTTTTCCATTATTGCCCTGTACCTTCCAGTGACATGGAAAGATGCTCCAATATGGTTTTGGAAATCCTTACATGCTCTTACTCAGGCAGCTTTTTTTTCCAGCAGTGCTTCTTCTTGATGTAGCATGTGGATGAGTGATGTCATGGTGTGTAGTTCTGAACTTGGAGGTAGAAGACATGGGTTCTAGCCTAAGCGAATCCTTTAGCCTCTCTGAACCTCAGTTGCCTCCTGTGTAAAGCAGGAATAATGGTAGACAGTGCTTCCTCTGCCCAACCTTCCAGAGTCGTTTGAGTCAGATGGACAAAGCTATGTGGAGACAATTGGTAAGCCATCAAGAGCTCACCAGAAGTCAGATTTGTGGCAGGCAGCCTCCAAAATGACCCCCAATGATCCCTGCCTCCTGACAGTCACACCCTTGCATGGTTCCCTCCCATTGAATGTGGACTGGACTTAATGACTTGCTTCTAATGAATAGGAAGGAGTGGGAGTGATGGTGTGTGACCTGGAGACTAGGTCATAAAAGGCAGTGTGCCATTCCTCTTTCTCTCGGATCACTCTCTCTGAGGGAAGCCATGTCTCAAGCCAGTCCTATGGAGGATCCCATGTAGTGAAAAACCGAAACCCTCCACTAGCTCTATCCTTAGTGAGTGGGCTTGGAAACTGATCCTCCAGCCCCAGTCCAGACTTCAGATGACTGTAGCCCCAACTGCTGTCTGGACTGCAACTTCCTGGGAGACCCTGAGCCAGGTCCACCTAGCTAGCTAGTTGCTCCTGGATTTCAACCCTTAGAAACTCTGTAAGACCTAACTGTTGTTTGAGTTGATAGATTTGGGGGATCATTTCTTAAACAGCAGTAAATAACTACTATGAATGCCATTATTAAGTCCTTGCCTTTAGAAAGAGTGCTGTTCACCATGGCTCCATATTTTTTAAAATCTGCAAATTTTAACTTTTGTGGGTATATAGTAGGTATATATATTTATGGGGTATATAGACTATTTTGATGCAGGCATCTAATGTGTAATAATCACATCAGGGTAAATAAGGTATTTATTACCTCAGGCATTTATCCTTTGTGTTACAAACAATCCAATTATGCTCTTTTCATTTTTTTTAAATGTACAGTTTTTTTGTTTTGTTTGTTTGTTTTGAGACAAGGTCTCACTCCCATCTGCCCAGGCTGGAGTGCAGTGGCATGATCTTGGTTCACTGCAGCCCCAACTTCCTGAGCTCAGGTGATCCTCCCACCTCAGCCTCCCAAGTAGCTGGGACTACAGGTGTACACCACCACCCCTGACTAATTTTTTGTACATTTTTAGTAGAGATGGGGTCTCGCTCTGTTGCCCAGGCTGGTCTCAAACTCCTGGGCTCAAATGATCCACCCACCTCGGCCTCCCAAAGTGCTGGGATTGTAGGCATGAGCCACCATGCCCGGCCAAAATGTATTGACTATAGTCACCCTGTTGTGCTATCAAATACTAGATCTTATTCATTCTTTCTATTTTTTTTGTACCCACTAACCATCCCCACCTTCCCCCAGCCCCCACTGCCCTTCCCAGCCTTTGGTAACCATCCTTCTACTCTCTATGTCCCTGAGTTCTATTGTTTTGATTTTTAGCTCCCACAAATAAGTGAGAGCATGTAATGTTTCTCTTTCTGTGCCTGACTTATTTCGCTTAATATAATGATCTCCAGTTCCATCCATGTTGTTGCAGATGACAGGATCTCATTCTTTTAATGGCTAAATAGTACTCCATTGTATATAAGTACCACATTTTCTTTATCCATTCATCTGGTGATGGACACTTAGGTTGCCTCCAAATCTTAGCTATGGTGAAGAGTGTTGCAACAAACACGGGAGTGCAGATATCTCTTTGATATACTGATTTCCTTTCTTTTGTGTATATACCTAGGAGTGGGATTGCCGGATCCTATGATAACTTTCTTTTTAGTTTTTTGAGGAATCTCCAAACTGTTCTCCATGGTGGTTGTACTAATTTATATTCCCACCAACAGTGTGTGAGGGTTCTCTTTTCTCTACATCCTTGCCCACATTTGTTTTTGCCTGTCTTTTGGATATCAGCCATTTTAACTGCAGTGAGATACTGTCTCACTGTGGTTTTGATTTGCATTTCTCTGATGATTAGGGATGTTGAGCACCCTTTCATATGCCTGTTTGACATTTGTATGTCTTCTTTTGAGAAATGTCTATTCAGATCTTTTGCCCATTTTAAAAAATCAAATTATTAGATTTTTTTTCCGATAGAGTTGTGTGAGCTCCTTATGTGTTCTGGTGATTAATCCCTTGGCAGAGGGGTAGTTTGCAAATATTTTCTTCCATTCTGTGGGTTGTCTCTTCACTTTGCTGACTGTTTCCTTTGCTGTGCAAAATCTCCACATTTAGAATTAAGCAGACTAAATAGGCTTCAATTATGAAATAATTGTACCAGGATGGACAGTTATTTGACCAGAGCCAATTAGCATTAGCCATTTATGTTTGGTTTAGCATTTTTTTCTACTGCTGGATACATCTATAAATGTATTCTCATGCTCTTTGAAGAAATAAATTTAGTGATTATGTTAGGGTCCAGGCAGGAAAACAAAAATAACCCCAGTTATTTCCACGGAGAGAATTTAATAGAAATAACTGTTTGCTGGGTACCAAAAACCAGAAAGGCAGAAAGGGAAGCCCTGAGGTATCAGGAAGCCTATCCCCCTAGGGCTTGGGGGTCAAATGGGAGGGTGAGATTAGAACTTGTTGGGAGGGAGTGTCACCAGGCTGGAGCAGGTACCTCTGAGGGGCAAGATGAGGCTGGTTCTGGAAGTATGGGGTGACACACAGCTGGAGACTGGGGCCAACTGAGGGTCCAATGTCAAGCTTAGGGCCACAGCAAGCACACAGCAGGTCTCCGCTCCCTCCCACCTCCTTCCAGGGTCTCTCTTTAGCGCCACCTGCTTACAGAGCCTAATGGGGAGCTGTAAGCGAAGCAGAATCCCAGACTCAGCCTCACAGAGCAGAGCTGAGAGAGGATAACTTCATAAGAAGCACAGTGTCGGATCCTTCCTCAATTAGAGATTCGTTAGAAGGCACATTCCCTGCCAAGACCTCTCCATCTGTTACAGCAGCAAGAGCCCATAGGGGATATTATGTCACCGGACGTTCCCTTCTTGGGGCTCTGGGATTTCCCAACAGGGCATCAAGTGTAATGTGCCGCCATGTTGCCCAACTCTGCAGCTCACTGAACACTTCCCCGCCAGGGCATCAGCTCTGGAGACCAAAGCCATCATTTGTGCCTCACCGATCTGTTGTGCTCACTGATACAACCCAATTCATATTTAAATTTATATTTAAGTCACTTGGAATTGAATAAAATTAAAACTTAAGAATGCGTTTCTTCAGTCTCACTAGCTACATTTCAAGGGCCCAACAGTCAAATATATGAGGCTAGTGACTACCATATTTAACCACACAGAATAGAACGTTGCCATCATCGCAGGACATTCTGTCCATCACAGCCGCCCCTAGAGTATTTAAAATGGGCACGGAAAGAATGCTAATAAGACATGGGATCTTCCAGAGGGGCGCGTAGTAGGTGGCTTCTCCAAACTTTCTTTTTAGCCAGTGCGCCCTTTGCTTTCTTTCTCTTTTTTTTTTTTTTTTTTTTGAGACTGAGTCTCATTCTGTCACCAAGGCTAGAGTGCAGTGGTGCGTTCTCAGCTCACTGCAAACCAGGTTCAAGGGATTTTCCTGTCTCAGCCTCCTGAGTAGCTGTGATCACAGGCACCCACCACCACGCCTGGCTAATTTTTGTATTTTTAGTAGAGACGGGGTTTCGCCATGTTGGCCAGGCTGGTCTCGAACTTCTGACCTCAGGTGATCCGCCCACCTTGGCCTCCCAAAGTGCTGGGATTACAGGTGTGAGCCACCGTGCCCGTCCCTGCTTTCATTGATTAAAACTCGGGAAACCTTTGGTTGTGTAATCCTGAGATAGTTCTTTGAATTTCTCTGGGTTTCAGTGTTCTATTCATGCGTGGCCAAGGTCATCTCTGACTTTGCTGTCTTCTTTGCCAGCCCCCAGTAGCTGCTGTCACTTCCACACGCGTCCCCTTTGCACAGGCTGAGTTTTAAGGAAAACAAAGGATGTTATTCGCAGAGCCCTTTACTGGCCTCCCCTTGCACTGTCTCCCCTCAACAACCCTTCAGCTTCCCGCCGCCACAGCTGATCACCACCTTCCCTGTGGCACACCTCTGGTAGCTTGTGACCCACAAGAGCACGTCCAAAGCCAGAGCCCTGGGCCCACCCAGCTTGCCCCTGGGCCTGTGCCCTTGCCATTGCCTCCTTAACTCTTCCCACACCCTGCCCTGTGTCAGACATGGCTTGTTCCCCAGACCCGCTGTCTGTCTCACACCCATGATCCCCTTTGTCCAGCTCTCCGGCCTTCACAGCAGGACCCTGCTTCCCTGACAACCCTGGCTACCAACCCAGCAAAGTCACACTTTACCCAGGCTGCTGCCCACCAAGGCCTGAGCCTGGCAGGGGTGCTAGAACCCAGGTGGGACTCTTCCAGCGGATGACTTTGGGCTGCAGACTCCCCAGCGGCCTGGCTGAAGCCCTCTCTGGGCTGCTCTGCCATCCCAGATTGTCCCCGATTCTGCCTTCTCCTCCGCTCCCAGGTGTTGAACCTGCTGTGTGGTCCGTAGCCGGCCCTGCCCGCCCCGGTCCCTCCCGCTTTGTCCTTCAGAGACGACCTCCCCAATAAATCTCTCATATGTTTCATCTCGTCTTGGCATTTACTCCTCAGAGACCCAAATGGACACAGCCATAGATTTCCCTGACCCAAACCAGGCAGAGAGTCAAACCCTATTTTATTAATGTTCTTGTAGCCTTCTGTGTATTTCTCTGTCCTAGTACCTACCACATTTTGCCATTACTGCCACCGCTGCCAGCATTTTGTCTATCTCCTCCACTAGGCAGCTCCCTACCATCAGGCTGTGTTTCTCACGTTCTGGCTTCCCCGTATTTGGCATGTACTAATATGTGCTGACTGAATTGCGCCATTTGTCCTTTGAGGGGCCAGGCAGTCCTCTCTCCACGTGGTTAGTATTAAAGGAAGGCATGTTGCATGTCTCTGGTCAAAGAAAGATGCAACCAGGCCAGGTGCAGTGGCTCACGCCTGTAATCCCAGCACTTTGGGAGGCCGAGGCAGGCACATCACCTGAGGTCAGGAGTTCGAGACCAGCCTGGCCAACATGGTAAAACGTCGTCTCTACTAAAAATACAAAAATTAGCCGGGCATGGTGGTTTGTGCCTCTATTCCCAACTACTTGGGTGGCTGTGGCATGAGAATTGCTTGAACCCGGGAGGTAGAGTTTGCAGTGAGCCGAGATCACGCCACTGCACTCCAGCCTGGGCGACAGAATGAGACTCTGTCTCAAAAAAAAGAAAAAAATTTATGCATGGGACAAGACTCCATCTGCCATTCATGAAGCCATTCATTTCACAGTTAGTGGTGGGTTTTTTGTTTTGTTTTAGAGACAAGGTCTTGCTATATTGCCCAGGCTGGTCTCCAACACCTGGGCTCAGGTGATCCTCCTGCCTCAGCCTCCCGAGTAGCTGGGACTACAGGCCACTTAGTTTCTGAGCAATATGGTACCCACAGTCTGTTTGTTTTTTTCCAAATAGGCACCCTGCAGTACATGGCACCTGAGATAATTGACCAAGGGCCTCGTGGGTATGGTGCCCCAGCCGATATCTGGTCCCTGGGCTGCACCATCATCGAGATGGCCACCAGCAAGCCTCCGTTCCATGAGCTCGGTGAGCCGCAGGCAGCAATGTTCAAAGTAAGTCATGCTTTGTGATTGAGGTTGGGCGTGGTTGGGAAGTAGAATTCAAAACAAAGTCTCCTCCCAGTGCAGAAAACCTCTCCACAAAGGTAGGAGAGAAGGAAACAGTTTTTTATTGAATAAGCATTAAACCAGAGTGTGAGATGCGTCACAGGCGATCCGCTGAGACTGCAGGGACGGAAAGCAATCTCACCGCTTCATAGAGCCGAGCAGACACAACCCGTGACGTCTGGGATCTCAAGAGAAACCAGAACCGGCCCTCAAGTAAGACAACTTGGTGGCGCCATTTGTCACACAGAGCTCATCTCAGACTCACCTGGTGATTGGGGGAACCGTTTGTGTTCACTGTTTGGCTTCATCCAAAGGAAAATATAGGCCGGGCCTGGTGGCTCACACCTGTTAATACCAGCAATTTGGGAGGCCGAGACGGGTAGATCACCTGAGGTCAGGAGTTAGAGACCAGCCTGGGCATCATGGCAAAACCCCATCTCTAATACAAAACACAAAAATCAGCTGGACGTGGTGGTACACGCCTGTAATCCCAGCTACTTGGGAGGCTGAAATAGGAGAATCGCTTGAACCCGGGAGGCAGAGGTTGCAGTGAGCCGATTGCGAGATTGTACCACTGCAGTCCAGCCTGGGTGACAGAGCGAGACACCGCCTCAAAAAAAAAAAAAAAAAGGAAAACACTAAACTCGTATCTTTAAGACAGTAGGTAGGTAGTTTTGGAGTGAAGCCACCACCAAAGTGAAAAATCTACCTTCCTATTTCTGGGGAGAGCAGAGTTATGAAAAAATTAATAAAAGATGACAAGTTTAAAAAAAAGAAAAGGAAACTAGGAGATAGAGACCCTCTCTTCTTTGATGATTACATTTCAAAGAGATGGCTTCCAGGTCCTTGGAAAAGACATTTCTGGCAAGAGGCTTATTTAGCTGTTTAAAAGATTCACATGTAATTTGGAGACAGAAAGAACCTTACAATTATAAGTTCTCTAAAGTCAAGGCTCTAAGAAAGCTGGGTGGGGTGGGGGTGGGGGAAGGCCCTTTCCCCTTATTTTCAACAGGGAGAATCCAGGCCCTTAGTTTCCCTTCATGTTTGCTCTTACAGTGGGTAAGACTCCAAGGCCATGTGGGGTCTGTGCCTTTGGGGGACAGGTTTCTGACTGGCTTCTGGAGAGGTGGGAGTTGGGCTATCAGGTAAATATAGCCCTTATCATTCCAACAACCCTCCCGGAGCTAACAGGAAGGGCAGTCCGTGTGCTGGGGCCAGCATAGTGTAGATTGAGCATTGTGGGTGGGGGTTTTTACGGCTGAGCAGCCAAAATTGTGGAAAGGGATGTCCTTCCTTGTGGCCTCACGGGAAGCTGATGCCAGGACACCCCTGTGTACCCAAGGTCAGGTGTGCAGCTTCTGGCCTCGTGTATACTTAGAAACATGGAAGGGGCTTGATATGGTTTGGCCGTGTCCCTACCCAAATCTCATCTTGAACTGTACTTCCCATAATCCCCACGTGTTGTGGGAGGGACCTAGTGAGGATAATTGAATCATGGGGGCGATTTCCCCCATCCAGTTCTTGTGATAGTGAGTTCTCACGAGATCTGATGGTTTTATAAGGGCTTCCCCCTTTGCTGGTTCTCATTCTCTCTCCTCCCGCCCTGTGAAGGAGGTGCCTTCTGCCGTGAATGTCAATGTCCTGAGGCCTCCCCAGCCACGTGGAACTGTGAATCAATGAAACCTCTTTATAAATTACCCAGTCTCAGGTATTTCTTCATAGCAGCATGAGAACGGACTAATGCAGGGCTCTGGCCCTCGGATGCCGTTTCCAGCACTGACCTTCCATGGAGCATTGGCTTGAGAGAGCAGGCTCACAAAAGGACGAATGGCCATTGCTTATGGATGATGGGGCCACAGTGTGTGGACATGGGCCTGATAGAATGCGATTCCAGAGGCCTCTTCCTGGCTTCTCTGCCAAACATGGTGTCTTCATGGCGTGCGTCTGTGCCGGGCTCCCTGCTTGCCTCTTGGGCAGAAGGAACTTGGAGGTGTGAGTATGGGTTTCTGCCGGTTGAGGTGAGGGCAGCACGTCCAATGGGTCCCGAGTGCTGCCTGTTTGGGTGCCTTGGCTGCTCTCTTAAGCCTGGCCAGGCCCCTGAAGAAGGTTCTCAGGGCTTCTCGCCCTCCTGTCAGCTGCTGGGGTTCAGAGCCAAGGCCAAGACCTCGAGTCGACAAGAGTCTTCTGACACCTGCAATCCCAACAGGACCCTGAGTGCCTGAGCTGGAAGACGGCGACGACCTTCCTCAGCACTTTGACCATCTGCGGTGGACCCTGTTGGGGCCATTGTAGATCTAACCTGCAGCTTCCGTAGCAGCGTTGGAATAAACAGCAGCGGGTGATGAGAAAAACATGAGGCCCACCTGAGAGCCATGACTGGCTGCTTTCTGACCAGCTGACTTCCGGGAAACCTGGGAGAGGGCTGAAGGCTGTGACTGGCTCGATTGCTCAATAGGGCATGAGTGGCTCCCCACCTCCACTTGTTTTTGTTCAGCTAATTCACTGTACAAAGGCCTTTTTTTTTTTTTTTTGGACAGAATCTTACTCTGTCGCCCAGGCTGGAGTGCAGTGGTGCGATCTTGGCTCACTGCAGCCTCTGCCTCCCGGGTTCAAGGGATTCTCCTGCCTTAGCCTCCCGAGTAGCTGGGATTATAGGCGTGGGCCACAATGCCTGGCTATTTTGTATTTTTAGTAGAGATGAGGTTTCACCACGTTGGCCAGGCTGGTCTGGCAACTCCAGTGATCCACCTGCCTCCGCATCCCAAAGTGCTCCTCGCCCAAGTGCAGGCGAGGGCCACCGTGCCCAGCCTGTACGAAGGGTTTGAAAATGTATTGACTTCTTTGGATGGCATATGAAGTCACTTTTCATTGCCAAAGAGAAAGTTATTATTAAATAAATAATGGCCCCTGTGTTACTTATTTCTGGTACCCTTCAATCCTTTAGAAAAATTTCAAGAAACTTCTGGGCAGTATCTGAAACAAAGGAAACTCTCTTTCCCCCGAAGGGAGTGTTGCAGATTTAACTGTGTCAACCAAAAATGATCTATGAAGTCCTAACCCCCAGTACCTCAGAATGTGACCTTCTTTGGAAATAGGGTCTTTACAAAGAAAATCAAATGAAAATGGGGTCTGGAACGTGGGCCCTAATCCAGTATGACTGGTGTCTTTATACTTTTTTTTTCTTTTTTTAATCTTTTTATTTTTTTAACTAGTCAAGTGAAACAGTGGGAGTGGAGAAGGAACAAAGAAATCTGTAACTGTTTGTCATCAACTAGCTGCAAACACCACTGCACTTGGACCAGCCTGGTGTCTTTTAAAAAGGGGGGGATATTTGAGCCAGGTGCAGTGGCTCACCCCTATAATCCCAGCACTTTGGGAGGCTGATGCAGGAGGATCACTTGAGGCCAGGAGTTCAAGATCCCCTGGGGCAACATAGCAAGACCCTGTGTCTACAAAAGATTAAAAAATTAGCCCATTTGGTGGCACACACCTGTGGTCCCAGCTACTCAGGAACCTAAGGTGGGAGGATCCCTTGGGCCCAGGAGTTGGAGGCTGCAGTGAGCTATAATCATGCTACTGTATTCCAGCCTGGGCGAACAAGTGAGACCCTGTCTCAAAAAGTTGGGGGGTGGGGGTGGAGACTTGAACACACATGCTCAGAAGACAAAGTGCGATTCCCAGGGGAATGCCTCGGGGAGGCAGACGGGTGAGGGGGGTGCATCTAGGAGCCAAGGAGTGCCAGAGACCACCTGAAGACCACGAGAAGCTAGAAGAGGCAAAGGGGGATTCCCTACATGTTTCAGGAGTCCCTGGCCCTGCCAACACTTGGATCTTGAACTTCCGGCCCCCAGGACTGTGAGATAATAAGCTTCTGTTGTTTCAGCCACCCAGTTTGTGGTATTTTGTTACAGTGGCCCCAGGAGACCTATATGAGGACCTTTTGGGTCACAGCAAAGCACCCTTAAAGAGGACATCCCAGCCAGGTGTCAGCGTGCTGCCCACTTTTGCTGTCTTCTGAGAGCCAGGGGAGAGGCCACCCTTTCCTCTTCATGTTCTTGCCTGAATGTTGGTCTTTGTATCCTAGCGCCTGTGAGCACTGCCGACTTAACCTCCCTACCGCTCAGGTGAGAGGAGCCACCTGTGAGGCGCCCTGCATTGCAGACCTGGTGGGGGGATTTCACCCAGCATTTAGTGTTCTTCGAATCTGTAACTCCTGAGCTGGGCAGCCTGGCCAGGAGGAGTGGTGCGTTGGAAACAGCACATGGCCATGGCTGCCAAGTCAAGGGGACATGAAGTCGGGAGGCTCTACCCTCTACACTGCAGCACTCTGAGCTCTCTCGGCGGGGCTCGTGGAGGCCAAGCCAGCCCCCAGGAGCTCTGAGGAGCTGGGAATGGGTGTGGGTCTGGAGGACAAAACAGCTTCCACGCCTGGATTGTTGGGTGGGCTTGGAAAAGACACAGGGTGGACTGCGAAACTGAAGGTGACAACTCCTAAAAAGATGAGAGGGCCACCCTACTGGGAACAGTTATGAATGAGGGGCTATGTAACATGTCATGGAAGCATGCCCATGTCACAGCAAGATGTGACAGCTCAGAACCAACTCTTGCTTCCCTACAGGTCACAGGGACAGAGAGCCATTACTTACCTGTCTGTACGTGGGCAGCCTCAAGGTTTTGTCTGCTTGTGGTTTTGAGCTGGAGGCTGGGAATCTGGGCTGTGGATGCAGAGGGATTGAGAGGTGTTAAAGGCATCTCTTGGGGACCCTGTGCGTCAGGGAACAGGTAACAGATGCCTTTCAGTATCCTTAGAGGACATGCCGCCCTAGGCTGTGTTCCAAGTCCCATCTCAGTTCTCTACTGCTATGTACCAAACCACCCCAAAATTTCAGAAGCTCAAAGCGATGGCTTTTTCTCATGCCTCCGTGAGCTGTTGGCTCTTCTGTGGGTCTCGCCTGGGCTCACTCACGTGGTTGCAGCTAAGGTGGTTTGGCTGGAGCAGAGTGGCCTGAGAGGCCCCTCCCTCGTGGCAGTTCCAGCTGGGATGGCTGGGGCGTCCTCTCCACGGGGTTGTGCCTCCTGGGCTTCCTCTCTGCATGGTATTCTCGGGGCTTTAAGGGGGACTAGCGGAGCCACAAGACCTCTTAAGGCCCAGGCCCCGAAACTCTCACCATGTCACTTCT
The DNA here is from genome assembly GCF_037993035.2 of Macaca fascicularis. Lineage (NCBI taxonomy): Eukaryota > Metazoa > Chordata > Mammalia > Primates > Cercopithecidae > Macaca > Macaca fascicularis. Next base: position 19,243,602 of record NC_088395.1, on the reverse strand, counting down.
GTCACCATCTGTTGGTCAAAGTCAAGTCACAAGATGCCGGGGGCAGGGCGGGAAATGGACTCCACCTCGGGGTGGAGGCATGGGTTATGCCCGCCCTGTGCCAGGTGTACAGGAGCTTTGGACTGAGACGTGGATACCCGAATTCACCCAAGGCCTCACTGACACATCGGTTGTCTCTCCCTTAAACACAGGTGGGCATGTTTAAGATCCACCCTGAGATTCCAGAAGCTCTTTCAGCTGAAGCCCGAGCCTTCATTTTATCCTGTTTCGAGCCTGACCCCCACAAACGCGCCACCGCCGCTGAGCTACTGAGAGAGCGTTTCTTAAGGCAGGTGAACAAGGCCAAGAAGAACCGAATTGCCTTCAAGCCCTCAGGTGAGGCCTCCCTGGCCAGCTGGGGCAGCACCCTGGCCACATGAATGCTGGGCCCCTGGGCTTCTCTGCTGCTTAGGAGGGCGAGTTCTGGCCGGCCAGAGTACTGGGCTGCTCACGTCATGCCCATTTTTGTAAAGAGTGACGGGACCTATGCAGTAGGTTTGGAGGGTGTCAAAATTTAACTAATAAATGCACCTGGATCTTCTGACAGAGGCCCGGGGCGTCTCTGGGTGGCTGGACTGCCCTCTGCTGGAAGTTGTTCCTTCAGGATTGGGAAGAGAGTGGGGGGGCTAGAGGTACCCCAGCTGGGGTTCTTTGTCTTCCCCACGTGCAGAGCCTGGGGCTTCCGTTTTGGAGCCTGGCTTGTCATCATGTGCCAACCCTGACCTTGATGAAAGGATGTGTCAGGGAGGTTTGCCTGAGGTGGCTGTCCTGCAGGCCACCGAAGTCCAGTGACACCTTCTGGGGCAGTAAGTCCTAACTGGCAATGATGTAAGAGTGGACCCTGAAAAGGAAGCAGTTTATCCTCTTTTCCCTGGTACCGATCAGGGTCAGAAGCCACCAGAGAGTGACTCAGCAACTTGCTGCATGAGGGACCCCCGACTGCATGCATCGGAGTAGAAATACAGCACCTGGGGCCCATACCCCGCCCGACCCACATTTCTCCAGGATCCTGGGTGCCTGGGCAATTCACCTGGGCCTGAGGGGCTGCCAGGGACTCAGCCCTACCCCGTCCCTCTCTGAGGCTCCCCATTCGGTGTCTGGCTGTCCCCCTACAGAAGGTCCCCGGGGTGTCGTCCTGGCCCTGCCCACACAGGGGGAGCCCATGGCCACCAGCAGCAGTGAGCACAGCTCCGTCTCCCCGGACTCCGACGCCCAGCCTGACGCACTCTTTGAGAGGACCCGGGCGCCCAGGCATCACCTTGGCCACCTTCTCAGGTACACCCGCGTCCTGTCCCTCCGCTGCAGGCCTGAAAAGGTGCTGGCAGTCCTCTGCCACAAGGCACCTCCCTGGGCCCAAGCAGATGGCCGCTGAGGGGTTTTGCTTCCCTTCTGCAGGGCAGTACGGCGGCTGGGCGGTCCCATCCTGGCAAGGAGGGCGCTTCATTCACTCGCTGTCCCTGCCCCTCCCTCCCTGTCCTTTCATTCCCCACATGTGCCCTCACCCATCTCTCCTCTTCCCTTCTTTCTCCCCTCTCCTTCGATACTTCCCCTCTTTCCTCTTCCTCTTCTCTCTCCCCATCACCTCCCCTCGCCCCATCACCTCCCCTCGCCCCCTCTGTCCCTTCATCTTCTGGCTCCTTCCTCCTCCTATGCCCCTCCTCCTCCCGTCCTTCTTTTCCTTGCTCTCTCTCCCTCCTCCCCCTGTCCCCCTCACCTTTCCTCCCTCACCTCTCCTTCTGCGCTTGCCCCCTTCCCTCCCTCCCTCCTCCCCTTCTCCTGGGAGGCTCCTTTATCCCGCCTCCCCCTCCTGCTCTCCCCGCTGCTGTGGGGGTTGACAGAACACTGCATGTCTGTCCTTCCTCTGACAATTTCATCTTCTTGAGCACAGGGACTGCGTCGCAGTTACCTCTCAGCCCTCCTCCAGGGCGTCCTAATGTGACACACTCCCGGGGACAGTGCCCCGGCACACACAGAGATTGTCACACGTGTTTGTCCACAGTGTTCCAGACGAAAGCTCAGCCTTGGAAGACCGCGGCTTGGCCTCATCCCCGGAGGACAGGGACCCAGGCCTCTTCCTGCTGCGCAAGGACAGTGAGCGCCGCGCCATCCTGTACAAAATCCTCTGGGAGGAGCAGAACCAGGTGGTTTCCAACCTGCAGGAGTGCGTGGCCCAGGTGCTTGCCCGAGGGAGGGCACCGACTCTTCCCGCTCCCTCTGCCCAAGTCCCAGTCCCCAGACAGGTCCAGTCAGGGACCTCGGTTCCTGCCGCCCTGGAACATCTGCATAGTTACAGTGATCACTGTAAATGTTTCCCTAATGTCCTTCCCTTCCCCAACAAAACAAAAGAAAATACAAAGAAAAAAGCTCTGCGGAAACATGGATTTGCAGATACCGCAGTGATTCTAGGCATTGGTGGGGCGGTGCTGCCACCTGGTGAAAACCAGCCAGATTGTAGCAGAAAGCCCGAAGCACTTTCTCTGGCCTCTCGCATGATCCGGTTTTGAGTCCTGGAGTGAATCCCCAACTGTAGGACATGCTAGAGCTGCCCTCAGAAGCTGGGAGAACAGCCACCTTGGGGAGGGTGGTTATGGGTGAAAATATCTGACTTTGAACTAGGGCGCAGGACTGGTAAACCGATCCCCCTCCCTTATTTCAGTTTATTATTATTGTTTTTTAATCTTTATTATTTTTTTTAGACAGTCTCACTGTCGCCCAGGCTGGAGTGCAGCGGTGTGGTCTTGGCTCACTGCAAGCTCCACCTCCTAGGTTCAAGTGAATCTCCCGCCTCAGCCTTCCGAGTAGCTGGGATTACACGGTGCCTGCCACCACACCCAGCTAATTTCTGTATTTTTAGTAGAGATGGGGTTTCACCTTATTGGCCAGGCTGGTCTCGAACTCCTGACCTCAGGAGATCCGCCTGCCTAGACTTCCCAAAGTGCTGGGATTACAGGTGTGAGCTACCACGCCCGGCCCCCCTCCCTTATTTTGGATGGAAAAGGGCCTTTTAGGAAAAGGCCACTGCTCCGCTCTGAACTATGTCTATGGCCTTGATGGGGGCTCTTACAAGGGGTTAAACAGGAGGCCATTCACAGAGGGGCTTAGCCGTGCACCCACCAGGGAGAAGAGGCCAGAACCCTGACAGGATGGTTATGGAGGGAATTCCAGGAACCAACAGAGACCCCTTCTCACCTGGGAGTTCCACAAGTTTCTCAGCAAATGAACCATCTTGCTTCCCCCAGTATGTTCTGAATTCTCGCTTTCTCAATCCGACTCACTCAGTGAAAATGATTTGTGTGTGTTGTCAGAGTTCCGAAGAGTTGCATCTCTCAGTTGGCCACATCAAGCAAATCATTGGGATCCTGAGGGACTTCATCCGCTCCCCAGAGCACCGGGTGATGGCGACCACAATCTCAAAGCTCAAGGTGGACCTGGACTTTGACAGCTCGTCCATCAGTCAGATTCACCTGGTGCTGTTCGGATTTCAGGATGCCGTAAGTGCTCCATCTGGCCCTAGGGAACACACCAGATCGTGGAATTCAGTGACCATTTCCTCCATAGCCCCCATCTCTTCTTAACTGTGTGCACCCGAACCCTGAGCTTCAGCAGCTCCTCCTAAACAGTGAAGTCCAGGAAGTGGCATCTGGGTGAACTGGCCAATTACATGCGGTCCCCAAGAGGATGAGTATAGATTGCCATGATTCTCCGTGCAATGCACTAGAAATCTGGATTTTTGTGATTTTTCTTTGTTTTTTTAGGTAAATAAAATTTTGAGGAACCACTTAATTAGGCCCCACTGGATGTTCGCAATGGACAACATCATCCGCCGAGCGGTGCAGGCCGCGGTCACCATTCTCATCCCAGGTGAGCGCCCCCTTTGTGGTCAAGGTCAGCTTTAGGCCGTGAAAAGATAAGAAGTATCCTCTTCATTCAACAGTTGTTGCTTTTCTCTTTTCCATCTTGGTTATCTACTTCCTTGCAATTAAATGCCTGTTGTCATAGACCTCTTGCAGGGCTGATGCTGCAGTTCTGAGAGCATCTCATGGTGCTGTATTTACATGTCCCTGAAGCATAATGAAGGTGACTGCACATAGACTAAACTCACGATCTCAAAAGGGAGCATGGGGCTGGGCACGGTGGCTCACGCCTGTAATCCCAGCACTTTGGGAGGACGAGGTGGGCAGATCAACTGAGGTCAGGAGTTCGAGACCAGCCTGGCCAACATGGTGAAACCCCGTCTCTACTAAAAATACCAAAAAATTAGCCAGGCTTGGTGGCACATGCCTGTAATCTCAGCTACTCGGAGGCTGAGACAGGAAAATCGCTTGAACCTAGGTGGTGGAGGTTGCAGTAAGCCGAGATCACGCCACTGCACTCCAGCCTGGGCAACAGAGTGAGATTCCATCTCAATAAAAATAAATAAAATAAAATAAAAATAAAATAAAAAGGGAGCATGGGGCCAGAGAGGAAGGATCCTCCAGTCCCCTGGGATCCCCCTCATTGTGCACTGAGGAATGCCTCCTGGGTAATTGACAATACAGTGGCTCAGATTCCTCTCTCCGAATCATCACATAGTAGTTACAGAAATCTTTGGTTTTTGTCGATTTCCTTTTTGTTTTTTTTTTTTTTGTTTTTTTGTTTTTTGAGACGGAGTCTCGCTCTTTCGCCCAGGCTGGAGTCCAGTGGCGCGATCTCCACTCACTGCAAGCTCCGCCTCCTGGGTTCACGCCGTTCTCCTGCCTCAGCCTCCCCAGTAGCTAGGACTACAGGCGCCGCCACCTCGCCCAGCTAGTTTTTTTTTTTTTTTTGTATTTTTTAGTAGAGACGGGGTTTCACTGGGTTAGCCAGGATGGTCTCGATTTCCTGACCTCGTGATCCGCCCGTCTCGGCCTCCCAAAGTGCTGGGATTACAGGCTTGAGCCACCGCGCCCAGCCCAATTTCCTTTTTGAAACGTTACCAAAGTTGATTCTCCTTCTCTGGCAACTTCTTCCTGCTAAGGGAGGCTTTACAGCCCATTCTGTTGCCATCACGGTTTCCCCCTTTCCTTCAGCCCCCTGCTGATCGGCTCCGGCTCACCCTCCTGAATGCACTGTGTAGCCCAGGCTCGGCTGCAGGAGAGGCCTGGGAAACCCCAGTGCTTAATTCCTCTCCCACTCCAAGCAGACATCTTCTGTAGTAAAAACGGCACAGGCTTGGGTGGCAGTCTGGCTGTACCTAGTTCTTTTTTTCTTTTTTTTTTTTTTTTTTTTTTTCTGGGACAGTCTTGCTCTATCACTCAGGCTGGAGTGCAGTGGCACAATCTCAGCTCACTGCAGCCTCTACCTTCTGGGTTCAAGTGATTCTCGTGCCTCAGCCTTCCGAGTAGCTGGGATTACAGGGGTATGCACCACCACGCCCAGCTAATTTATTAATTTATTTATTATTATTACTTTACACGGAGTCTTGCTCTGTCACCAGGCTGGAGTGCAGTGACGTGATCTCGCCTCACTGCAATCTCGATCTCCCGGGTTCAAGCAATTCTCCTGCCTCAGCTTCCCGAGTAGCTGGGGCTACAGGTGTGCGCCACCACACCCAGCTAATTTTTCTAGTAGAGATGGGGTTTCACCATGTTGGCCAGGATGGTCTTGATCTCTTGACCTTGTGATCTGCCCACCTCAGCCTCCTAAAGTGCTGGGATTACAGGCGTGAGCCACCGCACCTGGCCCCGGCTAATTTTTGTATATATTTTTTAGTTGAGATGGGGTTTCACCATGTTGACCAGGCTGGTCTCGAACTCCTGACCTCAAGTGATCTGCCTGCCTCAGCCTCCCAAAGTGCTGGGATTGCAGGTGTAAGCCACCGCGCCTGGCCTGGTTGTACCCTTCAAATGCTGGCCTTGGCTCGCTTTATATCCTTAAGCCTCAATTTCTTCCTCTGGAAACTGGCGTGATCAGCTTTACGCTGCAGAGAACCAAATAGAATGGTCTCCTCTCCATTTGTAAAGTCAGCGGTCCCCTAATGGAGCATGGCACGGGCCAGGCCAGCTTCCAAACAGCCCGGTTGGCTGACCCGGGTGTCTGTGACCCCAGGTCCTACTGGCCTGATTTGCTCACCATGGTCATGTCTTGTGTGATTTGCAGAGCTCCAAGCCCACTTTGAGCCTACCTGTGAGACTGAAGGGGTAGATAAGGACATGGATGAAGCAGAAGAGGGCTATCCCCCAGCGGCCAGACCTGGCCAGGAGGCCCAGCCCCACCAGCAGCACCTGAGCCTCCAGCTGGGTGAGCTCAGGCAGGAGACCAACAGGTGAGAAGCTTCTGGGCCCTCTGGGAGCAGAGGCTGGGACAATGGCCTGAGCCACCAAGATGCTGATGAATTGGTTTGGTTGTTGAGTGTCTCACCCAGGTCTTAGGAAAAAGCAGCTTCATCATCCACGAACTGGGCAAGGGTGTATTCTCAGCCTTAATTGAGGGACTAGAGGAATGCCTTCCTTTAAAAAAAAAAAAAAATCAGTGGTATAGTACCTTGCCCCAGGCCACACAGAAATTACTCATACTGAAGGCAGCAGCATCTCTGAATTCTTTCTCTGTGTCTTTTCACCAAGACGGGGCGCCTGGCATGGTGTGTGGGTCTCGCAGGCTCAGCAGCCTGCCCCTGCAGAAGTCGCAGGGTTTGGGGGTTGGTTAGCACTTCATCAGTGGATGCACATCCCATAATCCCAACCCTGAGGAAGTTTGCCCTGTTGTCATTTCTTCCATGTGATTTGTCATGATCCCTAGACGGGCATTAGTGGACTGCCTTCCCAACCAGGCAACCCTGGCATCAGCATCATATTCCTCCAATGCACTGGTCTGTTTTGTTCACTTCCTGGCACATGGTAGGTGCTTAATAAATATTTGTGAAATGGACGGGCATGGTGGCTCACGCCTGTAATCCCAACACTTTGAGGGGCCGACGTGAGTGGATCACTTAAGGTCAGGAGTTTGAGACCAGCCTGGCCAACATGGTGAAACCCCGTCTCTATAAAACTACAAAATTAGGCAGGCATGGTGGGGCACGCCTGTAATCTCAGCTGCTTGGGAAGCTGAGGCAGGAGAATCGATTGAACCTGGGAGGCAGGGTTGCAGTGAGCTGAGATTGTGCCATTGCACTCCAGGCTGGTCAACAAGAGAGGAACTCCGTCTCAAAAAAAAAAAAAAGAAAGGAAGAAATATTTGTGAAATGAATAAAAATATTCCTGTTTGCTCTGGGAAGTCACATTATCAGCTGCGTGATTTGGTTTTTAAAAGTAATCCATAGTTGGCCCGGTATGGTGGCTCACGCCTGTAATCCCAGCACTTTGGGAGGCCAAGGCGGGCGGATCACAAGGTCAGGAGTTAGAGACCAGCCTGGCCAGTATGGTGAAACCCTGTCTCTACTAAAAATATAAGAATTTGCCAGGCGTGGTGGCGTGTGCCTGTAATCCCAGCTACTTAGGAGGCTGAGGCAGGAGAATCACTTGAACCCAGGTGGCAGAGGTTGCAGTGAGCCGAGATCATGCCACTGCACTCCAGCCTGGGTGACAGAGTGAGACTCCGTCTCAAAAAAAAAAAAAAAAAAAGTAATCCGTAGTTACAGCAAATGAGTTGGTATTCGTTCCAAATGACGCTTTGTTGCTGTGTGATCACTGGCGAGTAATGCTAATGACTATTTAACTGGGAGATAAGGGGGCAGCTACGTATTTTGGATGAAAAGTTGTATATGCTGTCAGGGATCTCTCAAATTCAATCTCAGATCATCTAATCATTTCTTTTTTAAAAAGACCCAGAGTTTTAGTTAAATGGTAGTGGTGGCAACATTTTGAAAGTTTTAAAAATATCACAAATATTAAAGTTGGTAATAATACTTAGCATTTCTTTAATATTTTTTCCCAATAAGATTTTTTTTTTTTTTAAGTTCAGGAGTATAAGTGCAGGTTTGTTACATAGGTAAACTTGCATCATGGGGGTTTGTTGTACAGATTGTTTCATCACCCAGGTATTAAGCCTAGTACTCATTAGTTGCTTTTCCTGATCCTCTCCCTCCTCCTACCCTCCACCCTCCGACAGGCCCCAGTGTGTGTTGTTCCCCTCTATGTGTCCACATGTTCTCATCATTTAGCTCCCACGGCATATGGTATTTGGTTTTTTGTTCCTGCATTTGTTTGCTAAGGATAGTGGCCTCCAGCTCCATTCATGTCCCTGCAAAGGACATGATCTCGTTCCTTTTTTATGGCTGCGTAGTATTCCATGGTGTGTATGTACCACATTTTCTTTGTTATTGATGGAAATTTAGGATGATTCCATGTCTTTGCTATTGTGAATAGTGCTGCAACGAACATACATGTGCATGTATCTTTATAATAGAACTATTTATATTCCTTTGGGTATATATCCAGTAATGGAGTTGCTGGGTCACCCAATAAGATTTATAATCACCAAATTCATAAAATGATTATATATGGGTTTGAAGGTTATTCCTCTCCACTGTCGATAGTCATTGTGTTATTTTCCAGTCTCAGTGGAATGAGGAATTGGTTAGACAGCAGCCAGTCTGTGAATGGCATTGACATGAACTGCATATTCCTGCCTAAGGTGCCTGTCCTTGTGTGTGTTAGTCTGTTTTCAAGCTGCTGATACATACCCGAAACTGGGCAATTTATAAGAAAAAGAGGTTTAATGAGGGGAGGCCTCATAATCATGGCAGAAGGTAAAAGGCACGTCTTACATGGCAGCAGACAGGAGAGGATGAGAGAGCCAGGTGGAAGGGGTTTTCCCTTATAAAAGCATCAGATCTCATGAGACTTATTCAATACCATGAGAACAGTATAGGGGAAACCATCCCCATGATTCAGTTATCTCCCACTGGGTCCCTCCCACAACACAAGGGAATTATGGGAGCTACAATTCAAGATGAGATTTGGGTGGGGACACAGGCAAACCATATCACTGTAGTATGAAGTGCCTTGGCTGTGTGGCAGTTGGGCAGAGCTGAAGGAAGATGACACCTCTTGGAAAGGATGATGTGTGTGTCCTGATGAATGAGTCCTGAGAGCCCTTCTCAGTGGATACAGGCATGAGCTTGTGTTGTTTCCTTCACTAACGTAAAAGGAGGACTACTAGAGAGACCAGGATGAAAGCAGGCAGGGGAGGGCTTGGAGAGGACTTCTAATTTGCTGAGCATCAATATTTCCTCTTTGCTGTTGTGCTGGGGCAGAAGTGTTCTCCTCTCCCCACCTCACTTTGCTACCAAATAATCCGGGAGTTCCTGTGTTCTAACCTCTCTACTGTTGCAGTGATTTCTCATGGCAACTTCAATAATTACCTGAAGTCTTTTTATTGATTGATTGATTGATTGAGATGGAGTCTTGCTCTGTCGTCCAGCCTGGAGTGCAGTGGCGCAATCTTGGCTCACTGCAACCTCCGCCTCCTAGGTTCAGGCAATTCTCCTGCCTCAGCCTCCTGAGTACCTGGGACCACAGGCACATACCATCACACCCGGCTAATTTTTGTATTTTTAGTAGAGATGGGATTTCACCATATTGGCCAGGCTGGTCTCAAACTCCTGACCTCAGGTGATCCGCCTGCCTCGGCCTCCCAAAGTTCTGGGATGACAGGTGTGAGCCACCACACCCAGCCACCTTCAGTAATTTCAATAAAGCTTAGTTCTGTATTCCCAAGTTCACCAGCATGGATCATATAAATGAATTAAAGGAACACACAGTTAAGAAACAAATTCCATGTACTAGGTATGTGAGCAAACAACAAAAGTGTGGGGGGCAAGGCCCTTGGCCCCTGGAGGTTTGCTGAAAATCACCTGCATGAGGCTGATTAATTAGAGAGAAGGCATGTAAATGTATTTAACATGTATACACGGGAGCCTTCAGCATGAAGACCCAAAGATCCAGGGGAAATTGTCCATTTTTATTTCGTGCTTGGGCTTAACAAAGTATGGAGAGCTGTGGAGAAACAGGGATAAAAAGGGCCTGATTGAATGCTGATAGACTGGGGAAACGCAGCAAGGCCTGTCTGTCTAGATCCTTCCTGGTCTCTCTGAGCAGCATTCCTTTCTCCTGGATGTGGAGCAGGACCCTCTGGAATGGGGGTCTTATCACCTACAGTCAAACAAAATAGATCGAATAACCTTTTTTTTTTTTTTTTTTTTGAGATGGAGTCTGGCTCTGTTGCCCAGGCTGGAGTGCAGTGGCACAATCACTGCAACCTCCGCCTCCCAAGTTCAAATGATTCTCCTGCCTCAGCCTCCCGAGTAGCTGGGATTACAGGCGCCCACTACCACGCCCGGCTAATTTTTGTATTTTTAGTAGAGACGGGATTTTACCATGTTGGCCAGGCTGGTCTCAAACTCCTGACCTCAGGTGATCCTCCCACCTCAGCCTGCGCCCAGCCTGAAGAATATGTTTTTTTTGAGACGGAGTTTCACTCTTGTTGCCCAGGCTGGAATGCAGTGGCACAATCTTGGCTCACTTGAACCTCCGCCTCCCAGGTTCAAGCGATTCTCCTGCCTCAGCCTCCCGAGTAGCGGGCGCCACTATGCCCGGCTAATTTTGTATTTTTAGTAGAGACGGTTTCTCCATGTTAGGCTGGTCTTGAACTCCCGACCTCAGGTGATCCGCCCGCCCAAGCCTCCCAAAGTGCTGGGATTACAGGTGTGAGCCACCACGTCCAGCCAAGAATTTCTTTATAACCAATTTTTACACAGAAAGGCGGAGGGAAAGTTAGAGTCATATTTTTAGGTTTTGTGGCTGGCTTTGGGGAGGAGTTCTGGTTTCTATGCCCCGTTTTGGGGAAGAGGGATTCTATGGTGCCTCCAGGACAATGGACCGAGAGAGGGAGGCAGGAGAAGGTCAGAGGAAAACTTTTGCATCTGAGGCTGCTGCTGAGGCCATTTGGGGGCACTGTTTTCTGAACCCCAACAAAAGCTAGACACAGTTCCAATCTGTCAGCCCTTTCTCCCAAGACATGCTATGCCTGAGCTGGCATGTGGGGACTCGGAAGTTTGAGGCACAGTTGTGCCAAGTCCTATCTGATCCCAGAGAGCCCATGAGCAAGACTGGGTTTCAGGAGGCGGTCCTATGGGAAGAGCCCAGCCTGTGGACTCTGGGCGTTACTTAACTCCTCTGCCTCAGTTACCTCAGCTTCAAAACGGGGGTTTAGAACAACCAGTGCTTCCTAGAAGTGCCACAAGGCTTCAGTGACTGAATTCATGCAGTGTTTGGCACAGTCCTGGATTCTGGGTAGGAAGTGCTTGCTGGATGTTGGCGGGAGCCATCCTCCCCACCGGCAGAGCAGCATCTCTCACTGTCCCTGCTCTGCCCCATTCAAAGCAGGGGCTTCTGGCTGGGTGTGGTGGCTCACGCCTGTAATCCCAACACGTTGGGAGGCCGAGGCAGGTGGATTATCTGAGGTCAGGAGTTCGAGACCAGCCTGGCCAATATGGTGAAACCCCATCTCTACTAGAAATACAAAAATTAACCAGGCATGGTGGCACGTGCCTGTAGTCCCAGCTACTCAGGAGGCTGAGGCAGAAGAACCGCCTGAACCCAGGAGGCGGAGCTTGCAGTGAGCCGAGATTGTGCCACTGCACTCCAGCCTGGGCGACAGAGTGAGACTCTGTCTCAAAAAAAAAAAAAAGCAGGGGCTTCTGTCCTCATGGTTTAGTCCCGTGTGAGGAGGAAAGAACCTTACCATTCTGTTCTAGTTTCAGCGGCCTTATCCCAGGTTTAAATAATCACATCGTCCTTCTGGCTGAGTTCTGATCAACATCGGGATCTTTTGGTTCATGATATGTTTTTGAGACAAAACTGCCTGAGTGCGTTCAGGCTACTGTAACAAAACACCAGAGACCAGGCAGCTTATCAACAACAGAAATGTGTTTCTCACAGTTCTGGAGACTGGAAGTCCAAGATCGAGGTGCCAGCAGATTCCATGGCCAGTGAGGGCCTGCTTCCCCATTCACAGATGGCCATCTTCTCACTGTGTGTTCTCACGTAGTGGAAGGGATGAGGGAGCCTCTGGGGTCTCCTTTCACAAGGACACTCCTCTCACCTCACCTCTCAAAGCTCCATCTCCTAACATCATCACCTTGTGGGTTAGGATATCAACGTATGAACTTGGGGCGGGTGAGGGGCACACATTGAGTCCATTGCAAAAATATACCCAAGCTGTGAGCACTGGCCTTTGTTGTCAAGGGGAGGAAAACACAAGGAAGGTTCCCCTCCGCAGACTGAAGTCTGAGTCACAGAACCTGAAGAAACACATGCGCTTCCCTCTCTAGGCTGACTCTTAGACTTGTCCCATTTTCCATTTTTTTAAATCTCTAATGTATGCACAACAGATGCTTGAGTTAAATTGAATGGTGTTGAATGCTCTCTGGATAATGGCTTTTTTTTTTTTTTTTTTTTAAACCAGACTTTTGGAACACCTAGTTGAAAAAGAGAGAGAGTACCAGAATCTTCTGCGGCAAACTCTAGAACAGAAAACTCAAGAATTGTATCACCTTCAGTTAAAATTAAAATCAAATTGTGAGTCATTTTCCACTTGCTCTTAGGTGTGTTTGTGGGAGAGACAAACTTTAAAATCTAGCTAATATTCTAGTTAGCTTTGAAGAAACAATGAGGTTATCTTCTATTAATCCAGGACTCCAGTAGATTCTAGACTACTTCTCAATCATAAAAAGGGACTACTGATACATTCAACAACATGGCTGCATTATAAATGCAGTATGCTAAGTGAAAGAGCTAGATTCACAGCCAAGCATGGTGGCTCGTGCCTGTAATCCCAGCACTCTGGGAGGCTGAGGCTAGCAGATCACTGGAGCCCAGGAGTTCAAGACCAGCCTGGTCAACATGGCAAAACCTCATTCCTACAAAAAAATAGAAAAAAACCAGCTGGGCTTGGTGGATGGGTGCCTGTAGTCCTAGCTACTCAGGAGGCTGAGGTGGGAGGATCACCTGAGCCCAGGTCGTCGAGGCTGCAATGAGCCGAGGTCATGCCACTGCACTCTGGCCTGGGTGACAGTGAGACCCTGTCTCAAAAAAAAAAAAAAAAAGATTCACATACCATGATTCCTTTTCCTCCAGAAAAGGCAGAACTACAGGGACAGAATCAGAATGGGGAGGTGAGGGGACTGATTGTAAAAGGGCACATGAGGACTTTTGGGAGTGACAATCATTTCTGTATCCATTCTGCCACCTTCATAGCATATTGGACACCTAAAAAGGGTAGTTTACTGCATAAGTAAATAAGTATGTCTCTGTCAACCCAACATTCGTTTTGGGCCACTTAGAAATGAGCTCCAGAGCTACCTCTTGGAATGTGGACTAGATAAGCTCCGATGTAAAACCTCAACACTAAAACCTATTTCTTTGTAGGATTTCCAACGCAGTTAGGGATGTGATTCCTAAGGAAAGGCATTTGAAAGATGTGAGGGTAAGCATTTAAAGCGGTAGACCTAACATGTCAAATTCCAAACTAACTGAAGGTATCCTAGATGAGGAGGCTTCTCTTTAGAAAGTGAAATCTCAGAATTATGAATTGTGTAATACGTACTATAGTGGCTGAGTGATACAGGGCTAATTCATCTCTTTTTCACATTATATTTACATTCTGGAATCATTTATTAATCCACCTGGTTACTTTTGAAGAATTTTATGGTTAGACTAATAGATAACAAATTGCTAATCGTTACAGGTATTACAGAGAACCCAGCAGGGCCCTATGGGCAGAGAACAGATAAAGAACTTATAGACTGGTTGCGGCTGCAAGGAGCCGATGCAAAGACAATTGAAAAGGTAACTTTACAACAAAGAAATTCTTATGCTGTTATTACACAGCTGCTCAGCTCTTAAGGATTTGATCTTTGTTTCAGATTGTTGAAGAGGGTTATACACTTTCTGATATTCTTAATGAGATCACTAAGGAAGATCTAAGATACCTTCGACTACGGTAAGAGCCTCAAAACAGTTTGTAAAAGAGAACACGACTTTTTATGTGTGAATATGCTTAAAGCAGAAAACAAAGGGCTGGGTCTCCCCCCAAACTCTGGAGTTCTGCTAGGTTCAAGCTGGGAAAAAGCCAAGGCATGGCAGAAACTGAAAGCCAGGCAGAAGTCAGAAGGTGACAGAGAAGAGCTGGCCAATTTCCTGCCATTAATGCCTGGCTGGGAGTGGGGGAAGGCACACAGCAAGCGTGCCCGCATGCTGGACCCACCCCCTTCTTTAAACTGCAACCTGCCTTCTTGTTCCTGAGTCATTTGAAATAGCCAGCTCTCTGCAGGTACGTACCTCTAAGGCCATGTCCTACCACTGCTGGGACACGAGCGTCACCTCCATATGTGAAGAGAATGTTTTGATTTTCATTAGGTTTTTAAGTTGGGGACTGCATTTTTAAGCTCTGTTGGCTTGAAGCTCTGACTCTGAAGACAGCTCTGTTTGTTTCCTAGGGGTGGTCTCCTCTGCAGGCTCTGGAGTGCAGTCTCCCAGTACAGAAGGGCTCAGGAGGCCTCAGAAACCAAAGATGAGGCTTGATACCAATCAGCTAAGCTGGAGCAGAGTGTGCCACCATGCTACATGTTTTGTTAAAGCTTCTGTTAGTGTACACACGAATTCTGCTGTTTACGTATTTAAAAATGCCATTGTTCAATTAATAGTTTAAGAACTTAAGTTTTAAACACTGTCCTGAGTTTCTTTTGAAACCTATTATTTATAAACATAGAACTGTGTGTATTGTGAAAACAGTGAGCCTTAGTTTTGACCTCCCGGAATATTAGGAAATTCACCTGTAGTCCCAGCTACTAGGGAGGCTGAGGTGGGAGGATTGCTTGAGCCCAGGAGATGGAGGCTGCAGTGAGCTGTGATCACGCCACTGCACTCCAGCCTGGGCAACAGAGCCAGACCCTGTCTCAAAAAAAAAAAAAGTACACCCTTTAGCACTTGCTGGAATGGTGAAACAAGGGGTGTTTAACATGGAAGCTGGGACACTGCTTCAGAACTGGTATGGTACTTAAATTTGAGAAACACAAAATTGATACGAATGTGCCTTGTAGTTAATGTTTGATATGAACAGAAAATAGCTACATATTTATTTATACTGAATGTGTAAGTAGAGAAAACTAAGTTATGTGGCCTTTGAAATGATTGTGAAAGTCTTATTTTAAAATGGAACTGTCCTCCTGCCTGATAATAAATATTATGTCTTACAGAGAAATGATGGTCAGCGCAAACAGGCTGTAGCACCAACAAACACTGCTCGGAGCGGGTGCTATGGCAGAACACTGTGGGCTGTTACCACAAGCATGCCTGTGAGGGGCCCTGTGATTGATAATGGTCTCCTCCCAAAAAGGTGGCTGGGGGTGGGGGAAACAGGCACACAAGGTATTGTTCTTCCTTTTCATAATTAGAGTGTTTGTTCAACTATTTTAAGTCAAAAATAATCTTTAAGCACTCAATAATTAATCTTTTAATGCAACAATGTACAAAGTGCATGCAATTACTACCTGCTCAATCTACACACTTAGTCTTAATGGAAGTTTACAAGAATTTCATTGACTGCGTTTTCTTCCTCCTTAACCAAGTTGAGAACACTGGTAGCCCCCTGAAGGTATAACCTCCCCTTCTAGTCCCCTTAACTGACTGACTTAAACTTGATCCACTGATTGGCACCACGAACTTCGAAAGGTGGGTCGCTGGAGTAGATGTGGTAGCCCAGCTCCTCCAAAGGTGGCTCAGGATCGGCCGTGGCAAACTGGGCAGCATCCTCAATCTCCTTCCTCACTTCCACATCAATTTCCTAAAAATTAGGTAACAGTGTAAAAGGTTTTTGAATGAACAGCAGTTTAGGTACCAACCAGAGTTCTACGGAGGACCTGTTGCTGGTGTAACTCTAAGTATGAACAGTTGCTAATTCAGAAGATTTTGGAATACAGATTTCTAGGGTGTATATTTTTTATGAATTAAAAATCCACAGTATACTTTTAGGAAAAAAAGAATTATGCTACTATGCTACTGTGGGGGCTTTGCCACTGTGATGGTGGTTTACAGTCCACCAAAATCTAAAGAGTAATACAATTTTGAATAGAGGAAACTAAAGGAAAAGCCCCCACCCCGAGGGGCTTCGGAATTATTTATGCCCCGGCACATCACTTTCTGGGCTTGGAGGAACCCACCCAAACGCTGTGGCCACCCAGGGGGTGGCAACTTTTTCTGTGGGAGGCGAAAAAAGCCAACCTTCAAACCACCACAAACAAGTGACTGTACCTTTAGTTCTTCCACACTGGCAAGATTGCTGTTCACCATCCTGTCCTTGAGAAGCATAATAGGGTCACTCTTACTTCTTACTTCCTGAATTTCTTCTCGTGTACGGTAACTATGGGGAGGGAAAAGTAGTAATCGATCAGTAAGAACAGTTCCAGTAGAGCAAGGACAGCATGATGAAATATGACATGGGGTTGGATTGTCCCAATTAGGTGAAATACAGAAGTGTGTTTGTTTCTGAAACAAAGGGGCACATCAATGCTATGTCACTATAGGAGTGGCAGAGTTATACTTTCAAAATACCAGAGCACAGCCTAACATTCTGTAAGAACTACTGCTGTCTTCTAGAAAACCGTACGCTGGTAAGTCACATGGCTTCCCTGGCATTCTGACAACAAGGGCCAAGTTTTTGCTTGCTTCTTTGACTTAGACATAAGGGTCTAAAGAAGTGTCACTCATCCCACCCATTTGGGCTCCTGTATACTACATGGGAGGGGACAGCAGAGATGGTGTGTGTGGTGATAGATTTTAAGAGCACCAAGCAGGAAATCCACGTGCCTTGCCTTTCTCCCTTAAGCCCCCCTAAAGAAGCATAGCCAGCAAAACCAATGTATCTTACGCTTACATCATTTGAAGTAACACTAAAAGGATTCTACCATTTTCCACAACAGATTTACACAAAGTGGATCTATTCCATATACTGTGCTCTCTACATGATTTTCCCTTAGAAATCCACTCTACAAAGGCTTATTTATTCAACTGTGTCAACCCTGGGATTCCAGAATTACAGGCCAGAGCTAAGCAAAAAAGTAAAATTCATGCCTTTCTAGTGAAACCTAGCTTTTTTGATTGATGTATTTGAACGGATTGAACACCTAGTTACCCTTAGCTCTATACCAGACAGAAGAACATCTCCAAATTCTGATCCTCCTCAGGTGGAGTATGCCATGCATGGACTTGGGGTAATGCCTACAAAAGCTAAATGCCCCCAAGATACTACACTACCATCGGTCTTGTTTTATGTAACAATTTTCCTGCACAATTAAGGTATATAACACTCTAAAAATCACTGCTCGTGCTCACACACACTATACATTGTAGGCATTTTCAGTAAAGCTTTCTTATTAGGAGGCACTGCTTTCAGGTAACTTGATGCCAACACAACTGCATGCATGAAGTGAACTGGTATCTAGCTCCAAAAGCAAATATTGAAATGTGTTTCTTTTGCCATGTAACACCATTCAAAGCCCACCCCTTCTGGAAACCACAGTGCCCATGAGCACACCTGACTCCAGGATCACTCATACTGTGTCCGTGGTAACGATAAGTCTGCAGCTCCATCAGGATGGGCCCCTAAAACAGAAGTGGTAGGCAGTTAGGAACGATGACGGGAAGAGCAGGCTGACACTCCACGGCCTCAGACGCAGGCCCTTTATTAAGCATCCAGTGTATTCTTACCAGATCTTTTGAGGTATCATGGATTTCTTATTGGTTGACTGATCTGTTCTCATTTCTAGCATGTATTGATTGCATATTTCAGTTTTCTCATTTATAATAAGGCAATCTACCAACAGCTTGTTTTGAATCAAAAAGGCTTTGAAGGCCAGGTGTGTTGGCTCATGCCTGTAATCCCAGCACTTTGGGAGGCTGAGGTGGTTGGATCACTTGAGCCCAGGAGTTCGAGATCGAGACCAGCCTGGACAACATGGCAAAACCCCATTTCTACAAAAAACACAAAAATTAGCCAGGCATGGTGGCATGTACCTGTAGTCCCAGCTACTTGGATCACCTGAGTCTGGAAGGTCAAGGCTGCAGTGAGCTGTGAGTGTGCCACCATGCAAGACCCTGTGAAAAAAAAAAGGCAGCTGGGTGCGGTGGCTCACGCCTGTAATCCCAGCAGCGGGCGGATCACAAGGTCAGGAGATCAAGACCATCCTGACTAACACGGTGAAACCCCGTCTCTACTTAAAATACAAAAAAAAATTAGCCGGGCGCGGTGGCGGGCGCCTGTAGTCCCAGCTACTCGAGAGGCTGAGGCAGGAGAATGGCATGAACCCGGGAGGCGGAGCTTGCAGTGAGCCGAGATTGCACCACTGCACTCCAGCCTGGGGGACAGAGCGAGACTCTGTCTCAAAAAAAAAAAAAAAAAAAAAAAAAGGCTTTGAGCATGTTCTAGAGCCTCCTGCTATTGGCTAGGCAGATTTCCATCTCATGCTCCTTTCTCGTAGTGTGTTGTGGGGCTGGCAGCCACTTCTACTTCACAGATCCTGCTAGTGTGTAACAAAGTTGACAGGCACCAACAACCTCTGCTACCCAAACCCTGAGGCTCTGCTGGGAGTATGACCACTTGGGGTCTATCACCAAGTGGCTTGCTCATTCTACACTAGCCCACTTCCAGGAGATGGCTCTGAACACTGAGGGATGGGGAAACATTGAGGATCCTTGATTGGTTTGGTGCAGTAGTTAAAACGGGCGAGTGGGGAGCTGGCTCCATGATAAGAGTAGCTATGTACCTTTAACTGCTCTGTGGCTCAGTTTCCTTGTCTGCAAAATGGGCAAAACAGTAACACCTAACTCAGAATTGTGAAGGTTATGTGTTTGGGAAGTCATACATTCTACAAATCACCATGTCTCCAGCCAGGGCTGGCCCGCATGTATTCTTTTCAGGAATTGGGAGAGGTGGGGTCAATATCCATCACTCAGGGCCTGGCACTCCCAGCCTTAGGGTCCTGACAGACTGCTCAGCCCATTGTATCCAAGCTGTCATCTTGGTCCTGCTCTAGTTCATTCTACTCATTAGCTCTTATTTAATGTTACTACATCCCACCCTTACTTCCCTGTCTCCCCACTTTCTGACATTTGCATCACTGCCCAAACATACATGGTATGGCACTGAAGTGACAACTTCAGAAACCTTGTGTCTGGGCTGTGGAACACTAATTTAGGGAGAACACCCAAACCTCCTAAGCCTATACTAGTGCTGAAGGAACTGAAACCTCTTTAGGCCAGTCTCCCTGTTACCATCTCCCTCACTGCCATACACTGAAGGGAAAGATCCTTAGGACTGAGCAAGACTAAGATTACAAGCTTCAACCATACTGTTTGTGTAAGACACACACATTAAATGCCTATTGTATACATGACATTCTATGCTGGACACTACGGGGATCCCCAATCTGTTCCTTCAAGGGACTCATGATTAATGGGGGGTGGGGAGGAGGGACAGAATTAACCTAACAAAAAGGCAGTGTAGTTGTCATGATGAAGACAGGCGAAAGCAGAGGAAGCACCAGGACAGACTTCCCCCAAATGAGAGAAATGTGGGCTTCCCAGCAGGTGAGCTACCAAGACCAAGCTACCCAAAGGAGCCCTGCTTGCTTCACTCTGCTTCCATCTTGTGCACCTCAATTATCAGCTACCCACTAACAGCTTCAGCAGGCACACGGGAGGCAGTCTTTGAACTTCCAGAGATAAATGTCATTAGCCCAGAGGCCTTTAGAGTCTTACCTTCCCAGATCTACAATAGGCGGCAGCAAACCTTGTCGCCTCTCGGACGCACAAGATATCCATTCCATCCACCTGTTAATAAACGGGAGGGGCGAAGCATGAATCCAGCTGCCCCAAACCATTTTACTTTCACATCACCTGCTTATGTTTGAGAACGAAACTCTTCAATGTTTCTAAGATTGTCAAGGGTCTGCACAAGGACATACCCCTGGCCTTGGCCCCGGCCCCACCACAGGTGTCCTTACTCTCAGCCCAGGAATGAAATCGCCTCTCTTGTAGTAATCAGTGCTGGCTGCTGCTCTCTCAACAGATGTTCCCATTCCATAGCGATTATTCTCACAGATGAAAATACAAGGTAATTTCCACAAAGCTGCCATGTTGTAAGCTTCAAATATCTGGCCCTGGAAGTAGTTATGAAAAGGGGTTTCATTTGGCTTCTTTCTCTAGGATCCATCATCTGTAACAGCTGCTGCTCTGCCTGGCACAGAAAGCTTTCATAAAGCACAGAAAGCCTCCTCTTCTAAAACCGAGCTTTGGGCTGGGCACGGTGGCTCAGCCATGTAATCCCAGCACTTTGGGAGGCCGAGGAGGGTGGATCACGAGGTCAGCAGATCAAGACCGTCCTGGCTAACACGGTGAAACCCCGTCTCTACTAAAAATACAAAGTAGCCGGGCATGGTGGCAGGCGCCTGTAGTCCCAGCTACTTGGGAGGCTGAGGCAGGAGAATGGCGTGAACCCGGGAGGCAGAGCTTGCAGTGAGTGGAGATCGTGCCACTGCGCTCCAGCCTGGGCAACAGAGCAAGACTCTCTCTCAAAAACAAAACAAAAAAAACAACCAAAAAACCGAGCTTTGGATGGTGAGGGAAAGCGGGGTGGGTGACAGATAAGAAGCAGCAGGCATCATACTCTTGCAACTAAGAAAGATGACAAACCAACTACTACTTGTTTCTTTGGGGCCATGCTAGCAGTAAGGAACACACTGGAAAAAAGATCAGTATGAAATCTATCGGGCCCACTGGATAGTCAGAGTGAACCAGCACCTAAGAATCAGCCTCTAGAACAGGGCTTCACAGAGTACCGGCCACAGACTGGGTATTACTCGGTACCAAAAGAAGCACAAAAAGAAGCACAAAAACTGAATTAGGACTGAGACGCTATTACCCGAATTTGACACTGCCAGCGCGGACATCCAAGAGAATGGGTCTGTATCATTTTGCAATAGGTTAGGGGAGGTCCTTTATCAAGCACTGATATAGAGCAAAGGTGAGCTCCTTCACAGGAATGCGCCCCCCTAAGTCTTTTGTGAAACAATGCTAAAAGGTCACTCTCTAATCTGGCCATAAGTCAACCAAATTTGAGCTAGCCATAGGAATTACTATTTCACCTAATAAGCAATAAGCTGCTGCTTTGGAAATTCAACTGTGAATATTAAACACTTTGAAAATAAGACCGTTATTGGAAAGTTAAGAGACATAATTACCTGGTTAGCAGCACCATCGCCATATAAAGTCAGGCAGACCTCATCTTTTCCATTATACTTACAGGCTAGAGCAATCCCAGCGCCCAGGGGCACCTAACATTAAGGACAACCGAGAAAGGAACCATAGAAATCCATGAGGGGAGATATCAATGCCCTGCATTTTAACTCCTGGTCAGAATCTGGCACAGAAATTACACTGCTGCTACAAACTCTCCTTCCAACCCCATCTCTCTGTTTATCCCACCCCCGATATTTTCAATGAAGCAGTAAAGTAATATATAAATACTATGTTCTATTTTAACCAGTAAGCAATAACATTTCTGCATTCAAGAGTTAAAAAATAAAACGTGGCCGGGCATGGTGGCTCACGCCTGTAATCCCAGCACTTTGGGCAGATCATGAGGTCAAGAGATCGAGACCATCCTGGACAAGATGGTGAAACCCTGCCTCTACTAAAAATACAAAAAATGGCTGGGCACGGTGGCGCTTAACTGTAGTCCCAGCTACTTAGGAGGCTGAGGCAGGAGAATTGCTTGAACCCGGGGGTGGAGGTGCAGTGAGCTGAGATCACACCACTGCTCCAGCCTGGGCGGCTTAGCAAGACTCCATTTCAAAAGAAAAAAGGGGGGAAAAAAAAGTAGGTTTTTTAAAAAAACACATAATAGAATCTTAATATACTAGGAAAAGAAACAGTTGGGATATAATTTTGTGCTGTTAATTCTTCATCATTCACTAACTGATGAGAACAAGGACTCCATAATGAAGTTGACAAGATAAGGCAATGTACTGAAATACAAATAGGAAGGGGAAGGTAGGCTCCACTGCTAGAGGCTCTTGCTTACTTATAAAATAGCAGACACCTAAAAGGAAACATTATAAATCACCATCCAAATCTACTCAACTCATCGCTCAAATGGTAGGATATGAAGCACTAGGTTTTTAAAAGCAAACCAAGCCCCCAAAATACAGTCACGCATCGCTTAACAACAGGGATATATTCTCAGAATTGCATCACTAAGCTATTTTGTCGTGTGAACACCATACTGTAATGCACAAACCTAGAAGGTACAGCCTACTGCACACCTAGGCTGTATGGTAGAGCCTACTGCTCCTAGGCTACAACGCTGCACAGCATGTGACTGTACTGAATCCTGTAGGCAAAATATTTGCGTACCTAAACATAGAAAAGGTAATGTGTTGTGCCACTACAACATCACTAGGTGACAGCAATTTTTCAGCTCTATTATAAGTTTATGGGTCCACCATCATATATGCGACATTGACCAAAGTGTCACTGTGCAGCACATGGCTATACTACTTCACGAAAAGTTGTCTGGGGCTGGGAAAGTTTTTGAAGACAAAGGCCAGGGCCAAATCTAAAGCAGCACACAGTCCTCGTCCTTGACTACCTGCGCTCCCACGATGCCATTGCCCCCGTAGAAGTTCTTGGCATACATGTGCATCGATCCTCCTTTCCCTTTAGCACAACCTCCTTTTCGTCCTGGAAATGGCAGAACATACACATGTGCAGCACAAACCAACTCTACAAAGCAAACCAAACCACACCCCAAGTGGCTCAACCATTAGAACGCAGAGGCCAATTCAGTCATCTAAGTACCTGTCTCTCCAGGCAAACACGTTTCTGCTTGTCCTTTTACTAGTTCCATGTGCTTCAACCTTTCCAGCTTTTCCTACTCTCCAGTCACTTAGTTTCCTTCAGATGTTAGCAAAAGTCCAGATGGTACCGTAGACTTTTTTGGTTTTTTGACCAGTTACCAACATCTTAGGACCTCTCCTCTACTAGTACACTAAATATATTCAATCCTTGAACAGGGTTTGAACTGCACGGGTACACTTATACAGATTTTTTTTTTCAGCCACACATGGATTGAAAATACAATATTCTCAGGATGCAAACCCGAAGATATGGAAGGCTGACTTCAGGACTTGAGTATTTGAGGATTTTGGTATATTCAAGGGTCCTAGAACCAATCCCCTGGATATATGGAGGGACAACCATAGTTCAAGAGTCAAGGAGGGCCGGGTGCAGTGGCTCACGCCTGTAATCCTAACACTTTGGGAGGTCGAAGTGGGTAGATCACCTGAGGTCAAGAGTTCGAGACCAGCCTGGCCAACATGCTGAAACCTGGTCTCTACTAAAAATACAAAAATTAGCCAGCTGTGGTGGTTTGGCACCTATAATCCTAGCTACTCGGGAGGCTGAGACAGGAGAATTGCTTGAACCTGGGGGATGGAGGTTGCAGTGAGCCAAAATCACACTTCACTCCAGCCACTCCAGCCTGGGCAAAAGAGCGAAACTCTGTCTTCAAAACAAAAAAATATATATAAGAAGAAGGGCTGGGCACAGTGGCCCACACCTGTAATCCTAGCATTTTGGGAGGCTGAGGCAGGCCACTGCACTCTAGCCTGGGCAACAAAGCAAGACTGTCTCAAAAACACAAAACAGGCCAGGCGTGGTGGCTCATGCTTGTAATCCCAGCACACTTTGGGAGGCCGAGGCAGATAGATCACCTGAGGTCAGGAGTTGGAGACCAGCCTGGCCAACATGGTGAAACCCCATCTCTACTAAAAATACAAAAATTAGCCGGGTGTGGTGGTGCATGCCTGTAGTCCCAGCTACCTGGGAGGCTAAGGCATGAGAATTGCTTGAACCTGGGAGGTGGCAGTTGCAGTGAGCTGAGATCACACCACTGCATTCCAGCCTGGACAACAGAGTGAGACACAGTCTCAAACAAAACAAAACAAAACAAAAAAAAAAACCAAAACAAAAAAATAGTCAAGGGGGACAAAGAAAAGGGGAATATTAAGAAGATTTCTAGAATTTACATCGCATACCAAGCTTCAACCCAACTTACTTTTTTATGACTGCTAGACTTCTGCTGGCATGCTTGAATGATAACCAAATCTACTGTGATTTTATAGCACTAAACTGTTTTAAACTTTTACCTGAGGGGCCAGAGAACTTCACAAATGGTCAGTTAACTCAAGAGCACAACAGAAGTACCAGAGCACCAAAGGAGAGAGGGTTAAAAAAAGAAACTTAAAACTTTAAATATTAACTCATAAAATAGCATCTTAATGAGAGATATTTAAAAACTTAATCCACTCATTTCCCCTTTCTGTAAATCAACAGCAAACCTGTAAGCTCTGCGAGAATTTCTCGGACGGAAAGGCCCCGGGTGAAGGTAAAGCCATGAGCCCGGTAGGCTGTTATGAGATGGTCTGTGGGGTTGATGCCGGCTTCCAGGCCCACACAGCAAGCTTCCTGTTAGAGGAAGGAGAAACTATGAAGCAATACGATACATGTTTCTAAATAAAAACGTTTCCTAGACCGTAGTGAAATATTTGGGCTAGTAGAACCTGTCATTAATAACCAGAGAAAGTAGCTATTTTCCACCAAAATACAGAGCGGACGGCCCAAGCCAGAAGCAATAAACTGGCAACCCACACATGGGCCACTTCCTTCCTTTCTCCTGTATGGTGACCTAAAAGCAAATCCTACATCAGATGTCAACATTAAAACACTGGGGAATTTCACATGAAAATCCAGACTTCCGCCTTCTCTTGGAGACATGGAAAACAGGAAGCATTACCCCTGATTTCCACATGGCACCAACTGGCTGGAACCAAGTCATGGCATTCCTCTGGGTAGGGCATGCTGGTCCCAGTTCAGCACGAGTCCCTGTCACCATTCTGTTTTGTATACCTAGCCTTCTTCACTCATTTATTCTACCTGGCTGGCCCTTATAGGTATTTGATTCTATAACCCTTGACATAAGCCCACAAAACAAAAAACAAACTAATCCTTTCTCTCCAAATTATATACAGTACAGGTGATCACAGTGCCAGAAAGTTTTAAAATAGTAAAACTCTGAGAACAGAAAACTGGCAATGTTATGTGTGAATGAATTCTTTAGCCTAAGCTTCATAGCAGGTTTTGGCATTCTACTTTTTAATTCTAAAATACTGGCTTCAGCCAGGCACAGTGGCTCACGCCTATAATCCTAGCACCTTGGGAGGCTAAGGTGGGCAGACCACTTGAGCCCAGAAGTTTGAGACCAGCCTGGGCAACACAGTGAGACCCCGTCTCTCCAAAAAATACAAAAATTAGCTGGGTCTGGTGGTGTGCACCTGTGGTCCCAGCTACTTGGGAGGCTGGGAGGACTGCTTGAGCCCAGGGGGCAGAGGCTGCAGTGAGCCATGATCACACCACTATAACTCTAACCTGGGCGACAGAGAGATTGTCTCAAAAAAATAAATAAATAAAAGAAAATTACATTACCAGCCTCAAACTCTTCTGATACATAAGGCAGGGTAAAGCCCAATAAGTACAAGCCATACTTCAGTACCTAAAAACACAGTTCTATCACAAACCTACCACTCACCTGACCATCACACAAGTGACAGAAACCACGAATAATTTTCTGTTTATACAGCTGATCTGCTTTCAACTCCATTCGGCGCACAGTCTGCATCATCCTGTAGTATTTGAGCCCATCCTCCCTGGTGAGCACTGTTGTGACAGGAGGGCCTTCTTCCAGTCGGTGAAGGTCACATTTCTGAAATGGAATAAGGTAGTTATTATCCTCCACATACTACACTGCAAACACTGTTGACCACTCTAAGATCTAATTCCATTGCAAATAATATTGAACTTGAAAAACTGCTAAGGAGCACATTAGTAATGCTTCATATCGCCTCTGTTCCTTAAATCCATAAACCTCACTGTGCAATGAGATGGGGCTTGGGGAAAGGAAATCTTTCTATGATTTTCACTGAAAGCCCCTAGAAGCCAACTGAGATATAGGTTGAAAGAACCTTCAAAGAAACAACTAAGACTCTTCTTATTCAAATATTTCACTGAATTACTTTCTAAACTTTAGAATAAGCTTTTATTTTTATTTTCTAGCTCCTCCCCCTACCCCCCACAGAACAACAGCAAGCTGCTGCTAATAAATTCTAGTTTTCGTGAAGCTTCTCTGAACCTCTGATCCTGAACGTTTAGAAGAAAATGACTGAACATGTTCTATTCTAAAAGTAAAACTGTATATCAGAGTGTACCTGTGAAAAAATTATTAACAAAGTAAAACACCTCTTACCTTAATTTCAAATGTAGCATCATTTGCAAAATTACGGGATGCTACCAGCACTCTGCTTGCCTTAAAAGACAAAAATATACAAACAAATCAGTACTTTTTGTCAGCTATTTTGGAAAGTATAACTATTAATCAGTTATCAGGATGAAGTTATGGAAATTTAATAAGCCCCAACGTACTCATAGGCTTCTCTTCCACCCTGTGCACTGTGTTTGCATCTTTCTTAGCCTCCAAAATGAATTCATGCTTTGGCCAATGAAACATGATCATCCCGCCATCTGAAGGCAAGCAGTGCAAAGAGGGGCAAAAACCAAACCCATCCTTTGTTTTCAAAGAAATTATAGTTGAGAATATAATGAAATTAGTGGCTAAAGAGACTAGATCATCTGTGAGCTGTGTTTGTTTATGCCATTCTTTTGTTTGTTTGTTTTGAGACAGAGTTTTGCTTTTATCACCCAGGCTGGAGTGCAGTGGCGCAATCTCGGCTCACTGCAACCTCCACCTCCCGGGTTCAAGTGATTCTTCTGTCTCAGTCACCCGAGTAGCTGGGATTACAGGCACCCACAACCACGCCCGGCCAATTTTTGTATTTTTAGTAGAGACAGGGTTTCACCATGTTGGCCAGGCTGGTCTCCAACTCCTGACCTCTGGTGATCCACCTGCCTTGGCCTCCCAAAGTGCTGGAATTGCAGGCGTGAGCCACCGCGTCCGACCTGTTCATGCCATTCTAGTCATAACCAGATACTGTTCATTTTGAGCAAGCCAAAATTATACTTCAAATAAAACTATGATTTAATCCCCACTCCAGGGAAAGTTGACTCTTCTATCAAATTGGATCTGTAAGAAAAAATATTTTAAATTGATTGAAGTATGAGATAAATACATTAGGGAGACAAGACAAAAGAAAAGATACTTAGCACTCTCTGACTTAAACACAATGTGCTTGAGCCAGCTGTTTTATAATTTATAATTCGAACAGCCTAAATCTTGGGTAGGCTCCTCCTGAAGCCCCAGTAGAAAGAAACGTTCTCTAAAACACTGTTCTCTTGACGTTTGGGTGGCTGTCACTGTTTGGAGGTAAAAAGCTTGGGAGGAGGCAAGAAATGATTCCTTTCCAGTTTTACAATTGAGCAAACCTGCTCACAGCAAAAGTATTCTATGTAATGGCTAAGGTTTAGGTTAGATGACAGTATTTATCCAGTTAGTATTATCGTACTATTTTAACTCCCTTCTGCCATATTCTCACACACTGACATGTAAACCAACATAATTTCTCCATAAAAAGCACATTTGATGTGTTCATACTTTACGTAATCCAGCAGTGGACTGGATCTTGGTGAGAAGAGTTAAGACTGATCTGCCAAGTATATGCTGGAGTGTACAAGCCAATAGGCAGAAAGCTAATTACATATCTCTTCATCCCTCAATAGACCATTATAGGACAAAGCCAACAAACACAGACAATGACAGTGCTGGAGGAAAACAACTGAAATACTAAGAATCAGTGTTTCAGTTAACTTACAGACAGAGACAGTCCACTAATGTATCTCAGAAAAACTGAAGGGAATTTAGGAAGAAGTAAAGCTGAGAGAGGGTGAAACAGCAAATCAATGGTTATATTTGGCAATCATCAAACAGATGTGTTATTCTTGGCAACTAATAAATTATTTTGTGGGGCCAGAAATGTACTGTATTGCGAAATAAATTTCCAAATACAACTACAGAAACTGCAGTTTTTGGAAGGCAGGAGTCCAAATCAGCCAGGAAACAGTAACAGAGGAAAGGTAACTTCTTTCTCAATCCTAGAGTTGAAACGATGAGGCAGGATAATGCTATACAATAAAGAGCAAGAAGGGGCCCAGTGCTGTGGCACGCACCCGTAATCTCGTGCCTGCAAAGATTAGGACTGCCAGAAAGCTACTTAGATACATTCTCCCCTGGCTTCATTATTGTGTATCTCAAAAATAAGAACCACTGATACGAGTGAAAGGAGCAAAGTTAAAGAAGCTAAAAGTCCTATCAGAAGTGTGAGTGTATCGTAATTTCTGAGAGCTTGTTGAAAAGATAAGTTTACTATTCATTTTCTCTGGAGAGTCATAAAAAGATTCTCTGTTAAATGGGATTCCTCTCTGACAGAGACCACGAACAACCCATTCAAATTTTAAAAAATAATAATTAGGCTGGGCATGGTGGCTCATGCCTATAATCCCCAGCACTTTGGGAGGCCAAGGTGGGAGGATCACTTGAGGCCACGAGTTCAAAGCCAGCCTGGGAAACATAATGAGACTCTCATCTCTACAAAAATAATTATTAAAAAATTAGTCACGTGTGGTGGCGCACATCTGAGGCTACAGTGAGCTATGATTGTGCCACTGCAGTCCAGCCTAAAAAAAAAATTAATTTAAAAAAAGTAAAACTTTAACTTCCTAAATACATAGGAATCATTCATGTGGAAGAGGAAAAATGTTTCAAAAATTCCATATTCTAACAGTGTAAATTAAAACTCTTACCTACCACTTATAAAGCCAAAACACAGTAAAGATCTCAAAAAGTCATACAGAAATGCAAACAATAAAACAAAGAATAACATTTTAAATGCAATTCAGTCTTCTTCCATGAAATAAGAACTATGAAAACTATAGACCTTATTCAAAAATGAAAACACAATCTTGAAATTCATTTCAAAGTTTCACAACACACACTCTTTGATAAGACAATGGCAATCTTTAAACCTGAGATGAATCTCCCCACCTGCCTGGTTTTAAGAGAGTGAGAGCAATCCCAGCACTTTGGGAGGCCCAGGTGGGAGGACTGCTTGAGCCTGGAGATGGAGACCAGACTGGGCAACATAGCGAAACCATGCCTCTACTAAAAAAATTTATTTTTTTAAAATTGGCTGGGTGTGATGGTGGCGCACGCCTATGTTCCCAGCTACTCAGGAGGCTAAGGTAGGAGGATCGCTCGAGCCCGGCAGGCTGAGGCTGCAGTGAGCTGTCATCATGCTACTGCACTCCAGCCTGGGTGACAAAGAGACTCTATCTCAAACAAAACAAAAATACCAGGGAGAATAAAAAATGAAAAAGGAAAAAACACACAGCATCTTGGGAGGTTAAGGGGATTAACTTGTGTCACAGCCATCAGACCAGCTGCCTAAACTTATCCCTCCCTTCATGGAGTATCACACAGATGGTAGGAATCTAGTTCAGTAAGTCTGCCTAATTTGGGTGAGCCACTGCTTATTGTTTACTGTCAGGATTTTTGTGAAAGGCTTATATACAAAATGTCTTTTTACATGTATGATATAAAAAATTAAAACCTTGATCTATCTTCTTACTTATAGTTAAGTAAAAAGACATCCATAAGTATGAAGAATTACAAAAAACAGTCAACACGTTAATTATTCCACCCTTTAAAAAGATAAAGGTGAAACTTTTAGTTCTACCCTTAAAAGCTTCAGGAATTGTTCCTAATTAGTCCACGACAAGTTGAGTGACACAGAAAACTTCCTAATTATCTGAAGAGTTTACACCACTAAGTGGAAAGATACCTGGGCACTTTCTAAGGTGACTTCATATCTGGAATTCAATTTTCTTCCTACTGTAAGGTGGGGGCGGGGGGAGACCCTGCAAACTGATAGAGGAAACGATAAACCTGACTTGCAGAAGAAATAATAAACCTACATCGGGGTGCCTAAAGGACGGATGTTTCTAAGCCCATAACTACCGGTACAGCCCTCTACCCACAGATATCCCCAAAGGGAATGACTTTTTTTTTTTTTTTTAAACACGGAGTCTTGCTCTTGTCGCCCAGGCTGTAGCGTAATGGCACTCACTGCAAACTCCGCCTCCCGAGCTCAGGCTATTCTCCTGCCTCAGCCTCCAGAGTAGCTGGGATTACAGGAACCCGCCACCATGCCCAGCTAATTGTGTATTTTTAGTAGAGATGGGGTTTCACCACATTGGCCAGGCTGATCTCCAACTTCTGACCTCAGGTGATCCACCCGCCTCAGCCTCCCAAAGTGCTGGGATTACAGGCTTGAGCCACCGCACCCGGCAGTTCTGTCATTATTTTAGGCAACAGGATTCCTAGAGGGGCATACCTCTTACCTTTTGACAATCTCTGCCTGTACTTAGAGCCGTATCAAGTCCTGGGGGAATTACCAGAATCCCGAGGCCTGCAGTTACACCAATGAACACGACCTCACTGTGCCTAGGGGTCAGAATGCTAGAAGCTTAGGTGTTAGGCACCTCTAAATGCTGAGGCCATGAAATAGTGCTGGACTCTACCCCCCGCCCCTCAAGCATCGTTGCTGTTTGCTTTAGCTACTTGTACCCCAAGAATGTGTAGGTAAGGGGAGGGGAGGGCAGCGTCCTCTGAGTTCTGCTTCCGCACTCCTGAACTCACTGCCAAGAAAAGCTCAGATGTTGAAGGAGAGGGAAGGGGAGGAAGTTTGTTTCTGAAGAGGCTGACCCTCTGTGAACCCGCCTCAGAACTGAGCCCAGGTGTTCAAGAAATGTATACCGAACGGGACACTCAATAAATAACACTATTCAACACACATGCTATCGATTATGTGCCGGGTGCTATTTGGAATCGTATCCACACGTGTCACTCGTTGAATCCTCAAGACAACCCCAAAACAACTCTAAAACTCCATTTTAGAGTTAACTGATAACATTTTAATAACCGATAACATTTCAGAGATAACTCTTATCTCCATTCAGAGATTAACTCCACTTAGCGCAAACATTTCAGGAAACCGGGTCCCCGGGAAGTTTAAAAACTTGCTCAAGGTCACAGGGTTAGTCAATGGTGAGGGTGCTGTTTGAACGGAGCCACTCCGTCTCCAGATTCTACGCTATTACAAAGCCTCTCGGTCAAGAGAAATTAAGTTAGGAAGATCTGAAATGAGTAGGGTCAATCGGAGACTCGAAGGAGGCCGAGGCCACCCTTTCCGAGTCCTGTAAACCAACAGGCACCTCTTGAGCACACTGACTTCGCCCGGCGCACAGCTGGGCCCGGCGGCGGCAGCGGGGTGTCGAGAAGGGGGAAGTCCACAGGGACCTTGGCAGGATCCCGGTCCGCGTCGCTTCTGCTGAGGCCAGGAACGGAAAGCAGGGCGTGGGGGCGAAGTAAAGGCTCCCCGGCTCCCCTAGCTCCTTCTACCCAGCTCTGGGTGGCCCGGCCCGGCCCGCCCTCCGGCCCCGCCTCAGCCCCGCTCGCGCCCCACCCCGGCCGCCCAGGAGGTCTCACCGGCTTCTGAGAAGCGCCAGACAACACGCGGGAGACGGCGGCGAGCATCTTCCTCATGAAGCACGGGCACTGGCGGCAGCGAAGACTCCTCACAACCCAAGAGGCACGACGAGGGTGTCCCAAAGTCTCCTTCAGGTGCCCCAGCAGACGCCACGCCTCAGTCGCAGCGCGACGTGACAGAGTCATAATAACGTCATGCACTGCGCCGGGCCACGGGCCAACCAGAACGGCGTCCAGGGGGTGCTCCGCCCCTGCTAAAGGCCTGCGGCTGCCCATTGGGTATCAGCGCCAGAGAGGGAGGGGCTGAGCGCTCTTTCCGACGCCACGCGGCGGGCGGGTGAGGAGGCGGGACCTGAGAGCGCCTGCGTGGGAAGCTGGGGTCCCGCCTCCAGGGCGCCGCGGGAAAGGCGCCTTCCTAGATTTCGCACTGCAGCGCCGGGTACTATCGAGCGCCTAGTCCTGCCGGTGCTGCAGCTCTGCAGCCCTCGCTCAGTACACGAGATGATGAAGATTAGCAGTATGCTCAGAGCCAAAAGACAGAACACCTGGTTTCTGTAAATGGTCTGCCACTAACTTGTCTTTAAAAGATCACGTAGCAGTTGGAGAATTCTGCCCTGTCTACTTGAACGCGGATCAAAAAATTTGTTTCCCAATATATGTCGAGAGGTCAATGGGAAAAATCTTTTTTCTCTAGTTATTGGTTCACTGCGAGTTAACAGCGTGGCTCAGCCAATGATGAAAGCACACACAGAGACAAACACCAAAGCTCTATTCAGAGGCTCTATTCAGAGGATCAAAGGGCACAGGAACCCATTCTGTTGTGCCCTAGTGGGATTGCACCTGGGGTTCACATTTGGGCTCCACATTTTAAGGGGGATAATGACTAAGCTGAGTGGAATCCAGGGGACAGTGGTCAGAATGGTGAGGGGCTGAGATTGTGACTTATGAAGAACGATTAAAGAAGTTAGGAAGAAAACAGGCTAACTAGAATTGGCTAGGTTATGATGGGGTAACAACTGACCTCCAAATTTCAGTCACTTGAGGAATTTGAAGTGGCACGAGCCATCGTGCTCATAACACAGGTCCTTCGCAGCGTGGCACCCTCTCTGTGGAACTTAGCTTGTCTCATGGATGAAGGGAAAAGGGATCATTTAAACCGGCTCTCAAAGCTTCTGTCCAGAAGTGACACATGTCACTTCCTCTCAATTTTCACAGACCAGAGCTAGTTACCCGACCATGTCTGGGTTCCACAAGGTGAAATATAATCCTGCCAGGAGGAGAACAGAAAATTGAATGAACAATAAAACCAGAGAGGATTGGATATGTCTTCACACATTTTCAGGCCAGTCATGTTACAGGAGGAAGAGCTATTTTGTGTGTGTGTGTGTGTGTGTGTGTGTGTGTGTGTGTGAATAAAATCCTTTCATTTCAGCATAACAATGAATTTTCTAACAATGACAATGGTCCAATGAGATAATTCTCCCCCAGTGTCACTGAAAGTATTCAAAGCAGAAGTTCAAAGCATGACCAGCTCTCGGCATAGCTAGAGAAAGAATTTGGGCACTGGGTCAGACCCTGGACTGAGAGATCGTGTTGAGTCCTTCCAACTTGATGACCATGTTGTAGTGGAAGAAAACTTCTTAAAAGAGCCAGAGGGTGCCATTAAAAGGCAGAGATGGACGTGAGAAACTTGCATGGTATGATTTCAGCAGCTGCTGCTGCTGATAGAATATGAAAGGTAAAAGAGAATGAAAAGGTTGGAGGCCAGATGTCCAGCTCAGGAGAAAAAGCTGGTCTGAATGGTTTGGGACATGTTGACCTTGTGGTGGAGGTGGCACAGCTATCTGAAGATGTCTCCCGGGAGGTTGGAGTTGTAAGTCTGGAACATATGCTAAAAATATTAATTTGGGAGTCATCTCCATGGGGTGGTGATATTGGTTGTGCATGTCCGGGAACTCTGTAGGCCACATACGGATACAAATTCATTCATTCATTCGCTCATTCATCCAACACCTATTATTGAGCACCGATTATGTGTCAGACACTGTACTACACACTGAAGATATAGCAAGGAACAAATAAAATATAGGTCCTACTGAAATACATGATTGAACAAATCAATGGGTTTGAAGGAACAACTTTTCCTTACATTAGAATTCCAATTAATTAATATAGAAGGAATGATGAAAATAGAAAAAGAAAATCACCATTTGGCAAAGACCACAGTAACTGTTGCAGGTGAGAATTATCATCAATAGAGGCTAAAGTTAGTGGGTAAATGTATGATGAGAAACAGGACATTTGCATCATCTCAAATGATCTCGATTAGATTCATTACAAAGTTTAAAGTAGTAACTTTGCAGTGCAGAAACAAAGCAACCCATTTTTCAATGACTAGGATATTTTCTCTGCATTTCTTGTTTTCCATATATATATATATTTATTATTATTATTATTATTTTGAGACAGAGTCTCGCTCTGTCGCCCAGGCTGGAGTGCAGTGGCGCAATCTCGGCTCACTACAAGCTCTGCCTCCCGGGTTCACACCATTCTCCTGCCTCAGCCTCCTGAGTAGCTGGGACTACAGGTGCCCGCCACCACACCGGGCTTTTTGTATTTTTAGTAGAGATGGGGTTTCACCGTGTTAGACAGTATGGTCTTGATCTCCTGACCTCGTGATCTGCCCGTCTTGGCCTCTGAAAGTGCTGGGATTACAGGTATGAGCCACCGCGCCTGGCCTCTTTTTTTTTTTTTTTGACAGATTCTCATTCTGTTGCCCAGGATGGAGTACAGTGGTGACATCTTGGCTCACTGCAACACCTGAGTCCCGGGTTCAAGCGATACTCCTCACTCAACCTCCCGAGTAGCTGGGAAAACAGGTGAGTACCACTATGCCCGACTAATTTTGTATTTTTTTAGTAGAGACGGGGTTTCACCATGTTGGCCAGGATGGTCTCAAACTCCTGACCTCAGGTGATCTGCCCACCTCGGCCTCCCAAAGTGCTGGGATTACAGGTGTGAGCCACCGCGCCCAACTGTTTTCAGATATTTCAAAGCGGAGTTGGAAGCAACTTTGAAGGTGAGGGACACTTTGAGATGCTGTGTCAAGTGGTGACAGGTGATGATTGTGGTTAATAGTCATTAACTATAGGCTATAGTAACGTTATAGTCATTAACTCTAGGCTATAGTAACTATAGGCTATAGTAACGTGCTAGAACATTCACAAAAGACTCTTGTATCAGGAGAGGAGGTCGGAGAGAAAGAAAGAGTTGCAAAAGGCAGGAAGAGAAAGTCTTAAGAAAGGAGGGCTCATTAATCTTGGGGGAAATTGTAATCCCAGCACTTTGGGAGACCAAGGCAGGAGGATCGCTTGAGGCCAGGAGTTTGAGGCCAGCCTGGGCCACAAAGTGATACCCGTCTCTACAAAAAATAAAATAATTAGTCTGGTATGGTGTTGCATGCCTGTAGTCCCAGCTACTAGGGATGCTGAGGAGGGAGGATTACTTGAGCCTAGGAGTTTGAGGCAGCA
This sequence comes from Macaca fascicularis, assembly GCF_037993035.2. Taxonomy (NCBI): domain Eukaryota; kingdom Metazoa; phylum Chordata; class Mammalia; order Primates; family Cercopithecidae; genus Macaca; species Macaca fascicularis. The sequence continues at coordinate 19,208,410 of NC_088395.1, read as the reverse complement.
GTAAGCTATGGCTGCACCGCTGCACTGCAGCCTGGGTGACAGGGCAAGACCACATCTCTCTAAAAAACAAAACAAAAAAAACTTATCTGGGTGAAGCAGGGCAATTTTGATTAGAGACCCTGTAATATGCCTTTTGACCTTTCGTTAGCAAATCACCCTAAAAGTATTCGATCAAGCTGAGCTTTAAGGCAAATCATGCTCCTTAACATGTCTCTGGTTTTCTAGTAGGAAACGCCCATCCCCCAGCAGATGAATTAGAATAGGACAATCTCATATATATGTCATAAAAGTCAACAAATATTTTCGAATGTCTTTGATGTACTAAGCACCAGCTGGTGAAGGGATTATGGCTAGGGGTGATTTTAACTTTGGAACCGTATAAATGTTTTTACACAACCATAAAACACAATGAAATAAATATTGAAATGAAATACAACAAATCAATTTAATGACATATCAAGTGGTTGGCATAACCCCGCAGAGAATGATCTTAAGTTATTTAACACCACAGCAATGTGACTGCATATACTTGGTGGGGTATAGCCTAAAGACAAAAGGAACTGGAAAAAAAATCTTAAGGCAAGGTTCACACCTGTAATCCCAGCACGTTGGGAGACTGAGGTGGGAGGATCATTTGAACCCAGGAGTTCTAGACCAGCCTAGGCAACACAGGGAGACCCCATCTCTACAGAAAAAAATCTTAAATTGTTCTCATTTGTCAGGTGTTATTATTATTTGACTGCACATACCCACACTGATAAAGTAAATATATAATTATGTTAATGCCACTGGGAACCAAGATTTTCAGTATAAAAGACAGAGACACAAATGTAAAATTCAACAAGTCAAAGCCTAGTGGTCCTGAATTTGAATTGGAAATACCAGTATAAACTCATGATTATTTCCCCCTTTCAAGATATATATCTTGGCCAGGCACGGTGGCTCACACTTGTAATCCCAGTACTTTAGGAGGCCAAGGTGGGCTGATCATTTGAGCTCAGGAGTTCAAGACCAGCCTGGGCAACATGGTAAGGCCCTGTCTCTACACAATATAAAAAATTAGCCGGCCATGGTGGTGCGTACCAGCAGTCCCAGCTACTAGGGAGGCCAAGGTAGGAGAATCACCTGTGCCTGGGAAGTGGAGGCTGCAGTGAGCCATCATCGTGCCAGTGCACTCTAGCCTGAGCAACAGAATGAGACTGTGTCTCAAAGCAGAAATGATGTGCATGCGTGCGTGCGTGTGTGTGTGTGTGTGTGTGTATCTTAACTCTGTCGACTGGAAAGACCTAGAAGCAAAGACCAGCCCAATAGTAATTATTCTGAAATCTGGTAAAGGGAAAGAACCGAGGACTTATTCTGCCTTTCTTATATAGACTGAATTTCAATGTCAACAAATAGTTGATGAGGAATAGTTCTTTATAGAACAATTTCCAGCGGTAAATAAAAAAGGAACCATATAATTTTAATATCCTTGTGTTGTAACCCCTGAGGAATTACTAGATCAAGCTGTTGGGGGACTTTGTAATGTTTGAGTGGCTTTAACAAAATACCTGAGACTGGGTAACTTATAAACAACAAACACTGATTGGGCGTGATGTCTCATACCTGTAATCTTAGCACTTTCCAAGGCTGAGGCAGGTGGATCGCTTGAGCCCAGGAATTTGAGATCAACCTAGCCAATGTGGTGAAACCCCATCTCTACAAAAAATACAAAAATTATCCGGGCATAGTGGCAGGTGCCTGTAGTCCCAGCTACTTGGGAGGCTGAGATGGGAGGATGGCTTGAACCCGGGAGGTCGAAGCTGCAGTAAGCCACAGTTGTGCCACTGCACTCCAGCCTGTGTGGCAAAGCAAGACCCTGTCTCGAAAAACAACAACAACAACAATAAAAACCAACCAACCAAACAAACCCAGACATTGATTGCTTACGGTTCTGGCTGTTGGGAACTCCACGGTCAGGGCATTCAGTGTCTGGTGAGGGCCCTCTGGCTGAGTCCGCACATGGCAGAAGAGTGGAAGGGCAAAAAAAGGCCTGGGGTGCTCCCTTCAACCTCTTCCATCAGGGTGCTAATTCCATTCAAGGGGGCCCAGGAGGGGTGGGCAGGGCTCCATCCTCATCATCTAATCACCTCCCAAAGGCCCTGCTTCCTAGTACCCTCACATTGGAGGTTAAGTTTCAGCAGATGAATTTTAGGGGGCACATTCAGACCTCAGCACTGAGAAGAACTTCTAGCTGTGGTCTGTGCACTGAGCACGAGGTTGGCAATAGATTTTCCTGGTCCTGTTAGACCTCATTAAAGATTTAGACACTTTTCCTAAGAATAATGGGAAGCCAAAGAAGGATGTTCATATCAGCTTTGCATTTTGTAAATATGGAAGATGAGCTGTGCCCTCTCATGACAGGACCTTAAAGGAAATTAATGGAAGGAGGTGCCATAGTGCGTTCAGGAGAGCACGGGGTTCCTGAATCTAAGATAGGTGAACCACAGTGAGTATGAGCATATCTTTCTATATGATTTTTAAAATAGAGACAGGGTCTCGCTATGTTGCCCAGGCAAGTCTCAAACTCCTGGGCTCAAGCGATCCTCCCACCTCAACCTCACAAAGTGCTGGAATCACAGGGAGCCACTGCACTCGGCCCATCATGTCTTTTTATTATCCAATGGAGATATGTGGAAAAATACGTATTTTAATAGGGAAGATTTCAGGCACACGCTGATGAGTCTGGCCTGAAGTTACTATCAATCATTTTCTGTGGCTGATCCCCAAATGGAAGCAGCCTTTGGAAACCTAAGAACTGTCCTACGGAGAGGCGGCCTACCATCTGGACTCTGGCACCAGTCTGCCTGGTCTCAAATCCTGGCTCAACCGCTTACCAGCTGTGTGACCTCGGGCAATTTGCCTAAACTCTCTGTGCTTCGGTTTCCTCATCTTTAAATGGAGCATAATGACAACATTCATCTCATAGGGCTGGTTGTCATAAATATACTATTCCAAATATACTATTTTGTCTCTTGTCTTTTATTCCCACGTTCGGCCCCCTTTGTTCAGTCCCCCTAGGTCCATGCAGGTTACACTGAGTCAGGAGAATCACTTGAACCCGGGAGGCAGAGGTTGCAGTGAGCTGAGATCACGCCACTGCACTCCAGCCTGGGTGACAGAGTAAGACTCCGTCTCAAAAAAAAAAAAAAAAAAAAAGAAAAAAGAAAAAAGAAAAGAAAATAGATATGCAGTTGGCTCAAAAGACTCTCAGGGACGCCAGCTCTCGTGTGAATAGAGTCTAACCGTCTGACAAGCCACCTGTTTGGGTCTGCCTGGGATCAACACTTCATGAAGAAGCTTGTCATGGTTCCCAAAAGGAGAGAACAGGCCCTTGCCAAGCTTAAGGGAACAGGATGTATGGCACATTTTGTGCCTGCATAAATAAATGATCTGGATAAAATTCTGTCTATGACTTCTTTTATTGTAGCATAATAGTGAGGTTGTAGAGAAGGAAAAAGACAAAGAGCTTCACCTGCTTTAATTGTGGGACACGACCCTATTTATCCAAGTGACGTAGTGTCAAAGGGCCACATTCATTCATTCTTCCAACAGATTATTTCAAGAGTGCCTATTTTAGGATGTAGGGCTATAAAAACCAGACAAAACCCTACATTGTAAAGTGATTTAGATCAGGTTGTAAAAACTGGTTTCAAAAGCAACTGGTAGATTTAATCAAAAGGTATCCCGAGCTGCACAGAGTGGCACGTGCCTGTGGTCCCGGCTACTCAGGAGTCAGGAGGATCACTTGAGCCCAAGAGTTTGAGACCAGCCTAGGCAACATAGTGAGACCCCAACTCAAAAAAAAAAAAAAAAAAAAAAAGTATCCTGAGTTCTTTGGAAAGACTCCAGAAAGCCAAGATTTCAAATCTCTACAGTTCTTCAAAGATGAAAGACTTGTGAAAATCATATAGGAAAGAACCCACTTATGTGTGCAACTAAAATTTAAGGAGTGAGGACTTAGTAATTCTCAAAGTGCAGCCTCAGACAAGCAGCATCAACACAAACTGGGAAATCTGTTAGAAATGCAAGTTCCCAGACTGCATCCCAAACCTCCCGAATAAGAAACTCTGGGAGTGGAGACCTGCAATCTTCTATTTAAAAAGCTCTCCAGGCTGGACATGTTGGCTCACGCCTCTAACCCCAGCATTTTGGGAGGCTGAGGTGGGAGGACTGCTTGAGGTCAGGAGTTTGAGACCAGCCTGTCCACTGCTACTAAAAACACAAAAATTAGCTGGGCGTGGTGGCACACCTGTGGTCCCAGCTACTTGGGAGGCTGAGGCAAGAGAATCGCCTGAGCCCAGGAGGTTGAGGCTGCAGTGAACTGTGATCACACCACGGCACTCCAGCTAGGTGCTAGAGCAAGACCCTGTCTCAGAAATAAAATAAAATAACAAGCTCTCCAGGTGTTTTGGATGCCAAGTTTGAGGACCATAGGTGTATTTTTTAACAAAGGACAATTCCGCCAGGTGGCATTCCAACAAGAGAAATAACAAACACATCTGTTCTGCAGTTTCAGAAAAATTCCACCAGGTGGCGCACTAACCTGCGTACAGCCATCCCCTCTATCCAAGGTTTCGCTTTCTGCAGTTTTCGTTAGCCATGGTCAACCTCCGCCAAAAATATTAAACAGAAAATTCTAGAAATAAACGATTCATATTTAAAATTACATACTGTTCTGAGTAGTGTGATGAAATCTCGCACCGTCCCGCTCTGTCCTGCCCAGGCTGTGAATCGCCACTTTGTCCAGGGTATCCACACTGAATATGCTACCCATCATTCGTCACTTAGCCATCTTGGTAATTAGATGGAAAAAGCCAGTATACAGAGAGCTTAGTACTATTCAAAGTTTCAGGCATTCACTGGGGGACCTGGAACATATCCCCTGAAGATAAGAGTTGGCAGGGACCACTATAGTGGGAAAAACATATTTGTCCTGCAATTACGCGACAATTCTACCTGGTGGCACTCTAACCTGAGTAATAGGGAAGACCCTCATATGCAATTGCAGGCAAATTCCATCAGGGGGCGATGTAATCAGAGTAATAAGAAAAACATATCTGTATGCAATTACAAGAAAATTTTCCTAGGTGGCACTCGAACCTCATTAATAAGAAAAACACCGCTACACTTCAGCCTGGACAACAGAGCCGGACTGTTTCAAAAAGAAAGAAAAAAGAAAAAAGTCTCACCGGGTACGGTGGCTCACACTTGTAATCGCAGCACTTTGGGGGGCCAAGGTACACGGATCACTTGAAGCCAGGAGTTGGAGACCAGTCTGGCCAACATGGTGAAACCCCATCTCTATTAAAAAAAAGTACAATATGTCCCGGCGCAGTGGCTCACACCTGTAATCCCAGCACTTTGGGAGGCCAAGGTGGGCGGATCACGAGGTCAGGCGTCCGAAATCCCATCTCTAGTAAAAATACAAAAATTGGCTGGGCATGGTGGCGCATGCCTGTAATCCCAGCTACTCGGGAGGCTGAGGCAGGAGAATCACTTGAATCAGGGAGTCGGAGATTGCAGTGAGCTGAGATCACGCCACTGCACTCCATCTCAAAAAAAAAAAAAAAAAAAAAAAGTACAAAAAATTAGCCAGGCGTGGTGGTGTGCACCCGTAGTCCCAGCTACTCTGGAGACTGATGGGAGGATCACCTGAGCCTGGGAGGTGGAGGCTGCAGTGAGCCGAGTGCATGGCGCCACTGCACTCCAGCCCAGGCGACAGAGTGAGACCCTGTCTCAAAAAAAAAAAAAAAAAAAAAAAAAAAATCTGCCTTACGATCCCGCAATTTACATGACAACCCCACAGCGGGCATTCTAACATAAGAGATACAAAAATATATTCTGCAATTACATAAAAATTCCACATGATGACACTCTAACACAACAAATTAAAAACTGTTATGCGATTATGTAAAAAAGTCCGTATCTAACATAAGAAATAAAAAGCCAGCTCTGCAGTTACATAAGAATTCCACAGGTGGTGTTCTAACATAATGAGAAAATTTGTCATGTGTCTGGAATTCTCTTGGAATTTAGTCAAAAACCATATTAATACATGGTGATAAACTTACAGAATGTATTTACTTGGTAAATTAAAGTGTAAGTTAAAATTTAGTACATATGATTTGAATATATCTTAATATAGGACTTAATCTTTGCATTTTAATGACTCGTTTGCACATTCTTCCTACCAGTAGTAGATCCTCTGAGGCAGAAATCAAATCGAATTTTTCAGTCTCCTCAACCTCTACTACAGTAGTTGATACATAATAGGAATTCAGTATTTATTAAACAAGTTAAAAGAAGAATGAATGAAAAACGTGAGGCTGGGCACGGTGACTCATGCCTGTAATCTTAGCACTTTGAGAGGCCGAGGTGGTGGATCACCTGAGGTCAGGAGTTCGAGACCAGCCTGGCCAACATGGTGAAACCTCGTCTCTACTAAAAATACAAAAACTAGTTGGGCGTGGTGGCGCGAGCCTGTAGTCCCAGCTACTTGGGAGGCTGTGGCAGAAGAATAGCTTGAACTCGGGAGGTGGAGGTTGCAGTGAACCAAGATTGCACCACTGCACTCCAGCCTGGGCAACAGAGTGAGACTCCATCTGAAACAAACAAACAAACAAACAAACAGTGAGAGGTCAGTGAGGATCAAATGAATGGAGGAAAGGAAATATGAATAGAATAAAATCTAGAGCATTTGAGCTCTATTCCCAAGACTTCTATATTCCAAGACTAGAATAACGATGTTCTTTTCAATGCCTTCAAGTTGAGATTTTTTAAAAAGTTAGTGAACTAAAACATAAGCAAAATTAAGTTTATTTTTAAAAAGTAAGACCTGTAGTCCTAGCTATTTGGGAGGCTGAGGTGGGAGGATCACTTGAACCCAGGCTGCAGTGATCTGAGATTGCACCACTGCACTCCATCCAGCCTAGGCGACAGAGTGAGACCCTGTCTCAAAAAAAAGAAACTCAGTAAGAAAATTAGGTTTGATTGTGCTTTCAGAAGCTATTGAAGCTTTTTCAGTAACTTAGTTATTCAGGAACATGGTTTTCCAATTAACTGGGTTGATGGCCCAGAGGAGCCTGGAAAAGCTGCCTTTAGGGTCCCCGCAGGATTCATCCCAGAAGGGAGTGTCTCACTCTGTCCAAGGCTGGGCTGCACCAGCAGCTGCAGAAGGACAAGGCAAGGGCTTGGTGATTTGCAGACCAGACACACTCGAGGCCAGGCCGGAGCTCACTTAGGAAACCTGGGAAGCAGCCAAGCTCTCTTCCTGCTAGCTGGCGGCTCTTTCTGGTGCTAATTGCTGCCTCCTCCTTTTTGAGATCTCCCGAAGCCACAGAGTCCTGTCCCCTCATTCCATCAAAACCTGCTTTCCCAGTGCTCACCAGCTAATGTACCCCTGATTATTTCCAGTTCCACAGCGCAAAAGCTGTTTCTAAATCGGAAATCCGAATCTTCTGTCCTGACCGGCCTCTCCGTCCAGCTGCCCTCAAGTTCACGGTCACACTGCTAACTTCAGGTCCAGTCTCCCTCACCACCTTCTGTTTTGCCTTTGGGAAGGGAATTTGCGTTTTCTTCCGAGCTAAAGACCTAAACTCCAAAGAAATCTCAAATGGTGGTGTTTTAGGCATCAGCCACTGATTAGGAATTGGTCAAAGACGAATCTGGGGCTCTTCATGGCACTGGGCTGTGCTTTGGCCCCCGGTCTGCATTGCTCACACAGCTGGGAGCTCCTGGGGTCCTGGGCTTTGACTCGCAGGGATGTTACAAGATGCCCTATTAGCCTATTTAAAAATCAAAATGGGTGTCCAAGGCCCTGGCATTCATGGTGTCTGTCATCAGTCACTGCTTCACACCCTAGAGCTTTGCAAAGCCCCGAGTGCCACACTACTGCCACCCCTCAGCTGTGCTCCATGGCACCTGAGCGTTCCCACACAGATCTAGAGCCTTCTTCTAAACAGGACTGCATCTGTCGCTGCCTCCACCTCTGCACCTAGTTGGGCCACGCTTGTCCATCTCTCTCATCTGGGCTTCTTGTGGAGGCTAAATAGCAGCCTTGTCCTGCTCCTGTCCACTCTCTATGTGGCAGTCAAGGGTGTCTTCCAAAAGCATAAGCCAGATCTTGTCCCTCCCCCGCTTAACGCGCACGGGTGCTTTCCCACTGCAATTAGAGTAAGAGTCAGAGTTCTTACCGAGACCTATTAAGGCATGACCTGATCGGACCCCGACTTCTCCCCTCCTCACTGGCCTTCTGTTTGCTGTAGCCTGGCCACATCGTCTCTCCCTTCTGTTCCTCCAATACTCCCACTTGTTCCAGGCTCAGAGGTCTGCTTTCACCAGCTCACGCCCAGATCTCTGCATACATGCCCCCTTCTCTGCCTTGAGGGCTCAGCTGGCATCACCAGATAAAGGCTGCCCCTCCCTGCTGCCGCCAAGTGACTTTTCCACGTGACTAGACCCATCTGCTCCGTTCCGTGGAATGATTTTGTTGATGCGTTTATCGTGGGTGTTCCTCACTAGAATGGGAGGAGCCTTCAAGGGTAGGTATCTTGAACATGGTGCTCCTCTCAGAGCCTAGAATGGTACTAGACGACATGTTCATGGAATCTTCTCCACTCAGACTAATGTTGTATCACAAAACCCTTGGGGAATTCTCTTGCATCAGCTGCATCTGTGTATGTACAAGAAACTACAGTCCATCAGTAAGAAGGAGGGTCCTTAGGAAGTCTTGGATAGAGAACATGTCAGAGGGTTCTGTTTCTCTCCTGTTCTTGGTCCAGTGTGAGGACACATGGGAAATGGATGCCCCGTGAGGCTGGCCCAACTTCAGCTTCTAGAGGTCTCAACCTTGCAGCAAGTGGACAAATGAGTTTAAAAGGGGAAACGTGACTTCTGAATCTTGGCACTTCTTGTTTGCTGCTGTTTTACACATTTGAGGACGTGGCCTCGTCTTCTGGAATAAGTATGGTTTTAGGTTAAATATTGGCAGAACGCTGGTTTCTTCAAAATGAAAAAAAATCATGCAAATCTGAAACAAAGTTTGAATAATCTTATTTCATTTCATGGTCATTCATTGAGACGTTTAATGGTTTTAGGTTCTCTTAGACCTGTGGTTCTCAAAATCTCAGGACTGATTTTGTCCCTAGGAGCCATTTGGCAGTGTCTAGAGACATTTTTGGTTGTCACTGCTTGCGGGGAGGGTGCTACTGGCATCTGGTGGGACAGGGACACTGCTAAACATCTCACAGTGCACAGGAAAGCCCGCAACAAAGAACAACGTGTTACCAAATGTCAACAGTGCTGGAGTTGAGGAACATGGTCTTAGACTGAAAATAAATCATGCATTGCCTGAAAAGAAAATGCACGTTCTTTTTAGAAAGTGAAAAATACAGATAAACCCAGAGAAGAGAAACTGCAAGCAACTGTCAAACTTTTGGTGTTTTAGCTTTCTAGTATTTTTTTCTAAATACAAATATATTATTAACAAAAATGATATATGCCAGAAATAGTCTGTAACTTTTTTTTTTTTTTTTTTGAGACGGAGTCTCACTCTGTCACCTAGGCTGGAGTGCAGTGGCACAATCTCGGCTCACTGCAACCTCGGCCTCCAGGGTGCAAGCGATTCTCCTGGCTCAGCCTCCTGAGTAGCTGGGATTACAGGCACCCACCACCATGCCCGGCTAATTTTTGTATTTTTAGTAGGTATGGGGTTTCACCATGTTGACCAGGCTGATCTCAAATGCCTGACCTCAAGTGATCCACCCGCCTTAGCCTCCCAAAGTGCTGGGATTACAGGCATGAGCCACTGTGCCCACCCACTATAACTCTTTTTAAATTCTGCTGCAGAACCATGTACATATCATTAAGGAACATTCTACTACATAATTTTGAATGACTGTATCATATTTTGTTGTATGGATGAGCTATTATTTAATCATCTCCCTACCATCGGATATTTACATTTTTCTGGTTTTACCTATTATTCTCAGTGCTTTGATGAAAGATTGTCCGGGGCCCTGCCCAGACATTGGGAGTTTTAAAAAGTCCACAGTTGATTCTAATGCACCCATGAATGTAAGGAAATACATCATCTTATTTTTTTCTCTCTACTTAAGTGATAATGGCAATTCTTATTTGGCAAACTTTTTTTTCCCACTTACAAATATTTCTTAGAGATCATTCTATGCCAGCACATACACATCTTCCTCATTCTTTTAAATGCTACATTGTATACCAGAGTATGGGGCCATCTTCATTTAGATAAGCATTCTAATACTAATGAGCATTTCCTTGTCTTCTAGATTTTCATCCTTACAAATAATGCTGTAATAAACATCCTCCCACATGTTTCTTTGAGAATGCATGTGAGTGTTTTTCTTTTTTGAGACAGGGTCTTGCTTTGTCACCCAGGCTGGAGTGCAGTGGCACCATTATGGGTCATAGGAGCCTCGACTTCCCAGGCTCAAGCAATCCTCCCACCTCAGCCTCCTGAATAGCTGGGACCACAGGTGTGAGCTACCATACCTGGCTAATTTTTGTATTTTTTTGTAGAGAGGGGTCTCACTATGTTGCCCAGGCTGGGAGTGTTTCTTTAGGGTCTATATCAGCAAGTGGAATTGCTGGGTCAATGGGTTTGCATATTTTGGATTTTATTGCTATTGCTGTATTACCTTCAAAATAGCAGTGCAGGCTCACAATCTCATCACTCCAATCCTGATATCCAAAAAGTTCTGAAAGTTTAAAGAATTTTGCTGATTCATTTGGTGGTAGAATCCAATTTATTCTGAATCCATCTGGTTCTAAAACCTTACCTGAACTGACATGAGCCTATTGAAAGTGTTTAATAGTCTTAGAGTTGCTATAGAAAGTATTCATTGGATTGGAGTTTTAAAGGTGCTATACAGACCTTGTTGTGGGTGTTATGCAACATATGGTGGGTACATTGCACTGCCTTTCTAGAATTAGAAGTGTTGTGAACTCTGAAACACAGCTGGTCCTACAGATTTCAAATAAGGGTCTGTGGACTGCCTCCCAGTTTACACTCCCAACCGTGGTACCTGAAAGCACCTTTCACAGCCCCTGATGTCATACTTCTTAAGTTTTGTCAGTCTGATGGGTGAAGAGTAGTAATCTCACAGTTATTTACTTTGCATTTCCCCGTTCCTAATGATTTTGTGCATCTTTTCCTAAGTAATTGATCATTTATGTTTCAACTTTTGTGTATTGTCTACTTAAATCCTTTGCTCATTTTTCTTTTGGGTGTCTGTTTTTTTCTTATGAATTTTTAAGAGTTCTTTATATATGCAGTATATTTTTTACCTGTCACATATGTTGCATATATTTTATTCCAATTGTATCTCTAAGCCTTGTCTATGTTGTTTTTTGTCTTACAGATATATTTTTTTTAAATCTCTGTCTTCTCTGAGACAGGGTCTCGCTCTGTCGCTCAGGCTGGAGTGCATTGGTGTGATCATGGCTCACTGCCGCCTTGCACTCCTGGGTTCAAGAAATCCACCTGCCTCAGCCTCCTGAGTAGCTGGGGCTACAGGCATGCATCATATGCCCAGCTAATTAATTTTTTTTTTTTTTTTGTAAAGATGCCATCCCACTATGTAGCCCAAGCTGGTCTTGAACTCTTGGGCTCAAGCAATCCTTCCACCTCGGCCTCCCAACGTGCTGGGATTATAGGAGTGAGCCACTGTGCCGGGCCTTATTTTTAGTTTTGATGCAGTTACACTTATTAATCATTTCATCTCAAATCATGTCAATAATTAATGATTTTGTGGGGGGTTTTCTTGGTCTTAAGAAGGTCTTTCCTAACTCTGAGGTTATAAACAGATTCCATATTTTCTTCTAATATTCCTATATTTTTGTGTCTTTTACTCACCTGAAATGTATGTATGTCTGCAAATGTGTGAGTGCATATGTGTTGGCTTGAATGGCATGATATGGAAATCCCAATTTCTCTCCTCAAATGGATAGCTAATTATGCCAGCCCATTTATTGCATAGACTATCCTTTCCCCACTGATTTGAACTACCATTGCTGTTATCTACTGTCATCCCTTGGTATAGGCTAGGGATTGGTTCCAGGACACCCTCCTCCCAACTGTGTATAACAAAATCCTCAAATACTTAAGTTCCACAGTCAGCCCTCGTAGACTAAGTCGGCCTTCCGCATTTGCAGGTGTTGCATCCCAAAAATACTTTTTTTTTTTTGAGACAGAGTCTCGCTCTCTCACCCAGGCTGGAGTGCAATGGTGCGATCTGGGCTCACTGCAACCTCCGCCTTCCGGGTTCAAGCAATTCTCCCGCCTCAGCCTCATGAGTAGCTGGGATTACAGGCGCCCACCAACACACCCGGCTAATTTTTGTATTTTTGGTAGAGACAGAGTTTTGCCACGTTGGCCAGGCTGGTCTTGAACTCCTGACCTCAGGTGATCCGCCCACCTTGGCCTCCCAAAGTACTGGGATTATAGGTGTGAGCCACCACACCCAGCCCCAAGAATACTGTATTTTCGATCTTCCTTTGGTTGAAAAAAAAATTGTGTACAAGTAGACTCTCATAGTTCAAACTCACGTTGTTCAAGGGTTAACTGTATTTCTTTTATTTATTTAATTAACAAACACTTCAATTGCACTTGCTATGTGCTGGGTACCAGTCAAAGCACATCATCAATATTAACTCATTTAATCCTCACATAGAAATCCTATGAGGTGGGTACGCCGAGCATTTCCTCTTTACTTATGAAGAAACAGGCACATGCGGGCCCATCTAGCAAGTGATTGACCCAGGATTTGAACCAAGGATGTTTGCAACCATAGACCAGAACAGAGTTCCTGCCCCAAGTCTGACTTCTAGGTATCTACTTGAGAGGGATGAAAATATACAGTCACTGAAAGGCTTGTACTTAATCTCCAAATATACATGAGTCTCTTTGTTAGGGGATCTGAATTCCTTTCTATTGCTCTATTATTTTTTGTGCAAATACTGTACTATTTTTAATTATCATAGCTATATAGCATGCTCTTCTATCTGGTAGAAGAAGACATTCCCTTATTGCTGTTTTTTTAAACAATGTCATGCCTATTCCAGTGCATTCTTATTTCCATGTGAATTTTAGAATCATCCTATGAAGGTCTGAAAAATCCTCTTGTGCTGGGCTCGGTGGTTCATGCCTGTAATCCCAGCACTTTGGGAGGCGGAGGTGGGAGGATCGCTTGAGCTGGGAATTTTGAGACCAGCCTGGGTAACATGGCGAAACCCCATCTCTACAAAAAGTACAAAAATTAGCAGGGCATGATGGCACATGCATGTGGTCTCAGCTACTTGGGAGGCTGAGGCAGGAGGATTGCTTGAGCCCAGGAGGTTGATCCTGTAGTGAGCCATGACTGCATCACTGTACTCCAGCCTGGGCATCAGAGTGAGACCCTGTCTAAAAAAAAAAATTCTCTTGCAATAAATGGTTCAGTCAGGTTTCATCAATTTCTCTTCAGGAGCTGATACAATGCAGTAGTTCAAACACCAGCTCCTGAGCCAACTTCTTGGGTTCTGTTCCCAGCTCTGATGCTTATTAGCTGTGCAACCTTAAATAAGGTAGCTAATCTGTGTTCTAGCTTCTTCACAGGGCAAGAGGAGATAATAAGAGTGCTAGCTCTTTGGATTCTTGAGAGGATTATATTTAATCTTGAGAGGATTAAGTACTTACTTTGTTACTGCAAATACATGTCAATTACTTAGCTTTTTATTATTTTTTGCATTTCTTCTTAGACACATTCAAAGGCATTTTATTATTTTTGTAGCTATTGAAAATGAGATTTTTTTCTATTACAACTTATAATTTTCATCACTAACATGTCTGTTCATTTTCAGTTGATTTGCCAGAAAATCATACTGTCAGCATATAGTCTGACAATGTTCTCCTCTTTTATTTGTATTTCATTTCTTTTTCTTGTCCTAATGCCTTGTCTAGGATTCTAGGACATTGTTGAACGGTAGTAATATTGTATTTGTCTTGTTCCTGACTTTGTATGACAGATACTGTTGGTTGACTCTTGGTTCGGCCATTTTGCGTTTCTTCTTTTGAAGAGAGCCTTGATTTTGTTCAGGTGTCAGACATCATCCCCCTCATTCCCCCCACCCTCCCCCTGCCCCAATTCTTGGGAAGAATCTTAATTTAAGCCAATCATGGCAATTCTGTTCTGCTTGCTATTGACTGGTTTATGAATGGGCCTGGAAGGCAGTTGTGATTAATGAGACATGATGGAACTGTCTGGGGACTTCTGGGAAAGTTTTCCTGACTTTTAATAAAATATTGGAGGTAAGGAGGTATTTTCCTTCCCAAGTCTAGCCTTTGGACGCTGTTGTATGAGGATAGGATTCTTAGAGCAAAGGAAATATCGATTGAGTAGTGAAGGAAGGTAGTTATAAACATCAGCTATGACTATGTGACTAGTGTAGAAACCAGAACTGTAATTGTCATGAGTATTTCTTATTTTGTTGTGACTATGTTTGTGTGCATGAAATATCTTTGGTTTCTTCCCTTTCTTATCCCCTTATTATGTAACATAAGATGTGTTGATTTTATATCATAGTATTTAGGTATTATTCACTTTACATCATAGTATTTAAGTTATGGGATGTCAAAGAGAAGGGTAAACATTAAAGACTTTACCTTCTCTTCTGGGGAAGGGGTTAGTGGCTTTTCAGTTGTATGAAGGATGGTTCTATCATGTTAGGTGGAATTATGACCTTGTTATTATCTCTATTTAGAGATTAAGTTGGCTTAAGGAGATGCATATAAATGCCAGGTTCACAAGGGATGGACTTGTGATGTTTAATTTTATGTGTGAACTTGCCTGAGCCATTTTGCCCAGATATTTGGTCAAACAGTATGCTGAGTGTTTTTATAAGGGTGTTTTTGAGTGAGATTAACACTGGGATTGGTAGATTGAGTAAAGCACATTGCCCTTCATAAAGTGGGTGGGGCTCATCCAATCAGTTGAAGGCCTGAATAGAACAAAAGACTGACCTTCCTCAAGCAAGAAGGAATTCTGCCAGCATACTGCCTTCAAACTTGAACTTCAACATTGACTTTTCCCTGGGTCTCCAGCCTATTGGTCTACCCTTCAGGTTTTGGACTTGCCAGCCTCCATAATCACATTAATACATCTTAAATCTCTAAACTCCAAGCCTGTTTCTCACATTTGATAGCCTTGCAACTCGACTAGTTATCACACCCCTCAGCTCCAGGATTCTCTTTTGTGTTTTAAGTTGATCTGTTTTGTCATGGTGTTTATCTTCTAAATGTCTTTCAAGGAGAAATGCCTTTAACTATGCTCTTAATTCCCAGAAGTACGTGGTTGAATTACAGTCACACACCACATAACAATTCAGTCAATGAGAAAATGTATGTAGTACAGTGGTCCCATAAGATTATAATGGAGCTGAAAAATTACTATCTCACAAATACTTACACTGTGTTACAGTTGCCTATGATCAGTACAGTAACATATGCTGGACAGGTTTATAGCCTAGGAGCAATAGGCTATACCACGTAGCCTACGTATGTAGTAGGCTATACCATCTAGGTTTGTGTAAGTATACTCTGTGATGTTTGCACAATGATGAAATTGTCTAACAAGGCATTTCTGAGAACATTCTCCATTGTTAGGTCACACATGACTGTATTTAGAATTAGATCACAGTCATGGCCATCCAGGTAATCAAAGGTAGTTGAGTAAAATCAACCATTCATAGCAATCACAGGCCACAACTTTAAGTAAACATTCTAAGAAATGTAAGTTCCTATAAGAAGCGTTCATAGCTCCAAGTTTGGATTTTTGTTGTTTTCTTTTCTTTTTAAGGGCAACTTTATGATGTCAACATACAGAACAACTAAAGCTTAACTGAATTTTTATGGTAACTGATATAAACTGATTTGCTCACACCCATCTAAATAAAGGCTGATTGTTAATTTGGGGCTTTGCATCTTCAAAACAGTTTCTTATATTTTCTTTAAGATTTCTGTAAAAATTGTGAACTCTTTTATGAGAGATAATTTAAATAAAGTACATAAATCTTAAAGAGTACAGCTTGATGAACTTTTGTATATGTCTACACCTGTGGAACTACCACCGAAATTAAGATATGGAACTTTCTAGCATCCCTGAAGGCTCCCTCATGCCTTTCGCCAGTCAACACCACCCTCCCAGAAGTAACCACTGTTCTTATTTCTTTTACCATGGCTTAGTTTTGCCTGTTTTTGAACTTCATATAAGTGGAATCATATAGTATGTGTTCTTTCTTGCCTGGCTTCTTTCATTTAACTTAATATCTATGAGATTTGTCCATGTTGTTGAATGTACTCTGCTTCTAACTTGATCTTGATTAAAATTAAAATCATTTTGGTTTATATTAACTTGGTTACTTATTTGTAAAATGGGATATGTGACAGTTACTTCTCAGAGTTTGGGGAATAATCAAATTTACAGGCAGCTATATCCATATTAGTTTTACGGTTTGATAATAATAGGTAAGAAATATAACTGGAAGCACTAGTTACAGAACCACAGCCCATGGTGCTTCTCTGAGCAGAAAGCAAATGCTATCTTGGGAAGGCCTTTCTTCAGGTTACAGAGCATGTCCTTTGCCGACTTTGTTGCCCCCTTTTCTTAGAGAAAAAGCTCTTTGCATCATTTCTCCACCCAGAGTGCCACTGAGCCAAGCCAAAGACTATTGCTAACATTGAGTCAACTCATGAGGAAGACATTATTTTCCATAGATCTCTGTGATCTGTGTGGTTTGGATCTGCTGAAAGGGTAGGCTCCCCAAAGCCCCATTCATACATGTGAGCCTGCTCCACAGAGTCTTGGGAAAGCCATGCTCTATCTGAGTGATGTCCTTGGTTTCTGTCATCTGGACCTCCTCTCCAGCTGGAGGCGGAAGGATCCTCACTGCCAAGGAGTGCTCCATGCTGGCCACACATCTGAGACATCAAGGAGCTGAAGCATCTCCAGAAGGAATCTGCAATTCATTATGCTTCACAAGTTGCCGTCAGTGCAAGACCAGTTCTTTTAAGTCCCCAGATAAGGTGCAGTGTGCAACTTTGGCAGGCTTACCTAAGTCACACACCCGTGGGGGGATGGAGAACACCAGTGTTGCTTGGAAGAACCTCACTCTTTGCAGGAGGGGAAAGCATCACCAGCCAGGACATTTCGCAGTAGAGTCCTGCCCTCCTGGGCACAATCGCTCTATCTTTTAGTCATCTGCAGTATGGAAAGTTTGGCTGCCTATTGAGAGGGATGGAATGAATAATTTTCCTGTGCTCTGTTGAGCTGGAATAGGCTTCTGACATTTCTCTTACACCACAGAGTAGCATCTTCCTCTAATAAATCACAGGTTCTATTTTGCAAGCTGGGAGCTAGAAGTGGGAATTGTACAGGGAGAACTGGCCTTATGGGTAGATGGGCAGCCACCCAAAAGCATGGCAGAGGGGATAAGAGCCTAGACTCTAAAGTCAGGCTGCCTGAGTTCAAATCCTTGCTCTACCAGTTACTTGCTGAGCCCCCATCCCTGGGATTCAGTGTCCCTTAACATGTCACATGGCTATACCCTCCAAGGTCTTGCCACCTTCCTGGGGCACTGACAAGGCAGCAGGGATCATGAGGCTGCTGTCCCCCCTTCCCTCAGGGCCTTATCATAGAACATTTCATCATATTCTATGACAACTAAAACTTATTTAGAAAAATTAATACCTACACAAAAGTAACAATAAGAACAGTACAACAAATACTTGTATACCATTCACCTGGATTTATGTATTGTTAACATTTTACCACATTTGCTTTCTCTCCCTCTTTCCCTCTCTCTCCATAACTTTAAATTAACCATGTGAGCACAAGTTGTAGACATGATAACCTTTCACCCCACCCTGAATACTTCAGCATGTGTCTCTTATGAACAAGGAAACTCTTATGAAAAAACAATATAATTATCAAGGTCAAGACATTTAACAGTGGTAGACACAATATTATTCTCTACGTAGAGTCTCTGTTCAAATTTTACATCTCAAGGAACCAGAAACAGAACAGACTATGCCCAAAGTTAGCATAAGGAAGGAAATAACAAAGACCAGAGCAGAAATAAATGAAATACAGATTAGAAAAACAATAGAAAAGATGAACAAAATTAAGAATTGGTATTAGCCAGGTGTGGTGGTGCATGCCTACAGTCCCAGCTACTTGGGAGGCTGAGGCAGGAGGATTGCTTGAACCTGGGAGGCGGAGGTTGCAGTGGGCTGAGATCATGCCACTGCACTCCAGCCTGGGCAACACAGCCAGACTCTGTCTCTAAAAAAAAAATAAAGGATTGTTTTTTTAAAAAGATAAACAAAATTGACAAACCTTTAGCTAGACTAACTGAGAAAAAAGAGAAGACTCAAATAAATAAAATTATAAATGAGAGGAGACATTATAACTGATACAATTCTACACCAATAATTTTGATATTCTGAAAGAAATGGATAAATTTCTAGAAACATACAATCTACCCAGACTGAATCATAAAGAAATAGAAAATCTGACATACCAATAACTGGTAAGGAGATTGAATTAGTAATCTAAAACTTCTCAACAAAGAAAAGCCCAAGACCAGATGGCTTGACTGGTGAAATCTGCTAAACATTTAAGGAAGAATTCATACAAATTTGTTCTAATTATTCCAGAAAACTGAAGAGAAGAGAACACTTCCAAACTCACTTTATGAGGCATTACCCTGATACCAAAGCTGAAAAGGACATTATAGGAAAAAATAATAGGGCAATATCCCTGACAAACATCGGTGCAAAACTCTATAACAAAATATTAGCAAACTGAATTTAACAGCACATTAAAAGGATCATACAGTATGATCAAGTGGGATTTATGCCTGGGATACAAAAATGTTTCAACATATGCAAATAAATAAATGTAAAACACCACAATTAACAGAATGAAGGATAAATATATGATCATTTAAATAGATGCAGAAAAAAGCATTTGACAAAATTCAACACCCTTTCATGATAAAGACTCTCAATAAATTAGGTATAGAAAGAATGTACTTCAATATAATAAAGGTCATATATGACAAGCCCACAACTAACATCATAACTCAAAGGTGAAAAGTTGAAAGCTTTTACTCTAAGATCAGGAACAACACAAAGATGCAAACTCTCACCACTTTTATTCAACATGTTACTGGAAGTCCTAGCCAGAGCAATTAGGTAAAATAACAACAACACATAAATAAAAGGAATCCAGATCAGAAAAGAAGAAGTAAAATTGTTTATTTGCTGATGACATGATCTTACATGTAAAAAACCCTAAAGACACTAAAACCGTTATAACTAATAAACAAATTCAATAAAGTTGCTGGATACAAAATCAACAAAGATCAGTTGCATTTTAATACAATAACAGCAAACTAGATGAAAAAGGAATTTCTAAAAAATTCCATTTACAACAACATCAGAAAACATAAAATACTTAGGAATAAATTTAACCAAGGAGGTGAAAGATCTATATGCTCAAAACTATAAAGCATTACTGAAAGAAGTTAAAGAAGGCTCAAATAAATGGAAAGATATTTTGTGTTCACAGACTGGAAGAATTAATTTTGTTAAAATGTTCTTATTGCCCAAAGCAATCTATGTATTCAATGCAATCCTTGTAAAAATTCCAATGGCATTTCTCATAGAAGTATAAAAATCAATCCTAAAATTCGTATGAAACCACAAAAGACCCCAAATAGTCAAAGCAATCTGTGAAAGAAGAACAAAACTAGAGACATCACACACTGATTTTAAAATACTTTACAAAGCTACAGTAATCAAAACAGTATGGTGCTGGCATAAAGACATATATACCAATGGAACAGAATAGAGAGTCCAGAAATAAACTTATGCAAATATGATCAACTAATCTTTGACAAGGATAACAAGACTACACAATGGGGAAAGGATAGTCTCTTCAGTGAATGGTTTTGGGAAAACTGGATATCCACATGCCAAAGAATGAAATTGTACCCTTATCTCATACCATATACAAAAATCAACTAAAAATGGCTTAAAGACTTACATGTAAAACCCAAACTGTAAAACTACTAGAATACATAGGGAAAACAATTTTTGATGTTGGTCTGTGCAATAATTTTTTGGATATGACCCCAGAAACACAGGTAACAAAAGCAAAAAAATCCAAATGGGATTTCATGAGACTAAAAAGTTCCCATACAGCAAAGAAAATAATTAGCAGAGTGAAGAGACACCTACAGAATGAAAGAAAATATTTGTTAACCACACATTTGATAAGGGGTTGCTAAGCAAACTATTATATAGTTTGCTATATAATAGCAAACTCAAACAACTCAAGAGCAAAAAAACCTGAATAACGTGACTAAAAAATGAGCAAAGGACTTGAATAGACATTTCTTCAATTAAGACATATAAATAGACCTTAGCCACACGAAAAGGTGCTTATCATCACTAATCATCAGGAAAATGCAAATCAAAAAAACAATGAGATATCACCTCACATCCATTAGGATGAGTATTATCAAAAAGACAGAAAATTGTTGGCGAACATGTGGAGAAAAGAGGAACCTCGTAAAATTCCCAGCAGTATGGAAGTTCCTCAAAAAATTAAAAATAGAACTGCCATATTATTCAGCAATCCCACTTCTGAGTGTATATACCTGAAAGAAATGAAATCAGTATGTTGAAGAAATATCTGCACTCCTATGTTCATTGCATATTCACAATAGCCAAGATATGGAAACAAACTAAGCGTCCATTAATGGATGAATGGACAAAGAAAATGTGGTGTATAGATATATGATGGAATATTATTCAGCCCACAAGAGAAGGAAATTCTGCCATTTGCAACACCATGGATGAAGCTGGAGGACATTATGCTAAATGAAATAAGCCAGACATAGCAAGACAAATACTGCTCATCTCACTTATTTGTGGAATCTAAAAAAATCAAACTCATGAAAAAACAGAGTAGAATGGTGGTTGCCAGGGACTGGGAGTGAGGGAAATGAGGAAATGTTGGTCAAGGGGTACAAAGTTTCAGTTATGCAGAATGAATAAGTTCTGGATATCTAACGTATAGCATGATGGCTATAGGTAACAATATTGTGTCATATACTTGAAATTTGCTAAGAGAGTAGATCTTCAGTGTTCTCATCACACACACAAAGTAACTGTGAGGTCATAAATGTGTTAAATAGCTTGATTATGGTTATCATTTTACAATGTGTACATAGATCAAAACATCAAGTTGTAGACATTAAATATATACAATTTTTGTCAATTATGTTGCAATAAAGCCAGGAAAAATAAAAACAAAATAAATTTAAATAATTCCATATATTTTATAATGAATAACATGTTGAAAAGGTAAAATTCAACTGATATTAGCTGTTTTTTAAAAACTTCTAAGACTTCAAAATTCAAATACTACTTCTTGACTGCATTTTCTGCAAGGTTGTTCAAATAAGGAAAAATATGGGGAGGAAAGAAGTACTTAAAACTGTTTTTTTTTTTTTGAAATTTTGATTTAATTTAAAAATTATACTAAAATACTCATACATTTACCATTTTAACCATTTTAAAGTGTATAATTTAGTGACATTTAGTACATTCACAACATCATGCAACCATTACCGCTATCTAGGTCCAAAACATTTTCATCACCCCTTTTCCATTAAGCAGTCATTTCCCATTCCTCCGTCCTCCCAGCCCCTGGCAACCACTAACTACTTTGTCTCCATGGATTTGCCTATTCTGGACATTTTATATAAATTGAATCATATAATATGTGGCTCTTTGTGACTTTTTTCACTTAGCATAATGTTTTCAATGTTCATCCATGCTGTAGCACGTTATCAGTACTTCATTCCTTTTAATGGTTAAATAATATTGCACTCTATGGATATACCAACTTTTGTTTATCCATTCCTCAGCTGATAGACATTTGTGTTGTTTCCACCTTTTGGCTATTTACGAATAATGCTGCTATGGACATTTGTGTACAAGTTTTGGTTCGAACACCTGTTTTCAAATCTTTTGGGTATATACCCAGGAGTGGAACTGTATAAACATAGCAAGTCTATGTTTAACTTGTTTAGTTACCACCTTCTATGGTTTAAATGTTTGTCCCCTCCAAAATGCATGTTAAAATTTAATTGCCATTGAAACAGTATCAAGAGATGGGAACTTTGAGAGGTAATATGCCATGAGGGCTCCACCCTCATGGGTGTTGCTGGTGCCATTATAAAAGGGTGAGTTTGGTCCCCCTCTTGTCCTCTATCTCTCCTTCTCACCTTCTGCCATGTGAAGACACAGCAAGAAGGCCCTTGTCAGATGCCAGTTTCTTGATATTGGACTTCACAGCCTCCAGAACTGTAAGCCAGTAAATATCTATTCATCACGAATTACTCACTCTCAGGTATTCTGTTATAGCAGCACAGAACAGACTGAGACACCACCAAATTGTTTTCCACAGTGGCTGCACTAATTGACATTCCCATGATTTGTGTGATTTTGAAGTCCTTTTGAAATAGCTCCACCAAGGTTTTTCCAGTGAAGTGTGTGTTTTGGTTTCATTCATTCCAGTCACAGTAATGGGGGTCTTAGGTTACGCAGGGCCTTCTCTGGGGCAGCACAAGTTAATGTACTGTCATCTTGGATGGGGGCCTCAAGCTCTGATCCCAAGAAGCCTAGGTGGTAATGTGATAGCATGAACTGGATCAGTGGTAGCACAACCAGGCACTAGGTGACCACGGCAGCCTGCAGCCTGCTTGTCTCATAGAAGCTGGGGCCTTCAGTGGACAGGATGAGATGATGGAGGAAGTACCTAACTAAAGAACCAGACAGCACTCAGTGTTTCAAGACAGTCCCTAAATATTATTTCAAGTTCTAAGAGGAGCAAGAGAGTACAGATGTTGTCAGGGACTGAAGTCAGCTTGCAAAATCCTTCTAAGAGCAAACCAGTTTCCATTGACCAGAACCCATAGGGCAATGAGGATGAATGCTGCATAGTTAAAATCTCCAGGACAGCTTGGCTTGGTGAGTTGGGACTGATGCTAACATGAGCTTTTATTTTTCGGAATTCCTGGCCTTTCCCTGCTGCACTTGCTTCCAAGAGGTGCAGAACAAATAAAACAAAATACTCAGACCAGCTTTGTTTATGGTTTGGTGTCTTATTGCCTGCCTCTGCCTTCAAATCAAACATCTTATTTGAGCCCTTTGGGCACTTTGTTTCCCATTGTGTGTTCTTCCTCTTCTTGTCAGTACTCCCTGCCTCAGAAGCCTACCCTTCCATTCTTCCTATCAAAACCTACTAGGGAAGGGGTCCAATGCCAGCCCTTTACATCTTAGTGAGAAGTTAAATCAGCCAACTCTTGGCACACCTCTAATACCATTTGCTGGATGTGTGATACGGTTTGGCTGTGTCCCCACCCAAATACCATCTTAAATTGTAGCTCCCACAATTACCTCCCACTTGGGAGGGACCCAGTGGGAGGTAATTGAATCATGGGGATGGGTCTTTCCTGAGCTATTCTCATGATAATAAATAAGTCTCACGAGATTTGATGGTTTTATAAAGAGGTGTTCCCCTACACAAGTTCTCTCTCTTTGCCTGCCACCATCCATGTAAGATATGACTTGCTGCTCCTTGCCTTCTGCCATGATTGTGAGGCCTCTCCAGTCATGTGGAACTGTGAGTCCATTAAACCCTGTTCCTTTATAAATTACCCAGTCTCAGGTATGTCTTTATTAGCAATGTGAGGACAGACTAATGCAATTTGGTTACTTAAGAACATACTGACCCTTCCAGGAATGGAGTCATTACTATATGTTTTTGAGCATCTATTATGCACTAGTGTATACGGCACAGTCTCCTTTAATTCCCACAACAATCCTATGAGGTAGGCACTATCATCTCCATTCACAGATAAGAAGGTTAAGGTCTCATGAGGTTAAATAAATTAGACTCAGTTCTACACTACATTCTAAACTCTGAGGTTCCAGGGAACATAGCTTCCCCACGGCCCTTGGCCTTCTGCTTTACACACAATAGAGGTTTGATAAACATCTAGCTTTTTTTTTTTTTTTTTTTTTTTTTTGAGACAGAGTCTCGCTCTGCCGCCCAGGCTAGAGTGCAGTGGCGTGATCTTGGCTCACTGCAAGCTCCGCCTCCCGGGTTCTCGCCATTCTCCTGCCTCAGCCTCCCGAGTAGCTGGGACTACAGGCGCCTGCCACCTCGCCCGGCTAGTTTTTTTGTATTTTTTAGTAGAGACGGGGTTTCACCGTGTCAGCCAGGATGTCTCGATCTCCTGACCTCGTGATCCACCCGTCTCGGCCTCCCAAAGTGCTGGGATTACAGGCTTGAGCCACCGCTCCCGGCCTAGCTTTTTTTTTTTTTAAGAAAGTTAAATATAAATTTATTTTGGCTCCCTGATCAATATAGAATTAAATGTAAACCTGCCCTGAAAAGGGTGGGAGGTAGGGATGGGGAAAGGGTGGATAGGGAGTTAAAACTCCCTAAAGTCCATCTTGCCAACATGATTGTTCTGACATCTAACGATCTTCCACCCAGGAAATAATTTTATCAGAGGCCAAAATTTTCAGAAACTGAATTTAGAGAACTGGTTGGTATCCAAGTGCTTCAATTCATTGTTTGATCAGTTCTCTAAAGATATGACATAATCACCCCCTCCCCACTTGATGTCTCCCTCCCTTCTTTCCAACACACATGAATTTAAGATTTGCTATGATCCACCTGTTACACTGCGAGCTGGGATTGTGAGAAAAGCCTTGAATTTAGCATGAGGAAGCCCAGATTTGGGTTCTAGGTTTGGGATCTTGGGCGAATGACTTAACTTCTCTGAGACTCCCTTGGAGAATGAAGATAGCAGTACCTTCTTTGCCACTGTGCTGGGACCTGGTGAGTGAACCAATATAAACATTCAGGTCAGGACGGTACACATATTTACCTCTGATGATTATGATCACCAGGATCCATTGGTGGGGAAGACCCGGCCCTAAACCCTACTCTTGCATAAGCAGAACAAAATGGGTACAAACCATGAGACAGGCAGGGAGTCCTTTTGCATGTGGAGTGAATACTATTGATTGCAGGGCTTTGCTCTGCAAAGCAATGATGTGTCCTAGCTCAGAGTCCATGCCCACAAGGCCCCTGGCTCGCCCTGCGGGCCTGTCTTCCAGAGTTCAGGGGGTATACAGTTGTACAACCTCGAGAGGGTCATGGCCACAGGCTCAGAGGCTACTGGGTATCCCTAGCTGTGTACAGTCATGGACTGTGTCCTCAGAGTCCTTTTGGAAGGCAGGTCAAGCAGCTTCCTCACAGAGGCCCGCCTGTCTTCCAAGCTGCAGGACTGGAGCAGCTATGGGGAGTTCTGCCAGCTGATCACCCACCTGTCTGGTCTAGTGGGGCTGAGTCCACACCTACATGTCTTCTATGTTTGGCTCCTGGTCCTCGGTGTTGATGACGGTGGGCCATTTGGTGGCCTACTCAACGTGCTGGGTCAGCTCTGGGTAAGACAGTGATGACGGGAAAGGTTCTTTTCTTCAACAGATACTTATTCAGTGCCTACTACAGACTTCTTCCTCCACTGAAGAAGTTTTTTCCATTTTTCTCCTTTCTTTCTGCTGAGGCTAGGGTTCCCCACCACGCTGCCCATTTCAGCCTGCCCTAGGGGAAAATGCCCTGACAAACTCATTGGCACCATGCAGCTGGTGAACTGATGTTATATGCCTGCAACTTCAAGGAATACCCAGAAAAATGTCATGTTTAAACAAATGAACTACTACCTCGCACAGGTGCCACGCTATTCATGTTTGTATCCTTCCGATTTTAGTATATGTGCGATGGAATTTCTAGAATGGGTGGTGGGTAGTGGGGAAGATATTTTAGGACAAGGTCTTTTTGAGTTTTGTTTTGTTTTTTAATTTTTGAGACAGGGTCTTGCCCTATTGCCCAGGCTGGAGTGCAGTAGCATGATCTCGGCTCACTGCAGCCTCGACCTCCTAGGATCAAGTGATCCTCCCACCTCAGCCTCACAAGTAACTGGGACTTACAGGCATGTGCCACCATGCCTGGCTAAAGAAGATCTTGATATGCTTCCAATTTCACCTTGTAGAAAGCCGTCATCATCTCCTGCTTAGACTATCCCACAGTCTCTCTTCCCTCCTCATCCATTCTCCACACAGCTGCCAGAAAGATTCATTCCAGTTCAATCAGATCATTCCTCACCTTAAAATACTCTCATAGTTTTTCTTATCCCACTTAGAATGAAACTCCAATGCCTTCCTATGTGTAGAAAGCCTGGCACAATATGGATTCTGCCTCTGATCCCATGTTTTGCTCATTCCAGACCTCCCACATTGACCTTCTTGTTGTTTTGGGGATATATCAAGGTTATTCTCACCTCAGGGCCTTTGCGCTTGCCATTCCCTCTGCTGAGAACACTCTCCAGATACTCTCATGGCTCACTCTTCCACTCGTGGGTTTGTCTGTTTGTTTGTTTGTTTGTTTGTTTGTTTGTTTTGAGACAAGGTCTCGCTCTGTCACCTGGGCTGACATGCGGTGGTATGATCGTGGCTCACAGCAACCTCAGCCTCCTAGGCTCAAGCAATCCTCCCGTGAGTAGCTGGGGCTAGAGGTGCACGCCCCCATGTTCAGCTAATTTTTGTATTTTTTGTAGAGACGGAGTTTCACCACATCAGTCAGGCTGGTTTTGAATTCCTGCACTCAAGGGATCCTCCTGCCTCGGCCTCCCAAAGTGTTGGAATTACAGGCATGAGCCACCAATTTTGATATTTGCTTAAACATCTCCTCAGAGAGGGCTTCCCTGACCATCCTATTAAGACAGCCACCCACGTAGCCACTTCCTATCCTTTCACACCATCAGAGGACTTATCACCCCGTGGGATGATACTGCCTACTTATTTGTTGACCTGTTGTCTGTCTCCTCTGTTGAAACATAATCAGAACATTTCCTGTCACATTTACACTACATTCTTAGAATCTAGCATAGGGCCCCACATATAGGAGGAGCTCAATTAATTTTTGTTGAAATAATAAACCACTGACTTCACCTACATGTAAAACTGGTCTTGGATATGGATGGCTTTTGTTCCTCAACCCTACTAGACATTAGAAATTCACAGCAGATTCTGAAGAGTATGTAGATTAGCAGATTTTGTGTCAACTTCAGGTGTGGTAGCGAATTCAAGTTTTTTGGTTTTTTTTTTTTTTTTGACATAATGTCAGAGCATAATTTTAAGTTTCTCAAACAAAAACACAAGCTACGGCAGTATATATGTATCTCTGTGTATCAAACATACACATAAGTGTAAATGTAATAGTTAAAAAGTTAACAGTAAGAATAGAAAGAATGACAATATTCAGGGATTATCTCTGCTTACATTTCAATTGTAAAAGCTAATTATTTGTTAATCTGAATTTTTAAAATTAAAATCACTGAAGTTGGTTAAACTTGGTTTCTTGCTTTACATATATTACATATTCAAATATACTTTTGAAATAAAAGCTTTACTTATTAATGGACACTAATAACTTATCTAAGTGTAACCATCCCAAAATGATGTTTGTAGATTTAAATGTAAACTGAAGGGTAACTCCTACAACTTCCCCCATTATTCTTGTCTATTGTGTTTTGATGATACTAACATTAGTTTCCCATATTCATTTTCTTTGTGAGATTTACTTATTTTGCTATGCAAGGAGATTGCTACTGGGTGTGGTGTCTCACGCCTGTAATCTCAGCACTTTGGGAGGCAGAGGCAAGAGGATCACTTGAGCTCAGGAGTTCAGGACAAACCTTGGCAACAGAGCGAGACCCCATCTCTTTTTTTTTTTTTTTTTTTTTTTGTTGAGACGGAGTCTCGCTCTATCGCCCAGGCTGGAGTGCAGTAGCTGGATCTCAGCTCACTGCAAGCTCTGCCTCCCGGGTTTACGCCATTCTCCTGCCTCAGCCTCCCGAGTAGCTGGGACTACAGGCGCCCGCCACCTAGCCCGGCTAGTTTTTTGTACTTTTTTTTTTTAGTAGAGACGGGGTTTCACCGTGTTAGCCAGGATGGTCTCGATCTCCTGACCTCGTGATCCACCCGTCTCAGCCTCCCAAAGTGCTGGGATTACAGGCTTGAGCCACCGTGCCCGGCCGAGACCCCATCTCTATAATAAATTTAAGAAATTAGCCAGGCATGGTGGCATGTGCCTGTAGTCCCAGCCATTCAGGAGACTGAGGTGGGAGGAGCGCTCTAGGCCAGGAGTGTGAGGCTGCAGTGAGCCATGATGGTGCCATTGCACTCCAGCCTGGGTGACAGAGCGAGATCCTGTCTCAAAAAAAGAAAAAAAAAAAAAAGAAGATGATGATGATGATGATTGCTATATTTAAATTAGCTTATAAATCATACCTTGTAAAACTCTCTTAGTAGTCAATCAGAAACTACATTGTCACTGATATTTCTAAGTAGTGGGGATTCTTTGAGAGACACTTCAAATTTAGGTGGGTATATGCAGTGTCATTCTGCTGTTCATCAGGATTTCACATTTTTCGTAGTGCTATTAATTTGGGATGGTACCTTTTTCAGAAAGCAGTGTGATTTTGTGTGCTTCTCAGAAAAAAACCCCAATAACACTCCCCTCCCCACCCAAACCAACAAACCAAAAACCCCAGAAGCCTACACAGTTTGTCCACACGCGAGGGATGCCCACACTCTTCTATGAAGGAATATTCATGACCTCCCGTGTGAGGTGAAATGCTTGTTATTTGTCAAACATACCTTAATAAAGTTGACTTTAAAAGTTTGCTTTTAATATTAAATATTACATGGAGTTGAAGTGATTGTGAACACCAAAGTGAGGAGAAAACAGATTAGCAAATGATCTTCCTGCAGATAGATTCATGCAGAAATCAGAAAAACAACGGGTAAGTGGAAAAGGCATAGAATGGAATGGTGATTGTAGAAGCTGAGTCTATTTCTGGGTAGTTCAGCAATGGAACCCTCTGCAGGGGGTTAGAGAGCTTTGAAACATTCCGTCATGCTTTAAGGCAGCTTGTCTCAACCCCAGAGGACACAGGGGAATTACCAGGGGATAATTTTCAAGTGACATCTTTCCCTACTCCGAGGGCTTCTGATGTTCCTTGGGATTGCAGTGTGGGCTAGATATCTTCCGTTTGTTCCCCAGATCCATTCTTCGTCCTCCTCCACTCTGCTGTATGCCTAGGAAGGCCACCCCATATGGATGGCATCATCAGGCTCCCTTGCTCTCCCTTTTCTGGTTGGGTTTGGCCAATAGAAGGTTGTGGCAGGAACTGGAGGGCAAGGGAGAGTGAGGTTGGGCTATTTATTCTCCAGGTCCCCTCCTTGCTGGGTCAACACGGCTTGCTGGGTTTTGTGGTATACCAACCAGCTCCCACAAGATGGTTGCCCCAACAGCTATTCTTTCAGGTTCTGGTTACTGCTCTTTTCTTTGCCTCTTTCCAAGCTTAGGGGAGTGGGTGGGATCGTCAGCCGGTCTTCAGAAGAGCAAGAAAGTCTAAGTCAGGAAGAAGCTGGATGGCGAAGGAAATGGGAGATGGGGTAGAGGAGCAGTTATTAGAGCAGAGAATGCATGGGATGCCACCATTTTCCTTTTACTTCAGGGCCTATGGAAATCCCGATGAGCCTGGAAGTACTTGGACAGCAAAAGACCAAACTTGCCAATTTGTAAAATCAACTTGGATGTGGCCACTCATTAGACGACTGCATATTAAACTTTAAAAAAGAAAACAGTACACAGGAAACATTACGCTCCTTTTCCCCTCACTATTTCAACTAATGGGCCTGTAGGTTAGTCACTTTGCTAATGAGTAGTTTTACCCTGGCCCTCAGTGAACTAGGCCAGAGAGGGGGCCTGCAAGCTCTTGGAAAACTTCATGAAAAGTCCTGTTCTTGTTGACCCATTAGCAGAGAGGTGAGATGTGCCAGGGACCAATGTTTATATATCATAACTATATTTGGAAGTGTTATTGTTTTCCTAAAAATGCTGAATGAGAAAAGTAAAGGATTTTATAATAATAGAGTCAAAATGGGACATTCTGGGACTTAGTGTTCTTATTTTTCATCAGACTCTAAGATTTTCATAGTCCAGAAAAGCAAGCAAGGCAAAGACAGTGTTGCCGGGTCCTATACATCAGTGTGTCTCAACCAGGGGGCTGCTGTGTCCCCAAGGGGATGCTTGGCAATGTCTGAAGACATTTTTGGTTGTCACAACTGGAATGAGAATTCTGCTGGCATCTAATGGGTACGGATCAGGGGTGCTGCTAAACATCCCATAATGCATAGGACCCCAAACTCTACTCCCTAACAACGAATTCTCCGGCCCAAATGTCAATGGTGCTGAGGGTGAGAAGCCCTTCTCTGCATAAAATTACAGCTCCATTAGTGAAGAAATTGTAAATAATATTTACAACTTTGCAATTTAAAAAACTGAACTCCAATTAAGTTAGGTACCCCTGGTTTACCAATATCACTACAAATCACTATTATTGCCTTAGAGTTTGTGTTGTTTTGAAAATGGCAAGTTCATTGCAGGGCATAATCGATATTTTTAAAAATAGACACCAGGCTATTTGGTCAGATGGAATAAAATAATTTTGGAGCATATGAAGTCTTTTTAAAAAATTGACTCAGACTCTAATCAAACACATTTTTCCCTTCAGATTGTGGTTCTAACTAAAGAAATGACCAGCCTAAAAGAAGAGGTCTTAGGGTCAGAGTACAGACCAAGGCAAGGGTGGTGTAATCAGCATTTGACCGACCCATTAGCAACTGCAAAGAAGAGATGAGAGTCTAATGCTATTTGGGGAGGACTTTACCAGACACAAAGGTTTCAAATGTCCTGTCTCCTTTTCGCCCAAAATAGTTCTGACTTGAACATGAGGTCCTCAAGGTGTCTTTGAGTAAAGAGGAAAAAATCTGTTTTGGGAATTGACTACTGTACCCCCTCCCTCCCCACACAACCCAACTATCGAGGCTTGCTGGTGAGGGAGAGGCCAAGAATATATTACTTAACATGTTGGTCACTAAGGGATGTGGCGTGCCTGTAAAAATCCCTTTTGTTGAACTGTACTCTGTGCTGGAGAAGCAGGTTCAGAAGGAATTAAGGAGCTATCATTAAAGAACCTAAAAACCTTTTATAGCAGAGAAAAATCAGCCTAGTATGAAAATTAATGAAGATGCTGGAAAAGAATACATGAAATCGCTGGAAGAATGAAGATAGAGAAACTATTTTAAGGTCAGTCTCCAAGAAGATGGGGAAAACAAATGTGGCCAGGTAGAAGGACTCGCCAATGTTTCCAAATTAATTATCCAAAGGGAGGGCTACATTTCTTGGAAAAACTGATCCTATGCAAATGTGCAGCTCCAAATCCTGTTCTTCTGAGTCCATTAGAAGAATCTGCTCAAGGGTTCACCAGTTCAGGAGTTTGAAAGAATTCTGGAGTTTGGTGGAATTTCCACCCCTCTCTAAAGGAACTTTCCTAGAAGCAGAAATCGGTCGACTCAGGCTGACAATGCTGGAATGATGAAGAGCTCAGGCCCAAGCTGCAGGCATCTAACCAGGTTGTCCATGTAATGGATAAATAATGGATGAAACTTGCTGCCAAAATTGTGCAACGTGGCTTTTGTGGATCATCCAAGCCCAGCTCCCTGCCTGGTGAAGGCATCAGGGAGTGTATGGCTGTCACTGCTGACCCCCATTATCCCACCTGTCAGAAGTGGGTTTGCCCACTGACACTTTAACAATGTCCTCATATCTGAGCCAAGGAGGTCCCGTGAAAACATGGTGGTGAGTTGGGGTCAGCATAGAGCAGTAAAGCCAATAATAATAATACTGGACAATAAGTAACTAAAGATGCTAAGAATCTTTGTCATGAAATCTACTTTTCAAGGATAAACCAATCAATGGTTTGTGTTTATTCTAATCAATGAGATAACAAAAGGTGATGATTAAAATAGCAGAAAGTATTAAAATAGCATTTGGTGATTTGGGTTTTTGCTTTTTTTTTTTTGAGATGGAATCTTGCTCTGTTGCCCAGGCTGGAGTGCAGTGGTGTGATTACAGCTCACTGCAACCTCAAACTCCTGGGCTCAAGGGATCCTCCCACCTCAGCCTCCCAAGTAGCTGGGACTATAAGCATCCACCACCATGCCCAGCTATTTTTTCCATTTTTTGTAGAGATAGGGGTCTCCCTCTGTTGCCCAGACTGGTCTTGAACTCCTGGGGTCAAGCGATCCTCCCACCTCTACCTCCCAAAGTGTTGGGATTACAGGCGTGAGCCACCACATCTGGCCTAAAATGGTACTTGAAAGCAAGAAAGAAAATCAAGAAGAAAAAAGGATTTAATATGGTAAGAAACACTTCCAATAAGAATTAGCAAGAAAATAAAGATGGTCATGTCCCAAGAGAATAAAGCTAATAACAATTATATCTAACATGTATTTGCTCCTATGTGCCAGAGACTGCTAGGTGCTTTTATTAACATTACTGTATTAACATTATTGTATTAACATTATTGTATTGAATTTTCCTCACAGCTCTGTGAAGTAGGTGCCATTACCTCCATTTTATAAACAAGAATCTGAAATGCGAAAATGTTAAGTAACACGCCTGAGTTCCCATTGCTACAAAGCAGCAGAGCTGGGATTTGAATCCATGTCTGTCTGATTCCAAAGTCCAAGCTATTAAATACTATATTCTACTGGCATGAACTTGCTGGCTCTGTGGTGGAACAGGATGCCCCAGGGGAACAGCGGAAGTTTTGTCACTTGGGTTTTTAGACTGAACAAAATATTAATATGTATGTCATAGGAAGTCGTCTCTAATGGCTCAGGGGTGGGTGAAAATAGTATCTGGAACTTCCATTTGTGAATGTTAAGGACTCCTAACCAATAGCACTAGCTACGTTAGTGTAGCCCAAAGCATTGTTCACAGTTCTCTCACGTACTTTCTCATCTGATCCTCGCTGAAACCTCGGGAGGTAGACAGCAGGCCACAGATTACTACGCCCCTTCTCAAAGATGGAACGGACAGTCTCATCAGAAATGAAGTGCTGCCAACTTACTTATCATCAAAAATATGTGGGAGGAGGGGGAAATGTGATTCCAAAAAAGTTGCTTATTTCAACTCTGGGCAGTTCATAGGAGTTTATGATTTATTTCCATAACAGGGTGATTGCTTCCTTTTCAACAAGGCTTGACTCACACGGAGGAATGTATTCCATTACATGTCTGCTGGCTTCAGGCTTTATGTAGAACCCGTGGGTTGCCATGACGACTGGGACTAACAAAACAGAAACCATAAACTCTTTCAATACTGGTCCCTAACTCGCTTCTAACAGTACACCTCAGAACTGTGGAAACTGATGGTGTTTCTGAGGTCGTTTATACTGATATTCTCACCCATTCAGGGTGTGCTTCCTTCTAGTTTGAAAATAACCTCAAGACATCTGCTTTGGGTTCGAGGGAAACTTGGACATAAGGCTTTTTGTCTCTGTGACTAAAGAGTGTTTAGAGAGCGGTGTCTTCAGCCATGTTAATCTATTCTTCAAAAAGTTGCATTTCTCATACGAAATAAATTTTTAGCTCTCTTGAGGCAAATAAAAAGGTAATATATCAAACTTCAGTAGTAGCCTGATATAGCACAACCCCCCTTCAGCATTTATTAAGTACCTACCTCTTATCCAAAGATATTTATTCATGATACCAAAGGGATATAGGATAATATACTTGAATTTTGAGAAACAAAATAACTTCTAAGATACCATAAAGCCTCGGTGGTTGTAGCTGTATGGGAAGTTGGAGTAAAGAGAGTTGGGGAAGTTTCATTTGAAATAATTTGTCTAAATCACGGTGAACCTGTTTTTCTTGGCTCAACATCTATTCCCCAAGTCTTCTGATGGCAATCTCCCTTTGGGTAACCACCCTCTACCCCACCCTCAATCATGTAAATCAGGTACAATTGACCCCACTCCAGTTCCAGGGGTAAGCATGTGACAAAATCCTGGGCAATCAGAATATGGCACCCCAGTGCATACAGAGATTGGTTAAAGGAGGGGCCCAAACCAGTCCAATCCGAGCCAGTAAGACTCAATTTTATGATTTTTGTTGGCACCGTTGAAATGGAGTGGTTCTGCTGCGGCTGCTGAACAGCTGTAGAAAAGCCTAGAGCCACTGGCAGCCATCTTGCTACCATGAGGAGATAATCTGCCTAAGAATGGAATCTACTCGCAGGGAAAACAGAAGAGAGATGGAAAGGACAAGACCGATATCTGATGACATTGTTTGAGACCCTAGACCTAGCCTTGCCTGAAATCTGTCTCTAGAATTTTTAGTCATTTGACCAATAAATTCCTTTTCTTCTTAACTTTAAATGAATTAGATTTATGTGCAACCGAAAGAGTCCTGATTAATAGAGAAATGTATCTATATTATTTTAAACACACTCAATAATTAAATCTAATTTGAAAAGTAGAAGAGATCTTCAAGGATCCTGTTTTGGTGAGTAGATAATTACCGCATCTATGAAGTCTCTTAATTCCCTTGTAATCAAGTCCTTGGGGGAAGCTGATTCGGTTAAATATTTTAGAGATCTCCCCTTAAAATCTTATTTTAATTTGTCTTCTTGAGGAACAGTTTGCTCAGAAAGGATAAATGTTGGCTCCATCTTTAACTAAAACACATCAATAGGATTTTATTGTAGAAGGCTCATGGGGTCTCTCCCTGCCTAATGAATAACTGTACATGCTGATGTCCCCATCTTGACAATCCTGAACTCCAAAAGAAAAACTGAAAGCATGCTATTTTTTAGTATGCAGCTTCAAGCTATTATTATAATGGTTAAACTTTTGCTCCAATAAGTCATTGCATAGGTTTTTTAAAAATTATAAAATTTTTGGAGGCCCAGCCAAAACAGACCTTCATGACATTGTGATTATCTTGTTTTTCTTTATATAGCTCCAGGAAATTTACCATTTTTCCTATTCATTACTGTCTTATGGGGCTAATATATTTACTTTAGTAGATTCTCTGGAGTATTAATAAAATGCTAAATGTTACATTATGACAGGGATTCTCAACCCTGGCTGCTGATGAAAATCACCTGGGGAGCTTTTCAAAAATACTAATAGCACAGCTCCACCCTAGCCCAATTCAATCACAATTTTTTGGAGTGGGGTCCTGGCATTGGTGCTTTTTAAAAGCTCCCCAGGTGATTTTAACGTTCAGCCAGGGCTGGGAATAACTTGTATTTTTGGAAACACTGACTAGAATCTATGATTTGATTCAGTGAGGAATCATTTAATAAGTAATCCTTTAAAAACACTCTTCTCAGTATAGAATTTTTTTCAAAAAATTATATATATGTTGCATGTATGTGTGTACGTGTGTGTGTGTGTGTGTATATATATATGCACACATATATATAAAATTTGGCCAACATATATATAAAACAAATTACCTGTATTTGACCAGCTCACATGCTCTTGGGTACACTGAGGCACCTATCACTAAACCTCACCCTTCAAAGTAACATGTAAGGGGCTGGTCATCTGCCATGTGTTGGAAAATGATTCTTTCTTTCTTCAGGGTAAATTATCTCTATTATTATTGAATATTGTCTGTTTGAAATCTTTACATAGCTCTACAATTGTTTCTTTGTTAACTTTCCTCAACTTGAGTGGTTAACTTACTATTTTTCCAACTCTGGTTAGTGTTTATACTTAGCTAAGACTTATTATTTCTATTTTAGATGCTATTACTTTCTTCTCCGTTCCAAACAGTACATAAAACCTAAAAAGACCAAGAGAAACTTGTAGAGTGAGAAAAAGAGTAAGATCTTGAAATAAAGATGGCAGGATGAAGCCAATCATAGAATTTCTTTCCCTTAATACAAATAAAAAGGAATGTTTAAAAAAAATAGCAAAAGTTTAACAACAGCAACCATAGAAGAAAAGGGGTACAACCTTGTGCCTGCCAAAAAATAAAAAATAAAAATAAAGAAATGGTGGCCAGGGGAAGAAATGGATAATTCAGGCTCTTACTCTGGGCTCAATGCTGTGTTGGAGCAGTTTCATACTGGGGTTTGTCAGAGCCCAAAGTCCAATTTTCAGAGATCTTTCGAGCCAGTTCATAAACACAGCAATTATTACGAATTAAAGTATATAAATTTATAATTAATAAGTTATATTTAAAGCAAAGGTAGTAAATTCTCAAAAATCATCACTTCCTATTTGTTATATTTCATCCTAGTTTTATCTATGCTCCTGAGGCTGTTTACATGTAGTCTGCCTGTGTGGTAGGAATACTATATAATGATGATGTGTGTGCCAGTTCCGCATTTAGTAGTGTCATGTTGGCAGCTTGAACCTGGCTATGGTGGGAGTATTTAAACTATGAAAATTGGCATACCTTGTACATTATGGATTTGTATTTTTGAGAGCCAGTTGTTAAACATTTATCCCCACACCATTGCTCTTAAACTCACCCTTACCTCTACCTACAGTCACCTGAAGTCATACTGGAGGAGAAAAAGGTGAGTCAACAAAAATTCAAATTCTTACCAGTAACTCTCAATTTAGAGAAAAGAGAATTGATAAGAAAAGTAACAAACTCTTGCTGGGCACAGTGGCTCATGCCTGTAATCCCAGCACTTTGGGAGGCCGATGCGGGAGGATCACCTGAGGTCAGGAGTTCAACATCAGCCTGGCCAACATGGTAAAACTCCGGCTCTACTAAAAATATAAAAATTAGCCAGGTGTGGTAATGCATGCCTGTAGTCCCAGCTACTTGGGAGGCTGAGGCAGGAGAATCGCTTGAACCCGGGAAGCAGAGGTTGCAGTGAGCCCAGATTGCACCACTGCACTCCAGCCTTGGCAATATAGTGAGACTCTGTCTCAAAAAATAAATAAATAAATAAACAAATAAATAAAGTAACAATCTCTAGGAAAAAAACAAGGAAAAGCCCTGAGTATTTTATTAGAGACAGAAAAATAAAATCCCCTGATTGTGCCATTTACTATAGATTCATTTAAAATTTGAAGCATAAATTTCAAGCCTAAAGATGCAACATACTAGGAATAGGATATGTACCCAAGTATGAGGTCTGAATTCCTAGCATAGGACACGGAAGAAATTCTGTAGACAGTCCATGTCCACTGGGGACACACAATTCCAGTTGAACTCTCTGCCTCCACCCCCATGATCATACTGTCAGGGCAGAGAACAGTGTACAGACCACCTGATTTAGACCTCATGTTGGAGCTATAAGATAAAAATAAATAAATTTTAGTTAAATTGGAAGGGGGTCAGGAAAAACCGATCTGGACAGCTGCCAACACTGAGAATGAGAAAATAAAAGTAAGACAAAGAAACAAGATGAAATGCTGAAACAACAGGTGTGGCTAAAAAGGGAGATGTCAGAGATAAGGAAACATACTGAGGACCAGAACAATACTACTAGAGGTTGAAAGAATTAATTAGAAACAGCAAGGAGAATGGATACAAAGTATAATATCAAATTATTGACAGAGAAAAAGTTTGAGATTATGCAGCTGGAACAGAGGAAAAAGACAAATGTTAATATTTTAGAATATTAGTAATGAAATAGAATTGGGTAACAACTCAATGAGGGGATTAGAATTAACATCACAAATGAGGGTCAGATAGACATCAGATGGCTGTGAGATCCCGAGAAAGACACAACATGTATATAGTATTCTGGGTGTTCTGGCTGGGAATATAAAACTGGAATCTAAGGAACATTCTATTTTTAAAAAAAGCCAATGATCTGTATTTTTTTAAATATGTCAATGTCATCAAAAACAAACATCAATGAATGGATTCATATGAAAGGGGCTTAAAGAACATGACAACTTAATGCAATACATAAACTTACAGAAGATCCTGCATTACAAGGGAATATGCTATAAAGAACATTGCTGAGTCAATTGACAAAATTGGAATGTGCATGATAAAGTATTGCCAATATCACATTTACTGAAATTGATACCTCTGCTGTGGATCTAAAGGATACCCCTCCATTCTAGGAAAAAGATACAGAACTATTAAATAAATGAGTTTCAATCAAGCATCCAAGCAGAAAGAAGGCAACCACAAAAGAGGGATACAGGCAGACTGGTTTAATTCTTCTCCATAGCCATGTCTAGCCCAAAAGGGAATGGGGCAGTAGCTTTAGAGTTCTTAGCAAAAGAAAGTGTGGCCTGTGCATTTTATACTCAGCCAGGTTATCCTTTAAATATGACAATTTAATTGATTCATTTAAAATAAGACCTCCACATAAAGAGTAACATTGAACAGTAAGATTTCAACCCAGATGTGATTAATTAGATGAAATAGAAGCAATAGATTGGGCAAGGTGGCTCACACCCATAATCCCAGCACTTTGGGCAGCCGAGGTTAGTGGATCACCTGACGTCAGGAGTTCAAGACCAGCCTGACCAACATGACAAAACGCCATCTCTACTAAAAATACAAAAATTAGCTGGGTGGGGTGGTACACACCTATAGTCCCAGCTACTCAGGAGGCTGAGGCACAAGAATCGCTTGAACCTGGGAGGTGGAGGTTGCAGTGAGCTGAGGTCATGTGACTGCACTCCAGCCTGGGTGACAGAGTGAGACTCCATCTCAAAAAAAAAAAGAGAACTGATAGTTCAGATTCCAGGTTGTGATACCTTTAACAACAAGGTTGTAGGGCACAAGATCAATATACAAAAATCAATTTTATTCCTATCTACTTGGAATGAACAATCCAAGGATAAAATTAAGAAAATAATTTCATTTATAAATAGCATAAAAAATAATAAAATACTTAGGAATAAATTTAACAAAAGGAGTATGAAACATGTACTCTGAAAACTACTAAACACTGAAAGAAATTAAAGAAGGACTAAATAAATGGAAAGATATCTCATGTTCATAAGCCAGAAGAATTAATATTGTTAAGATGAGTTTTCAAATTGATCTACAGGTTTCATGTAATCCCTATCCAAACCCCAGCTAGCTTCTTTGCAGAAATAGACAAACTGACCCTAAAATTGACATGGAAATGCAAGAGACC
Source organism: Macaca fascicularis (assembly GCF_037993035.2). NCBI lineage: Eukaryota > Metazoa > Chordata > Mammalia > Primates > Cercopithecidae > Macaca > Macaca fascicularis. The sequence continues at coordinate 19,169,153 of NC_088395.1, read as the reverse complement.
CAGAGTAGCTCAAACAATCTTGAAAAAGAAGAACAAAGCTGGAGGACTTATATATTCCAATTTCAAAACTTACTACAAAGCTACAACAATCAAGACAGTGTGGTACTTGTATAAGGCTGGACTTATAGCTCAATGGAATAAAATTGTGAGTCCAGAAATAAATCACATTTACAGTTAATTGATTTTTGACAAAGGTAACAAAATAATTCAATTGGGGGAAGAGTTTTTTCAGTAAATAGTACTGGACAACTGGATACTCACATGCAAAAGAATGAAGTTGGAACTCTTCTTCACATCACATACAAAAATTCACTCAAATAGATCAAAAATAAAAACTCACAGAAGAAAAATAGGCCTAAGTCTTTATGACTTCAGATGAGGCAATGGTTTCATAGATATGACACCCAAGGTGTAGGCAACAAAAGAGAAAGTAGATAAATTTGATTCCATCGAAATCAAAGACTTTTGTGCCTGAAAGGACACTATTAAAACAGTGAAAAGACAACCCACAGAGGGACAGAAAATTCTTGTAAATCAGATGTCTGATAAGGAATTCATATCTAGAATATATAAAGAACTCAACAATGAAAACAACTAAATTATAAAATAGGCAAGGGCTCTGAATAGACAGCTCTGCAAAGAAGGTATACAAATGACCAATAAGCACATGAAAAGATACTCAACATCCTTTATTACCAAGGAAATGCAAATCAAAACCACAATGTGGGCTGGGTACCGTAGCTCACTCCTGTAATCCCAGCATTTTGGGAGGCCGAGGTGGGTGGATTTCCTGAGGTCAGGAGTTTGAAACCAGCCTGGCCAACATGGTGAAACTCCATCTCTAGTAAAAATACAAAAATTAGCTGGGTGTGGTGGTGCACGCCTGTAGTCCCAGCTACTCAGGAGGCTGAGGCAGGAGAATTGCTTGAATCTGAAAGGCAAAAGTTGCAGTGAGCTGAGATCGTGCCACTGCAGTCCAGCCTGGGTGACAGGGCAAGACTCCATTTCAACAACAACAACAACAATAACAACCCCACAAAAAACTACTTCATACCCCACTAGGATAGCTATAATTACAATGTTGGACCATAACAAGTGTTGGTGAAGATGTGGAGAAATTAGAACCCTTATATCCTTCTGGTAGGAATGTAAAACGGTGCAGCTGCTTTGGAAATCAGTTTGGCAGTTCCTCAAAAGGTTATACATAGAATTACCATATGACCCAGAAATTCTACTCTTATGTATATGTCATGAAAAATGAAAATACATGTCCATACAAAAATTTGCACATCAATGTATAAATAGCAGCAGCATTATTCATAATATCTAAAAGATAGAAACAATTCAAGTGACCATCAACTGATAAAGTGTTTATGGAATGGAGTATTATTTGGCAATAAAATGAAATGAAGTGCTGATATATGCTACAATCTTGATACATTACGCTAAGTGAAGAAACCAGTCACAAAATACCACATACTATATGATTCCATTTATATAAAATGTCCCAAATAGGCATATCTACAGAGACAGAAAGTAGACTGATTGCCTAGGACTGGGAGAAAATGGAGGAGTGCCTGTCTAATGGGTACAGGATTTCCTTTTGGGGTGATGAAAAGATTCTAAGATTGTATTAGTCTGTTCTCATGCTGCTATAAAGAACTGCCCGAGACTGGGTAATTTATAAAGAAACAAAGTTTACCTGACTCACAGTTCCGCCAGGCTGGGGAGGCCTCAGGAAACTTATAATCATGGCAGAAGGGAAAGCAAACATGTCCTTTTTCAAATGGCAGCAGGAAGGAGAAGTATGAGTGCTAGCAAGGGAAATGCCAGTCGCTTATGAAACCATCAAATCTCGTGAGAACTCACTCACTATCATGAGAACAGCATGGGGAGAAACTGCCCCCATGATTCAGTTGCCTCCCACTGGGTCCCTTCCACGACACATGGGGATTACGGGATTACAATTCAAAATGAGATTTGGGTGGGGACAAAAAGTCAAACCATACCAAAAATTACTGGTGGTGATGGCTGCATAACTGTGAATATGCCAAAAATCATTGAACTATCCACTTTAAGTGGGTGAATTATATGGCATGTGAATTATATGCCAATGAAACTGTTATTTAAAAAGTGTTTGAACAGGGGTCAGGCGCGATGGCTCACACCTGTAATCCCAGCACTTTGGGAGGCCAAGGCGGGCAGATCATGAGGTCTGGAAATCAAGACCATCATGGCCAACATGGTGAAACCCCATCTCTACTAAAAATACAAAAATTAGCTGGGCGTGGTGGCACATGCCTATAGTCCCAGCTACTCGGGAGGCTGAGGCAGGAGAATCGCTTGAACCCGGGAGGTGGAGGTTGCAGTGAGCTGAGATCATGCCACTGCACTCCAGTCTGGCAACAGAGAAAGACACTGTCTCAAAAAAAAAAAAAAAAAAAAAAAAAAAAAAAAAAAAAGTGTTTGAACAAAGGGAGAAGAAAGCAGATGGAATTTAACTAACCAGCATAAGAAAAAACCTTTTGAGCTATTTCAATATTGAACAGACTGGAATTTAGAATCACCCACTTTAGCTCAAATGGAGATGAGGAATGGCAACTCATGCATGCAGTCATTTGGTAGGCAAGATACTTACTGAGTTACAATGTGCCAGGCACTGGGCTGGGTGCTGAGGAGAGTGAACAAGATACACATGATCACCAAACTCATATTATACTTAAGAGTGTTCACGAAAGACAGAAATTAAAGAACTAATTACACAATTGAATAAATGTCCTAGAAGAAAAAAAATTCAGATAGTTAGGAAAAGGTATAATGGATGATCCTAATATAATCTAGGAAAGCTTCTTTGAGGAAGTAACTTTTGAGTTGAACTTTTTAGGATTATTAAGAACAAAGTAGGAGAAGACTGTGTGTGAGGTAGAGCGGGTTCCAGATAGAGGGAACTGGACCTCCTCTGCCAGGGAACCAGAGGACAGTGAGAAGTAGGGGGCAGCATGGTGGATAGTGGAGGGGCTGGCAGACCCTGCAAGGTCTTGTAAGCCATATTAGGAATTTGATCTTTATTGCAAAAGCCATGGGAAACTGCTGACAGATTTTAAGGCGAGTTTTCAATTGACATCTCCAGTGTGCTTTGCTGTTAAATTCCCCACTGAGTAATACAAAAATGAAACTATCAGACTATGCCAGTAGAGATGATGTGCCTCCCCTACTTCTTACCAAATCTCCCAGTGCATGGTTCTTATATTTTGGTCCCTGAGAAACGGTTTATGCAATTCCCAGATGGAAAAGGGAGGGGAGAATGCACATAAGAACCCTTAGGAAATGAAGCTGGGCCACGTAAGCTTTAGTGAGCTCAGCACCCCCAGTAACACAATGATCCCTAACAACACACTGGTTGTCTTTAAGCTCAGATATATGTCTGAGAATGAGATCACTCCCCGGGACTCTGGGGTCTTGTTATTTACAGCTGCAATGCTAAAATTGGCACGATGGGTACTTTATAAAATACGGGTGGAGTAGCCCTTGGCCTCTGTCATATATTGCCTGGGCTATGGTCTGGTATCCTCAATTGAGTACAGGTGAAAACAGATGGAAAATAAATTATCCTACAATTCTCAGTGTGTTTTCATGGACTTATCATCTGTTGGAAAATTTGTTCTGAGAATAGCATCAAGGAACTGATCTACATAGTGGGTAATGGCCAACGGAGGCCTCTGAGAGATGGCTTCTCTGTTGGCCAAAAAATTGCTTTGCCAAAGTTTTTGAGGCCATGGGGCTGCCTTGACAACACTAAGTAAAACAAGACACTGAAGTTCTTTAAATTTACCATAAGTCACAAGTTACAGCTGCTCTTAAATCTGGACCTTTGGAATATGTGTTCTCTGGTTGATTTAACACTTTTTTCTTGGCTGGATATGATGGTAAGATGTCTTCTGTGCTGTTAATGGCAACTTAAAAACTTCTTTTTTTTCTCCCTACTCTTGACCTTCCATTCTTTTTTCTTTTTGTTTTACTATGACCCTCTTTGTTTCTTGATCTCTGCCTTTGAGTGACCTGCTAGAATTCTGAGCTGTTATATATCATGGTTCCAGCTAGGTAAGGCTAATTTATCATGATCAACCACCAGAAAATATGTTTTATTAAAAATAATTCAATTCTACTATGTGCAAAGTATGCACCCTAACCTCAATGCAGCATTTGACTCTGCAGGTAATCTACTTTCTCCTTTGACTTCTCTGACACCCATCTCTTCTGCTTCCCTTCTGTCGTGTTTACTGTGATTGACACCTCAACATTCATTCAAACCCAAATATGATTAGTCTAAGTCAATCGTGATGGTTCTATCCCACATGACAATGAACAATTGCTTTAAGAACTTTTGCAGTCATTTCCCCTCCAGCCTGGGGAGGAAGCCGACACTATTCTGGACAAGTTGCACAGAAGTGAAGTTGAAGCCCTCATATACTATGCCTGGAGCCCATGCTAGTGAACTTCTTGTGTGTGAAGTTTCCTTATTGTTTAAGCTGATGTGAGCTAGGACGTTCTGTTACTTGCATCTAAAATGCACACTTACTGATGTTCCTTTTTAGTTCTTTGACCTTCACTTCTCAGGATCCTATGTTAGTCTTGCCTCTTTCCATCTTAGGTTTTGTGCTTTATCCTCTCTTCTTGTTCTTCAATCTCCATGAGTGAACTCATCCATTCCTCTTGCATAAGTACAGTTTACATGTTGATGATTTCTAAACCTAATGTCCAGCTTAACCTCTTTTTCAAGTTCTATAATTATAGGGGTCAATGATGGAGTCAGAGTATACTTTACAATCACCTGTAGAACTTTAAAAATATATAGGTGTACATGCCCCATCCCTGGGATTTCTGGTCCAATTTATGTAGAGCAAGGCCTAAGCATTTGCATGTTTTTAAAACTCCACAGGTAATTTCTGACACAGAAGCAGGGTTAAGAACCATATCCTGGAAATCTCTCTTCCTGGATATCTCATAATCTTTTCAGCTTCAGTTCTCTCAGTTCCCTAAACTTGCTCTTCTTCTTGTAGACAAAGATGAGTAAGACATAGTGTCCATCTTCAAGGGCCTCACAATCCAGTTGGACAGGCTGGGAATAGGTTGTGGGGAAGTAGATAGTACATCATTTCTCTAGGATTCCCAGGGCTCATCTGTCTGTGGGTATAGGCAGAAGCCGGAACAGTCAGTGCCTATAGTTCACTGACTCTTCCCCGCTCCTGCTGATATGGAACCTGTAGCCTAGAGCTGTCCAATAGAACTTTCTGGATGTTAGAAATGTTCTATATCTGTGCTATCCAATAAGGTATATGCGAAAAATGTACTAGCCCCTTTTGAGCATAGCCTCTTTTGTGCCAGAAGTCTCTTTTGAGCATTTGAAACGTGGCCAGTACTACTAAAGAATGGAATTGTTATTTTTAGTTACTTAGTTTAAATAGCCACATGTGCTAACGGCTATTATAGTGGATCGTGCAGCTAGCTCTTGCAAACCGTACTTGGTTACATCTGGGAATATTTATGAACTTAAATACAGGATTTAAGTTAACTACCATTTCTATCAGATGCTACTGTTCCACAGGCAATCCCTTTGTGATTTTGACCATGGTCCACAGGAAGGGATATATTTTACATAATGACCCAGTACATTTATACATGTATACTCACACATGCACACATACTTGCATATACATATATGCCTACTTCCATAAAACACTACTTCTGAGGCTCTCTGATTTTTTAATCCAATTCTAGTCTATTAAAAACTGCTGGTCATGAGCCGCCAATTTATTTTCATGACCCACTAACTAATGCATCAAGCCCCACAATTTGGTAAGTACTACCCTAGGGATCTATCTTGTCCCACTGGGTGCTTGTCTTTCTACTTACGGCATTGAAGTCTTGGCTGGGTGTCACTGCTGCTTGGCCAGGGGCAATTCCAGGCTCACTGGGGTCCCTGTAGTACCAGAGATGTGGTCTGCAGTGGATAAAGGGGGAGGATGCCCATCTCTCCTTTATGTCTCAGTCTGTTAGAGGGCTCCCAAAGCATACAGCCAATATCTGAATTTCTTAAAGGTTTTTAGTGAAACAGCTCTTTCGGCTTTCATTCACAGCCCTCCAGCTCACACTCCAGCTGTGAGTTTGCACTGGAGGTTTAGAGGTATGAAAATCTCAGTGGCAGACATCCTGCTGTCCTCAGAATCGCTTCTCATCCTTTAGCTTGTAGATTGCCTCTCCTGCCTGATGACTAAGGTTTCCCATTGGGCTCAGTGTGTCTGGGATCAAGTTCTCTCTCTGGAGGCTCCTCAGCCCACATGTAGCAGCCATCTGGTGGGCCTGACTTCCACTTTTCCTGACTTACAGAAATTTCCTAGACTTGAGGAACTTGATAGGTGTTATAAAATAAGTGTGCTATGGGACCACGGTTCAGTTTGTTCTATGTAGAACTGAGGGAGCCTCAAAAAGGGATAGAGAGGAGAAAAGGCAAGGATCGGGTAACAGGTTAAGTTAGTCTCAAAGGATCAGTAGAAGCTTGCAGGAAGACAAAAGGAACTGGCTGTGACCTTTCTACCTTCCCCAAGTCGAGTCAGTAGCTTTTCTGTTTCCACCACATTTTGTTCATACCTCCATTACAACTTCTCACACTTTGTTTCTGTCTAGACCTTGAGATTCTCAGGTACAAAGATCATTCTTTTTTCATGTTTGTATCCTTAGAAACTAACATGAGGCCTTTCATATTGTAGACAGAAGTAGCCACTGAGTGAATAGACAATGATGATTGAGGCTTTTGCCCTGAGCCCCAGGACACTGGTATATCAAGGTGGAGCTCATCTGCCTACCTCTCAAGATGACATGTCAAAGGAAGTAATGTTGTAGACCCCGAAGTGGAAATATTAGGTAGTATTGTTATTTTTTGAGATCCATCAGGCCAAGGGTGATGGTGAGTTTCTGCTAAATCTGCTAAGCATGGCAGTAAGAATACATCCAGGTGCCTGGACGGATTGATGGCAAACAAAACAGGTAAAGTTCCTGCATCCGTGGAGCTTTCTGTCTAGTCAGGGGTGACAGGCAACCAACGAAGCAGTGACAAGGAGGTGTGACTGGAGACGTACAGGTGGCTATAGGAGAATAGAAACCAGCCTAGGGAAATTAGGGGGCTTCATGGTGGAGAAAGATGAGGAGTGAACTCATGTCAAAGATGACCTGTGCAAAGAAGGAAGGAAAGCCGGGCGCAGTGGCTCATGCCTGTAATCCAGCACTTTGGGAGGCTGAGGCGGGCGGATCACGAGGTCAGGAGATCGAGACCATCCTGGCTAACACGGTGAAACCCCATCTCTACTAAAAATACAAAAAATTAGCCGGGCGTGGTGGTGCGTGCCTGTAGTCCCAGCTACTCGGAGGCTGAGGCAGGGGAATGGCGTGAACCCGGGAGGCGGAGCTTGCAGTGAGCCGAGATCGCGCCACTGCACTCCAGCCTGGGTGACAAAGGGAGACTCCGTCTCAAAAAAAAAAAAAAAAAAAAAAAAAGGAAGGAAGGAAAGAGTATTCCGGGAGAGGGAAAGGGAATAGCAGGTATGAAGGCTGGAAGGCATGGTGCAGTAAAGGAACTGAAGAAAATTCTGCAGAGAGCATTGCATGTGTGTAGGAAAGTAGCAAGGGATGAGGCTGGAGAGAGCAGCACAGGCCAGATGTTAAATGACAAGCCCACCATGGAAAGAAGCGTGCTGTCCAACCTAACGCTAATGGAAAGCCAAGGAAGGGTTTTAGGAAAGACTATAACCTGACAAGATTTGTGCTCTAGGATAGAAAACAGATTGTAGGAGGTTCAAGACCAGACACTGCTGCAAGATCCAAGTGAGGTGTGACAGTGGCTGGGAGGCACCAGGGTTCGTCTAGCTGGTGGAATATGCTGGACCATGCAGGGACCACATGAGTGCATTAAGTACCCAGGAAGAAGAAAGGGAAAGAACAATATGGGGCCTGTGCGCTCTAACAGGGGATACAGGGCACTGATGGCAAACCTGCTTTATCATCCTGCTAGCTCTAGATGAGTGTAAAAACTGAAGTGGATTCCCACGAGGGAATGGGCTTTGCTGGTAATTGCTTTCAGAGGCTCCAGGCCAACTCCAGGTCCTCTTCTAAGTGCCCTAGAGAGATGGATAGATTTGTCCTTCTGAAGACTTCCAGGGTAGGATGGGGATCATCAACAGCAATCTCAGAATCATCCCAGGATTTCTTCTCAAACACTGGATCCTTGCCTCTAGCTGTAAAATAGACCAAATCCATGGAAGGATGTGGCAACCAACCATATCTTGAACTCGGGAAGTTCAGCAGCCAGGCTCATGGCCTGCTTTGGTATATTAAATCCTGTTCCCAATCCAGACCCAAATCCTAATGTGCAGGCAAAAAAAAAAAAAAAAAAAAAAAAAAAAAAAAAGCAGCATTTCAGGCCTGAATTGGCCTTTGAGGTTGTCTAGTATGGTCTCCTGACCGAACTTTCATGAAAATCAGACTACAAACCTAAAGCAGTTCTTTGATCAACTTCCTTTCTGTTTCATTTCCTGGATTTCCATGGAAATCTGTGACAAAAGAATGAATAATCGCTGTTCTACTTCCTGCAAGTGTTCACATTCTCACCTCTTAGTAATATTTACTGGGAATACTATAAGCAAGGAAACCCAAGAAGAAGAGGTACAGACAGAGCTGACGATATTTAGAGGGACTGAATCTGAAGGTGCTTCTGGGGTCTGCTGGAGACCCTCATTTATACAGCTCACTCCATGCACAGAGCATCTGAAGAACGTCATGGCCATGGGAAACTGAGGTCCTGTTGGAAGACCAAGCATAGGTTGAAGCAGTGTGGAAGAGAATTTTTGGCCCCGAGACTGACTCTGGCAGAGCACACTGCGGAGACCATTTTTGTGCTTTTGCTTCACTTCACTTTTCAAAGATTGTTTGAGCTCATCTTGGACATTTGGAAGCAGCTAAATCTAGCAAGGAACAGGATCATTGGCTTCTTCGTCTAATAGCATTTGTCTCTGCAGCTGCACTGCCTTCTGAGCACAGGTGTGCAGAGCGTGATTAAGTGACCCCAGAAATCTGACCGCCTGGGTGTGGTGTTCATTTTTCCACCCTGATGCAATTATCTCAGGGTGTGGGGACGCTCTGTCTCACTCCCTTTTTTTCTCCCCCGCCACCAAACTCTGGATTTCAGTTAATTGTGAAAAATAACAAGGAAGTGTTATTTTTATGCTGTTTTGCTATTTATGCTGTTGTAGTTGATTTGCTTCTTGAACAACTTCCTCTGATCCCTTTTAAAAGTCGGCCGAAAAAGCAGGAAGCCAGGCAGGACAAACTTTTGAAAAAGTCTTTCAGCACCTTCGTGGATCCAAATTTTAGTGTGATTTGGCAGGCAATGTGGGGTAACATGTTCCAGTGTTTTAACTTGCACAGAATTGCCACATTAGCTATTGTTTGACTTGTCCAATTAATGAAATGTGGAAAAAAAAAAAAAAAAGGGTGGTAACTGTTAAGCCTGCTGCAATGTCTAGACACGAGGGTGGGGGTGGGGAGGTGGAATACCAAGGGAGACGACACAGAATTTCCTTGCCTTTCGGTTTTCTTATACTGAGTATTTCTGCCGTGGCACAACAACACGTGGGCCAAGATATTGATAAGTGAGAGATAATGTTTTGGTTAAAGTGAAAAATAAAGTTTCAGGCTACACACAGGAGACATTTCTCATGTAAGTGTGTTAAAAGAAAAGATGCAATCATTTAGCCTGTAGGGTAAACACACACATGCATAAATATACACTACAACCGTGCCAATCCAGCCAGAAGGGAGACGCTCCGGGGAACTTGGTTTTTGGAGAGAAGATTTGGGGTTCAGGAGAGCTTGTAAATGTCGGGCATGCACTTTGTGACCTTGTGTTTGTGTTACAGGCAGGCTGGGTATTGTGACATGCAGGCTTATAAGATAAATATGCCAACTGACTCATAGAATTGGGAGGACAGGCAATATAGGGGATTGTGAAGTAATTTTTTTTTAAAAGACAGAGTCTTGCTCTGTTGCCAGGCTGGAATGCAGTGGCACAATCTGGGCTCACTGCAACCTCCGCCCCCCAGGTTCAAGCGATTCTCCTACCTCAGCCTCCCAAGTAACTGGGACTACAGGCACGTGCCACCACACCCAGCCAATTTTGGTATTTTTTAGTAGAGATGGGGTTTCACTATGTTGGCCAGGTTGGTCTTGATCTCATGACCTCATGATCTGCCCGCCTCGGCCTCCCAAAGTGCTGGGATTACAGGCATGAGCCACCGCGCCCAGCTGCTTAGTGCCTTGGTGTCTCCACTGCCCAGAAAACTTCCTTCAAAACCCACGATGGGGAGAAAAAACCCGAGAGAATTAGACAAACATCTAAGGGTTTGGGGTGAGATTCCCATAGGCAAAAATCAAAACTAAACCACTTATATTTAAGTATAGATATAAATTATTACAATACTGTACATAATGGTTATTATGTACACAGATGCAATTACATGTACTCTACCTCATTTGCATAAGTTTAAATTAAAATTTAAATGACTGAATAGACTGTTTTTTTTGAGACAGGGTCTCGCACTGTTACCTAGACTGGAGTGCAGTGGCGCCATGTTGGCTCAGTGCAACCTCTGCAATCTCCGCCTCCCAGGTTCAAGTGATTCTTGTGCCTCAGCCTCCCCAGTGGCTAGGATTACAGGTGCGCGCCAACCTGCCTGGCTAATTTTCGTATTTTTGGTAGAGACAGGGTTTCACCATGTTGTCCAGGCTGTTCTCAAACTCCTGACCTCAAGTGATCTGCCTGCTTCAGCCCCTCAAAGTGCTGGGATTACAGGCATGAGCCACTATGCCCAACCTGAATAGGCTGATGTTTATGCATGTTGGGCAAAGGCTTTCCGCTTTACTTTTATTCAAAACCAGGCGAGCATCTCCCTCCCTCAGTCTCTCAACCCCCCAGGACCCTCCTTACAGACCCACATTAGAGGCAAGCATGCAAGGCTTGATTATCACAGAACAGGGCCCAGCAGCATGGAACAGACAGGAGAACTTGACCTTTCCCCAACCCTGACCTAGCCACAGTAGCTCCTATCCTCAGCATCACTTCACTCTCTTAGGTGAAGGAACTGTTACTCAGAGAAGGAAATCCATGTGTAGAATGGCTCTGAGGAAATGGGACACGTGAGAGGAAGTTTTCATTGGCGTCCAGGAGGAAGAAGCCCGGGATAGGTGCTACTGCCTAGGATGGCAGATGTCACAAAGAATAACCTTGGGCAGTGGGGGAAGTAGAGGCAAGAGTAACCTAGAAGCCTGGAATAGAGGAAGGAGGTGTGGGAATCAAAGAGCCCTGGGGGGAAAAAAGAAATGGAGCCACCATATTTCAGAGGTAGGAAGAAAACCTTGGAGAATATTTTAGTCCAATCCTTTCATATTCCAGATGAGGAAACCAAAGCTCAGAGAGGTTAACTGTTTTGTTCAAAGTCATGAGGCATGTAGTAACAGACCTAGAATTAGAATTCAGATGTCCTGTTTCAAGCCTAGTAGACTTCCCACTGTGATGAAATATTAAATGCATTAAAACCACAGCACTAATATTGAGTTAATTTGTAATTCAAAGGAACTGTTGTTTCTCAACCAACTAAATGCCCTATTGTTCTTCATTAAGAAATCAGACAATTCTGAATCTGGACCGTTCCATATTTCTCTAATGGAGTTTTATTGTAATCATGCCAGATACTGTGAGCAGATAATGAATGTAGTAAATTTTAAATCATTTCATTACACACTAATTTGTTTTACAGAATCATATTCGTGTTCTTTTTTTTTTTAAGCACAAAATCACAAAGTGATTTTGCTAGACAAACTTCAAAAGACTGGGAAAGATTCTGTTTCTAGTATTTCCAGCTAAGACCTGAAAAGCTTAGAGGCTGGAAACTGTATAGAAGAGTCAGCTGGTTCTGTCAAGGCTTCCAGTGTAGTTTTGGCACCTGTCACAGCTTAAGCCTTGTTTGGACCACATGGAATATCATGGATTTTTTTTATTGCTAGCAAATCACTCAGGCACTATGTATTAGTCCATTGTCATGCTGCTATAAAGAATACCCGAGACTGGGTAATTTATAAAGAAAAACTGTGAGTCTTTAATTGACTCACAGTTCCTAATGACTGAGGAGGCCTCAGGAAACTTATAATCATGGCAGAAGGCAAAGAGGAAGCAAGGCACATCTTACAGGGCAGCAAAAGAGCAAGAGGGTGCAGGAAAAAACTGCCACTTTTAAAACCATGAGATCAATTCCCTCACTATCCCAAGAACATCATGGGGGAATCTGCCCCATGATCCAGTCACCTCCCACCAGGTCCCTCCCTTGACACATGGGAATTACAATTCGAGATGAGATTTGGGTGGGGACACAGAACCAAACCATATCACACTACAGAAGCAACATCGTCTTTCACGCTGGGCTAGCAAATTGGTTAGACTTGCCTCATTTTTTTCAGAATGGCCAAAGTCCTTTCCAAATCCAAATCTTTGGTAGTGATTCTACCCTAATATGATTTATCTTCATCTTTAAAGAGCTGTACTCTAAGATTTTTAAACTACTAATTTGGAAGGTGCTAATTGCTTAGAAAACAGGGCTTAAGACACTTTATTTCCTCGCTTAAAACTTGTTTTTGTTTTGTTTTGGGGTTTTATTTTTTTGAGACAGAGTCTTATTCTGTCACCCAGGCTGGAGTGCAGTGGCATAATCTTGGCTCACTGTAACCTCTGCCTCCCCGGTTCAAGTAATTCTCCTGCCTCAGCCATTCAAGTAGCTGGAATTACAGGCATGCATCACCACGTCTGGCTAATTTTTGTATTTCTAGTAGAGACGGGCTTTCACCATGTTGGCCAGGCTGGGGTCTTGAACTCCTGAACTCAGGTGATCCACCCACCTTGGCCTCCCAAAGTGCTGGGATTACAGGTGTAAGCCACCGTGCCCGGCCCCTCTCTTAAAACTTCTTATAAATAACTAGGAGTTGCAGGGCAGAAAATGTCAACAATCAAAATTTTAATTTCTAAAATCCCTAATTTATTCTTGCTTTCTATTCGATCACATTTTCCCTCTTTCAGAGATTCCTATTTTCTAGCACTGACATGCATTAATTATTTTCAAAACTGTGTGTGTATATCTTTTCTGTCACTTCAACAGCTTTGAGGGCAGAAGGGAAGGCTGGCATGTGGGTTCAGTCTGCTTTCTTCATCTAATCATTGTAAATCACATATAAAATCATTTTTTTTGAATGATAATTTTGAGGAGTCCAGAAAACTGAACTCAGTTGATCTGATACAGGCCATGCTAAAGTCTGTGTTGTTTAGTTACAGGACCAAAAGACCCATTCTGCGTCCTTGATTCTTTACAAGGTAGACCCAATGACAGCTATTTCCAGTCAAGACTCTCTTCCAAGGACGATTGTTCATGGGCTCCACTAGAGACCTTTATAGAAATATTCTTGCGGGGCAGTGAATGACCAGCTCTGTCTTGCCATCCATTTCTGTGGTGAACATGAGAAGACAATGTGACTGGAAACAAGAATAGCCATGTGGAGTGAGGTCTAGTTCGTGGTGATCCCGAACAATCACATGTGGTCCAGAGTTACAACAGGATCTGGATTATATAACCTGAATCTTCTTTAATAACCACACAGGAGCTAATTTTGTTTCTAAAAACAGTGGGATTTTTGGATGAAATATATTGTTGTGTGAATATGCTCTTTTTCATTTTTCTCCTCAGCACCCCCACGTCTGAATCGTGGGGCATTTCACTGACAGTAAGGAGACAAGTCCTTAACTTGTCTTAACCTCTTGGTGACGGGGAAGATACTATTAGACACCTATACTCAATGCCCATTTTCTCTTTGATGACACAGACTTCTGTTCTGGAAGGCAGAGTGCCTAGCTAAAAATACCCTTTCAGATTCCCTTGCAGCGAAGTAAGGCCAGGTGACACATTGTAGCTGATGGGACCTGAACAGATGTCAACAAAGGGTTTCTGGGAACGCGTTTGATATTCTGATATGGATGCTACCCCCACCTCCCTGTCTTGTTGATGTTTTCTGGCTGGAATGCAGACATAAGGCTGGTGATGGAGTCGCCATCACATATCCATTGGGTAACAAGCACAGTATGGAAAACCATACTCTAAGGATGGTGGAGTTCAAAGTGGAAGGATCCTGGGACATTGCTTGCAGATCAGATTGCTAACCTCTGAATTCCACCGATGTGAGAAATATAAACCCCTATTTGGATATGTCACCACAGTTAGGCCATATGCAGCTAAACACAATCTTAAAAGATGTTATTCAGTCAATTCACCTGCAAGCTTTGAAATTTACTACCTATTCCCTAAACTGTATCCTAAAGGTACTGATGAAAATTATGTAAATTCACTTTAACAAGTCTTGAACATATCTCGTCAATAATATGAGGCAATAAAATATTTTAACAATTCCCAAATGGCAATACATGTTTAAGAAAATTTGTCAGCCTTTAGGCAAAGCAGCAAGTTGTGATGTGGTTGTGATTGTCTGTGCCATGTACAGAAATGATCTGACCATTTAAACGTTATGTTGGTGGTGTTTGCATTTGTAATATCAGACATGGTTGAATTTTAACTTAAATTTGGTTTCATGATTGTCACTGAAAATTTTTAAAAGATGACATGATGCAGTTTTAAAAAGAAAAATGTCTACACAAGAAAATTGCCTGACATGTTACATATAATAGAATTAAAAGAGGTAGAAATTGAGAAATTTCTTGGACCAAATCATAGAATTTTTCCAAGCACGAAAATGTTAGTGGAATTGACTCATGAATCATAAATGTTACTAAGGTGCTAATATCTATCAGTAAATAAGCTTTCTACTGATATCTAAGAGAAATTACTTAACCTCTAGTGATGTATCATTCAATTAAAGAATAATGAAACTTCAAGTTTAACTAAACAGGAAATACAGACACAACTCTGTACCCTTTGATATCCTTCACAATTGCAAAGGTTGGTGAACAGTCTCAACTTTAATGGGGTATAAAAAGGAAATAATTTTCCTAGTAACTTTCATCAACCAATGACTGTTGATTCCCCATTTGTCACAAGGTATCAAGGGCTCTTAATGGTATTTCAGTGTTATCCAAGAACCTTCCAGTGACTTTTTGGTTATTAGAGTTGTGTCATTTTATTTTCACAGATTTGGTCCTGTTCATCTGAGTGTGAAGTCATTTGTCTCTTCTCCATCCCCAAACACCAACAGACTTATGGTTCCATTGGTAAACATTTTTTGTGTATATATATTTTTTCCTTTGAGAATTTAAGTTTTTTATTAGCTGGGCGTAGTAGCACATGCCTGTAATCCCAGCTACTCAGGAGGCTGAAGCACAAGAATCAGTTGAACCCAGGAGGCAGAGGTTGCAGTGAGCTGAGATAGTGTCACTGCACTCTAGCCTGGGAGACAGAGTGAGACTCTGTCTCAAAACAAAAAATTTAACTTTTTGAATTGATATTATATCTACTTGTTTCAAACTTTTTTTTTATTATACTTTAAGTTCTAGGGTACATGTGCACAACGTGCAGGTTTGTTACATATGTATACATGTGCCATGTTGGTGTGCTGCACCCATTAACTCGTCATTTACATTAGGTATATCTCCTAATGCTATCCCTCCCCCCTACCCCCTCCCCACAATAGGACCCGTGTTTCAAACATTTAAATATATTATATAAAATATGTAATTTAATATATTATAAATATATAATCTATCATATAATTTTATATAGAATATACATAATTATATATAGTTTTACATTTATATATAAAATTATATAATTTATATATTTTGTATGTATATATTATATATATATGTATTATATAGAAAGGTTATATAGCTGAAGTCTCCTTCCCACTTCCATCTCTCACTTATTTTCCACTCCCCACCCTCCTATAGGTATCATCTTTCAGTATCATGTATATCCTTCCAGAGTTGTTACACGCGTGCGAACAAAGGTAACCTCTATATATAAGGTTCTGAATCTTTTCCTTTGTTTGATAATGCATCCTGGAGAGTTTTACATGTCAGTACATACAGATCCTCCTCATTGCCTTGGTCTAGCTGCATGGGTTCCCTTGTACAGCTGTACCATAATTTATGTAACCAGTTCCCAATTGATGGGCATTTGAGTGGTTTTCATTTACTTGCTGTTACAAATAATGTTTGAATAATACTGTACATAAATCATTTTAGACATAAGGAGGTATATTTTACGTGAAATTCCCAAAAATTGGATTACTGGATGAAATGGTAATATACATCTGTAATTTTATAGATATTGCCAAATTACCCTCCACAGGGATCATGCAGATTTAATATATGAGGATGTCTGTTTCCTACAGCCTCACTAACAAGGCATGCTATGGATTTTTGCCAATCTAATAAGCAAAAAGTGGTATCTGAATATAATTTTAATTTGCATCTGTTTTTTCTCCACAAGTGAGGCTGAGCATCTTGTCTCATATTTAAGAACCATCTGCCATTCCTTTTTTCTTGGTATCTTTTTATATACTTAGCACATCTTACTATTGTAGTGGGGTTTTTTCCTTTGAAATTCTGAAATAACTTGGCAAAAAGTACACACAAAATAGGAAGCATAATGAAACATTATAAAGTGGACACCTGTCTAAATATCATTTGGGTTAAAAAAAGGACAAAAGGACATTTTAAGCATCCAAATCCTCCTTACTATTTCCTTTCCTTTGCCCTAAAAGGAACCTGGCTTTTATTATTATCACTTTCTCACTTTCATATAATTTCATCATCTATGTGGTAATTTAGTTTGACCTGTTTTAGAACATTCTCTAAAAGGAAACATATTGTACATATTCTTTTGTGAGAATGCAAAATATTGCTTTGTGCTATTCATCAGGTTGTTCATGTAGCTCTAGTTCATTCATTTCTATTGCTGTGCAGTACTCTACTGTAAGAATATACCATTTTAATGTATCATTTTATTGTTGATGGAAATTTGGGTTGTTTCCAATCTGGGGCTACCAGAAACAATGCTGCTATTCTTTTACTTGTGTCCTGGTACATAAGTGGGCAAGTTTCTGAATGGTTTGTTTATAATCTGGAGAAAATATAAATTTTCAGCTTTAGAAGACAATGACAAACTGTACTTTTCTAAGTGCCACAGTTGTGGCAATTTAGACTCCTACCCTTGGTTATGAGGAGTCTCCTTATTCTTTATCTTTGTGAACATGATATTGTCAGATGGTCATTTTTGCCAATCTTGCAGGTGCATAGTATTTCATTTTGGCTTTAATTTGTATTTCTCTGATAAGTCATGAAATTGAGGATCTTTTCATACTTTTATTGGGTGTTTGTATTTTATATTGTGCAATGCTATGGGTCTTTCACCCATTTTTGAAGAATTGTCTTTTTCTTATTAAAAAATCTTTATGAAGGCAATTCTTCATGAAGAACATGATATATATATACACACACACATATATATAGACACACACATATATGGATATACACATATATATATACATAGTCCTTCAAAGTTTTGCTTTCATAGCTATTGTATATTAATATTTCTTGAGAATTTAATTCCTAGGTAATGGAGAATTTTTGTTACTTTTGAAAGCGTGGTCTTTTCATTTTTCTTTGGACATATGGCTGTTTATGAAATTTTTACCCTGCTGCTTTACTAAATTCTGTATTTGTAATCATTTTTCCGTTGATTCTTTTGATAGTTTGCCTCTTCCCAATTTTCATACTTCTGTTTTCTTTCCCCATCTAATTGTGCTCAGTAGTACCTCAAATACAGTGACAAATAATGGTTTTCTTTGTCTTGATTTTGACTTTAATGAGAAAGGCTCTAGCGTTTTTCCATTTAAGTAATATGCTGGCTTTTGGCCAAAGATAGCTATGTGTGTGTGCATATCTTAAAGAGTCTATATCTTCCTATTTTTTATGTGTCTTTTTTTTCTATCAAAAATAGTGGCAAAAAAAATACTGGCTAATTTCTACCAAATACCTTTTCAGTGTCTAGAGAGAGGATCACTTCATCTCCCACCAGATCTATTACTATGACAAATAATATTTTAAAAATTTACTAATATTGAATTTTTCTTAATCCTGAGTAAACTGTACTTAGTCATTAATTTGATCAATATACTATTACATTCTTTGCTCATATTTTATTCAGAATTTTTGCCTCAAAATACATAATTGAGATTAGACTGTGATACTGTATGTGTGTATTTGCAATATTTATCAGATTTTAGTCCAACTTTATATATAAACATTTAAAAAATTTTTCTATAGTCTACAGCAATTTGAATAGCATTAGAATTATCAGATTTTTTTTAAAAAAGAGTTGGTATAATCATGTCCCTTTATTTTCAGCTTAATTGAAGTATAATTGATATAAACATAAATTACACATATTTCAAAAGTATAATTTGATGCATTTTAACATATTGTGTAGGTATATATATTTATATATACACACATGCTGATGGTTTCATACGTATATTATATATATGTTATAAATATATATGTGAACCCATCAGCACAGTTGAAATAACAAGTATGTCCTCATGATCCTTTGTAATTTCTCCCTTCCCCTATCCCTTTGTCTATTCCCAATAACTGATCTGTTTCTTTTTACTACTTAATAGTTTATGTTTTCTAGAGTTTTATATAAATGAAATCTTTTGTGTCTGGATTCTGTCATTGCACTGACCAATTATTTTGGGATTTATCCAAGTTACTCTGTGTATCAATAGTTTATTCTTTTTTGTTCCTGAATAATATTCTGTAACTTGCCTATCCATTGACTTGTTGTAGGATATTTGAGTGGTTTCTAGTTCAGGGCTGTTACAGATAAAGCTATTATGAATATTACTGTACAAGTCTTTGTATAGACATATGCTTTCATTTCTCTTGGGCAAATACCTAGGAGTGGAATTTCTGTGTGGCTTTCTTGGTATGTGTTTAACTTTATAAGAAACCACCAAACTTTTCCAAAGTCATTGCACCATTTTCCATTCCCACCAGCAGCAGTGTGAGAGTTTCTAGTGTGCCGCATCCTTGCCAACACATCTTTTAAAATTTAACTATTCTAATATGTATGCAGTGATGTTATAGGCTGAATTGTGTCCCCCTCCCCACAAATCCTTATGTTGAAGGCCTAACCTCTAGCATATTAGAATTTGACCTTACTTGGAGATAAGGTCAAATGTAATCAAGTTAAAACGAGATCACTAGGGTGTGCCCTGATCCAACATGACTGGTGTCCTTAAAAAAGGGAGGGAAATGGTGGTGCATACCTGTAATCCCAGCTACTTGGGGCCTGAGGCAGGAGGATCGCTTGAGCCTGGGAGGTCAAGGCTGCAGTGAGCCCTGATTGTGCTACTGCACTCCAGCATGGGTGACAGAGTAAGACCCTGTCTTAAAAAAAAAAAAGTGTGGGGAATGTGGATGCAGAAATAAATACGCATAGAGGGAAGATGATCTGAAGAGATGTAAGTAGAAGATGGTCATCTACAAGCCAAGGAGAGAGGCATCGAACAGACCCTTTCTTCACAGCCCTTAGAAGGAACCAACCAGCAGACACCTTGATCTTGGACTTCCAGCCTCCAGAACTATGAGAAAATAAATTTCTGTTGTTTAAGCCACCCAGTCTGTGGTATTTTGTTATGGCAGCCTTAGCAAATTAATACAGTATCTCATTGAGTTTTAATTTACATTTCCATAATAATTGATATTGAGGATATTTTCTTTTTTTTTTCTTTTCTTTTTTTTTTTGAGACGGAGTCTTGCTCTGTCGCCCAGGCTGGAGTGCAGTGGCCGGATTTCAGCTCACTGCAAGCTCCGCCTCCCCGGTTCACACCATTCTCCTGCCTCAGCCTCCCGAGTAGCTGGGACTACAGGCGCCCGCCACCTCGCCTGGCTAGTTTTTTGTATTTTTTAGTAGAGACGGGGTTTCACCGGGTTAGCCAGGATGGTCTCGATCTCCTGACCTCGTGATCCGCCCGTCTCGGCCTCCCAAAGTGCTGGGATTACAGGCTTGAGTCATCGCACCCGGCCGAGGATATTTTCATTGCTTATTTGCTACCTTTATGTTTTCTCTGGTAAAGTACCTGTTCAAATTTTTTGCCAGTTTTTAAATTATATTGCTTGTCTTCTTATTGAGGTAGGAGAGTTTCTTCAAGTTCTTTGTCAGATATATGTGTTGCAAATATCTTCTCCCAGACTTTGGCTTGCCTTTTTATCTTTGTAGCTGACTTTTTTTTTTTTTTTAAGACAGAGTCTCAGTCTGTCACCCAGGCTGGAGTGCAGTGGTGCAATCCTGGCCCACTCCAACCTCTGCCTCCTGGGTTCAAGCGATTCTCCTGCCTCAGCCTCTCGAGTAGCTGGGATTACAGGCATGTGCCACCATGCCTGGCTAATATTTTGCATTTTTAGTAGTGGCAGGGTTTTACCATGTTAGCCAGGCTGGTCTCGAACTCCTAACCACAGGTGATCCTCTCGCCTCAGCCTCCCAGAGTGCTGGGACTACAGGTGTGAGCCACCACGCCCGGCCATAGCTGACTTCTTTTTTTTTTGTTTGTTTTTTGAGATTGAGTTTCACTCTCGTTGCCCAGGCTGGAGGGCAATGGCGCCATCTCGTCTCACCGCAACCTCCGCCTCCCAGGTTCAAGCGATTCTCCTGCCTCAGCCTCCCGAGTAGCTGGAATTACAGACATGTGCCACCATGCCCGGCTAATTTTGTATTTTTAGTAGAGACGGGGTTTCTCCATGTTGATCAGGCTGGTCTCGAACTCCTGACCTCAGGTGATCCACCTCCCTCAGCCTCCCAAAGTGCTGGGATCACAGGCGTGAGCCACTGCGCCCGGCAGCTGACTTTTAAAGAATAGTTTTTCATTTTTATTAAGTCCAATTTATCAAAATATTTTGTGCTTTTAATATCCCATTAAGACGTCTTTGGAGCCAGGCATGGTGGCATGTACCTATAGTCTCTGCTACTTTAGAGGCTGAGGTGGTAGGATTACTTGAGCCCAGAAGTTTGAGTCCAGCCTGCAAAACATAGTAAGGTCCCTTCTCTTAAATTTTAAAAGAGAAAAAAAATCTTTTTTAACAAAAAGTCTTTGCCTACAATTGTCCCATATTTTCTTCTAGAAGCATTACAATTTTAGCCCTTATATTTTTTACTTAAATTCTACATATGGTATGAGGTAAAAGTTGCAAGTTCGTTTTTGTTGTTGTTGTTGTTACATATGGCTAATTGTTTCAGCACTATTTGTTGAAAATATTATTATTATTAGCTAACTTGGCACCTTTTTTAAAAAAAATTCAATTGATGTTTTATATGTGACTTTATTCTGGATTCTATTCTGGTTCCATTGATCTAAAAGTATATATTTACCTTACCACATTGTCTTCCTTACTTTAGCTTTATAATAAGTCTTGAAATCAGGTAATGTAAGTCTTCCAGCTTTGTTCTTGTTTCAAAATTGTTTTGGGTATTCTAGGTCATTTGTGTTTCCATATGCATTTTAGAATCAGCTTGTCAAATTCTTCAAAAAAGCCTGCTGAGATTTTGATTGAGATTGTCCTGAATCTCTAAATGAAATTGGGAACAGGTGACATCTTAACAATATTGAGCCTTCTAATCCACAAACACAGTATATATCTCCTCGATTCATTCAAGTCTTACTTCTCTCAAAAATGTTTTATAATTTTTACTGTATAAATCATGTATTTTGTTAAATTTATCCCTAAGTACTTCATATTTTTGATGCTATTACAAGTGGCATCTTTTAAATTTGTTTTTGATGGTTTGTGGCCAGTACATAGAAATAAAATTAGTTGACAATCATTTCTAGTTTGATTTTTTTTTTTTTGTAGATTCCCTAGGATTTCCTATTTAGACGATTATATTGTCCGTTGATAAAGACAATGCTACTTCTTCGTTTCCAATCTGTATGCCTTTAATTTCTTTTAATTGCTTTAAAGTATGGGTTAAGACATTCAGTACAATGTAGAATAGGAGTATTAAGAGTGGACATTTTTGCCTTATTTATAATCTTATGGGGAATGCATTCAGTCTTTCACCATAAAGTTAAAGATTGTAGGTTTTTGTAGATGTCCTTTATTGGGCTTAGTATTTTGCACACTATTCCTAGTTTTCTTAGAGCTTTTATGAATGCATGCTGAATTTTGTCAAATTTTTTTTTGCATCAATTGAGATAATATGGTTCTTCTCAATCTGTTAATACAGTAAATTACAATTGATTGGTTTTCAAATGTTAAACCAACATGTGCTTTCCTGGGATAAATCCCACTTAGTCATGCTGTATTATTCTTTTTACATATTGCTGGATTCAATTTGTTCAAATTTTAAGTTTTGTGTCTATATTCATATGAGATATTGGCTTATAGTTTTTTTTGTTTTTGTTTTCGTAATGATTTTGTCTGCTTTGGGTATCAGGGTAATGCTGGCCTCATAGAATGAGTTAGAAAGTGTTTCTTCCGGCTGGGCACAGTAACTCACACCTATAACTCAAGCACTTTGGGAGGCCAGGGAGGGTGGATCACTAGGTCAGGAGATCGAGACTATCCTGGCTAATATGGTGAAACCCTGTCTCTACTAAAAATACAAAAAATTAGCCAGGCATGGTGGCACACGCCTCTAATCCCAGCTACTCGGGAGGCTGAGGCAGGAGAATTGCTTCAACCTGGGAGGCGGAGGTTTCAGTGAGACAAGATTGTGCCACTGCACTCCAGCCTGGGTGACAGAGCGAGAGTGAGACTCCGTCAAAAAGAAAGGTGTTTCTTCTTATTTTCTGGAATATTATGTTGTAGAATTCCCCATTGAGGGCATCTGGGCCTGGAGTTTTCTTTGTGGGAAGGGTTTTAACCACAAATTTAATTTATTTAGTAGATATAGGGAAACTTGGGCTATCTACTTCTTTAATGACCAAACTATCAAGGCTCAGTAAAGAAATTTGCCCATTACATCTTAGTTGTCTAATTTATTGGTAAAAAGTTGTTTTTGATATTCCATTACTAACTATTTAATGTCTGTTGGTTCTATAGTGATGTTCCCTCTATTATTACTGGTTCTGATAGTTTGTTTTCTTTCCGTCTTCCTGAGCGAACTAACGATGGACTTATCAATTTTTTTTTATTGTTTTCAAATAACAGCTTTTAGTTTCATTGATCTTTCTGTTTTATGTTTTCCGTCTCATTAGTTTCTGCTCTTTATTATTTCTTAAGGTAGAAACGTAAGCCATTTATGGGAAAATCTTTCTTTTCCAATACAAGCCTTCAATGCTAACTCATAAATTTTCCTCCAAGAACTGCTTCACTCTTATGCCATAAACTTTGATATATTTACATTTTCATTCAGTTCAAAATACTTTTTAATGTCCTTTGTTTTTTCCCCTCAGCCATTATCCATACAAAAGTATATTGTTTAATTTCTAAATATTTGGAGATTTTCTGCATATCTGCTATAGATTTCTAATTCCATTGTAGTCAGAGAATATACTTTGAATGATAAGAATAATTTTAATTTTATTGAGACTTGTTTTATGGCCCTTTATTGAGACTTGTTTTATGGCCCTGTATTAATCATGTATCTTTATTCTGTGTGTGTGTGTGTGTATATATATATAAATATTTTTTCCTCAGACAGGATCTCACTCCGTTACCCAAGCTGGAGTACAGTAGCAGGATCCTAGCTCACTACAGCCTTGACCTCCCTGGTTCAACCACTCCTCCCACCTCAGCCTATGAGTAGCTGGTACTACAGGCACAGGCCACCACATCCGGGTAATTTTTTTTTTTTTTTTTTTTGTATTTTTTGGTAGAGACAGGGTTTCACCATGTTGCCCACCAGGCTGGTCTCGAACTCCTGAGCTCAAGCAATCTGCTTGCCGCAGCCTCCCAAAGTGCTGGGATTACAGGCGTGAGCCACCATGCCCAGCCTATTCTGTATTTTCCAATGCATTGACATTTTAGGGCCTTGTTGACCCTAGAGGAGCTGCCAATCCCAGGGCCAGGTAGTTCCTAGAGATAACAAACAACTCACCTGGGACTGTACTTTTCATATGCAAACCAACCAATCCAGAGCCCATACCCAACCACCTCCGTTATGGAGCTCTTACAATCCAGGCCACTCTGCCCATCTGCCCTAACCATCCCAGGGCCAGGTACCAGACCACTAGGGACAGACAACTCCTATGGCCAGAGCAGGCTGAAACTATTTAAATTAGCCAGTTTTAAGCCTGCTTGCCCTGTCTCACCATTCCTGCTCAAGGAAACCCACAATAAAGGCTCTTGTACACAGTTCCTACCTCTCCCTGGGCCTTCTGACTGACCCTGGTACTTCCCTGTGTAGTCCCCTGTGGCATGAATTGCCCCCTCCTCTTGGGATCTGTGAGTAGAATAAACTGTTTTCAATGGTAATTGTCTCCTGTTCTGTTGGCTTCACCATATTTGAATAATAATTAAACCTACATTTAAAAACAGGCCCAGAATAGGGTCCCTCTTGCTAAAAGGTTCCATGTGTACTTGAAAATAATGTGTATTCTGCTGTTGTTGGGTAGAATGTTTTATAATGTCAATTAGGTCAAGTGGGTTGATAGTGTTGTTCAATTCTATATCCTTATTGATTTTATATGTCTACTAGTTCTATCAACTACTGAGATAGGCATGTTGAAATCTCTGATCATAATTGTAGAATTTCCTATTTTTCCAGTTCTTTAAGTTTTACCTCAAGTATTTTGCAATTCTGTTATTAGGTATATAAACATCTAGGATTTTTATGTCCTCATGATAACGCTAAATAAATATTTAGGATTATGTCATCTTCAATCATTATGAAAAAGCTATCTCTGGGAATGGTCTTTACTTTGAAATCAACTTTGATATTAATAAA
Organism: Macaca fascicularis; assembly: GCF_037993035.2. Taxonomy (NCBI): domain Eukaryota; kingdom Metazoa; phylum Chordata; class Mammalia; order Primates; family Cercopithecidae; genus Macaca; species Macaca fascicularis. Next base: position 19,144,104 of record NC_088395.1, on the reverse strand, counting down.
GAAACTTTGGTGATTATTCTACCTTTTCCCTTCCAGTGATTCTTTTTTTGTTTTGTTTTGTTTTTTTGAGATGGAGTCTCGCTCTGTCGCCAGGCTGGAGTGCAGTGGTGCCATCTCGGCTCACTGCAACCTCTGCCTCCCCAGTTCACACCATTCTCCTGCCTCAGCCTCCCGAGTAGCTGGGACTACAGGCATGCACCACCACATCCAGCTAATTTTTGTATTTTTAGTAGAGACGGGGTTTCACCATGTTGGCCAGGATGGTCTTGATCTCTTGACCTCGTGATCTGCCCGCCTCGGCCTCCCAAAGTGTTGGGATTATAGGCATCAGCCACCGCACCCGGCCCAGTGATTCTTTCTCTAGACTTGGGTAGTCCCTTTATACATATGCACACCTGAGTACTTAGCTGAAGATTTGAGAGGAACTCTCTGCAAATCTCTGGAGCCCTCTCTCCGTGTAGCTTTCTCTTTTATGCTACTTCTATTCTATCTACCTTGGCTACTCTGCATTCTGAATTCTGTCTCCTCAAATTAGGGAGACTGTCACGCAGGACTGGCTACATAATTACAAAGCCTAATGCGAAATAAAATGTAAGGCCTTTGTTCATAAATTACTAAGAATTCCAAGACAGTAACAGCCAAGCATTAAACCAAGCTTGGGGCCCTTCTGAACACAGGAACCTGTGTGTCTGCACAGGTTGCATACTGTATTAGTCCATTCTCACACTGCTATGAAGAAATACCTGAGACTGGGTAATTTATAATGGAAAGAGGTTTAATTGATTCACAGTTCCACGTTGCTAAGGAAGCCTCAGAAAACTTATAATCACGGTGGAAGGCAAAGGAGAAGCAGGCACTTTTTTCACGAGGTGGCAGATGGAGTGAGTGCAAGCAGAGGAAATGCCAGATGCTTATAAAACCATCAAATCTTGTGAGAACTCACTCACTATCACGAGAACAGCATGGGGGAAACTGCCCCCATGATCAAAGTACCTCTACCTGGTCCCACCCTTGACATATGGGAATTATGGGGATTACAATTCCAGGTGAGATTTGGGTGGGGACACAGAGCCAAACCATATCACATACCTATGCAGCTGACCTTGCCATTGAGTTTTGTTGGGTTCCCCCATCCTAATGAAGAAGCACAGTATTAAAATCTACTATGAACTTGCACTGTGGTTGATGTATAATAAACACAAAAATAGTTCCTCCCCTTGAGGAATTTACAAGACCACTGAGGAGACAAGATATTCTAGTAAAAGTTAAATTACAACATCAGGCAGTATGATATTAATGGCCAATTCAGTGGTGAAGTGGGTGGTTTAACAAGGTTTCAAGATGTAGGACTTGAGTGGGACTCTGAAGAAAGAATAGGATTTAGGAAGGCTTTGAGATGGTAGGAAATTCAAGGCAGAAGTGAAGATAAAACCTCATAGGAAAGTAATATTTATCCTGGATGATGTGTCAGACATATCAGCCATCTCATTTAGTACTTAAAATAGAGTACTAAACTATCAAAATAGAGGCAGGTACTAATATTCTCATTTTAAAGATAGGAAAATCAATATTAAGAAAGATTGAGAGACCTGCTCAAGCTCACATGGTTAATAAATGGATCACATAGCTAATAAGTGGCCAAACAGGGAGTGAGAATGAACTTAATTTATGCTTTTTCCACTTTGCCACTCTACTAGGAATCATAACATGAACAAAGTTTGGAGGTGAGATTTGGAAAGTCATTCTGAAGTCATTAAGTAGACAGGATTAGCTGGACCAAAGAGCAAATGTAGAAAAGTCATAGAAGATAAAGGTTATAAGACTTTGAATCAGATTATACAAAGCTTCAAATAATAGGCTTAAAGTTTAGACTTTCTTTTATGGATAAGGCATGTCAAGTGATATAATGGACTTGTAAAGGCATATAGAGTGATATAATGGACTTTAGAGACTCAGATGGGGAGGATGGGGGTGAGGGATAAAAAACTGCATATTGGATACAATGTACACTATTCAGATGATGGATACAAAATCTCAGACTTCACCCTATACAATTTATCCATGTAACCAAAAACCACTTGTACTCCCAAAAGCTATTGAAATAAAAAGATATCTTTTTTCTTTTTCTTTTTTTTTTTTTTTCTTTGAGACAGAGTCTGGCTCTATCACCCAGACTGGAGTGCAGTGGTACCATCTTGGCTCACTGCAACCTCTGCTTCCCAGGTTCAAATGATTCTCGTGCCTCAGCCTCCCGAGTAGCTGGAATTACAGGCACCCACCACCATGCCTGGCTAATTTTTGTATTTTTAGTAGAGATGGGGTTTCACCATTCTGGCCAATCTGCTCTCAAACTCCTGACCTCCAGTGATCTGTCTACCTTGGCCTCCCAAAGTGCTGGGATTGCAGGTGTGAGCCACTGTGCCCAGCCAGAAACAAAAATATATCTTTTTTTTTTTTTTTTTTTTTTTTAAAGCAAAGGACTTTGGAGAGGTCAGTTTCAGACTGGGCCCTCTAAAAGGGCACTTGTGAAGAAGGTGGCTCATGTGGTCTCCTGGGCATTAATTTTATTGGAGAGGATTCTCTTGGTTAGGGAAACCAGTTATACTGAGCTTTTGTCATTTGAAGAGGTCAAAATGGGCACGAGTGCATGTAAGGGTAGTTTCCCCTCAAATGTTATTGGTTAAATAGGTACCCTGCTCAGGATCTTAATATTAATAAAATTGATCAGAATCAGTCATGAGAGTGTGATAAGATATCTTTCCATTCTAGAATAGAAGTATTTCTGGGTGGTTTCTCATGGCTACAGGTGACACTATAATAATTTATTGGTAATAATTGGTCTTTAAACAATTAGAAAATATTCAGTGTTGTTATCACATTGCTTTTAAATATTTTTATTGCCTTATTAAATTATGCTTTTTATTTAAGAAAGAAAAAATGCTAAATGGAGTTCATTAAGCTGAAAGATAAGAATGTTAGTGAGTAACATAAAAACATTTAAAAAGAGGCCGGGCACGGTGGCTCACGCCTGTAATCCCAGCACTTTGGGAGGCCAAGGTGGGCAGATCACGAGGTCAGGAGATCGAGACCATCCTGGCTAACATGGTGAAACCCCATCTCTACTAAAAATACAAAAAATTAGCCAGGCGTGGTGGCGGGCACCTGTGGTCCCAGCTACTCAGGAGGCTGAGGCAGGAGAATGGTGAGATCGCGCTACTGCACTCCAGCCTGGGTGACAGTGAGATTCCATCTCAAAAAAAACCAAAAAAACAAAAAAACAAAAAAAAACAAAACACATTTAAAGAGATAAAACTCACTGATAAATGTAAGCACACAGTCAAATTCAGAATACTTTAATCATGTAATAGTGGTGCATAAATTACTTACAGCTTAAGTATCAGTGTTAAAGGGGAAAACTATTAAAAATAGTAACTATAATAATTTGTTAAGTGATATGCAATATAGAAAGCTGTAAATAGTGGTATCAAAAATTCAAAATGTGGATGAGGGGAGTGGGAGTGGAATAAAAGTATAAAGTTGGTGTTTTCTTTTGCAATCAAAGTTAAGTTGTTATCAGCTTAAAATAACCTGTTATAACTACATTTTTTGTAAGTCTTATGGCAACCACAAACCAAAAACCTATAGTAGATACACGAAAAACAGAAAGCAAGGAATCAAAACATATCACTAGAGAAAAATCACAATCACAAAGGAAGACAGCAAGAAAGGAAGAAAGGAACAAAGAATCCACAAAAGAACTAGAAAAAAAAAATAAACAAAATGGCAATAGTAAGTCCTTACCTAGCGCTAATAACCTTGAATGTAAATGGGTTAAATAGCTGAATGGATTAAAAAAATAAAAATTTCTTTTAGAAACTCATTTCACCTCTAAGGATACACATAGACAAAAAAGATACTTCATGCAAATGGAAACCAAAAAAGAATGGGAGTAGCTATACTTAGATAAAATAGATCTTAAGTAAAAAACTAAAAAGAGACAAAGGAAGTCATTATATAATGATGAAGGGGTTAATTCAGCAACAGGATATAACAGTTGTAAATATACATGCATGGAACATCAGAGCACCTAAATATATAAAGCAAATAGATCTGGAGAAGTAGAGTACAAAACAATAATAGAAAACCTACATTTATTTTTTTTCTTTTCCTGCACACTTCATTTTTCTCCTCCAAAGAGCAAGTTCTGTTTTATAGATTATTCTTGTTCTATTCTTCATTTTGGCTTTATAAAATGAACATCTGGGATTTTCCTGGATTGTTTTATTCTTGAAATAAAAATGTATTAAAGAGATTCATTGTGGCGCCAAGGAGAATTTATGATTTTGTTTGGTGTGCTTTCAAGTTGGTGGGACACTTATCATTGTCACATGTAAATTTAGGATTTCAATCCTGATTTAAGCCCTTCCACTGGCAAATATAATCTTGTTGACATGAAATTCATCAAGTATTTATCTAGAAATTCTTTATCATGTTAAACTGGATGCACATTACTGTCATTTTCAAGGTGAACTATTAGTCCACCTAGAAATGAAAATTCCTTAAAAGTTCCATCTGCCATTAAAATACCCAAAGTGGTTGCTCTTGAAAGAGCCTGATAAGAAATGTCACAGAATTACATTTGGTTCCTAGGATTACCTAGTATTTTATGGAAAAGTCTAATTCTTCCATGTTAAGTCTCACACAGAGCCTGTTATACAGCAGGACCGAAATATTAATTCCCACCTTTTCCCCTACAGGTGTAAAAGACTCACTTTAAGGTGCAAATGTGTCATAGCAGGTCATATTTGGGGTAATTGTTTTCTGATTGAAAAAATGAGATATAACTTACATATAATAAAATGCATAGTTTGTAAGTATGCAGTTAGATGATTTTTTTTTTTTTTACAATTGTATTCACCACTCAGCACAAGATACAGAAAATTTTGGCCGGGTGAGGTGGCTCACGCCTATAATCTCAGCCCTTTGGGAGGCCGAGGCGAGTGAATCACCTGAGGTCAGGAGTTCTAGACCAGCCTGGCCAACATGGCGAAACCCCATCTCTACTAAAAATACAAAAATTAGCTGGGCGTGGTGGCGGGCACCTGTAATCCCAGCTACTCAGGAGGCTGAGACAGGAGAATCACTCGAACCCAGGAGGCGGAGGTTGCAGTGAGCCAAGATCGCACTACTGCACTCCAGTCTGGGCAACAAGAGTGAAACTCCATCTCAAAAAAAAAAAAAAGATATAGAAAATTTCTCTCATCTTTCTTACTTCTGTCAGCATAGAATGGTTTTGTCTGTTCTAGGATTTCACATAAATAGTATTGTACAATATGTATTCTTGTGTCCAGGTTTTTTGTTTTTTGTTTTTACTCAGCATAATGTAAGATTCATCCATGCTATGGATGAGAGTAGTATTTAATTGTATGGATTGTCAATTTGTTTATCCATTCTCCTGTTGACAGTTGATGTTTCCAGTTTTGGGCTAGTATGAATAAAGCTGCTATGATCATGCTTGCACAAATCTTTCTGGGGACATATTTTTGTTTCTCTTGAGTAAACACCTTGTAGTAGAATTGATGGGTCAGAAGACAGATACGTTTTAAACTTTATTGAAAGTGCAAAACAGTTTTCCAAAGTGGTTGTATCTTTCTACACCCCCACTAGCGGCTATGAGAATTCCACTTTCTGTATGGGCTTGCCAACACTCAGCATTGTCACTTGTTTTGATTTTAGCCATTCTAGTGGGTTCCTAGAATGGGTTCCTAGTGGGTTCCTAGATATCCTTGACACCAAGGATATCTAAGTCAAAGTGCAGTAGAGTAAGCAAAAATATGTTTTCCAGCTGGCACTTGAGTTTCTCTAAAAGAGGGAACTGTCTTTGAGAAAGGCCTTTGATAAGCTGCTTTATGCTGCTTTGTTTGGTGGAACACCTATTGTCACAAGTAAATTTAGAATTTCAATCCCAATTTAAGCCCTTCAACTAATATGCAAATATAGACAGGGACGCCTGGAAGCCTGTCTATATTCCCTGAATAGACAGGGAAGCCCTTATGCCATAGGTTGGAATGAAGCACTAAAGAGATGGTAAAGCAGGCCAGGGGTGGTGGCTCACGCCTGTAATCCCAGCACTTTGGGAGGTTGAGGTGGGTGGATCACATGGTGGGGAGAGAGAAACCATCCTGGCCAACGTGGTGAAACCCTGTTTCTACTAAAATACAAAAAATTAGCCGAGTGTGGTGGCACACGCCTGTAGTCCCAGCTATTTGGGAGGCTGAGGCAGGAGAATTGCTTGAACCCAGGAGGTGGAAGTTGCAATGAACTCAGATCACGCCACTGCACTCCAGCCTGGCGACAGAGCAAGACTCCGCCTCAGGGGGGGAAAAAAAAAGAGGTGGTAAATCACCTTGCATAAGAAAGGGACAAGCAGGAATGTAATGAGGACATGGAAAAGAATAAAAGAGAAAGAGTCAGGAAATATGATAGAGACTGGAGTCCTGGGCAGTAGAAATGGCTGAGGGAACTTTTTAGGCACAAGGAAATTTATTACATTTAAAATGATCTCCTATATAGTGATTCAATATGAACACCTCTAGCTAGATCTAACCAGGTGCCTCAGGATATTTGTTCTGGGGCGTGGGATGGAGAACCAGGAGAAGGGCCTGAGTCCCCTGTTTAGGCCATTCTCAAAGTAAAGATGAGGAAAAAAAAGCTCTAAGAGACTAAGCAGAGAATTCAGCCAAAGGTGGAAATTAGAATTAAAGGAAATTAAAAGGATTTTCAAGAGATTCCAGAAACACTGGGATTTCCCAAGGGGTGCAGAGCTTTCATATGAGCTTTTGTAAATTTTAAGGGACAAGAGTGACATTAGCTGATGGCCAAAACTAGAGTGACCATATACCCCGGCATAGCTAGGACTTAACTGACTTACTCTACTGCCCCAAAGTAATCAGTAATAGTGTCACCTTTCACTCTTAAAGGTGTCCTGGTTTGGATAATAAATTAATATGATCACTCTCATCCAGTGATCTCTACTTTGACTACATATTTAAATTATCTGGGGACCTTTACAAAATCCTGATGCCTAGGTTTTACCTCCAGAGATTCTGATTCATTTGTCTGCTGTGTGGGCTCTGGGAATCATAAAAGCTCCCAAGCAACTCTAATAGAACGCCAAAATTGAGAATTGCTGCTTTAGCTATAAGCCACAGAAATAAGGGTCTATAGAGTAGAAACTGTACTTTCGGGAAAGCCAATCAAATGTGGGCTATCATCAAGAGACATTTGTTTCCAGTAAAGGTTATAGTAACATCTTCAACTTTTGGATCTGAAGGAAAGAAATACTGTAAAATTCAACCTTATATTCCAGCCAAATATTTAAATACCAAATACTCTTTATAAAAACAACAGATGAGCTAGAATATTTTGTATAGTATGGCATTTTCATTGAAACTACGGAGTTAGAAATTCTGCTTGAGTTTTTAGTGGAGGCATTGGTGTAGCAATTCTAAAATGTCCATCCTATACAAATTTCTCCTTTATTTGGCAAAACAAAGCTACGATGCATGTAGACCAATCTTTTATTTTTGACACATTCTTGACATTACCAATCTGAATTGATGTGTGCCTGTATCTTTATTAGGGACATCATAAAGGGGTTTGAGCAAGAATGGCTAAGGTTCACATTGTCAAGGGCCTCCTGTTTTTGCTACATAGAGGATGTCTATTCACTTGTCTTGTTGATTGTAAACTAAACTGCATCAGGGAGATTCTGACAGAATTCTCTGACTCCACTTCAATGCTCACATGCTATGTCCTGCCTATTTTTCCCACAAGTAGGGTCAATTAATTGCCCCTCCTTTCTTCCTTCCTTTTTTTTTTTTTTTTTTTTTTTCCATAAGAGATCTTACTCTGTCACCCAGGCTGGAGCACAGTGGCACAATCACAGCTCAATGCAGCCTTGACCTCCTGGGCTCAAGCAATCCTCCCACCTCAGCCTACCGAGTGGCTGTGACTACAGGCACATGCCACCACATCTGGCTAATTTTTGTGATTGTATTTTTTTTTATTTTTTTTAAGACAGTGTTTCGCTCTGTCACCCAGGCTGGAGTGCAGTGGCATGATTTCGGCTCACTGCAACCTCCAACTCCCGTGTTCAAGCAATTCTCCTGCCTCAGCCTCCCAAGTAGCTGGGATTATAGGTGCCCAACACCACCTCCAGCTAATTTTTGTATGTTTAGTAGAGACGGGGTTTCACCATGTTGGCCAGGCTGGTCTCAAACTCCTGACCTCAAGTGATCTGCCTGCCTCGGCCTCCCAAAGTGCTGGGATTATAGGTGTGAGCCACCGTGTCTGGCCTAATTTTTGTATTTTTAGTAGAGACGGGGTTTTGCCATGTTGCGCAGGCTGGTCTTATAAGTGCTGGGATTACAGCTGTGTGCCACTGCATCCAACAGATCCTTCTTTAATAGACCAGCTTCTTGTCCCTGCCAATTCTCATACCGGCAGGAGAGATTCCAGCAAATGTAGCCCCGCTCTCTGAGACTTAACATAAGTAACCCTTGCTGCTAGTTTAGCCTCAACTTTGTGTCCTGGTTCTGGTTCTGGTAATTGGGCTTTTGCCTGCATCCAAACGTGCCTCGGCCCCGCGCATTCCCGGTAGTTGTGGGGGCTGGATCCTCAGCCTCCACATCCTCATCTTGTATAATATCTCAATCATTCTAAGATGCGAGCCTACCTTCGGGCCCATGGCTGACTCCAGCCCAGGGAGTGGGTCCCCTCCCAGCTAGATGCCTGTCACTTAGGTTCCTCTGTCACTCTAGGCTAAGCCTCCTGACCACATTACCAGAAGGCCATCCCTGAAGCTGGGGCTAACCTGGCAATGCCCGACACAACACAGTAGCCAGGCCTGGCCCGATACCCTGGACCAGCTCCCATATCCTGCCTTCAGGCATCCCCTGAGCCATGCGTGACCGTGCCCAGAGTAAAGACACCATCCATCTTTGCATCAAAACTGCTGCTTCTCTTTTACTCCTCACTCCTGTCTCCCCTGCCCCTTTATTCCCTCCCTTGGCTGCTGCCGACCCTGTCTCTTGATACAACAGTATACTCAAACACCATTAGGGACCTGGCATCTGGCCAGTCCAACCACTTAGGACCAGACACTCTGTAAATACTTAAGGTGATAAATGGCTAACAAAAGAAACAAGACTGGAAACAGATTGTTTCTTGCAAAAGCCCATTTCTGAAATAAAAAACACCAACATATATTATGATCTTAAGAAGTAAAACATCTTCATTGTAGAGAGGACAGAAAGTACACAAACACCAGAGATAATCACTATCACTGTATTTGGCATATCAGGGACACACCCTTGAATTCTTTTTTCTCTTTTATACACCCACATGTTACACATAAAGTTACATATATACTGGAATCACACTGTACAAAATGCATATAATTTATTTTTAACTCAATACTATATCTTAAATCTTTTCACCAAATTCTTTTAAAACATAATTTTAACAGCTAGATGTATCCAATATTATGGACATCTTTTAGAATTTGTTTAAGTGATTCTCTATTTTTAGATGGGTTTTTAGTTTTTGATATCATAGAGAATGCTATGATGATATCATAGAGAAAGCTGCACAAAAGTGTATATCTTCCTGTGCCTTGCTGATGATTTTACCAGAATACATTTCAAGAAGTGGGATTTCTGGGTTAAAGGTGATGCATATTTTCAAGGCTTTTGATACATTATTGCCAAATAGCAGAAAGGCCATTCCAGTTCTCACCAGAAGTATCTGGGGCTCATTTTGTCTTCTTACTACCACCGGATATTATTATTTTTAAAATATGAGTTCCTTTCTGAGATGTATACTTCTAAACACATGTGTCAGCTAAAAGAAACATATTGTTATGAAACAACAGTGATAAATATGAAAAAAAAAAACCAACAAATTCTTGAGTATTCACGGCATTGCAATTGCATTCTTTTATGCCTGTGGCCAGTTCTTCCGAGGACTTAAATTGGGAATCTGGTTAAATTAGATACGTTTCTCGTGGTTAAATTAGATACGTTTCTCAGATGCAAAATAACTTGTGATTATATTTATAGGTCTATTTTGATAAACAAATCATCAAATTCCATCCATACAAACCTAAATCGGTTGGGGAAGTCGTTGACAATGACTTCACGTATTTTTGTGCCTTTTTCTGATCTTATGGCTCTCAGAATTTGATTTTTAAAAACACAATTAGATGGTAGCCTGTCTCCAAGTTCAATGGAGACCTGGAATCCACTCTCAAAGACCTCTCACTTACTAAAAAATGTGGTCATCTTGCGCTCCATTTTGACTGGCGGAAGAATCTTGGCTAGCCACCGCAGGAAATATTCACATTGTGGAAAGGATCTGGAAGAGGAAAGGAAAAGAAGTTACGGTTAATCATGGGGCACATGAGTCAGCTTCACTTTAAGGATTTACTCTGAAGTAGAGAATTCAAAAAACATGGGAAGCCCTAGGGATGAGGAAGGCGAAAGCTATTAGTCGTTGGAATAATTTTCTTCAAAGAAAATAATTCCTTTCTACGTGAACTGCCCTGAAAAACCATCTGAATGTTGAAATTAGCATGTATTTGAGAATGCTCTTTTCACCCCAGATGCTCTGGCTAGATAGATACAAAATAGGTGTGCATTTGGAACAGCTTGGAGAGCTTCAGAATTTGATATTCAGACAGACCACAGAAAAATGACTCAGATGCAATATGTCAATATTTCTCCTGAGATTATGGAAGTTCTCTAGGAGGGAATGCTTTGTTTTCATTTAACACTAAATATGAGTATGTTAGTGGTTGGGGCATTAAGATAGGAATCAGGATTTCTTTTTCTAGTTTGTCATTAGCTTCTCTGGTGGCCTTGGGCAGCTAATTTTTGCTTTTCCCCAACTTCTATAAAATGCTAACATAAAAATAATTAAGAATGCCAAGAAGATATTCAAGAATACTTTGGCAGGGTGTGGTGGTTGACGCCTGTAATCCCAGCACTTTGGGAGGCCGAGGTGGGTGAATTACAAGGTCAGGAGTTCAAGACCAGCCTGGCCAATATGGTGAAACCCCATCTCTACCAAAAATACAAAAATTAGCCAGGCGTGGTGGCATGCACCTGCAGTCCCAGCTACTTGGGAGGCTGAGGCAGAAGGATAGCTTGAACTCGGGAGGTGGAGGTTGCAGTGAGCCAATATCACACCACTGCACTCCAGCCTGGGCAACAGAGTGAGACCCCATCTCAAAAAAAAAAAAAAGAATACTTTACTGGCAGAAGGACATGTACAATGCCCCCAAATAGTTTAAAATTCATGTATTGAAAACATCAGATGATTGACTCTCAAAATGAGAAACATAATTCTGCTTTTATATTTGAACAAGCTTTATTCCATACCCTGGATAAAGCAGTCTAATACAATTTCTTAAGACTATAAAAGCTACTGCATTTATTGAATGGTTTTCTGACATCTATTTTTAACATATGACAAGTACTGTTCTTGGCAAGCCCTCAGCAGTGTCCTCGGTGAATGATCTGCCAGAGTAATTTGAGAGTAAATATTTTGAGATATTATCATCACCAGAAGGGTTTTATTAACTAGGTGCTCATATACAGTGCTATTTTAAGGCCATCTAAATGTTGCTTTAGACTTGATAATTGGGACCCAATTATAACGCTACAGTAGAGGTAGAACCAAAATTTGCCTCACAGGGAAATGAAGCCATAGCATGCTTTCTCCATGTGGTTATTGTATAAAAAGGGACATGATTTGACTCTAAGTAGAATCCAACAGTTCTGCAGAAACAGCATTAATGATAGCTAGGCATTGGGTTAGTTGCTTCCCATTATCTCATTTAATATGTACAATACCCTGCAAGGTAGGTGCTGTTATTCCCATTTGATACATGAAGAAACTGATGCCACAAAGAAAGTAATTGATTCAAAGTCCCCTAAGTACATGCTCTTGTGTCCCATGTTGCCTCCCCAGTGTGTTATGATATATGCTGATGCATACACAGTCTTCTGTATCACAGTGAACTAACTGTTCTGCTTTTAAAGCTGGAAGTGTTATTCTTCCGCTGTCGATGTACACTCATCATTGCCAATGACATGAGCCAACTCCTGAGAGTGAGCAAAACCTACCAGTGTAATTAGTGAGTGGGTTATTTCCTAGTAGGCCCTGTGATCGACAGAATAATACCCCTCCAAAGATGCCCATGTTCCCATCCCTGGAATCTGTGAATATGTTATGTTACACGGCCAAGGGGAATTAAGGTTGCTAATTGGCTGACTTTAAAATGGGAAGATTATTCTGGATTATCCAGGTGGGTCCAATGGTATCACAAGGGTCCTAAAATGTGGAGAGAGTCAGTAGAGGAGGTCAGAGTGATGCAATGTGAGAAGGACGCAGATGGCTGTAGCCAGCTTTGAGGATGGAGGGAGGAGCCATGAGCCAAGGAATGCTGGCAGCCCATACCAGTCGGAAAATCAAGGAAAGGGATTTTTCCCTGGATCCTCCAGAAGAAACACAGCCTTCCCAACACCTTAATTTTAACCCAGAGAGACCCAGTTCAAATCTCTGACCTTCAGAACTGTAAGATAATTAAATTTGTGTGTTTTAAGCCACTAAAATGGTAATTTGTTGTAATCTGTTAACAAAAGTGATAGGAAACTAATACAATGCATTTAATTGATAGTTTACTATCAGGGGTCAGCAAACAATAGTCTGCAAATCTGGCCTGCCACCTGTTTTTGTAAATAAAGTTTTATTGGAACACAGTCGTGCCCATTTGTTCATATATATTGTGCATGGCTGCTACAATGGCAGAGTTGAATAGCAATAGCTGAGACCATTGGGTCTGCAAAGCCTGAAATATTTTGGTCTAGTTTTTACAGAAACAGTTTGCTGACCATGATCTAGAGTTCAGCTACAAATACAGTTCTACAGATGCAGATGCAGATTCAATGTAAAAATGTACAGAATTTGAGAAAAACAAATCCTCCTAATTTTTGTTGTTGTTGTTGTTAGCCTAAATTTTCTCTTGAACAGAGAGTGTAGCAAAATCCTGGTTAATAAAAGGTTCTGATCAGTTTCATGCCAGTTATTTGAAATTCCAGTGTGTATCATACTATAGATAGGCCAAACTGCATGAGTGTGAAGGAATAAGAAATTATGTGATGGAGGATATTTATGTTGTTGGGGTAGGTAACAAGTTAGTTATAATTCTTATCTCTCCCCTCAAAAAAAATAACCAACCAATGACAAATAACCAAATAACCAATTAAATTTTTTAATTTCCAACTTAAAAAAAAAAAAAAGGTTGTTTTTGCGTTCTTCTCTCAAGTCCCTCCTTCCTGCTCTCAGCTGGGGAACTCCTCAGATTGGCAGTGTGTGCAGACCAAGAGGCCCTGCATCAGCCAGCTACTCCCAATTAGGCTCAGCTGGGCCACTTCCTATTTGGGTCAACTCCCTTCTGAAATGGGCGACAGGAGTAGACACTGCTGGAATAGTGTCATCCACTTCAACGTGATTATAGAGTGGCATTTCCATCCACACTTGGCAGTTCTTTAGTCCTTACTAATATTGTAGAATATTACTTCGGAGTGTTTCATTTCTACTAAGCCTCTTTTTAGCATCTTTGGCCATGGGCCCCAACTTTTGTTCTAAATGCTTTTAAAACTGTTTTCTTAAAATGTTTAAGCTTTTAATTATAAAAAAAAGTCAAACGTTTATCAAAGTAGACAGAATAGTATAACAAACCCCCTTGGATCTTTCATACAATTCAACAATTAACGACTCACAGCCAATCTTGTTTCACCCTCTACACCCACCTACTTTGTCTTTGCCTATATTTTTTTGAAGCAAATCTCAACTGTAACATGGTTTCATCCATAGTTATTCCAATGTGTATCTCAAAAAGATAAGGACTCTTTTCTAAGTAGATAATCATAGTATCAGTATTACTTCTTTAAAATGCTTAACACTAATTCCTTATCAAATGTCAGTCAGTGTGCAAGGGAATCGGTTTGTTTGGTCTTTTGTTTTGTTTTGTTTGTTTTTTTCAGACAGGGTCTCACTGTCACCCAGGCTGGAGCACAGTGGCGTGATCTCAGCTCACTGCAACCTCCACCTCCTGGGTTCAAGCAATTCTCCTGCCTCAGCCTCCCAAGTATCTGGGATTAGAGGCGTACGCCACCATACCCGGCTAATTTTTTGTATTTTTAGTAGAGATGGGGTTTTACCATGTTGGCCAGGCTGGTCTTGAACTCCTGACCTCAAGTGATCCACCCGCCTCAGCCTCCCAAAGTGCTGGGATTACAGGCATGAGTCACCGCGCCTCACCATCATTTTTTAAGTTAACTTGCCCTCAAATATTTTGAGTCATTTGTGATGTTCATTCTCTCCCCAAGGCGTCCCACGAGGAAAGTGGTAAATATCGAAGTCACACACATTCCCACCATCCTCCACGCCAGTCTCCCCTTCACACACCTTCCTTTGCTTCTTGCAAATCCTCCTGTATCCCAAACACCCAGCTCACCTTCCTCACTACCCATCTGAATTAGGAGCCTCACGGGGGTAAAGAAGGTGGGAGTCGGGGGGCGTGGCAATTGTACCTTCTTGTATGCAGGTCAAATATTGAGGATCCCTTTTGCTTCCTTCTTGACTTTCCTCATCTCATATCCTCCTGGGTTTTATGGCGTCTTGGTAGAATTGCTCCCACTCACACATTCGCTTCTCATAAAACTTAAAAACATATTTCCAACATTTTGGGTAGTTCCTTCCTAAAGATCAATGACACACTGTCACTTGCTCAAGCAAAGGTGTGAACAAGGGTGTATGAGGTGAGACTTGGTCTATCGCTGGGTTTCTGAGGGGAGTAACAGACTTGCTTTCAGTGTTTGAAAAATGTGTGTGGTGACTCTGGAAAACAATGATTTTCTCACAAATGGAAGCAATAATGACTCAATTTTCCTTTTCTGGTGTGTTCAGTCTCCTTGCTGAAGAGAGCCTGTTCTTTCCATTCAGGCCAGCCTATGTCTGTCCTGCTTTTACGGGGCTGGGGATGGAGTTGATATGGTGGGGGGTGGGAGCAGGAAAGGCGTGTGTGTGTGTGTGTGTGTGTGTGTGTGTGTGTGAGTGTGAGTGTGAGTGTGTGTGTGTATGAGAGAGAGAGCTAGCACAGGAGAGTGTTTCTGACACTTGTTTGAAGCTTTGCTTTAGGCTAGTCACATTCATCCTTTTTTTAAAAAACAGCTTTGACATACAATTCACTTAAAATTCACCCATTTAAAATATATATGATTCAATGGTGTTTTTGTTTGTTTTGAGACAGGGTCTCGCTCTGTCACGTAGGCTGGAGTGCAGCGAAACAATCATGGCTCATTGTAGCCTCAACCTCCTGGGTTCAATTGATCCTCCCATGTCAGCCTCCTGAGTGTCTGGGACCACAGGTACATGCCACCGCACCTGGCTAATTTTTGTATTTGTTGTAGAGACAGGGTCTCACGTTGTTGCCCAGGCTGGTCTCAAACTCCTAGGCTCAAGCGATCACCCTGCCTCGGCCTCCCAAAGTGCTGTGATTATAGCCATGAGCCACTGTCCCCAGCCACAATTCAATGTTTTTTAGGATAGTCACAGAGTTGTGCAACGATCACCACAATCTAATAACATTTTCATCCCTCCAAAAGAAACCCCGTACCCTTTAGCAGTCACTCCCCACCCTTCTCCCCCAGCTCTAGGCAACCACGAATCTACTTTATTTCTATAGATTTGCCCATTCTAGACATTTCATGATTGGTGATTTTTCCCTCCATGGTTCAACTTTCAGGTGCTCTTTGGAAATCAGGGACTAAAACTTTCCATTCATGGCTAACTTCAGCCTTTACCACCCAAAATTTAAACTGCAGTGTGAAAAGAAACTCAGAAATGGTAATTGTGTTTTGGAGGAAGGAAGAGTAATATAACAGAAATTCAATAGAATTGGCTAAATTTTTTTCTTTAGAATAATCTTAAACTTATTAACTTATTAAACCTATTAATTAAACAAAGAACCAATGTAAAGTGCTTTTACATAGATCTGGGTCTACATAGCAGGCTCTGCCTTCAGCTCTTTCAATTTGGGGAGTGTTACCCAGGAGATTTAAGGAAATTTGAATATAAGAAGGCTAATGAAACAATCCTATCATGCATGAATGTGTCTTCTCAAAAATCTAAGAAATGGATTAAAAATGATATTAGATAACCAAGTTGAACGTAAAAACAGGCCAAAAGATAATCCTTTGGAAGTGGATAGAAGCCAGCATTACTCACAGGTAAAGGGTGTGCTGCGGAGGATGTGCGTAATTTCCCTTTTCTTTTAAAAACCCCGTCTTGACTCTCTTTCCATTTATCCATTGCTGCTTTCCTAATGTTTTTGTTCAGTACCCCCAGAATATCCAACAAGGAAAGCATACAAATTAAAATGTCAAAATCTTTAAAGAGTTTTGAGGCATTTACCATTTTCCAAAAGACCTAAAAGAAAAAAAAAAAAAGGTTCAGAAGCATAGATAAGTATCTCGGCATAATTTCCAAAAACAAATGTGGCTTTGCCACAATTGGTCTTCTAACTAAAATGGATTCTGCACCAAAGCCTCATGAACATACTGTGACTTAGCAATATATTCTCTGGAAAGGAAATGGGATAATACCTCCGTCGTGGCCACATTTATAAAACTCACTTGGAGGGTTTAGAGTTTCAATCTTTGCACTTCAAGGTGTGAAGAGCCAAACAAAAATAAAAACCCCAAACACCTCACTATTATTTGTTTCAAGTGACCTTAGCCAGCTTTGGAGCTTAAATCTTTGGGTTTTGAATTAATCATGAAACCATCACCCATTGAGAATGTTAATACGAACTTTAGATAAATAAAGACTGTTAAGACACAAAATTCACACAAAATGGAACGTTGTGTTCCATTGCTTAGTTTAAGTTGAAAATGGTGTTGGGATATTTTTTTTCTCCTGAAGGAAGGAAACTTTTTTTTTTTTTTTTTTTTTTTTTTCTGTTCCTGGGCTTCATGGTGATTTCCTTTCTTCCACTGTTGGAGCCCGGCAGAGCCAACCCTTACATCAGAGGCGCCTGTTTGCACTAGGAAACTTTTGGTAAAATACGACTGGCCCTATAAGCTTGTTACTGGGAGTTTTGGATTACTCAGTAAGTTTTAAAAAGCTATATTTTGAACATTTGGAGGAAAACTGTGGTGTGAGTATATTCTATCTGGGAAGAGAGTGAAGGGTTCTGTCTGCCAGGGGAAGGGAGGGAGAGAGACAGGAACTCAAGTTCACAGACCATTCAAGTCTTTCTCAGGCCACTGTCCAGGATCTTTGGATGCTTTTAATTTTGGCTAATTAGCAGAGCAAATTACCAGGGGCAGGGAGCTGAAGTCCTAACAAAAACTTATTAGGGAACATGAAACAGATAAGGATTGCAACCAACAGTGCTTTATTGATTAAATAAACTACTACTGACTCCTGCCATCCTGATTCACTGTAGGACATAGTTCTAGGACCCCTACTGAACCAGGGTACTCCCCACTTCCAAGAAGAATGTTCTTCTTCCTGTGGCCAAGGTGATCTTTCCATATATAGAGGACCCTTGGTGAGGCTGTTTTTGTGTTGCATTAGCAGAGGCAGAATGTGCAACTGTTTCATTACTGAGATGCAGTAAAAGAGAAGACTCAGTCTGCATTTCCCCAGATGAGGGATTCTAATGAGCTCTCAGGTAATCTGGTCAAAAAAGTCAATGCCAGAGTGTCCTGGGAGAGATATGTCTGCTAATGTCAACCCCCTGAGGGGTTAACTTCACAGCCTCAATTCCTTCCTTTAGTCAACAAATATTTATTGAGTTCTTTTAATGTGCCAGGTCCTATCCTGGGTGCTCAAAATACAGAAATGAGTACGACTGACAAAAATCCCTGCCCTCGTGGAGCACCTATTCTAATGGGGAGAAGGGATGTAGATAATAAATGCTGATAGATGTCCACTACAAATTCATTTTCCATCTTTTCCTTAGAAAATAGATGTTCGGCTAAACTATATTTCCCATCACCCTTAGTTAGGTGTGATCATGTGATTAAGCTCTTGTTACTGAAATGCGAGAAGTGACCTGCATTACTTCCTAGACTGGGCTTTCAGACACTGGTTGTGCTTCTTCCATATTCATATCCCCTTTTCTGCCAGCAGGAATCCGGAGATGGTGGTCCCCCAGCTTCAACTGTGCAGATGGGAACAATGTCCTAGGATGCGGCAGAGGAACACCATGGGGAAACCCCAGATCTCTGAATGACTGGAGCAGACACACCACACTGGCCTAGACTATTAGTGTGTAATTTCTTCAAGTCACGGTATTCCAGGGTTTTTAATAGTCATTTGGCAATACCCCGCATAATATGATAAGCAAGTGTGCAAAACACGTCAGATGGGATAAATGATTGAGAAAAATAAAAGTGTAAGAGAATAGAGAGTGCCAAGATGGTGGAGGAGTGTTTACAGTTTTAAATATGGAAGTCAAAGAAGGTCTCATTGAGATGACACCTTTTGAGAAAAGGTGTGAAGGAGATAAGGGAATGCAGCAGAACAGCTATCTGGGGGGGAGGGTGTGCCCAGCAGAAGGAATGACAAGTACAAAGGCCCTGAGGTAGAAGAATGCCTGGCATATTTCAGGAACAGCAAGGAGGGCAATGTGTTGGAGTAGAGTGAGCAAAGAGAGACTAGCAGGAGATGAAGTCAGAGGTGGTGACGGGAGGAGGGTGAAGGCAAGCAAGTAGATGGTATATGGCCTTTGGTGGGCCCTTGTGGGCTTTTAATCTAAGTGGGAAGAAAAGCCACTGGAGGGCTCTGAGCCAGAGGCGGGATATTTATTTCTTGAGACAGGGTCTTGCTCTGTTGCCCAGGCTGGAGTGCAGTGGCACACGGCTCACTGCAGCCCCCACCTCCCCAGGCTCAGGTGATCCTCCCACCTCAGCCTCCCGAGTAGCTAGGAACACGGGCATGTGCCACCACACTCGGCTAATTTTTGCATTTTTTGTAGAGATGGGGTCTTGCTATGCTGCCCAGGTTGGTCTTGAATTCCTGGGCTCGAGTGACCCACGCAGCTCAGCCTCCCAAAGTGTTGGGATTACAGGCATGAGCCACTGTACCTGACCTAGAGGAAGGATATAATGTGGCTTCTGTTTGAATAGGACTGTTCCATCTTCTGTGTTAAGGATATGCTCTAGGGGATCAAGGGTAGAAGTGGGAGACCACTTTCAAAGCTGTTGCAATGATCTAGTTAAGAATTGATGGTAGCTTGGTCCAGGATAATAACAGTGGCAGTGGTGAGAAGTGGTCTGTATTTTGTGGCTGTATTTTGAGGGTAGAGCCATTAGAAGTTGCTGATGCAATGGATGTGGGGTGTAAGAGAATAGAATGAGTCAAGCTTCCGAGCTTGAAAAATTAGAATAGGCCGGGCGCGGTGGCTCAAGCCTGTAATCCCAGCACTTTGGGAGGCCGAGACGGGCGGATCACGAGGTCAGGAGATCGAGACCATCCTGGCTGACACGGTGAAACCCCATCTCTACTAAAAAATACGAAAACTTAGCCGGGCGAGGTGGCGGGCGCCTGTAGTCCCAGCTACTCGGGAGGCTGAGGCAGGAGAATGGCGTAAACCCGGGAGGTGGAGCTTGCAGTGAGCTGAGATCCGGCCACTGCACTCCAGCCTGGGCGACAGAGCGAGACTCTGTCTCAGAAAAAAAAAAAAAAAAAAGAAAAAGAAAAATTAGAATAATGGAGTTGCCATTTATTGAACTGGAGAAGATTCTGGGCAGAGCAGGTTTGATAGGGAAAAACAAAAGTTAATCTGGGGGCATGTTAAGTTTCTGGTGCCATCCAAAAGAGATGTTGAGTAGGCAGATGGATCTGTAGCCCTGGAATGAAGAGGGAGGGAGATGGATGAGAGTTCAAGCTATGAATTGGATGAGATGAGATCACCAGTGGAGGGAGACTAAATGGAGAGGTGGTCTGATGATGGAGACCTGGGGCCCGCCAGCATTTACTGTTTGACAAATTGAAAAATAACCAGCAGGGATGGTGGAGAAAGAGCTGGCTCAGGGAGGATGAAAGCCAAGTGACTTTGGCATCCTGGAAGCTTCATGAGAACAGAATTTTAAGATTATTCACCGAGAGAAACCGAGGAACAAAAAGGGGGTGCTGCTCTAAAACCCAAAAAGCCCAAGATGCTATTTCCATCATTTATCATCTGCGAGACCTTGAGTAAGCCTTTCAATAAAATTGAGTCCCGAAGAGTTTATCTGTAGAAGGGGACAAGTAAACTTAACAATCCAAAAGCTTTCTCCAAGCTATAAAATTTGAGAGTAAAAGGAAAAGAAGCAAGAACTTCAGTGTGACTTAGTTTTCATTACCCAATTAGATTGTAAGATTGCTATAGAATAAGATGCCAGTGAAATTTGGGAGCCTGAGGCCTCATTTTTAATAAAAAAGGATAATCATTAAACAATATATTGGTTTAAATTCCCAGCATTTTTCCTCAGCTATTTACTTCTCAACTATTTACTTCTCAAGTATAATGAATGGGATTTCAGAAATACAGGCTGGCTAGAAAGTAATTTTAATAACTGTGTTTTTATAATAAGCACCAATCTAAATGATTTCTCAATAGCTTGTCAAAGACAATCAAAACAGAACAGTGATGATTCCTCAAAGAAAAAAAAAAAGCTGCAGAAATTTTTGTTTGTTGAAATTGGGTTTGGTTAGAAGTCCACCAATAGACCATTAAGTAATCATAGTGGCCTCTTCTATTGTAACCGTTGCCTAAACTCAGTGTAAACACAGAATGACTTATGAAATGGTCTCATTTGGGCAACCTCAAGAAACTCGAGTAGTCTTTTTAGGAATAACAATGCCATATCTTGTTTTTTTTCTTACAAGGCTGAATTGTTGCTGCTTTTGTGTTATTCACATGTTTGCAATCTGGATGAAGAACCACAATTACTTTTGAGTAACTAAATTTATGAGTAAATCTGAGATAAGGAAATCTGATCTCAACCAAGTAAACAGTTTAGAGCTTTTTTCCTATTGGTGCCTTGGTCTCTTTCCATTTCTTGCCCCTTTTAGTCTTTGAGGAGATGACTCAAGAGGTATATGTTCATCCTGAATTTTTAGTGAGCTTAAGAACTGTTAAGAGCTGTTTTTACCTTTGAAGCCAAAAAAGTACATTCACTATATGATCGCGAGTTGCTTCCCCTCGATTTCAGAAATAAAGCAGTTTTAAAGAGCCAGGGAACTTCTCTAATAGGTCCTGAATAATTGCATGAGTAGCAACACTATTGTCTTTTCCTTGCAAGCTCTTTTTGTGGTGATATAAAAACAAGATCTTTGCCATCAGTTTCTAAGGCAGGGTATCAATTTGCTTTCTAGCTCCCAAAACCAGAAAACCTAATTAAAACAGCTTCAACCAGCACTTCTCAAACTTTAATGTGGTTAGGAATCACCTGGGGCTCTGCAGATTCTGATTCATGCAGGCTGAGAATCTGCATTTTTAACAAGCTCCCAAGCATGCTGGCAATACAGGTAATCATGCTGCACCTTGAGTAGCAGCAGCTTAAACAGTAAGACCCTTTATTAGTCCGTTTTCATGCTGCTGATAAAGACATAACCAAGACTGGGCAATTTACAAAAGAAAGAGGTTTAATGGACTCATGGTTCTACGTGGCTGGGGAGGCATCATAATCATGGCAGAAGGTGAACGGCACGTCTCACATGGTGGCAGACAAGAGAAGAGCGAGCTTGTGCAGGGAAGTTTCCCTTTATAAAACCACCGGATCTCATGAGACATATTCACTATCATGGGAAGGGCATGGGAAAGACACACTCCCATGATTCAATTACCTCCCACTGGGTCCCTCCCATGACATGTGGGAATTGTGGGACTACAATTCAAGATGAGATTTGGGTGGGGAAAGAGCCAAACCATATCAGACCCTTTATCACCTCATGTAACAAGTCCAAAGGAAGCAAGATCTAGAGTTAATTCCTTCAACAGTTTAATGATATCAAGAACCCAGTTTATCTTTCTTTCTGCTCTGCCATCCTCAGCATGTAGGCATTGGTCCTCATGCTTGTTCCCTCATGGCTGCAAATGACTGCAGCAGGTCCTACTATCACTTCTTCTCTTAGCCATAGAGGCATAAGGGCCAGCTTTCCCCTATGTCTCTCTTTGAGTAAAGAAAACCCTTTCCCAGAAGATGTCCCCCTCATGCTCCATTGGCCAGAATTGCATGTCACAAGTTCTTTCTCAAACCAATCACCACCAAGAAGAATTACTCCGATTGCCTTTGACTATTCAAGAATTAATCTGTGGGGCTGGGGAGTGTCCTGGACTTCTTTGAAACACGTAGCTATCTGACACTTGAATAAAAACCAAGGTTCTATTTGTTAGGGAGAAAGGGCATGACAGGGCTGTTAGATAGGTAGCCAACAGTGTCTGCCACAGGCAATGTCCAGCACTGGACTTCTAATTTATATGGGCAGTGCTTGGTTTTTAAAAAAGGATTCAAATTTCATTACATGTCACTGCAATGAAAAATTCTCTATAACTTCGTGTCTAATTTATAGCCAACAGATAAAACATTCTAAACAACATTCGATGCAACAGTAAGGGCCAATTCTAACAAAACTAATGAAGTCAATTGTTTATGTTTAGTACATTTGTCTGTTTGGGTGGCCTCCCATCAACCCATTCCCCAGGCCCAGGTATCTAGTACCTACATATGGCCTATCTTGCCACGTGTCTCTTTTCAACCATGTACACTTCTCCAGGCTGAGCTTCAACCTCTGGACAGTGTGACAGAGGAGTGCCAACCCCTTAGGACACTAAGTTGTGCCAACCTGATAATAGCTTCCAATGGATTTATTTTCTACCTTTCCAAAGCAAAGTCCACATTTTAATACAGGCCTTTCACCACATAATCCAGTCTTGGGGACTGGCCTGGTTTATGGGAGAGGGTAACCTCGTAGAACTTGCAAGAGATTGGTTGCTTTAATATTTCAAAAGGAAACTACCAAATAAAGAAACTATTGATCTCTCTCTCTCTCTCTCAATCTCAGATTTAAAAGAACCAAATGAGAAAATGCATCCCAAGCAGCTACTGAGACTGAAATGTGTGAGTAGAAAGAAAAGAATGTATAATTTATGTATTCTCGCCATAGGGATTTACGCCAGCCCTCTTTCTCCATCCTGAAACTCCCTCCTCCTGTGACTTTCATCAATGCAGGCAATCCTATTCATTCAAACATGTACTGAATTCCTACTACATGGCCAAAATATCCCATACTTTCTTTTGTTCTAAAAGCCCTGCTAAGTGAAAAGTAATTTTTTAAAAAATGTTTCCATTAATTTCAATGGAGAGAATCATGATGTATCCCATCCCAACCCAATATGGAAACAATTTTTGCATCTAGAAAAATATATCAATTGAACAGTGAAAACATGTTTCTCTATGTAATAGACAATCTTAAAGTAAATATGCTTGAATCCTTAATATAAGGGAGGTTTACTGAACTCACCGAAGGAATAGAGTTAGTGGTGGGTGTTGGAGGGGCGTGGCGGTACATACAAGGGAGTCATTCTTTGGAAGGTAAGGAGAGTTATGATTGACTTTCGGGCAGACATTCAATATCAGAATTGGATGTGCATATTGATAATTTTCATTTACTTGAGACTTGGACACAAGAGCCCTTCTGATGTGGATGGCTTTGGCATAACATAGAAGAAGTGGAATCTCTGGGTTGGAAAAAAGGCCAAGTGGAAGTTCACTTGTCCTCTCATAGTTCAATAATGGTAGTCCAAGATTGGGTTGATTCTCCACCCACCATAAAGATGCTTCAAGTTTCTCAAATATCTCATAACTTACTGGGACATGATGTAATTTCTTAGAACATACAACTGATTGAGAATCTTTATCTTTTCATGATTTGCAAAACTCACACACAGCAGCAGGGTGAGCTCTGCCTCTTCCTCCAATACCCACTACTTGCAATTGGTTACTAAGTTAGCTTGTTCAATTATACCTCTGCATTGATGCTTTCATTAGTTTCCTCTTTTGCATGCTCTTGGCCACTAGATTAATCTAGGTCTGCCTCTTGGCTCATATGAACTCCCCATCCACCTTCTAAAAGGCCTGCCTGCTTAGAGGCAGTACACATGGAGATTAAGAGCAAGGGCTCTGGAGCCAGACTGCCTGTGTTCAAATTCTTGATTTACAGCTTACTAGCTGTGTGACCTCAAACAAGTTGCTGAATCTTTCTGTGCCTTAGTTTCCTCACCTATATAATGAGGATATTAGTACCTACCTTGCATGGTTGTTGTGAGATTTGTTAATAAATGTAAAATCAGGCTGGGCATGGTGGCTCACACCTGTAATCCCACCACTTTGGGAGGCTGAGGAGGGTGGATCACCTAAAGTCAGGAGTTCAAAACCAGCCTGGCTAACATGGTGAAACCCTGTCTCTACTAAAAATACAAAAAATTAGCCGGGCGTGGTGGTGGGTGCCTGTAATCCCAGCTACTCAGGAAGCTCACTTGAACCCGGGAGGTGGAGATTGCAGTGAGCTGAGATCACACCACTGCACTCCAGCCTTGGCAACAAGAGTGAAACTTCATCTTAATCAATAAATGTAAAGTCCTCCAAATAGTGCCTAGCACACAGTAAGCTCTCCATAAATGTGTAATTTTGGCCTTTCCCCTATGGTACTATAGAATTATCTTCCTAAATCATCTGCATAACCACTACTATGTATTAAGAATCTCCCATAAGCCAGACACTATTGTACTAGGTACTTTATACACAATACTCATTCAATCCTTGCATGTTATCCCTAGTTTACACCTGAAACAAACTCAGGGGCAATTAGTAGCCTTCCCCAAGTCACCCAACTGGTAAATGACAGATGTCAGGCAGGTATCCAGGTCCCTCTGACTCCAAAGCCCATTTTCTGAATTCTTCTGCCAAGTACCTCAGCCACATGTCACCACTCCATCATATCCCCCTGTTCTATTCAAACTCCTTCAAAGTTTTCCCAATCTTATGACAAATTAAGTATAAAATTTTTATTTTGCACAAGCAAAAGGCCTTACTGGTTGCATTCAGCATGACTTCTACTGATTTCATGTGTATTTTAGCCTTAGTGTTGAATGAACTTTGGTAAGGTGATTTCCCCTCCACAGGATAGAGAGAGATGCTCCTGGTGGTCAGCAAACACTGAGGCTTGAAAGAATTGGCCATCTATTGGTGGTATTGACTGCCAGAGCTCTTCCAGTCAGCTGTAACTCTCTAACTTAAAAGTGGAACAGGGAGGAGGACCCTGGGTTTGGGACACCCACCCCAAAAAGTTTAGAATTTTTGTAGCTAAAAAGGAAAAAAAAAAACCAGCATGGGGGTATATGAAAGGGTTTTGTTTTGTCAGTCTA
Organism: Macaca fascicularis; assembly: GCF_037993035.2. Classification (NCBI taxonomy): domain Eukaryota; kingdom Metazoa; phylum Chordata; class Mammalia; order Primates; family Cercopithecidae; genus Macaca; species Macaca fascicularis. Next base: position 19,118,555 of record NC_088395.1, on the reverse strand, counting down.
GTCCTTATCTGGGCGTATCAGTCAGCTATTGCCAAAAAAAAAATGCTACATAACAAGCAATTCCTGATTCTCAATATTTTACTATGAAAACATCGATTTTTCTTGGTCAGAGGTCTACTGGTTGGCTATGGTTTTGTTGGGCTTGGTTTGAATCAGCAGAACCTGCCTTTGGATTGTAGACTGAGTCACCCCTACTCCCACATCTTCTCATTCTGGGAGCAGCAGCTACCAGGGGTATGTTCTCATGAAGGGCAACAGAAGTACAAGGGCACAAGCCAAATATCTAGAACATTGAAAGACTTTGCTTATGTCACATATGCTAACATTTCATTGGCCAAAGCAAGTCACATGGCCAAGCCAAAGTCAATGGTGACAGGAAAGTATACTTTTTCTGTTCTACTGGGAGGCACTGTAAGGTCACTGGCAGAAAAAAAGAGTGAAGAGTTGCTAACAATCATCCACTCTAACACATTGGGGTAGAATCAGAATTGTTCCTGGTGGTGAGGGGCACAGAAAAATATTGACCATTTAACTTTTAGCACCATAGATGTTCAATAAATTTATGTTGGAAGGATGGGTGGGTAGGTAAGGGAAGGAAGGAAGGAAGGGTTCATAGCCAATTAACCCTTGCTGTTGCAACTCAAGTAGGGGAACCACAAGAGAAAGAAGCTAGAGATGGTACAGACAAGATTGTACTAGCCCTTTGGTCTAGAGTGGGCTATTATCCAACCATAAAGAGACTTTGTGGGCCATATAGCTCTTTGTATTGGGCTATAGAGTCAGAAACCCAGTATTTGGAAATTTGACTATCGCCATCCTCACATAATATTATTTAAATACACCACTTTCCTTTGAGTCTGCCTTAAGATTTATCAAAGTTCTTCGAAGTAACAGCATGCCCCAACTTGCCAAAAGCAGCCAAGAAAGAGGCATTTCTGCATGTTTGGCTGGAGTTTTGGAGGATGAGGAAGGTAGGGGCACAGATGGGGAAGCAACAGGTATCAATGGGACAAAACTGCAAAGGAGAGGCAAAATTCAGGGCTGGGAGACTGGGTTCACTGACTTTCACCTGGAAATTCTCCCTTCAGAGAGCTCAACTCGGCTCGCCATGTGTGCGAGATCACGCTGGGTTCTACTATAGTGAAGGGAGGGGGGCCCCACCTGGTGACTCAACTGCCCCTAAAACAAAGCCCCAGCCTCCTTCCACTGCTCTTCCCGTTACTTTCATTACTCTCACCTGTGCTATAGCCAGAAGGCATTATTCTCGAACACCGCCTCCTCCGGGGAGTTTTTACTGATTAAAAAAGCAATCTCTCGCCCGGTGCGGTGGCTCACGCCTATAATCCCAGCACTTTGGAAGGCCAAGGCAGGCAGATCACCTGAGGTCAGAAGTTCGAGGCCAGCCTGACCAACATGGTGAAACACTGTCTCTACTAAAAATACAAAAAATTAGCTGGGTGTGGTGGCGGGCGCCTACAATCCCAGCTACTGGGGAGGCTGAGGCAGGAGGATCACTTGAACCCGGGAGGAAGAGGTTGTAGTGAGCCAAGATCATGCCATTGCACTCCAGCCTGGGCAACAAGAGTGAAACTCCATCTCAAAGAAAAAAAAAAAAAAAAAGCAAAGCAACATGTCTTCCTTTGAGCCCTCATTCACATTCATTTGTACACTTCTCTTGCTCTACTTTTTGGTGGCATCTTATGTCTTTGCCCTGGCCTTTCTTACAAGCTGGTGAGCTCTGTAAGAGCTCCTGGCTCCTCCCTGCATCGCCTACCATGCCCATACGGTGCCTGCTGGAACCCCAAGATCAACGTTAGGCATTCTCTCCCCCCATCCCCATTCTCATTTGGGGTTCTCCTGTGAAGGTAGCGGCTATATGGTGTGGGGGTTAAAAGTGTAAGCTCCTGGGTCCTGGGTTCAAATCTCAACTCTTCTACTTCTTGGCTGTGACCTGGGGCAACTTATTGACCCTCTCTGTGCCTCCATGCCCTATCTGTGACGTGGGGTTGTGTGTGTATAGTGGGGAGATTAAATGAATTAGCAAACGTTAAGCATTTAGAATAGTGCCAAACATTTCTCCCTATCTGCTAGTGACAACTATATGGAATCTTACTTTTTGAAATTGAGTTCAATTTCAGCTCTACCAAGAGAAATGGACAAACAGCTAAGCTTACATGCACTTGGTGAACTTTTTTTATTTTTTATTTTTGAGACAGACTCTCGCTCTGTCGCCCAGGTTGGAGTGCAGTGGTATCATCTTGGCTCACTGCAAGCTCCGCCTCCTGGGTTCACACCATTCTCATGCCTCAGCCTCCCAAGTAGCTGGGACTACAGGCACCCGCCACCACGCCAGGCTAATTTTTTGTATTTTTAGTAGAGATGGGGTTTCACCTTGTTGCCAGGATGGTCTCGATCTCCTGACCTCGTGATCCGCCCGCCTCGGCCTCCCAAAGTGCTGGGATTACAGGCGTGAGACACTGTGCCCAGCCGTGAACATTTTTTAACGTGGACTTCAGGGTTCATGATGGCCATTAGTGGCCCAGCTGTCTGATTGGCTAGTGGGCTGGGTATAGCTGTGAATATCTGAGCAAATTGGGGGAAACCTCCAATTTTTCTTGCTTTTGCCTTAACTCAAATATTTTCAGATCTTGCATATTCAGTTACGGACTTTCTATATAGACATGAAAACTTTCTACTATGGAAAAGTTTTTTTCAGTGTCAGCCATATGGCTTGAATGCATGGCTTCTCACCCGTGGCTGCATGTTAAAATTACCTGAGGAGACTTTTTAAAAATCCTGATGCCCAGGTTATACCCCAGACCAATAATAGCAGACTTTCTGGGGATGACACCCAGGCATCAGACCTTTTTAGAGTGTGCCAAAGTGATTCCAACGTGTATCCAGGGTGAGGCCCACTTTAAAAGAATCCGTTCCCAGGCAGATTGGCTCTTCAGACACCTCACTGAAAGTTATCAAATGTAGAAAGCACTGATAAGGATGCAAAGAAGTTGATGTAGACTTCCTACATCCCATAACACTGCAATGATAATGAGGGAAGCCCCCTTTCTTTTTCACCGCGGTTTGTGGTGAACTTTAAAGTGGCCCCCACCAATGACAGCACTTTCAGGCGCTGGTAATTGTGCCTTTTCTTCAGTCTTCGCTTTCTGGATGTGGATTTTCATTTCTTTTCTTTTCTCAAGTGGCCTGGGTGGTGAACAGATGTCTCAAGAGCATGAGGCAATTCTGTTCATGGTGTTCCTTGCTGCTCTTTTTCTAGGAAATCTACTTGTGTTCTAAGAAGATGATTACATTCACCTCTGCCCTGACAAGTCATTGGAAAGCTGAGCTAAGGCCAAAGCTTTTCCCAAACAGTTTTGTAGAGATTCAGATGCATGAAATAGGCAACTCCTGAGTCCCAAAGACTCTTAGAAACTTGATGGACAAGCTGCCTGATGAATGTAGTTCACTTCACGCGAAGGCATATTTGCATCACAGCAATTCCTGACTTAGGGAATGAGGAAATTTGCATTCATAATTTTCTGGAAAATTGAAACTAGTTCCTTTGGGTACCCAAATCTTTCATTTTAACCCTTATATTTTAAAAGGTGAAATCATTTTGAAGTGTGATGTATACAATCTGTTTTCTTTAATAGAGAATATGGAAGATGATCTTATCCAATAGGATAATATCTCAAACCTCCAACCCACCATGGCCCAGCTTGAGCACATCTTCCTCCCTGAGGAACAAACTCCATCTGCCTCGAGTGGAGGTGAGACCAGTGACACAGCCCTTTGATGAGCCAGTCTCCAGGGCTCCGCCTCTGTCATGCCCACCCCAGTCAGTCCCCAAGTCCTGCTGATTTTGCCTTCTGAGTATTTCCTAAATCCTCTCCTGTGCCCCACTGCCCCATGCACGGAGCTCACCACCACCTCTGCCTGGACTACTGGAAAAGCCACATCTCCCTCTTCACACTCACCAATGGGCTGTTTACACCCGCTTACATCATACTGGGGTTTGAAAATGGTTCAACGGCTTCCCATTATTTGTAGGATAAAGTCCAATCTTGGGAAGAGAGAATAGGGCACCTTCTGTGACACAGCCTCCAACTTTCTGGCTTTCCCTCTAGTCTTCTCTACCCCTCTGGTGGTGCTCTGATGGAAGTACGACTCTACTTAGGTGCCTGTGCAGGAAGGCCCTGGGCCTCTGCTAATGCTGTCCCCTGGACCTGGAATGCCTTCTCCCCTACTCTTTGCCTGCTCAACTCCAAGTTTCCCTTTGGGAAGCAGCTAAGGCTCAGGTCCTCGTTTTTCTCTGCCATTCTCATTTGCTGAGACAGATGCCTCTCCTTAGAGGTGCCATCATGCCCTGTGTATATGACGGGGTCAAGGTGAAGAACAGGCTCAATTCTGTCATGTGGTGAAGTAGTTCGGCATCCACTCACATTTTCCTCTCCTTGCTTTCGCTCTCAGCTGCCACTTAGCAAGGCCATCTTTGGGGACATTTTTAGTTGCCCTCCTAACTCCCATGACATTCTGGATAGCAGCTTTTTTTTTTTTTTTTTTTTTTTTTTTTTTTTTTTTTTTTTTTTTTTGAGACAGAGTCTCGTTCTGTTGCCCAGGTATCGCCCAGGCTGGAGTGCAGTGGCACAATCTTGGCTCACTGCAGCCTCCGCCTCCCGGGTTCAAGCAATTCTCCTGACTCAACCTCTTGAGTAGCTGGGACCGCAGGTGTGTGCCTTCATGCCTGGCTAATTTTTTTGTTGTTTTAGTAGAGACGGAGTTTCACCATGTTGGCCAGGATGATCCTGATCTCCTGACCTTGTGAGCCACCATGCCCGACCCTAGATATCAGCTTTTAATCTGCAGCGGCCTGGGGACTTGGATAAACAGGCTTATTCAGAAGTATAGAGCCAGTAAAATGTCAAGTGTGGTTGGGTCCAGACTGGGCATGGGGGCTCACATCTGTAATACCAGCACTTTGGGAGGCCAATGTGGGCAGGTCCCTTGAGTCTAAAAGTTTGAGACCAGCCTGGGCAACATAGTGTAACCCCATCTCTATAAGAAGTAAAAAAAAAAAAATTGCCAGAAGTGGTTGGTGCGAGTCTATGGTCCCAGCTACTCAGGAGGCTGAGGTAGGAGGATAGGAGGATTGCTTGAGCCTGGGAGGTCAAGGCTGCAGTGAGCTGTGATCACACCTCTGCACTCCAGCCTGAGCAACAGAGTGATATCCTGTCTCAACCCACAGAGTGGGAGAAAATATTTGCAAACTATGCATACAACAAAGGACTAATATCTAGAATCTATAAGGAACTCAAACAGATTGGCAAGAAAAAAAAAAAACAAATAATCCCATTGAAAACTGGGCAAATGACATGAACAGGCAATTCTCAAAAGAGTATATACAAACAGCCATCAAACATATGAAAAAAATGCTCAACATCACTAATCAGGAAAATGCAAATTAAAACCACAATGAGATACCACCTTACTTCTGCAAGAATGACCAAAATTAAAACGTAAAAAAAATCATAACCGTTGGCATGGATGTGGTGAAAAGGGAACACTTTTACATGGCTGGTGAGAATGCAAACTAGTAGAATCACTATGGAAAACAGTGGTTTTTCCACTTAAAGAACTAAAAGTAGAACTACCATTCAATCCAGCAATCCCACTACTGGGTATCTACCCAAAGGAAAAGAAGTCATTATATGAAAAAGATACATGATCATGCATATTTATAGCAGCACAATTTGCAATTGCAAAGATATGGAACCAACCTAAGTGCCCATCAACCAACGAGTGGATAAAGAAAACGTGGTATATGTGCCCCATGGAATACTACTCAGCCATAAAAAGGAACGAAATGTCTTTTGCAGCAACTTGGATGGAGCTGGAGGCCATTATTCAAAGTAACTCAGAAATGGAAAACCAAATATTGTATGTTCTTAGAAGTGGGAGCTAAGCTATGGGTATGCAAAGGCATAAGAATGATATCATGGACTTTGGGGACTTGTGGGAGAGGGGTAAGGGATAAAAGACTACATATTGGGTAGAGTGTACACTGCTCAGGTGATGGGTGCACCAATTCCAGAAATCACCACTAAAGAACTTATCCATGGAACAAAAAAACACCTGTACCCCAAAAACTACTGAAATAAAAAATTTAAAAACAAATTTTTAAAGCATGATTGGGTCTAGATATTGGCACTATGGCTGATGCATTTTTCTACTTTTCATTTTTAAACAAAATTTCCTTCAATGAATATGCACAGTTTTTGTGATAAAAATGTTAAGAATGTATACTTTTAAAAGAGTTAGTCAAGCTTTTAGTGACAGTCACTGCCTTAGGGTAATTCTTTAGAAGTCCTGGATTCTAAGTGTGGTCCCCGGACCAGGACCACCAGCCTCGCTTGAGAACCTGGTAGAAATAAAAATTCTTGGGCCCTGCTCCAGACCTACTGAATCAGAAACTCTGGGGGTGGGACCCAGTAATCTGTGACTTAAGTCCTCCCAGGGATTCTGATGCATGCTCGTTTGAGGACCACTGGTTTAGGAAACAAAGTCCAGAGCATTAACACAGGGCTTGGTGATATACCGGTGGAGGGTGTCCAGGTTCTTGTTGCTTTGAACGAATAATTGGACAAAATGCACAAACAAAACGAGGGAAGAAGCAACAAAAGCGGAGATTTACTGAAAACAAAATCACACTCTACAGGGTGGCAGCACGCCAATCAAATGGCTCAAAGGTTGGGTTACAGAATTTTCTGGGGTTTAAATACCCTCTAGAGGTTTCCCATTGGTTACTTGGTGTACACCCTATCTAAATGAAGTAGTGGCTTGTGATCAGTCTGAGGCTGAAGTGAAGTTAGTTACCCTCTATGCAAGCGTGTGATTGGTTGCAGAAAGTGACCAATCAGAGACTGAAGTTACAATGTTATGCTCCTATACTTGGCCCACGACCAGCCTGATTGGTTTCCGGAGGGGATCAATCAGGAGTACTTTCAATTTTTCATCTGCCACACAGAAAAGAGGGGAGTTGGGGGAGTTGCAAAGGGAGTAGCCTCTGGTCCTTTTGTTACTTGGCCATGTGAATTTGGGGTTTTCCTTTTAATTTAGTTCTAGGAAGTCAGTGTGAATCAGCCTTAGGTTCCCTGCCTCTAGACCCTGTTCTCCCGACTCAGTGACAACCACTATTTTAGGGATTTAAAGGGTTTTTTTAGTTGCTTATTTCCAAGTTTAGGGCTCTGTGTTATAGAGGGTTGTGGCTGCTGAGGGTCTGCCCTCTGAAGCCTCATGGGGACTTTTGACATCTCTTTGGAAAAGGAAATGCTTAAACATGCTGATTTCATGGAGAGGGAAAACAAAATAAAATAGTTTCTCAGAGTGGGGATGAAAGGACTATTGGGTGAAGGATTAGTTTTAGATTTCTTTTTAATGATTCCAATCATGGGGCCCCAATTTCTATGGACATTAAAAAATATATTGGCCAAAGGTCGATTGAATGGAAAGGAGAAAATTGCTGCTGCAGTGGCCAGGTGCCATTGTAGCACCAATTATGACTGTGGGGTTTGAGTGACATAGGTGCCACAGAGAATAAGCTGGGAGATAAGAAAAAAAAATGGTTTTGTTCCAGTGAGAGCTAGAGAGGTGGGCACTGTGTTTTGCTTCAAGCTCTGGATTAACAAGTTTTTGTTTATTTTCACATAAGCAAATTTTAGATTAAAAATGTAATACATATACATAGTAACATGTGCAAGCAGATCACAGGAGTGTATGATGAAAAGTAAGTCTTCCTTCTTAGATTCCTAAAACTCTCCTGAGAGGTTACCACTCTTATCTTTCCAGAAATATTCTATACATATACAAGCATATGTAAATTCACATAGCCCCCTTTATACACAAAAATCACCTTGCCAGCCCTAGCAATACAGTGAGACCCCATCTCTACAAAAAAACCCAAAAAACAAAAAACAACAAAAAACAAACAAACAAACAAACAAAAAACAAAACAAAAAAAACCACTTAGCTGGGCATGATGGCACACTCCTGTAGTCCCAGCTACTTAGGAAGCTGAGGTGGGAGGATCGCTTGGGTCTAGGAGGTTGAGGTTGCAGTGAGCTGAGATTGCACCAGTGCACTCCAACTTGGGTGACAGAGCAAGCCCCTGTCTCAAAACAAAAACAAAAACAAAAGAAACACCTTGCTTTTACCCCTTCTATGTCTAGTAAGTTGTTGCATCTAAGAAATAGTGTGGCCTCATTCTTTTTCACAGCTGTGTAGTATTCCGTTCTTTGAATGGGAAGTAATTTCTTTAACAAGTGTTACACTTGGGTTGGGGGTGGGGTTCCCTTCCTTTTACAGCCTTTCACCAAGAGAACATTTAAGCTGGGTGGGCTTCAGCTGCACATAAATACTCTTAATTTGCTTCCATGTACTGTGATGTTTTCCGTGTATTTCCAGATAATCTGGCATCTGGTGAGCATGTAATTCTAATTCCTCCCTTTCTCTCTGGGAGGCATTAACCCCACCTATAAGAAAAATTTTCTGGGAATGCAGCGTCTTCTCTGAGATTAAAGGGAACACCAGTCACATGGCAAAATGTGCTACAGAGGTTAGGAAAAAGAAAAAGTACTGGAAATGTTATGTAGTTTTTCCAGAATTCTTAGAGGCCTTACTTGGAAAAGGAATATGCCTTGGCATTTCACAGCATTTTTAAAAAAGGATGAGCAGAACACCCTATAACTGCCCCCTCTCAAAGACATAGACTATGAACGTGCCCCTGGATTAATGATACCAAATAAGTGGGGATCAACATTTTTTTTTTTTTTTGAGACGGAGTCTCGCTCTGTTGCCCCAGGCTGGAGTGCAGTGGCATGATCTCCACTCACTGCAAGCTCCGCCTCCGGGGTTCACGCCATTCTCCTGCCTCAGCCTCCCTAGAAGCTGGGACTACAGGCGCCCGTCACCACACCCAGCTAATTTTTTTGTATTTTTAGTAGAGACGGAGTTTCACCGTGTTTGCCAGGATGGTCTCGATCTCCTAACCTCGTGATCCACCCGCCTCGGCCTCCCAAAGTGCTGAGATTACAGGCGTGAGCCACCGCGCCTGGCCCAACATTTTTTTTTTTTGCTCAACAAATATTCATCACTTGCCTACTATGTACCAGATACTGGGGATATACATCAGTGAATGAAGTCTCATGGAGCTTAGATCCTAGCAGAGGCCCTATATTAGTCTGGTAGGGCCGCCATAGCAAAATACCACAGACTGTGTGGCTTAAACAGCAGAAACTTATTTTCTCACAGTTCTGGAGACTGGACATCCAAGATCAAGATGTCATAGGGCTGGTTTCTCCTGAGGCCTCTCTCCTGGGCTTGCAGAGGCCCGTCTTCTTACCGTGCCCTCACGAGGTATATGCCCATTGCCTCTTCTTATTAGGATCCCAGTCAAATTGGATTAGGGCCCACCGTAAAGACCTCATTTAAACTTAATCACCTCTCTAAAGGCTCGGTCTGCAAATACAATCACATTCTGAGGTATTGGAGGCTAAGGCTTCAACATATGAATTTTAGCGTGGGACATAATTCAGTCGATAACAGGCCCCCATCTAAAAAGTCTCATAGCTACATGCTCAAAGTGGTGCTTCTCAAACTGTAACGTACATATGATCGCCTGGTGGGCCTGATAAAATGCAGATGTTTTTGCTTAGGATTGTCTTGGCTATATGGGCTCTTTTTTGGTTCCATATGAAATTTAAAGTAGTCTTTTCTAATTCTGTAAAGAAAGTCAATGGTAGCTTGATGGGGATAGCATTGAATCTACAAATTACTTTGGGCAGTGTGGCCATTTTCATGATACTCATTATTCCTATCCATGAGCATGGATTGTTTTTCCATTTGTTTGTGTCCTCTTTTATTTCCTTGAGCAGTGGTTTGTAGTTCTCCTTGAAGAGGTCCTTCACATCTCTTGTAAGTTGTATTCTTAGGTATTTTATTCTCTTTTAGCAATTGTGAATGGGAGTTCACTCATGATTTGACTCTCTGTTTGTCTATTATTGGTGTATAGGAATGCTTGTGATTTTTGCACATTGATTTTGTATCCTGAGACTTTGCTGAAGTTGCTTATAAGCTTAAGGAGATTTTGGGCTGAGACTATGTGGTTTTCTAAATATACAATCATGTCATCTGCAAACAGAGACAATTTGACTTCCTCTTTTCCTATTTGAATACCCTTTATTTTTTTCTCTTGCCTGATTGCCCTAGCCAGAATTTCCGATACCGTGTTGAATAGGAGTGGTGAGAGGGGGCATCCTTGTCTTTTGATGGTTTTCAAAGGAAATGCTTCCAGCTTTTGCCCATTCAGTACGATATTGACTGTGGGTTTGTCATAAATAGTTCTTATTATTTTGAGATACGTTCCATCAATACCTAGTTTATTGAGAGAACAAAGCTGGAGGCCTCATGCTACCTGACTTTATACTAGAAGGCTACAGTAACCAAAACAGCATGGTATTGGTACCAAAACATATATAGACCAATGGAACAGAACAGAGGCCTCAGAAATAACGCCACACATGTACAACCATCTGATCTTTGACAAACTTGACAAAAGCAAGCAATGAGGAAAGGATTCCCTACTTAATAAGTGGTGTTGGGAAAACTGGCTAGCCACATGCAGAAAACTGAAACTGGGCCCCTTCCTTACACCTTACACAAAAATTAAGATGGATTAAAGACTTAAACGTAAGACCTAAAACCATAAAAACCCTAGGAGAAAACCTAGGCAATACCATTCAGCACATAGGCATGGACAAAGACTTCATGACTAACACACCAAAAGCAATGGCAACAAAAGCCAAAATAGACAAATGGGATCTAATTAAACTAAAGAGCTTCTGCATAGCAAAAGAAACTATCATCAGAGTGAACAGGCAACCTACAGAATGGGAGAAAAAGTTTCCAATGTATCCATCTGACAAAGGGCTAATATCCAGAATCTACAAGGAACTTAAATTTACATAAAAAAACAACCCCATCAAAAAGTGAGCAAAGGATATGAACAGACACTTCTCAAGAGGACATTTATGCAGCCAATAAACATATGAAAAAAAGCTCATCATCACTGGTCATTAGAGAAACGCAAATGAAAACCACAATGAGATACCTTCTCACGCCAGTTAGAATGGCGATCATTAAAAAGTCAGGAAACAACTGATGCTGGCGAGGCTGTGGAGAAACAGAAACGCTTTTACACTGTTGGTGGGAGTGTGAATTAGTTCAACCATTGTGGAAGACAGTGCGGCAATTCCTCACGGATCTAGAACTAGAAATACCATTTGACCCAGCAATCCCATTACTGGGTATATACCCAAAGGATTATTAATCATGCTACTATAAAGACACATGCACATGTGTGTTTATTGCAGCACTATTCACAATAGCAAACCTTGGAACCAACCCAAATGCCCATCAATGATAGACTGGATAAAGAAAATGTGGCACATATACACCATGGAATACTATGCAGCCATAAAAAAGGATGAGTTCATGTCCTTTGCAGGGACATGGATGCAGCTGGAAACCATCATTCTCAGCAAACTAACACAGGAACAGAAAACCAAACACCCCATGTTCTCACGCATAAGTGGGAGTCAAATAATGAGAACACATGGACACAGGGTGGGAAACATCACACACTGGGGCCTGTCGGGTGGGGAGGGGTGCTGGGGGGCTAGGGGAAGGATAGCATTAGGAGAAATACCTAATGTAGATGACGGGTTGATGGGTGCAGCAAACCACCATGGCACGTGTATACCTATGTAACAAACCTGCACATTCTGCACATGTATCCCAGAACTTAAAGTATAATTTTAAAAAAATGCAGATGTTGATTCATAGATCAAGGATGGAGCCTGAGATTCTGCATTTCTAGGAAGCCGGGTAATGCTGACGCTGCCCATTCACAGACCACAGTCTGAGCAGCAAGGCAAAGCCTTCCCCTGCAATAGTAAGACTTTTTTTCTTTTCTTTTCTTTTTTGGAAACCTTTCCTAAGTGGCCTGTCAACAGCTTTACGAGAATAAGGAGAAATCTCTCCTAGTAATTCATCATTTGGGATGATAACATACCAAGGGCTTTCCAGAAGGTCATCTCTGCAAGCTCAATGGATCACATCAACTCCTTGGGGATGTCAGTTTTCAGCAGTCAGCCCTTTTATTCCCGGATGCTGAGTAGGGGGTTGTCTCGCACTCCACCCATTACAGGCACTAGTCCCTAGTTACGAGCACTAGCCAGGGGCTTAGGAGGAAGCTTTAGAGTCACCACCAGCTGGTGCTCCCAAGCCTGCTAAAGCTGGAAGATGCCCTGGAGGTCGTTGACAACAACTGACTTCCCAGTGCCTTTTGAGAGAGAAAAGAGCTGGAGGCAGACCTGTGAAGGCTCTGAGGTCACTCCTCCGGTGAGGGTAGGGCTGGGCCCAGGATCCGGGACCCCATTCCCTAAAGCAGTGGTTCTCAACTTTGGCTGCACATTAGAACACCTGGGGAGCTTTTCAAATGTACATGTGTCCAGGCCCTGCTCTAGACCAGTTAAATCAGAATGTCTCCAAGATGGGCCCTGGCAGACTTTTTTTTTTTTCCCCCAAAAGAAGCCCCCACAGTGCGACAATGTGAGCCTAATATACCACTCGGTGAGAACTACTGTATCGTCCAAAAGCAACGGGTCTCGCACCTAAGCACGCATCACAATCACCTGGAAGTTCTGTTTAAACCACATATTGCGAGACCGCAACCTAAGTTTCTGAATTGCTAGGTCTGGGGTGCAGTTCAAGAATCTGCATGTCTAACAAGTGGAGTGATGCTGCTCCCACTGGTCTGTCCTTGAAGCTATCCCTGTGGCCCCTTCACAGGGTCCCAAAGGCAAAGGCCTTTGGTTGCTCCCACTTTTGGTACCCACCTCTCTGCTGGCTGTTCTTACTTCCTTTCTCCTGTAAGGCTAACTTCAATGATCGCTTGTTGCAGATTTTCACCTGGCTTGATTCAATTAGAAAACACTGGGGTCTGAGTAGACCAGAGAAAACTTGCCTTTGCTCTAAGCTCCCCGTCCTTCTTTGGAGTGAAAGAAGAACTTTGCTTATTCTGAACACAGTGTGTCAATTTTAAGACTTTCACCAACCACCCCACCCCAACACACACACATTTCTTTATGTTCTGTGTAGATGGTGCAAGCTTGATTCCAAACTGATGGACTAGGTTCTAAAATATACCAATCCCAAGCACTTGGTCTCCTAGCTGTTTGCCAAACCAAATACAAAGGCGTGGCTACCTCACCATTTTTCCCCAGCTGTGGCGCTTTCCAGATCCAATTAATGGCAGATTTGTGTGTGAGGAAGATTCTGCCACTGCGATTTGAACTGAGAGCCTGGGAATTCCACTGCCAGAGCTTCAGGTCCCAGAGCTAAGGATGGAGATGTGGTTAGGGTAGAGGAATTTTTCCATCCTTGCTATGATGGCTCGGAGAACTGAAAGGGCATACCCATAGCAGAGAGTTGAAGGGGACCAGCAACCCTTCCAAAGAGGTGAGCTGTGCTGGAGAAATGCTCCCAAGCCTTGGGAAGGGCCATGGCAGTGGTGACTAGGCCACATGCCAGGGGATGAGCTTTATACCACCTTTGGTGCCATCTCAGAATCTCCAGCCCGTGCCTTAGCAGCATGCATAGGCAGAAGGATGTGGCCTAGACACCAGACCCTGCTTCAAACTCTCCCTGCCACTGACCCATTTGCAAACTTGAACATGTTCTTACTCTTTTTTTTTTTTAATTTATTTATTATTATTATACTTTAAGTTGTAGGGTACATGTGCATAACGTGCAGGTTTGTTACATATGTATACTTGTGCCATGTTGGTGTGCTGCACCCATCAACTCGTCATTTACATCAGGTATAACTCCCAATGCAATCCCTCCCCCCTCCCCCCTCCCCATGATAGGCCCCGGTGTGTGATGTTCCCCTTCCTGAGTCCAAGTGATCTCATTGTTCAGTTCCCACCTATGAGTGAGAACATGCGGTGTTTGGTTTTCTGTTCTTGTAATAGTTTGCTAAGAATGATGGTTTCCAGCTGCATCCATGTCCCTACAAAGGACACAAACTCATCCTTTTTTATGGCTGCATAGTATTCCATGGTGTATATGTGCCACATTTTCTTAATCCAGTCTGTCACTGATGGACATTTGGGTTGATTCCAAGTCTTTGCTATTGTGAATAGTGCTGCAATAAACATACGTGTGCATGTGTCTTTATAGCAGCATGATTTATAATCCTTTGGGTATATACCCAGTAATGGGATGGCTGGGTCATATGATACATCTAGTTCTAGATCCTTGAGGAATCGCCATACTGTTTTCTTTTTTGTTGTTGTTGTTTTTTTTTGTTTTTTGAGACGGAGTCTCGCTCTGTCGCCCAGGCTGGAGTGCAGTGGTGTGATCTCGGCTCACTGCAAGCTCCGCCTCCTGGGTTTACGCCATTCTCCTGCCTCAGCCTCCTGAGTAGCTGGGACTACAGGCGCCCGCCACCGCGCCCGGCTAATTTTTTTTGTATTTTTAGTAGAGACGGCGTTTCACCGTGGTCTCGATCTCCTGACCTTGTGATCCGCCCACCTCGGCCTCCCAAAGTGCTGGGATTACAGGCGTGAGCCACCGCGCCCGGCCACCATACTGTTTTCCATAATGGTTGAACTAGTTTACAATCCCACCAACAGTGTAAAAATGTTCCTATATCTCCACATCCTCTCCAGCACCTGTTGTTTCCTGACTTTTTAATGATCGCCATTCTAACTGGTGTGAGATGGTATCTCATTGTGGTTTTGATTTGCATTTCTCTGATGGCCAGTGATGATGAGCATTTTTTCATGTGTCTTTTGGCTGTATGAATGTCTTCTTTTGAGAAATGTCTGTTCATATCCTTTGCCCACTTTTTGATGGGGTTGTTTGTTTTTTTCTTGTAAATTTGTTTGAGTTCTTTGTAGGTTCTGGATATTAGCCCTTTGTCAGATGAGTAGATTGCAAAAATTTTCTCCCATTCTGTAGGTTGCCTGTTCACTCTGATGGTAGTTTCTTTTGCTGTACAGAAGCTCTTTAGTTTAATGAGATCCCATTTGTCAATTTTGGCTTTTGCTGCTGTTGCTTTTGGTGTTTTAGACATGAAGTCTTTGCCCATGCCTATGTCCTGAATGGTACTACCTAGGTTTTCCTCTAGGATTTTTATGGTATTAGGTCTAACATTTAAGTCTCTAATCCATCTTGAATTAATTTTCGTATAAGGAGTAAGGAAAGGATCCAGTTTCAGCTTTCTACTTATGGCTAGCCAATTTTCCCAGCACCATTTATTAAATAGGGAATCCTTTCCCCATTTCTTGTTTCTCTCAGGTTTGTCAAAGATCAGATGGCTGTAGATGTGTGGTATTATTTCTGAGGACTCTGTTCTGTTCCATTGGTCTATATCTCTGTTTTGGTACCAGTACCATGCTGTTTTGGTTACTGTAGCCTTGTAGTATAGTTTGAAGTCAGGTAGTGTGATGCCTCCAGCTTTGTTCTTTTGACTTAGGATTGTCTTGGAGATGTGGGCTCTTTTTTGGTTCCATATGAACTTTAAAGCAGTTTTTTCCAATTCTGTGAAGAAACTCATTGGTAGCTTGATGGGGATGGCATTGAATCTATAAATAACCTTGGGCAGTATGGCCATTTTCACGATATTGATTCTTCCTATCCATGAGCATGGTATGTTCTTCCATTTGTTTGTGTCCTCTTTTATTTCACTGAGCAGTGGTTTGTAGTTCTCCTTGAAGAGGTCCTTTACATCCCTTGTAAGTTGGATTCCTAGGTATTTTATTCTCTTTGAAGCAATTGTGAATGGAAGTTCATTCCTGATTTGGCTCTCTGTTTGTCTGTTACTGGTGTATAAGAATGCTTGTGATTTTTGCACATTAATTTTGTATCCTGAGACTTTGCTGAAGTTGCTTATCAGCTTAAGGAGATTTGGGGCTGAGACAATGGGGTTTTCTAAATATACAATCATGTCATCTGCAAACGGACAATTTGACTTCTTCTTTTCCTAACTGAATACCCTTGATTTCTTTCTCTTGCCTAATTGCCCTAGCCAGAACTTCCAACACTATGTTGAATAGGAGTGGTGAGAGAGGGCATCCCTGTCTTGTGCCAGTTTTCAAAGGGAATTTTTCCAGTTTTTGCCCATTCAGTATGATATTGGCTGTGGGTTTGTCATAAATAGCTCTTATTATTTTGAGGTACGTTCCATCAATACCGAATTTATTGAGCGTTTTTAGCATGAAGGGCTGTTGAATTTTGTCAAAAGCCTTTTCTGCATCTATTGAGATAATCATGTGGTTCTTGTCTTTGGTTCTGTTTATATGCTGGATTATGTTTATTGATTTGCGAATGTTGAACCAGCCTTGCATCCCAGGGATGAAGCCCACTTGATCATGGTGGATAAGCTTTTTGATGTGTTGCTGAATCCGGTTTGCCAGTATTTTATTGAGGATTTTTGCATTGATGTTCATCAGGGATATTAGTCTAAAATTCTCTTTTTTTGTTGTGTCTCTGCCAGGCTTTGGTATCAGGATGATGTTGGCCTCATAAAATGAGTTAGGGAGGATTCCCTCTTTTTCTATTGATTGGAATAGTTTCAGAAGGAATGGTACCAACTCCTCCTTGTACCTCTGGTAGAATTCAGCTGTGAATCCATCTGGTCCTGGACTTTTTTTGGTTGGTAGGCTATTAATTGTTGCCTCAATTTCAGAGCCTGCTATTGGTCTATTCAGGGATTCAACTTCTTCCTGGTTTAGTCTTGGAAGAGTGTAAGTGTCCAGGAAATTATCCATTTCTTCTAGATTTTCCAGTTTATTTGCGTAGAGGTGTTTATAGTATTCTCTGATGGTAGTTTGTATTTCTGTGGGGTTGGTGGTGATATCCCCTTTATCATTTTTAATTGCATCGATTTGATTCTTCTCTCTTTTCTTCTTTATTAGTCTTGCTAGTGGTCTGTCAATTTTGTTGATCTTTTCAAAAAACCAACTCCTGGATTCATTGATTTTTTGGAGAGTTTTTTGTGTCTCTATCTCCTTCAGTTCTGCTCTGATCTTAGTTATTTCTTGCCTTCTGCTAGCTTTCGAATGTGTTTGCTCTTGCTTCTCTAGTTCTTTTAATTGCGATGTTAGAGTGTCAATTTTAGATCTTTCCTGCTTTCTCTTGTGGGCATTTAGTGCTATAAATTTCCCTCTACACACTGCTTTAAATGTGTCCCAGAGATTCTGGTATGTTGTATCTTTGTTCTCATTGGTTTCAAAGAACATCTTTATTTCTGCCTTCATTTCGTTATGTACCCAGTAGTCATTCAGGAGCAGGTTGTTCAGTTTCCATGTAGTTGAGCGGTTTTGATTGAGTTTCTTAGTCCTGAGTTCTAGTTTGATTGCACTGTGGTCTGAGAGACAGTTTGTTATAATTTCTGTTCTTGTACATTTGCTGAGGAGTGCTTTACTTCCAATTACGTGGTCGATTTTGGAGTAAGTACGATGTGGTGCTGAGAAGAATGTATATTCTGTTGATTTGGGGTGGAGAGTTCTATAGATGTCTATTAGGTCTGCTTGCTGCAGAGATGAGTTCAATTCCTGGATATCCTTGTTAACTTTCTGTCTCGTTGATCTGTCTAATGTTGACAGTGGAGTGTTGAAGTCTCCCATTATTATTGTAAGGGAGTCTAAGTCTCTTTGTAAGTCTCTAAGGACTTGCTTTATGAATCTGGGTGCTCCTGTATTGGGTGCATATATATTTAGGATAGTTAGCTCTTCCTGTTGAATTGATCCCTTTACCATTATGTAATGGCCTTCTTTGTCTCTTTTGATCTTTGATGGCTTAAAGTCTGTTTTATCAGAGACTAGTATTGCAACCCCCGCTTTTTTTTGTTCTCCATTTGCTTGGTAAATCTTCCTCCATCCCTTTATTTTGAGCCTATGTATGTCTCTGCGTGTGAGATGGGTCTCCTGAATACAGCAGACTGATGGGTCTTGACTCTTTATCCAGTTTGCCAGTCTGTGTCTTTTAATTGGAGCATTTAGTCCATTTACATTTAAGGTTAAGATTGTTATGTGTGAACTTGATCCTGCCATTATGATATTAACTGGTTATTTTGCTCGTTAGTTGATGCAGTTTCTTCCTAGCCTTGATGGTCTTTACATTTTGGCATGTTTTTGCAATGGCTGGTACCGGTTGTTCCTTTCCATGTTTAGTGCTTCCTTCAGGGTCTCTTGTAAGGCAGGCCTAGTGGTGACAAAATCTCTAAGCACTTGCTTATCTGTAAAGGATTTTATTTCTCCTTCACTTATAAAACTTAGTTTGGCTGGATATGAAATTCTGGGTTTAAAATTCTTTTCTTTAAGAATGTTGAATATTGGCCCCCACTCTCTTCTGGCTTGGAGAGTTTCTGCCAAGAGATCTGCTGTTAGTCTGATGGGCTTCCCTTTGTGGGTAACCCGACCTTTCTCTCTGGCTGCCCTTAAGATTTTTTCCTTCATTTCAACTTTGGTGAATCTGGCAATTATGTGTCTTGGAGTTGCTCTTCTCGAGGAGTATCTTTGTGGCGTTCTCTGTATTTCCTGGATTTGAATGTTGGCCTGCCCTACTAGGTTGGGGAAGTTCTCCTGGATGATAT
Source organism: Macaca fascicularis (assembly GCF_037993035.2). Taxonomy (NCBI): domain Eukaryota; kingdom Metazoa; phylum Chordata; class Mammalia; order Primates; family Cercopithecidae; genus Macaca; species Macaca fascicularis. Next base: position 19,099,837 of record NC_088395.1, on the reverse strand, counting down.
CCTGAAGAGTGTTTTCCAACTTGGTTCCATTTTCCCCCTCACTTTCAGGCACCCCAATCAGACGTAGATTTCGTCTTTTTACATAATCCCATACTTCTTGCAGGCTTTGTTCATTTCTTTTTCTTCTTTTTTCTTTTGGTTTCTCTTCTCGCTTCATTTCATTCATTTGATCCTCAATCGCTGATACTCTTTCTTCCAGTTGATCGAGTCGGTTACTGAAGCTTGTGCATTTGTCACGTATTTCTCGTGTCATGGTTTTCATCTCTTTCATTTCGTTTATGACCTTCTCTGCATTAATTACTCTAGCCATCAATTCTTCCACTTTTTTTTCAAGATTTTTAGTTTCTTTGCGCTGGGTACGTAATTCCTCCTTTAGCTCTGAGAAATTTGATGGACTGAAGCCTTCTTCTCTCATCTCGTCAAAGTCATTCTCCTTCCAGCTTTGATCCGTTGCTGGCGATGAGCTGCGCTCCTTTGCCGGGGGAGATGCGCTCTTATTTTTTGAATTTCCAGCTTTTCTGCCCTGCTTTTTCCACATCTTTGTGGTTTTATCTGCCTCTGGTCTTTGATGATGGTGATGTACTGATGGGGTTTTGGTGTAGGTGTCCTTCCTGTTTGATAGTTTTCCTTCTAACAGTCAGGACCCTCAGCTGTAGGTCTGTTGAAGATTGCTTGAGGTCCACTCCAGACCCTGTTTGCCTGGGTATCAGCAGCAGAGGCTGCAGAAGATAGAATATTTGTGAACAGCGAGTGTACCTGTCTGATTCTTGCTTTGGAAGCTTCCTCTCAGGGGTGTACTCCACCCTGTGAGGTGTGGGGTGTCAGACTGCCCCTAGTGGGGGATGTCTCCCAGTTAGGCTACTCAGGGGTCAGGGACCCACTTGAGCAGGGAGTCTGTACCTTCTCAGATCTCAACCTCCATGTTGGGAGATCCACTGCTCTCTTCAAAGCTGTCAGACAGAGTCATTTGCGTCTGCAGAGGTTTCGGCTGCGTTTGTTATTGCCCTGTCCCCAGAGGTGGAGTCTACAGAGACAGGCAGGTTTCCTTGAGCTGCTGTGAGCTCCACCCAGTTCGAGCTTCCCAGCAGCTTTGTTTACCTACTTAAGCCTCAGCAATGGTGGGCGCCCCTCCCCCAGCCTCGCTGCTGCCTTGCCGGTAGATCACAGACTGCTGTGCTAGCAATGAGGGAGGCTCCGTGGGTGTGGGACCCTCCCGGCCAGGTGTGGGATATGATCTCCTGGTGTGCCTGTTTGCTTAAAGCGCAGTATTGGGGTGGGAGTTACCCGATTTTCCAGGTGTTGTGTGTCTCAGTTCCCCTGGCTAGGAAAAGGGATTCCCTTCCCCCTTGCGCTTCCCAGGTGAGGCAATGCCTCGCCCTGCTTCAGCTCTCGCTGGTCGGGCTGCAGCAGCTGATCGTCCGGCACTCCCCAGTGAGATGAACCCAGTACCTCAGTTGAAAATGCAGAAATCACCGGTCTTCCGTGTCGCTCACGCTGGGAGTTGGAGACTGGAGCTGTTCCTATTCGGCCGTCTTATTATATAATTGTTCTTACTCTTCTTATCCTCAAAATGCGCATAATATTTACAGGTTCATTGTGAAAGTTCGCATATAGTATGTAAGTAGCACACAGTACAGTGCCTGGAACACAGCAGGCACCCAGTCAGCAGCAGTTTTTAGTTTTCAGTGTTTTATTGCCTCAAAATCAAGTGCAGATTGAGATGGGGGTAGGTTCACCAGATTGGGAAAATGTCACTCTGAGAGCTTTTTCCCATGATTCAGACAGTCTGAAGAACACATACAAATGCAGTGGAAAGAAGAAAAAATGGAACATCTGTCGACTTGGATTCTAGTTCCAGCAGACATGTAACCTTGGCAAATCAGTTCCGTTTTCTCATCTGTAAAAGGGAGGAACTGTGACCTGTCAGGCCCCTTTCACTCCAATGTTACATACGTATCCGTGAGGCCATCAAAATGGCACAAAAGCTCATTGTTTAGAGTCCATTCCTTAAAGCACTTGCCAGACTTACTTGATAAGAATCACCTTTTACACTTACAGGTTTCTAGGGTCTTTCCCTAGAGTGGTACGATCCAAAAAGCAACCACAGCCATACGTGCCCGGTAAGTACTGCAAGTGTGGCTAGTTCAAACTGAGATGTGCCGTAAGTATAAATACACAAATAATTTAAAGACATCTCATTAATACAAGTTTTGTATTGCTCACGTGTTGGAATGATAATGTTTTGGATATACAAAAAAAAGATCATTTTAATTGTAAATATTCAATATATCATTAAGATTAACACAATCAATTAAAATCAAATCTATTGAAATCTATTTAAATAAAATCTATTATTAAGGCTGGGCACAGTGGCTCATACCTGTAGTGTTGGCACTTTGGAGGCCAGGGCAGGAAAACTGCTTGAGCTCAGGAGTTTGAGACCAGCCTGGGCAACATAGTGAGACCTCGTCTTTACAAGAAATAAAAATTAGCCTGATGTGGTGGCGCTCGCCTGTAGTCCCAGCTACTTGGGAGGCTGAGCTGGGAGGATCACTTGAGCCCAGGAGGTCAAGGCTGCAGTGAGCCGTGATCATGCTACTGCCCTCCAGCTTTGGTGACAGAGCAAGCCCCTGTCTCAAAAAATATATATTCATTTATTTATATATAAATATATATTTATATATATAAATATATAAAATATACATATATACATATATAATTAAAATTAAATAAATATGTTATTTAAACAATATCAAATATTAAAATGAATATCGCCTATTTCTCTTTTTTATAAGCATAATGACTAGAACATTTAAAATCACATATGTGGCTTGTATGTTATTTCTATTGGCTAACACTGCCCCAGACGTAAGAGTTCAGTATTTATGCTAAAGTTGACAGAATCTATAATTTGACACTTGTCCCAGGTGATAGTTGAGCTCACCTCCACTTGGAAAACAATCTTTTAATGAAGCAAAACAGATCTCATAGCTTTTGGCAAACCTCACAGCCTTCATTGAGAACTCATAGGCCTCAGATGGATGAAGACATTCTTTTGGAATAGGTTCAATCTGCTTAGACCTCCCTTTTCTCCACTTTGCTGTTAAGAACCCTGCCAGTGACTTGGTCCTGGCATGGGAATGATTATACGTATTTCTTTAAAATGGAGGGAGTCAGGCTGAAAGGGTCTGAGAAAGGAGGCTTTGTACCGTCGTCTGTGGTCTCGGTGGTCCTGCCACCTCTCGCCACTGCAACAGCTTTCTTCAAGCCAACAGGACATTGTCTTTGGGTGATATCTGGTTAAAGCTAGGTGGCAGCAACAGCATAAGATGACAAGGCAAGAAGCCAGTTTCAGGAGATAGAAAAGAATGCCTCACATCCCCAGACTTCACCCACTTTGCTCTTGTCTGCACTGAGTAAGCGCCTGGAAGTCGGGCCCCTGAGCAGGTGAATTCGAGACACAGAAGTCATGCAATGCCGGAACCTTACATGGAGGGCTTGGTAGGAGACTCCACTTCCCTTCCAGGTGAAGCACAGTGGGGTCTGCCCATACCCACGGTATCCACAGGTTTTGGCCACTCCCGGATGAGCTGGTCCCCTGACTCAGCGCAGTGCAATCTCGCTCTCAGCTACATTAGGCCCCTGGCTTGTTGTGGAGGGATCTGAGGGGTAATGTCATGTCCCCTTCCCACCTGATGGCTGTCTTGTGCAGAGGCGAAGGAAAATAACTCTCTGACAAGCCTCCACTTCACTCTTTGCTTGTAGGAACTTTGTTCCAGGATGATGTATTCATCAAGCTCTCACTTTATCCTGATTTTGTTGCATTTGATTTCCTGTGAATTTTTAAAACTGTGGCCACTTGAACTCTCCCTCACCCCCCAAAACAGGACTGCAGGCAAAATAAAGATATTTTCAAATACAGCAAGTCCTCACTTCACACTCTCAATAGGTTCTTAGAAACTGCAACTTTAGGCTGGGCACAGTGGCTCACACCTGTAATCCCAGCACTTTGGGAGGCCGAGATGGGTGGATCATGAGGTCAGGAGTTTGAGACCAGCCTGGTCAATACGATGAAACCCCATCTCTACTAAAAATACAAAAATTAGCCAGGTGTGGTGACGCACACCTGTAGTCCTAGCTACTTGGGAGGCTGAGGCAGAAGAATCGCTTGAACCTGGAAGGTGCAGGTTGCAGTGAGCCGAGATCACCCCACTGCACTCCAGCCTGGGTGACAGAGTGAGACTCCGTCTCAAAAAACAAAAACAAAAACAAAACAACAACAACAAAAAACTGCAACTTTAAGCGAAATGACATATAATGAAACCAATTTTCTTTTCTCATCAATCATCAATGTTATAACAAAATGACATCGAAAGAAACGACATTATTCAAGGACCTGCTGTACATCATTTTGATTAAAGTCACAGTTTCCAAGAACCTCCCAATGACATTAAGTGAGGACTTACTATACTGAGAATTTGGCACCAACAGACTTCCCCATAAAAAACTTGTTCAGAATGTACTGTGGACAGAAAAGATGTGATCTCAGATTGAAGGTTCAAGATGTAAAAAGAGAAAATGAGCAAATAAAGTAGTAAATATGTGGGTAATCTAAAACATCACTGAATTCAAAAGCAAAAAGATCTTAGGGTTAAAAAAAATAGAACCATAACATCCAATAGCAGTAGTAAGTCAGTCAGGCAGATGGTGATTAAAGTTGAAATTCTCTAAAGTTTTCGTGTTTTTTAACAGGTAAAGATCTTAATTTAAATATTGATGTTACTATTTGCATATCAAAATTTACAGGATGACCACTAAAGCAACAGAAGTTGTACTAGAAGAGGTTAATGCTTTAAAAAAGAGATTCAAAAATATAAAGTGGCTGAAACACAATGGAAATGTATCTCTTACTCCTGTGACAGTACTGGGCAGGTGAAAAGGTCTTTGGAGTGGTCCTCCACAGAAATTTGTTTTCTGGGAGATTTGTTTCTCCACAGAGATTTCTTTTTCCATTGCTGTATATCACACTGTCTTCATTACTATAGGTTTCAAATAGTTATTGATAATGGGAAAATGAGTTCCTCCTCTTAGTTTTCTTTTATTAGATGTATCTTGACTATTCCTGCTTCTCTAATCATCAACAAATATTTTAGTCAGCTTTTCAAATTTTACAAAAAATTCCTTTTGAGGTTTTCATTGGAACTGTATCAAACTATATATCAACATGTCCATAATATTGAATTTACTTTTACATAAACATGCTATTTCTTCTAAATTATTTAGACTTTCTGTGCTTATTTACAATGCAGAATTTGTGACTTTCTCATCAAAATTCTGACATCTTTTGTCACGTTTATTTTATGGTATGCTATACTTTTAGAAGCTATAATTGTTTTACGGTCTCTGTTGATTGTTATTGTATATAAATGCAATTGCTGGCCAGGCACGGTGGCTCACACCTGTAATCCCAGCATTTTGGGAGGCAGACTCAGGCAGATCACTTGAGGTCAGGAGTTCAAAACCTGGCCAACATGGTGAAACCCCATCTCTACTAAAAATACAAAAAAAAAATAGGCCGGGCGCGGTGGCTCAAGCCTGTAATCCCAGCACTTTGGGAGGCCGAGACGGGTGGATCACGAGGTCAGGAGATCGAGACCATCCTGGCTAACACGGTGAAACCCCATCTCTACTAAAAAATACAAAAAACTAGCCGGGCGAAGTGGCGGGCGCCTGTAGTCCCAGCTACTCAGGAGGCTGAGGCAGGAGAATGGCGTAAACCCGGGAGGCGGAGCTTGCAGTGAGCTGAGATCCGGCCACTGCACTCCAGCCTGGGCGACAGAGCCAGACTCAGTCTCAAAAAAAAATACAAAAAAAAAAAAAAAAAATACAAAAAAAAAAAAATTAGTGGGGCATGATGGCACATGCCTGTAGTCCCAGCTACTTGGGAGGCTGAGGCAGGAGAATTGTCTGAACAGGAGGCGAAGGTTTCAGTGGGCCGAGATCACGCCACTGCACTCCAGCCTGGGTGACAGAGTGAGACTCCACCTCAATAAATCAATGAATAAATAAATAAATGCAATTACTTTTTGTAGGTTGATTTTTCTTTTCTACAGCAAAACTACTAAATTATCTTACTAATTCTAGTTTTTCTTTTTTTAGTTTTCTATGCATACCATAATGTCGTCTGTGAACAATACATTTTTGTTTGTTTTTAATCCTTATACCTTTTGTTTCTCTCTCTTTTCTTACTGCACTGGTTAGAATATGCAGTCCTATGTTGAAAAGAAGTGGCTCAGCCTGGACAATATAGCAAGACCCCATCTCTACACGAAATTTAAAAATTAGTCAAGCGTGGCGGTGCACACCGGTAGTCCCAGCTACTCAGGAGGCTGAGGTGAGAGGATCACTTGAGCCAGGAGGCCATGGCTGCAGTGAGCTGTGATTGCACCACTGCACTAGAGCCTGGGCCACAGAGTGAGACCCAGTCTCAAAACAAAAAAGAAAAGAAGTGGTTATAGCTGCCACTTTTTGTTGTTCCTGATTTTAAGGGGGCAATATTTTTAATGTTTCAATATTAATTATGATATTGACTGTATAGTTTTGTAGATATTCTATATCCAGCAAAGGAAAGTTCTTTCTTAACTTGCTAAGAATTTTTATAATTAATGGTTAATGTCCTCAAAAAATGTTTTTCTCCATCTATAGAAATTACCATATGCCCTTTCTTATTAATTTTGGTACTATGAAGAATCGTATTAATTTATTTTCTAATCAATTAAACCTGAATTGCTGAGGAAAAGTCATTGTGGCCATTTTTGTCATTTTTATATATTGCTAGATTTTGTCTAGGATTTTTGCTTCTACATATCTGTGAGAAAACTAGGCTTGTAATTTTCCTTTGCCATGTTCTCTCATATCCTCTCTGTCAAGTTTTAATATCAAGGTTATGCTAACCTCATAAAATGAGTTGGCAAGTGTTCCCTCTATTTCTATAACCTAGAATAGTTTGCATGTGATTAGAATTGTTAGTTCCTTTATTATTTAGTAGAATTCATTTATAAAATAAGGAGCTAAGTATCCAACTTCAGTAGTGAGAAGAGAACAGGATAACCCAAAGAAGGTAAAAGGAAGAAATTATAAATATCATAACAAAAATAATGAAATGAAAAACAGAAAATAGGGAATGTTGACAAAGCCAAAATTTAGTTCTTAAAAAATCCAAAATAGGTAAACATATACCAAGATTAATTCAAAGAAAGAAAAGTGACAAGAATGAACCATATTAAGAATGTAGACATAGATCAGTAGTTAAAAATATAAACAACTGATTCAGCGGATCATGGTGGATGGGAGGCAGGACTAGATTGCAGCTCCAGACAGAGCAGTGTGTGGAGGCTTGCATTGTGAATTTTAGCTCCAGATTGACTGCAAGAACGAACCAGCAATCCCAAGAGGACCCACAGACCCTTTGAAGGAAGCGAACTGCTCCTGCAGGACCCGGGAGACCCCCCAAAACTGTGAGTGCCCCAACGGCGGAAGTGGGAAAGGGAGACTGTCCTCTGCCGAACACAGCCCCGCACTGGAGAAGCTGAAGGTCTGTTTGTGGGAGAAGTTTCCTACTTTACCTGGGGCTGAGTCAAGTTAGAGAGCGGAGCAAAATACAGGGGTAGAGGAAGCAGCAGAAAAGCCCTGGGAGCTCGCTGGGTCCCCAAGCAGCCCATTCCTGCCTGGCACCACAGGAATCCATCGGGAGGGTGGCCAGAGGAGCAGGTGGTTAAACTCCACAGGGAGAAGGAATTATCTAGCTGAACTTTGTAACAATTTAAATGGGGTGAGAAGCCTTCTGGCCAGAACTGGGGAAGGACACAAATCCGGAGTGCAGACTTCACAGGTGGGGGAAGAACTAAGGCCCTTTTCTCTCAAAGCTGGGAGGCAGATAGCCTTGGGCAAATTTTCAAGGCCGGCTTGTCTGGCCCTCCCATGCTTATGGATGGGTAGAATCAATATTGTGAAAATGACCATACCGCCAAAAGCAGTCTACAAATTCAACACAATTCCCATCAGAATACCACCATTATTCTTCACAGAATTAGAAAAAACAATTCTATAATTCATATGGAACCAAAAAAGAGCCCGCATAGCCAAAGCACGACTAAGCAAAAAGAACAAATCTGAAGGCATCACACTACCTGATATCAAACTATACTATAAGGCCGTTGTCACCAAAACAGCATGGTGCTGGTATAGAAATAGATACATAGACCAATGAAACAGAATAGAGAACCCAGAAATAAACCCAAGTACTTACAGCCAACTGATCTTTGACAAAGCAAACAAAACATAAAGTGGGGGAAACACAAACAAAAAATGAAGAAAGGACACCCTTTTCAACAAATAGTGCTGGGATAATTGGCTAGCCACACGTAGGAGAATGAAACTGGATCCTCATCTCTCATACAAAAATCAACTCAAGATGGATTAAGGACTTAAACTTAAGACCTGAAACCATAAAAATTCTAGAAGATAACATTGGAAAAACCCTTCTAGACATTGGCTTAGGCAAGGATTTCATGACCAAGAATCCAAAAGCAAATGCAATAAAAACAAAGATAAATAGCTGGGACCTAATTAAACTAAAGAGCCTTTGCGTGGCAAAAGGAACAGTCAGCAGAGTAAACAGACAATCCACAGAGTGGGAGAAAATCTTTACAGTCTATACATCTGACAAAGGACTAATATCCAGAATCTACAATGAACTCAAACAAATCAGTAACAAAAAAACAAACAATCCCATCAGAAAGTGGACTAAGGACATGAATAGACAATTCTCAAAAGAAGATATACAAATGGGCCACAGACATATGAAAAAATGCTCAACATCACTAATGATCAGGGAAATGCAAATCAAAACCACAATGCAATACCACCTTACTCCTGCAAGAATGGCCATAATCAAAAAATCAAAAAACAGTAGATGTTGGCGTGGATGCAGTGATCAGGGAACACTTCTACACTGCTGGTGGAAATGTAAACTAGTATAGCCACTATGGAAAACAGTGTGAAGTTTCCTTAAAGAGCTAAAAGTAGAACTACCATTTGATCCAGCAATCCCACTACTGAGTATCTACCCAGAGGAAAAGAAGTTATTATTCAAAAAAAGATACTTGCACACGCATATTTATAGCAGCACAATTCACAATTGCAAAATCATGGAACCAACCCAAATGCCCATCAATGAGTGGATAAAGAAACTGTGGTATATATATATATATATATATATATATATATATATATATATATATACAATGGAATACTATGCAGCCATAAAAAGGAATGAATTAGCAGCATTTGCAGTGACCTGGATGACATTGGAGGCTATTATTCTAAATGATGTAACTCAGGAATGGAAAACCAAATATCTTATGTTCTCACTGATATGTGGGAGCTAAGCTATGAGAACACAAAGGCATAAGAATGATGCAATGGACTTTGGGGACTTGAGGGGAAGAAGGGGAGGCGGGCAGGGGATAAAAGACTACAAATATGGTGCAGTGTATACATGGGTGATGGGTGCACCAAATCTTACAAATCACCACTAAAGAACTTATGTAATCAAATACCACCTGTACCCCAATAACTTATGTTAAAATTAAAAATATATATATAAAATTTTAAAAAAAGAATGTAACCATAGATGCTATGGGGTTTTAAAAGGTAACACAAGGACCAGCCTGGCCAACATGATGAAACCCCGTCTCTACTAAAAATACAAAAATTAGCCAGGCGTTGTGGCAGGCACCTGTAATCCCAGCTGCTCAGGAGACTGAGGCAGGAGAATCACTTGAACTCAGGAGGTGGGGGTTGCAGTGAGCCAAGATTGCGTCACTGCACTCCAGCCTGGGTGATGGAGCAAGACTCCATCTCAAAAAAAAAAAAAGTAATATAAGGATATTATATATTACTTCAAGGTAGTATATTTTGAAATACAGATGAAAAGAACAAAATCCTAGAAATATGTAATTTACCAAACCTGATTCAAGAAGATATGGAAAAGCTGATAGCCTTCTAACTATTAAATCAGTTTAATTAGATCAATTTAAATTCGATAAATTTTCCCACAAAAAAACCACACCAGGTCTAGATGGTTTTCTATATGGGAAAATTTGAATAAATTCTGGATAGATTAAAGAACTGGAATGCAAATGGCAATACCCAAAAACATTTAGGAGATAATATGGAAGATATCTAAATATCTGTATGACTTCAGAATAGATGAGATTTCTCTGTTTTTGTTTGTTTTGTTTTTGTTTTTGTTTTGAGACAGGATCTAACCCTATCACCCAGGCTAAAATGCAGTGGGGTGATCATGGCTCACTGCAACCTCAAACTCCTGGGCTCAAGTGATCCTCCTGCCTCAGCCTCCATAGTAGCTGGGACTACAGGTGCATACCTACCATGCCCAGCTAATTTTTTATTATTTATTTATTTTTATTTTTTTACAGGCGGGATCTCACTATGTTACCCAGGCTGATTTTGAACTCCTAGCCTCAAGCGATCCTCCCACCTTGGCTTCCCAAAGTGCTGGGATTACAGGTGCGAGCCACCACGCCCAGCCTACAGTGGTGATTCCTTAAATAAGATCCAAACTACATTAATATTAAGATCCTCTTCAGCCAGGCATGGTGGCTCACACCTGTAATCCCAGCACTTTGGGGGCTGAGGCGGGAGGATCATGGGTCAGGAGTTCGAGACCAACCTGGCCAAAGTGGTAAAACCCTGTCTCTACTAAAACAAAAATTAACCAGGCATGGTGGCAGACCCCTGTAATCCCAGCTACTCAGGAGGCCGAGGCAGGAGAATCGCTTGAACCTGGGAGTTGGAGGTTGCAGTGAGCCGAGATCATACCACTATACTCCAGCCTGGGCAACAGAGCGAGAGTCTGTCTCAAAAAAAAAAAAAGAAAAGAAAAAAAATTAAGATCAATACAAGATACCTTAAAATAACACAAAAAAGCCTCAAACTGGTAGAAGATATTTGCAACATAAGTAACAGAAAGGAGATTAGTATTCAAAATATACAAAGAACTCCTGGCTGTAGATAAAAAAAAAAAAAAAAAAAAAAAAAAAAAAAAAAGACGAGCAACATAATTTTTTTAAAGTGGACAAAAAAAAAACTTGAACAGAAAAAGAAATATGAATTTTATAAATTTTCAGTAAACATAAAAAGATTGCTTGACCTTATAACTAATCAGAGAAATGCATTTTGAAACCACAGTATGGTATCACTTCACATACCTCTAATTAACAATAACTCAAGTGATAATGAAATTAAGTGTTGGCAAAGATGGGAAACAATTGGAACTCTTCTACAATGGCAGTAGAAGTATAAGTTGGTATAACCAGTTTGAGAAACAATTTGGTATTTTCCAGTAAAGTTGAAGATGCACTCATTCCATTACCTAGCAATCCCATTCCTAGGTAAATATTCTAGAACTAGGAGATTTGCTGGTGAATAATCATAGGAGCAATGTTTTTAATAGTAAGAAATTGGAAAACGTCCAAATACCCGTTAACATAAGAATGCATAAATAAATTATGGCTTATGCATACAGTGAAAATTAACAAACTGCTGCTTCATATGACAACATGGGTGAGTGTCAGGCATTCACGTAAAGTGACAAAGCAAATCTCAGAAATCATACAGTCTGATTCCATTAGTATAAAATTGAAACACCTTAAAAACGAAGCAGTATGTTCTTTAGAGATACAGAAGTATGTGATAAAACTACAAAGAAAAGTGCACTGTAAACACAATTCAGGGTAGTGGTTACCTCTAAGGTGGGAAAGAAGGCAATTGGATCTGGGAAGGTCACATGCAAGCTTGAAGTTCATTGGTGTCACTCTTGTTAAAGTTGATGGTGGCACTGTTTGCATCGTTATTCCTTTAATTTACACATATTTTATAAAGATAATTTTTAATTTATTCAATATTTAATAAAATTTGTTTTATAGGACAGAAAAGATAAGCTTGTAGGTTCAAATCAGAAGTCAAACACTCAAGTAATAAGAGTTACAGAAAAAGAGAACTGAGAAAATATTCTCTCAGAGGGAATCATCAAAGAAATAATAGAAGAACATCTCTTAGGAATAAAGAATGTCAATAGATTGAATGGGCATGCTGAGGCATACAAACATAAAATTTCAGAACACTAGGACACGGAGAATGTTCCAAAGGTACATATAAACTATCAGAAAACAGTATGACCTCAGATAGCAAAAATGAAAGCCAGAAGACAGTGGGACATCATGTTCCAATTTCTGAGGGAAAGTGATATCCAAGCTACAGCCAGACAAATGATAAATTGAATGTGATGTTAGAATAAACACACTTCTAGATAGGCAATATCTCATAAAGTTTACCAGCTCAAGAAACCACTGCAAGATGTATCCCAGCAAAGGGAGGGGAGAACTCATCAGGAAAATGTAGGATCCAGAAATGGGGAATCCAACACAGGATCAAGATAGAGTAGAGCCCTGGAGGCAGCCCTGCTGCAGGCCCAGTGAGCAAATAACACAGATTGGAGTGATGCCTCCAAGAGAAAATGGCACTGATGCACTATCTAATGGGTTAAACCACCTTGAAAGGAATTTTAAAATTTTCGTAGAGAATTTAGAAAAGAATTGGTGAGATATATTTTAAAAGCAAATAAAAAGCAGGTGATTAGTAACTCTCAGAAAACTCAAAGTTAGAATACAAAATGGAACAGTATTTACTGTCTACTATGAACAATATTTATATAATTAATATAAACATTGGATCTTGATTTAACAAGAGATGTGTTATAAATATTGGGTGTAGAAAAAGAAAAAGGACATGCTTCGTGAATTATTTGAGATAGCTTAGTCCTGTTCGTCCATGGTAGCTAACCAATAGCTAATTCTAAAATTGAAAACTTAAGAAATGGCGAGAATAACATACTAGACAGAAATATAAAAAAAGACTACCAAGAGAAACATGTAAAAGATTTGTAAGACGTGGCTTTGGGGAAGCAAACAACAGGATTGGGAGGAAGGGTTAGGCAGCTGCAGTCTTTTATTTTTTAAAATAACATATTTATATAAAAAATTAAGAAATAAATGCAATACTCACTACCTTGTTAGGAGCTTATATTACCCAGGTGTATGCATTTGTCAAAACTCAATGAATGTGCACTTTAAGATTTGTGTATTGCATTGTACATAAATTTTACCAAAGAAAAATCAGTAAGCAAATGTTGAACTCTAGTTAATAATACGTATGCAATGTCTGTAATTTACTTTCAAATTCTTTAAAAAACAAGATGGACCAATGGATGAATAGAAGGATGGAGAGATACGTGATAAAGCAAGTATAGTAACACGTTGATGGTAGAATCTAAAAGGCGGTATACAGGTGTTCACTGTAAAATTCTTTCAATTTGCTATGTTTAAAATGTTTCATAATCAAATGTTGGAACAATTAAAAACATATGCAATGCTCAAAAGAAATTCAACAAAGAACGTCCTGTCTGGTGTACCAGCTAGATACCCTTTCATCTTGAACTGCCCCCTGCTTTCCAGAGCATTCTATAGCCATTTGACCCACAGATGACTGGTCAAATCAAAGAGGGCAGTGATACGTGAAGAGGTGAGGACGGCCTGATATTTCTTGTTGGCATTTATACCAGTTTCCCTACAGGGCATGTGTGTGGTTCAACATTGAATATTTAATCTCTCCTAACAAGATTTGTCTTCTGGCTATGAATATCCCTGTTGTCACATGCTCATCTATCTCTTAGCCAACTGAATTGTAAATTCATCCAAGCTACAGTTTGTAACCTCAAGGGTCACACACTCACTGGTTCGTCAATATCAATTTTGCTTTCATTAACCACAGGAAGAAAGTAGCTCTTTGGAGTAACAGATTTCAGAAAAGTGTAAGATGAATTGTCTGGGGAATCAAATCATACCATTTTCATTACAATGACTCTTAGGGCTTGAAGCCAGTCTGGTCGTTCTGTAGATAAAGAAACTGAGTCAAGAGAGATTAAGTGATGTATCCAGGGTGATACAGCTATTTAGTGTGGTTATCTTTGGGTATTTTCTTCTTTCTGCCCATTTTAAACTATTAAATAAGCTTATAGGATGTGAACTTGAATAAACAACTACCCTTTGCCCAAAGAAATGCTAGATTAAAAAGGAACTGTGAAATTTAAGAGACTACAGCCCTCTCCAGCTTGTTTGTGGGGTGAAGTGGGAGCAGGGGAACATAAGTAACAGAATGCTCCCCCATCCTCAGTTTACAACCTCAATTAAAAGGGTCTTTAATGAAACTACTGAAACATGCTGAATTGTGAATGAACCTTGAGAACAGTATGCTAAGAAGTCAGGTGCAAAAGGCCACATATTGGATGATTTTATTTATATGAAATGTCCAGAATAACTAAATTCATAGACACAGAAAGCAGATTGGTGGTTTCCGGGCGCTGGGAGAGGACAAATGTGGAGTGACTGCTTCAATCGATACAGGCTTCATTTTGGGGTCCTGAAAATGTTTTGGAACTAGATAGAGTTGGTGATTACACAACATTATGAAATGTATTAAATACACTAAATTGTTCACTTTAAAATGGTTCATTTTATATCATGTAAATTTCACTTCAATTTAAAAAAATGTATCTCTAGTGAGAGAGAGAAAGCAAATGTGGCAAACTGTTAGCAATTTGGTAGATCAAGGTATGGGCCATTCAGGAGTTCATGGTGCTAGCCTAGCAACTTTTCTGTTAGGTTGAACATTTTTCAAAATAAAAAGTTGACAAAATGTAAAGTATCTCTAGAAAGCAAGGAAATAATTTCACAAGATTGCTAAATTGACGTCAACACCTGCAGTCTAAAATTCATACAGTTCAATATGTGTCATTTGATCACTGGCATGTCAAATATAGAACAGCTATGACTTTGCTGGCCAGTAAATTATCTAGCAGTGAAAATCACTTTTTAGGAGAGTTGCAATCAAACATTGTTTAACATCGGAGTCTATTAAGATGCAAATTCCTGAACAACAGTGTCTAAGAAAAGTACATTGGGTCACTCTGAACAGGTGGTATGAACTTTTGATTTAACTGAAAGATCCGAGCTTTTTACGGTCTTTGTCACCATCGAATGAATCTTATATCTGCTAATGACTAAAAGCAAGCAGGGATGAGCTGCCCATGTCACAAGAGAAACATTAGGAGCCCAGGTGACCATCCTGACCCTTGCATAGAGTGTGCTGCAACTCCAGCAGATGTGTAAAGATAACACCACATCCTGGAACCTCATAATGACGAAGACAGGACAGCTTGTCTGCTTCCATCACACAAGGTGTCAGACAGAGTTCACTGTCAGACAGAGCCTCCCTGGTTCTTTATGGGCCCATCACCTAGTTGTAAATTCCTCATCCAACAATCTCTGAGGCTTGAGACAACAAATGAACCTGTCTACACAGGGCGAGAGATTACTTGTTTCTTTAACATGCATTTTAAAAAGTATACAACAACATGTAACATTGCACAGCAATTTGAATGTAATTAAAACTACTGAACCAAACACTTAAAAATGGTTAAGATGGTAAATTTAATGTTATGTGTTTTTCTTACCACAGTAAAAAAGACATTAGGCTCAAGTTTTATTCTTAATGCAGCAAACCTGAGAATTATCTTCCTTTAGTCTAAAAATGAGGTACATTGCCAACCTTTAAATCTCGGTGTGACTTAATACACTCCTGATGAAATACAATCTGCTCCTACAAAGGGGGAAAAACCCCTAGAAAAACAGTCAGAGCCCTGCATAAATCTTAGCTGGGCAAGAAAAATGAACATAAGAACAGATTAGTGGCAGAAGGACATTAAAAATAGAAAAGAACTATTGATTTGAAGGTGTTACCTCAAGAGATAAGTACCAAGAAATATTGGAGTGCAGTGGTCTCCATAATGTGAACTAATCTATTCTCCGTTAGGGTTGACTCATGCTTTTGAGATGCAATTTATTGCTTGTCTCAACACTGCTTTGGGATTTAACAAATCATTAAAGGGAATGGGAGTTTCCGTTTATAAATATAGCTTTTGTAGGGTGACAAATACAAGAATGCTCTACTAAAAAAACTGAGGTCTTTTTTTCGTGCAATGTTGCGTTTTCCCAGAAGTTTGATCAAGCACATAAGAAGAAATCCATGTTCAACCAACAAAGGCTAATAAGAAGAACTCTAATATTCATCTCTTACAAGAAAATCATCATTGAGGCTCTTGAGCACTTGAAATGTGGCTAGATTTCAAAATTTAGTATGAAAAATGTAAAATATTTCATTAGTAATTTTAATATTGATCATATGTTAAAATGGTAATACTTTGGATCATCAGATTCAATAAAATATATTATTGAAATTAAGTTTGTTTCTTTTTACTATTTTTTTTTCTTTTGATGGAGTCTCACTCTGTCACCCAGCCCCCAGGCTAGAGTGCAGTAGTACGATCTCAGCTCACTGCAACCTCTGCCTCCTGGATTCAAGTGATTCTCCTGTCTCAGCCTCCCAAGTAGCTGGGACTACAGGCGTGTGCCACCATGCCCAGCTCTAATTTTGGATTTTTAGTAGAGACGGGGTTTCACCATGTTGGTCAGGCTGGTCTCGAACTCCTGACCTCAAGTGATCCACCCACCTTGGCCTCCCAAAGTGCTGGGATTACAGGCGTGAGCCACCACGTCCTGCCTCTTTTTACTTTTTTAATGTGGCTACTAGAAAACTTAAAATTACAAATGTGTTAGCATCATATTTCTAATGGATAGCATTGTAAAGGCCATTTGAGTTTTCTAGCCCACTTTCTTTCTTCAAATGAAAACATACACACATGTAGATAATCTGATTATCAAAATAATATATGTTCTCTTTTTAAAAGTAGATTATGTAAAAACCACCAGGAAAGAAAAATACCCAGATATGCACATTCTTTTCTCTAGAATTAAAACATCTCTTTAAGCATGACTTTTATGAACATACCACAATTTATATTAAACATTCCCCTGGTAAATGAATCTATACAAAATAGTTTTGGGCATCGGAGGTAATGGAGACAGTTCACTTGAAAATTGCTTTTGTTCCTCAGAAACTTGTTTCCTAATAGATTTATTTTCCATTTAGATTAAGAAATGCAAAAATGTAAGTCACTGTACTTAGTTCTGCAAAGCTCAAGGATGGCTTGGAAATGACTGTGTCAGTTACACCGTGAAAAGTGATCTCTAGCTTAAAAATTGCCAAGGATTGGAGAAAAATTACACTGGCCATCAGCATATTGATAGGACTGAGCTGAAGAAGCAGAAATTTTAAATAACATTGGACTTGGTAAAATGGTGGCTGAGATATTTTTTTAAATGCAGGAAATATGATTTTAAAAAATCAATTTTTGCCAGTTTTAATACAATAGTGTAATCTATGTAACAGATGGTTAGAACAGAAGTTCCTCTGCCTCAGTTTCAGCTGAAGTGTTAATACCACAGATACCAGACACCAAAGTGAACAGGAAGCAAACAAACTTCAATGGGTAGAAATTACAGGAGAAACGTTCAACTCTGGGCCTCTCAACCGGGCATCAAAGCATCAAAAGAGGTCAGGGCATGGAGAAGGGAGGGGACTGTGAAGAGTTTCTTTGGAAAGAACTATTGCTGTGCTTCAAGGATGGAAGGACCACAGCCTCCTTCACTTTCAGCGCTGTGAGGGAGATTTCTGGAAGGCTGCTTGGGAGTTCTGGAAAGTGTTTCCTGCAGAGATGCGGAGAAGCAGTGCCTAACTCACACCTAAGGAAGCTGAGGTGGAGGGCGGGGGCTCCGGGCATCTAGAACACTGTGGAAGGGTTGATCAATTGCTCTGGGGGCTGGGTAAGGAAAGGGCTACTGTGTCAAATGGGCTCGAAATCCAGACTTTGTCAAGTCAAAGGATATAGGAGTGCCCCTCGGGGATCAGGTGAGGGTCTTGTAGCTCATCTTGGGGTCTGTCCATCGGGGGATCCCCTAGAGGGAAGAGAGCAGCTTTTTCAGGTTTCTGGTGGAAAGAATTAAACAGATTCCTTCAGCTGTTGTAGAGACTGGCTGTTGCCCTCCTTTTAACCAAATGATTTGTAAAATCTTTGTCCCAAGTCATTCATATATATGATATAACCAATCTATTGAGCAAGACTGACTGCAGTTGGAATGTTTATTACACTACTTTTCCCAGTCCCCAGGGCACAAAAGCTCTTCTCTCCTTGGACCCCCTGTCCAGTCAGTCCTCTTGTGTGTTTCCACCTGCCTGATCTTTACTGCATCTGTGCCCTTCAATAGCTTTCCCCAACCTGGTGCTCCAAATCCGCCTGCAACCCTTTCACCCGAACTGTTACCCAATGCTCCTTTCTTGCTGCTCTGCTTCTACTCAGCACCCCACCACCCCAATACATCCAACATTCCACCACCAGATTCCCTTTCCTAAGTGGTGTGGTGCTCCTGCTCTAAAACCTTAAATGCAGTGACCTGGAATCCCAGGGTAGGTAGAAGACATGGTGTCAGGGCAGGGGGAGGGGGGTTGACAAGACAGGGTGCAGATTGGAGTTGGGGGGACTTTATACATACACCTTTCCTGAGAGATCCTTCTGCACATCACCTCCTCTCCATCTCTCTCTCCCCTCCACCTAGAGAATTGTTGCATCTAACGAGAGTATTACCAACGGGGATATGTTGTCTATATGACTGATGGAGAGGCAGAGTTAACCAAGGCTGTATTCACTAAAGGTAGCATTGGTTCTGTACCAAATAAACCTTGAATACTCAGTAGATTTGTTTATCACTGACATCATAGCCTAATGTTGTGCAGGCTCCTAGAAGGTTTTTCAGGGACCCAGAGGCCTTCCACATTCAGGTTCTGCTCTCCTCATCTGCAAAATGGTTCAGTGATAATATTCTTGTGAAGGGTCGCCATAATGATTCCATCTGTGAAGGTAGGTCAAGGACTCAGCACGTTGCTCGATGCATAGGAGGTGGTAGTGTATATTTCTTTCTCCCTGCTCTTTGTTAGGCGTTTCTCTGATAGATCAGGGTAAACTTTATTGCTAACCTGTCTATGCACCATACCAAGCTTGCTCTGGTCATTTTGTAACATGAAGTTAACCTTCAGTTTCTTTTTATCACCCCATTAAGTTTTATTCTCCTACTTCTAGCCTACCCTATATCACACTCCCAGGGCAAGGAGGTCCTTGTTCTCAACCACTGAAGTGGGAAAAGCTCTGATCCCTTCACTAACTCCTACCATCCAATATTTCCAATTTCCCCTCACTCTGACTCTAACTCCCCCATGAGCTGAGATGTGAGAAGACTAAGATGTTATTCTTCCACAAGTAGGATCTGTATCACTGGGTGATTTCTAAAGACAGAAATTTCTCAAGACCCAATAGAAGGAAAAGTCTTTATTGGGAGGATTTCAGGCATGAAAATGGGTGAAAAGAGGAGTTTTGTTTTTTTTTTTTTTGAAAGGGGATATCTGCAAGGTGGGTAGATGCCAGCTCTGCCTCTCCTTCCCTGTATGCCAAAAAGGTAGTGTAATTAACTCTTTCTCATGGTAAAATCACTTGGTTTTGAACCTAAGAATGCTACAGAAGAAATGCAATTTTTTAAAGGAGCAGAGAATTTTGAGGGCATGTCTTCCAGGTATACTTAGGTAGGTATCATTCATTCAATCATTAATTCATTCATGTGTCCATTGCTAATCTTGTGGCAGTTTACAGAGACAATCACAAATTCTTGACATTCCTCTCATAAAGTGGTAGCATCCAATTCTCCCCTTCCACCATCTTTAATCTGGGCTAGCCTTACCTGAAAGCAATAGAATGTGGCAGAAGTGATGCTATGTGACTTCCACAACCTTATGGGAAGAAACCCTCAAAGCTTCTGCCTAAGTCTCTTTGAATATTGCTCTCCAGCTGCCTCCCTCTTGGGACTTAGCAACCAGGCTGTGAAAAGCCCAGGCCACAAGGAGAGGCAGGTGTAGGTGTCCCAGTGGACAGCCCTAGCTGAACTCCCAGCCAACAGCCAGGATCAACAACTCGACTTGTGTATTAGTCTGTTTTCATGGAGCTGATAAAGACATATCTGAGACTAGGTAATTTACAAAGAAAAAGACGTTTAAGGGACTCACAGTTCCACGTGGCTGGGGAGGCCTCACAATCATGGCAGAAGGCAAAAGGCACACCTTAGGATCTTATGTGGTGGCAGACAAGAGAGAATTAAGAACTAAGCAAAAGGGGCTTCCCCTTATAAAACCATCAGATCTCGTGAGACTTATACACTACCACGAGAACAGTATGGGGGAAATCACCTCCATGATTCAGTTATTTCCCACCAGGTGCCTCCCACAACACATGGGAATTATGGGAGCTACAATTCAAGATGAGATCTGGGAGGGGACACAGACAAACCATATCAATTTGCAAGCCAGCCATCGTGGATGTCCAGCCTAGCTGAGATTCTGCTGACTGTAGGTACGGAAGACGTCTGACTGCGATCATGTACTAGACCTCAGTGAGTGTTCAGCTGAGCCTTCCCTGAATTCCTGACCCACAAAATGGTGAGCAAATGATTATGTTAAGCCCCTAAGTCTGGGGGTAATTTGTTTTGCAGTAATCGATAACTAGAGTATGTATCATGTTTTTAAAAAATATTCTGGCCTTTTAAAAAAGCTCAGAAGGTTTATTTTTAGCAAAAGCTAAAAGGTTCCTCACCTGATAAAATGCCCTTAATACTCTCAAAATTTTCTTTCTCAAGAGAAAGAGAAGAGGCAGGTTTCAGTGGATCTTCCAAAAACGTAGTCCTTGATTTCAAATTTTTACCTTCTTTCCAGTGTCTCAAAGCAATGACTATGAAATAACTCACCCTCATATTCTCTAACACACAACTCGAAATCATATTTTGGGGGAAAGAAGGGAACACCTAACATCAACTAAATGAAATGTTGTTTGAATATCTTAGCAAAACATGTTGCAAGAGAAGTAAATTAGCTTTTTACTGAGCCACCCACCTGAAGTGTTACATTTTTGACACATTTTGAACATACCTGACCTGTGATGAAGCAGATTATGTGTTGCCAGCAGAGAACTTTCTGTAAGAATAAGAATTTTCCAGATCAATGGGGCCTAGAAGTTGTATATAACAATCATGGAAGCAAAACAGGAGAAAATATAGCATCTTTTGAAGTCTCATGGTCCACGTTATTTACAATTGGCTGCTGAAGTGCCTTCTGAAAATGTTCTTTATTTTACATTTGTTGGCCCAAGGCAAAAGATATTGTCAAAATAGAGAGAGTTCAAGAAAAGGAAAGAAAAGAATGAAAATGTAGCAGTAGCAGAAATTGTTATGCTAGAGAAACAAGTATTGAAATAATTTGCCCAAAATGCAGCCCATTTAAATGTGAGAATTTCCTAACATGGGTCCCATACTCTGCCCTAACTAAGAGATGTGATTTCTCACGTCACTTCTAATACAAAGATGTAGATTCAGAAATCTGACTTAAACCATTAAAACTATAGGTATCTTCATGTAGTCACTCTACATTTATTGTCAGACGTCGTGCAAGAGGCAAGCACAATCTCTGTCCTCAAAACCATATAATACAATGGGCCGGGGGAGCAGGTTTCAAAAAATAATTTAAATGAGTTTAATATGTATAAAATCCTTACAGCATTGTCAGGTACATATTGAGTGCCATGTAACTGCCAGGTGAGGTGGCTCACACCTATAATCCCAACGACTTGAGTAAAGTACCTGTTCAAATGTTTTGACAGTTTTTAAATTAGATTGCTTGTCTTCTTATCAAGTTATGAGAGTTCTTCAAATGTTTTATATGTAAGTCTATTGTCAGGTATATGTTTTGCAAATATCTTCTCACAGTCTGTGGCTTGCCTTTTCCTATTTGTAGCTGCCTTTTAAATAACAGTTTTTCATTTGATTAAGTCCAATTTATCAAAATATTGTAATTCTAATGCCCTATTAAGAAGTCTTGCTGGGCGCAGTAACTCACACTTATAATCTCAGCCCTTTAGGAGGCTGAGGTGGGAGGATCCCTTGAAGCCAGGAATTTGAGAGCAGCCTGGGCAACATAGCGAGACCCCATCTCCACAAAATATTTTTTAAAAATAGCCAGGCATAATGGTGCATGTCTGTAGTCCTAGCTACTTGGGAGGCTGAGACAGGAGGACCACTTGAGTCCAGGAGTTTGAGGCTGCAGTGAGTCATGATGGTGCCACTGCACTCAAACCTGGCCGACAGAGCAAGATTCTGCATCTTTTTTTTAAAAAAAAGTGCCCATGTAACACCTAAGTAAATAAATATCCATCCATTTATTTATTCAACAAATATTTGTTGATCACCTTTTACATGACAGGCACCATACTAGGTGCTGGGGATAGTGGTGAAGAAAGAGCTCACATCCAGAGGAGAGGACAGATGTTGAACAAGCAGCAAGCAGGGGCATCCTGGGAGCATTCTCAGGATGGCTGGGAAGCAAGAGAAGGCTGCTAGTCCCAGGTGGCCAAAAAATAGGCCAAGCCAGTCCCAGCCTGGATGGACTCAGGGGCATGCCTGCTGGCCATGTAACAAACAGAGTAGTTTGCCCCGAGCCAAAATCAAAATCTAGTATATAAAATCAAACTCAGGACAGGCTTGAGGGCCAGCAGGGCAATCAAGATCTTCTCCCCAAATTCCATAGTGAATCAGAGAGAAAGTCCAAGTACAGAGGTAAGCACTGGACTTCATGCGTTGGATCACACATGAGAGAGCAAGTGGACCGTGTAGTTGAAATGGAAGACTAGGCTTAGTGTTTGATAATCTGGAACTTGGAGCCTGGAAGTGGGATCTACCGCCCAGGCAGGAACCCAGGGCACAAACGGGTCTGAACATGTTGGAGCTCAAGGCAACTAATCATTTGGTGAGCTTCAGATGATAGTCTTTCAACATCGATGCAACAGTTTTTTAGTTGGGGACCCGAGCTGGCACCCAGATCATTTTTTTCATTCTACTGTGTACTTGGCTGGAGTGGGACCAGTTTGTCTCGATGGTTATGTAAATAGTCACATGTGAGTCTGAGTTAAATGGTAACACCAATTTCCACTGGGGATGTTGTTGTCCTTATAGATTGGTGCTCAGAGCACTTACCCACTTAGCCTACCTTTTAACCTGGCTCTGAGCATAAAAGATCCCAAAATGAGGGTGTCTGCTGAGGGCCCTGGTGTGAATGGCCAAGGACTGTTTTGTGTGTGTCTGTGTGTGTCTGTGTGTGTGTGTGCGTGTGTGCATCCTCCTGAACAGGGTAGATTCTGTAAGGTTTGGAAATACTGCAGAGTAATTGGTTCTATGGCAATTGTCTAAGTTTTCCCACTTGGGAGAGAATTTAGAGCTCAGTAATTTTTATATGGCCTTTTCCCTTTTTCTTCAAACCCCAGACCCTGGATTTAGGAGTGTGCAGATGTGGTAAGGAGCAGGTCTCTGTTCCTTCATGGCTATGAGGCTCGGGGTAGGTGACTTAACCCTGTCAAATGGTAGTTTCCTGATCTGTAAAATGGGGATAACTCTTCAGATGATATATTTAACTCTTAAAATGATTGTGAAGATAAAACAACATATAGAGAGCATTTAATGTGATTCCTGGCTTGTAGAAAGCACTGAATAAATGGAAGCTATGACTGGTCAAAGTCCTAAGTCGAGGCCAGGAGCAGCCAGATGCCACCCAGCACTAGGGCGATCTTTTCACAATATCATAGGCAAAGTCTCTAAGTAGAGAGTTAAAATATTGACTAGGCTGTAGATGTCACTAAATGTAAGCCACTTAAAATGGCCCATCATTTGCTACTTTATAAGGTGCTCAAGAGCTAGTCAGTTTTCTTCTGGACAGACAGCCTTTCCTAATCTTAAAATAGTCAGAATGACTTTGTGGATCAAAGCTGATCTGGCTTAAAATCCTGAGCATTTCTTATTTCTACGTAAATTAATAATTCAAGACAAAATGTCTAAATAACAAACTTCCATTTTGCTAACAACAAGAGTCCGCTAATGGATGCCTCTAAACTTAGCAAGCACTCCCGATGTATCCTCGGTGGGTTTTTGTCCTTTGTCTCATAATGCATGCTGGTGGCGAGGCATTGGCAGCATCAATGGTGTCAGATGCAACCAGGCAGCAGTCCAGGACCAACTTCTTCCTGGGCCGTAGATTCTAACACTATGATAGTGGACTTCTCATCCATTAATTATCGATGAAAAAGTAAAGCGGAAGAGTGATGTGTTCTGACATCAACAGTTTCAAACAGCCTGATGAGACATACTAGGATACCTTCCAATATTGATGATCTCAACTGCTGATGGGAGTAACCGAAGAAAATATTCAGCACAGCTGAGATAGCTCAACAGTTCTTTCCTGAACTACTTATGAATCCTGAAACTGGAGTTCACTTGGAGTTTATTGGTTTGTTGTTTTGTTTTGTTTTTTAAAAAAAATCAAAATGGGAAATGCTTCTGATTCTCTCAATGCAGGAAGTTTTTCTCCCACTGCCTGACTTCATCAGGTTTCATTAGGCTTGTCCATTGAAGTGTGTGTTTTGATTCATTATTAGACGAATTACTAGGCTTTCATTTTCAAATCTGAAGGAAAAAAAAGGTAAGTAACTGTATATGTCTTACAAACTGGTTGCCCTTCCCTTCCTCCTCCTGCAAACACTACTCCAAGCATGGCTATTCGGGAGAGTCTCAGGAACATGTCTGTCCTGCTGTCACCCACTTGTGGGGCAAAACCATTTGAAATGCAAAGGTTTTGCCTGTGCCTGGGTGTTAGCAGCACGTTCCAGCTGGTCTGCAAGGTAGACAAGCAAGGCACATACCCACTGAAGGCAGGAAGGTGAGAGGGAGCTGGAGAGAGCCCAAAATGGTTTAAATGCAAAATGAAGAGGTTTAGAATGTCAAGTTTTAAGATCAGGACCAGCAGCAAATACAACTTGAAACTCTTGCTCCCAGATCTTGTAGCAGGCAGCATTATATGGCCATAGCCAACAGGATACAGGACCAAAATATATAAGAAGGGCAGAGTGAGAGCGGCCGCTTTATGCTCACTGTTATCTAGAGGGCGTGGCCTCACTCTCCAGATCAGCCCGTGGGAAGACAGTGGATATGGCTTCCTTTCCCTTCATTGTAACTATTGAAAATACATTCTGTAACCTGGGCTGGCTACATAGTTTTCAGGGCCTGGTGCAAAATGAAAATGGAGGACCCCTTGTCCACAAAGCAGGATTAGATGTGAGGCTGAGGTGGGAGGATTGCTGGAGGCCAGGACTTAGAGGTTGCAGTGGGCTATGATCATGCCACTCCACTCCAGCCGGGGCAACATAATAAGACTCTGTCTCTTAATGCTGCTAAATGTACTCAATATGTACTCAAATATCAAATGTTTCCTTTCCTCTATGCTCACTCTCTCTCTCCCTCTCTCTCTGTCATGGTGTATTTAGTTCTGACTTAGTGTCATACTAAATCCTCACAGGCACTTGGGGTCCCATCCTGTGATGTGGTCCACATGGTCCACTGCCTGTCAAGTTTCTCCTCCCACCAGCCACTGGACCAGTGTGTATGTGGTGCCCTGGCCCCAGGGGAAGTCAATACCCCCTTCCTACGGCCCACTGCCCCCACCCATGGCAGATGGCCAACCCTCAATAAATTGCAACCTCAGTACCTGAACTGGGGTGGGTTAGAGGCTCGCACCTACCAAGTGGCCCACAGAGCCCACCATAGTGCTGCCAGCCCAGAGCAGGGACAGCTGTGGCTATGTCTGACCAGAGGCTCCAGGTGGCACCCTGACATTCCTGGCACTTATGCCTGGTACAGCATGGGTCTCCAACTCTTTCCCCCAGCTCCCTACCCCACCCTACCCACAGCACTCAATCCCCTCCCCACAATGCTACCTGGACACTGCCCCAGGTAGATGGTGGCAGAGGTCAGTCACAGGGCAGAGAGGAGACAGCCAGGTAGGGCTGGGGCTTCAATGGGTAGGGGAGAAGGGGTGGCCAAGAACCCACTGGGAGAGGTTGCAGCAGCAGAAGGTGACCCCAAGGTGGGTCAGGCTCCAAGCTCCCCCCAGCTCTTGCTCCATTGTCCCATCCCATGGGGCTTCACTTACAAAACACAAATGCGAAGAAAAAATAATAAAGAATTTCAATACAATAACAATTGAGCATTAAACTGTAGACAGGGCTTTTCTGAGCACAGGGCCCTGTGTCACTACACTGGTTAGACACCTGTGAAGCCGCCCATGCTGTAGTCTCCAAAAATGTTCCCAAAGAAAGCTTTCCAGGGGTGACACTAACCAGCAGAATTTTAAAAGTCTGCACGCTCCAAATTCTTACTTTCAGCCCCAAACTCAACCCCTATTAACCTGGCAAGATTTAAGGGAAGAAATCATCCACTAACAAACTCTTAGATGTTTTGAGTACTCTTCACACAGGATTTTCTAGACCCTAATTAACCCATTTTCACAGGCCTTTCAAATGGGGAGCTTTGGGCTTTGATTGCATTTGTTCATAGAAAGTTTTGACAACACGAAGCTTCCAGTTCATCTGTCGGTTTCTCAGTCCAGTATTGTGAGGCAGGGGTGGCACCAGAACCCTGGAGGCTGCTGCTTTGACTTCTGTCCATATCCACTAAATTCCCTCTTAACCAACTGGGTCTCAGCCAGAGCCCCTGACAAGTTCTCTAACACCACCTCTTTGTCATCAATTAAAGACATTTTCAAAGCACTGATAGAATTCTGTGATAAGTAAATTATTAAATAAATAAGCCCAACATTGTTTACCAACTGGCTGACTCTTCTGTCTGCACTTGGCGGTCCACTGCCCCAGCTTTCAAAGACAATGAACTTGACAGAAAGAGAACCTGTATCATTTGTGAAATCCAACATCACATTGCATAAAGTGCATTTGATACACTGTTAGGACAGAATAAATTCATTTCCTGCCTTGTAAGTCATTGAGTTTAGCAATATTATACTTATTTTCCTATTTGTTTAATTAACATCAATGTGGTAATGAGATGCCTGATACTATTTTGCAAAATTACCGCAGAAGTTGTTTCCCTAAAACACTTCCCTTGTATACAGGGTGTCCTCCTTCGTTTATATCATGGTTCAGATGGGAAGGGGTCATAAAGCCTCTGGAGGTTATGTGCACATATGATGTTTTTCTGTCATTGTGTGTGTGACCCAGATGCAGCCACCTGGAAAACCTGACTCCCAGTCCGGAGCTCTTTGTGACATTACAGAGGTGAGCCATGGAGTCGGGCAGCTCCTTATCATCCACCGCTTCATTCATCTGCCCATCCATGTGTCCATCTGTCCATCCTAGATGCACAGGCAAGAAGGTGAAGATGTTGGCTGACATTTCTTCAGGGTCTAAATCCTAGAAGGAGGAGGCACAACCACCCTTGCTGCAGCCTGGAAAGGAGCTGGTCCTGGAACTGATGTTTTCTTCTGCAAGCCCCTCTCCCCCAGTAAAAATCCTTTCTGATCACATTAGGTCCTCTTTTCTGGGACGTAACTTCCTTTATCAAGTCCTCAGAACACTGTAGTCCATATTTAATGGCTCATCCATTAAAACGAGCTTTGTGGTTGGACAGGATGGGTACATGTTCCTTTCTAGAACTTTGGAGTTTGTCTTGCTTCCTCCTGGTTAGATTCAGGTTGTGTATTCTTTGCTGGAAAACTGTGCTGCTGGCGTGCCTTTTCTAAGGTATCATATCTGGAGGTATGTGATGTCCATCTGCTCCTCATGGGGGAGATTAATTGAGATCACCCAAAGTGTTGTCCAATTTCTCCATTTTAATGTCACTGGATCCCTCTTCCTTGCATCTAATTTACACTCTGTGAGGAGACACTTTGAATTCATGCAAATATCCTGCTTTTCATAAAAATGTCCTAACTTTATAGTTCATTGATGATTCTTGCTCAAGCCAATTTTTACCATGAAGTTTACAAAATGATGATTTTTTTGGCCGAGCATGGTGGCTCATGCCTGTAATCCCAACACTTTGTGGTGGTGCACGCCTATAATCCCAGTGACTTGGGAGGCTGAGAGGGTGGGAGGGATCACCTGAGCTCAGGAGGTCAAGGCTGCAGTGAGCCGTGATCATGCCACTGCACTCCAGCTTGGGTGACAGAGTGAAACACCCTGCCTCAAACAAAGAAAAAAAAAAAAAGATGATTTTTCTGATTCTAACACCCTGTACACCTTGACCTTCTGGCTCTTGACATTCAACTATAAGTAGAAGAAGCTTTTCCCCTCTGTCCTATTTCTGCACCTATACGTGTCTGTCTGTCTATCTGACTAGTATGAACTCGCGAATTGTCCCAGATTTAGCCAGCAGTAGCCTCTTCAAGCTGGTTCCTGAATCTTTGTGACAGACCACCGTCATGTTTTTGAGCACTTCCTTACTTTCTGACATAACAGAATACTCCAGGATTATCTTGTACCTACCCTATCCCAGCCCTGGGCTCGACTATTTTTCCTAGGAGCACCATTTTAATGGTGAATGGTATTAGATACCAAGATCTCAATGCTACTTGTATTCATTCTATTGGTGCTTCTTGGCCCTTTCATTGGAAAGAGTTAAAAGATATATGCACGTATATATACACACACATGCCTACACATGTACACATATATAGTGTGTATGTAAACATGCATGTAGACATATATGTGCACATTTCAGAAATCATGAGTTTACACTGATACCTCCAATTTCAGCTTATCTCCACAGGATTATTTCTTGCCTCCCCCATTTCATATTTTTATGTCCCTTCATCCACAGTGAGAATGCTGGCTCTCAATGACATCAACACATTTACGCATTTGTTCAGTCCTGTAATAGCTCTAAAATAGTTTCAGCATTATTTCACTCATCCTACAACAGACAGCTCTACAAAATGACTTTGGAATTTGTTGTGATTCTCCCCTCACCTCTCACTCTACCCTGTCTGACACCGAGAGTTTATAGTCAAATGTTGTATTCTTAAATTACTTGGGTTAGTGCTCTCTTTGCTTTCTTTATTTCCCTCCTGTACAATTATGATGTTCATTTGATACACAGTGTGATTATGATGTTCATTTGATATACAGTGTGATTATGATGTTCATTTGATGTTCATTGATACACAGTAGTTTGTTTCCATTTGCTTTCATTTTAGTTTTTTTCCTTTCCCATTCTTATGGGTTTAATTTAATTTGTCAAACATGTAGAGTATTAGCTTGCTTTCAAAAGCTAAAACTACACCAAAAGCTACATTCAGAGAAGTGTCACTCCCTCCTGTATCCCTTCCACTCACTTCCTGCTTGCAGGATACCAACTGCAAAGTTTTCTAATTTATCCCTCTTGTGTTTCTTTCTGTAAAAATAAGCAGAAATATGTATGTTTTCTTTCTTACACAAAACTAGCAACCTATATATGCTTTTTCATGTTCTTTTTTTCAATACTAGCTCCCAGAAATCACTCTGTATCAGTTCATAGAGATCTTTTGCATCCTTTATCAGAGCTGCATGGTATTCCATTGCGTACGTGCCACTCTCCTATGGTTGGGTATTAATACTGTTTCCAATATTTTGCAATTGCAAATAAAGCTGCAATAAATAACAGATTGATAAACTTTAAAAAAACTCATGTCAAGCTCCTTAGAGAGGGAAAAGGGGGATAAAGACAACTGATAAGACCAGTAGATATAAAAGCCAACTTCCTCGGGCTAGCTTGACCCACCGCATTGCACAAACAGACCTTTCCAAGAAGTAAGCAAGGTCCTAACTGTGGTCTTGTCTTTCTCATGGTGATGGGGGATGCTTTTTACAGTTTTATAGAACTATAAAAAGGAACACCTGGGATCTCATTTGTCTCATTCCTGGATGCCTGCCTGCCCGGCATCAGTCAACTTGCCCCTCATCTTTTCTTGAAATGAGTACAATGGCACATAGCAAACCCAAAGACGAGGGTGGCGCAAGGCTGCTCATACGTGTGTGAGCAGACTGGACAAGCTTGATTGGCATTTATTATACGTTGGGTACACCTAGGAAGAAGGAGAGTAAAAGGCACTATGTGGTCCTGTTGAGAAAATAAATTCCACTAGGATATCCTTCTTGCAGACTGGAGTAGATTATATTTCTTTTTGCCAAACATTCCAGTGACCCTCCTCATGGGAGGGTTGGACTTCCCTGCCCTGTGGAACTCAGGAGTGGCTGTGTATCTTGCTTTAGTCAATACATGTAGACAGAAATAATGTATATCATTTCAGAGCAGAAGCTTCAGGATCTGCTCTGGGTTCACGATGTCTCTTATTTTCCTTTGCCTGGAGACCAATAACTTCCTAGACAGAGGCTGTTTCAGAGGCTTCACAAAAGAAGGAAAAGGGATGTGCATGAAAATATGCTGAACATCAGTCAGCAGGAAAATGCAAATTCAAACCATAGTGAGATACCACTTCACACCCACTAGAATGGCTAAACTGTAAAAAGACTGACTAGTTAGCAAGGATGTGAAGCAGTGGAAACTTTGATATGCTGCTGGTGGGGATGTAAAATGGTACAACCACTTTTGAGAACAGTTGGTCAATTTCTTTGTCTTATAAAAATAAACATACACCAACCACGTGACCAGCCATTCCACTCTTAGGTATCTACCCAAAATAAATGTAAATTTATGTCTACAAGACTGGTGGAGGAATGTTTGTAACATTTTTTCATAGTAACCCAAACTGAAAACAACTCAAATGTCCATCAACAAGTGAATAAAGAAACTGCGATATATTTGTACTGTGGAGTACCCTTCAGCAAGAAAAAGAAATAGACAACTAGTACATACAATAGCATAAATCATTGTCAAAAAAACCTCGAGTCTAAAAAACCAGATACTAGAATATATACTACATCATTTCATTTCCACAAAGTTCTAGAACGGGTAAAACTGATCTATAGTGATAGAAATCAGATCAATGGTGGCCCCAGGCCGGGAGAGGAACTGACTGGAAAGGGGGACTCAGGAACTTTGTGTGATGATGGAAATACTTTATATCTTGATTGGGGTGGTGGTTACACTGGTGCATACAGTTGTCCAGATTCATAAGATCTGTTATTATATTATATGTAAAAACAAGAAATAAACAAAAACCAACACTAGAGTCTCTTCCTCCAGTCTGGGTCCCAAAGTGAAAGTGATGTACAGCAAAACCAGTGAGGAGTAAATCTTTGTCCACGTAAGCCACTGAGATTGTGGGGTCATTTGTGATTGCAGCATAACCCAGCCCATCCTGATTGATACAGGGACTCGTCCCACTGGCACATTCAAGGATCTGAGAAGTTTTTCAGTAAAGAATCCTGCTTGGGCTGGGCGCAGTGGCTCACGCCTGTAATCCCAGCACTTTAGGAGGCTGAGGCAGACGAATCACTTGAGGTCAGGAGTTCGAGACCAGCCTGGCCAACATGGTGAAACCCTGTCTCTACTAAAAAATACAAAACTTAGCCGGGCATGGTGGCGTGCGCCTATAGTACCAGCTATTTGGGAGGCTGAGGCAGGAGAATCACTTGAACCCGGGAGGTGGAGGTTGCAGTGAGCCGAGATTGTGCCACTGCACTCCAGCCTTGACAACAAAGCGAGACTCTGTCTTGAAAGAAAAAAAAAAAGAAACCTGCTTGACATTATATATATATATCTGGTATTTCTCAAACTATTTTGACAATCTATTCTTTATATAGCGCACCTTTAATATATTCTGAAAGTAGCTTCATGAAACACAATCTGTTTAATGTTTAAGGAGATTGGGGAGCACATCCTTTTTTAGAATAATTAAAATATTCCCAAACGTTAGCAGTCTGGGATAATGATAGCACATTCACATTTATGCCGAAATTATGAGGACCCCTAGCCCATTGCACCTCACCCCCCGACACACACACAAAAAAACCCTCCTCTAATGTCCCTGGGACTTCTCAGGGCAAGTGTCTTATAGGTATTCGAGAAAGGACTTGCTCACATTCTTCTGAGCTATTTTGCTGTCAGGCTCCCTAGCTCCTGACAGTTGCTGGATAGGTACCTGTTTCTTGCCATTCTCTATTAGTGGCCACCCCAAGGCCCAGGGTGCCAGTGCTATGTGGTGGTCTGTGGCAGAGTAGGGATGGGGGGCATGACCCCTCTTGGGCCCAGCATGTCAGAGAGTCTTTGATGAGTGGAGTTCCTCAGCGTTAGGTCCTGACTTCTTTCTAGAGTCTCAGAACCTTCATCAGATCAGACATGGGGTAGACACCAGGCCTAGAATCAATCTCCCCTCTCCCTTCTCTCCAGGTATTTTTCCTCCTCTTTTCACCTTCAAGAGAAAAGCACCTGAAATCAACTCAGGCAAGACCAGGGCTGCAGGAATGCCCAACTGGGTGATTCTGCTGACAGACTGCCTCCTGGTTCGGAACTCAGCTGGGACACCTTCCTTCATGAGGATCCTTCATGACCCCTCTAAAGCTCCTCGGTGACTCCAGTCTGCAGTAGCGGTGGAAGTTGGGAACCTCAATTCTGCCGTCATAAGGACATTGAAAAGGGTCTGAAAGTTGGTGATTGTTCCCATGTCCAACTCAAGGGCGCTGAGCCGCTGGGCTGAGGTGGTGACCAATGTCCCCAGGCAGTAGCCCAGAAGGAAGCCGAGGCCTTTTTGCAATAGTTGAGTATCCAGACCCATCTACAGGGAAATCTTTGAAAATATTCCTGCCACTGAAGTCATGTTGGGCTTCTCAGCTTCAGTCCCACTAAGCTTTTGTGGGGACTTCAGGTGTGTAGTGGTGAGAGAGGGGAAGACAGACAAGAGAGGTGATGGAGTGAACGAGGTGATAATAAATCCCATTCTGGAAATAGCTTGAGATTGAAAATTCAACTGGAAATCATACCTGGGAGCAAATTCAGAAAATGAATGATGAATGAACACAGTAATTAAATTCAACTAGTTCCTTTTAATATGATTTTCCCCCTGAGAATAATCAGCAGAACTCTAAGAAAACTCTTTGTCAAAGTTATCTCATTTAATTACTATAATTCTGTGTCACATACAGAGAAAGAGATGGAAGACAGAGGTTTGACGTCCTGGTTTCTGTGTATCGGGTAACATTGTCTGGTTCCTGGGCTGGAGCGAGGTGGGGAGCCATTGTTTTGCCTAATACAGAGGTAAATTTTGTGGCTGTTTGATTATAATTTCTGATCTGGATTTGAAAGCTCTTCCCTACCTATATAATTTACTTGAAAGAACTTGGCTGAAGGCATCTGGGTTAATAAAAGTTTTTTTTTTTGTAGGTGTGTTTCTCAAGCAAATAAAAGTTAGCAGTTTCCCTGACAAAGCTTAGCCTTTGTGACTTATTGATGAAATTTTTCTCTCTTTCTCTCAAAGGCAGAAGTGGGGTAAATGGAGCATTGTGGAGTGGGCTGTAGGAGGCTGGGTTATTGGTTGATTGCACAGGTGCAAGAGTAGTGAGAATTCTTAGTTGAAGCAGCTCCCACCTGCTTGCATTGAATCTTTCTTAAGAAGGGCTGCCCTTCAGCAGAATGTCACATAGAGTTGCTTCTCACCCCAGATCTCAATTTCCTCATTCTTGAAGATTTCTACAAAAGAAACCTATGCCCTGCTTTTGCTTGCTCTCCACACCCCTGTAAGTGGGTGCTCCAGAAGACACGGAGGCCAGCAAGCCAGGACGCTTTGTTCTGATGGCTCTTAGCAACGGCACCTTCACACAACTCTCATGAGTCACTCTGAGCCCCTGTCTGGGGGCGAGCATGAGCACACACTATATTGTCCCAAACGCCTGAGCGAGCCCATCATCTTCTCTTAGAATTATTAACTTATCAGGTAGGCGTTTTGATAAGAAGTGGAAAAGTAGGGAAGACACTACAGATGTCGCAAACTGCCTGCAGTGACAATTTTCCTTAAATATAGACATTTATTTGAAGATATTTACCTAACTCTTCTAACCAAGATAACATCTGATCACAGATAGCATAGTACCCTTTCAAACTTCTTGGTGTTATACACCATACACTCAGAAAAGTGTATCTGACCTCAATCTACAGCTTGCTGAATTTTCAAAACCGAAACACGCCTGCTGCTAGTAGCCAGATGATGAAATGGGGCTTTACCCACACCCCAGAAGCCCCTATCCCAATTGCTCCTTCCAGTCACAACTCTGACCCCCAAGGGTAGCCAATAGCTTGGTCCCTAAAGGCAGAGGTTCTTTCTTGTCTGTCTTTGGACTACATATAAATAGACCCATCCAGCATGTACTTTTTTCCTGTTTTCTTTCCGTCTGCATTACGTTCATGAATTTCACCCATCTTGTCCCACGTAGTTGGAGACTGTTCATTCTCATTGTTGCATAGTGGTATAAATACACCAGAGTTTATTTACTCATCTTCCTGTTTATGGACATTCAGGTAGTTTCCAGTTCAGTCTTGTTATGAGTAGTGCTGCTATAAATGTTCAAGTTCATGTCTTTTCACCAACATGAGTGTACATTTTTGATGGGTATATGGTCAGGAATTACACGTTCAGCTCTAGGAGCTACTGCCAAAAAATTTGTTTGTAGTTGTATCAATTTACACTTCCACCAGCAGTGATGAGAGTACCAGTGGCTCCACACCTTCTCCTAAAATGTACCTAAACAGGTGCCCTACCTACTGGGGGATGTGGTATATGCTAGTGGCCAAAAGCCAAGACTCTAGAACTAGATGATCTGGGTTCCATTTCTAGCTTTATTATTTAATAAATGTATGACCCTGGGGACCTTACTTAACTTCCCTGTGCTGCAGTTTTTTCACCTATAAAATGGGACTCATCTTCTTCTTCTTCATAGGGTTAAGAATTAAATGAACGAATGCATATAGATCATTAAGAATGGTGCCTAGCAGGGCACAGTGGCTCACGCCTGTAATCCTAGCACTTTGAGAGGCTGAGGGCAAGCAGATCATTTGAGCCCAGGAGTTCAAGACCAGCCTGGGCAACATGGCAAAACCCTGTGTCTACAAAATATTAAAAAATTAGCCAGGCGTGGTGGTGGGCACCTGTAGTCCCATCTACTCAGGAGGCTGAGGTGGGAGGATTGCTTGAGCCCTGGAGATAAACGCTGCACTGAGCCGTGATCATGCCACTGCACTGCAGCCTGGGCAACAGAGTGATCCTGTCCAACAACAACAACAACAACAAAAACCGTACTTGACACATAGAAACTACTCCATAAATGTTAGATGTTATTTTTATCCAAATGTATTGAAATTAACTACCACAAGTGCAGTAAAGGAGCCACACATCCTACTGTAAAAGAAATGAAACGCTTCCCACACAAACCAAGGAGGCAATCAGGTGAACACCACAAGGGTTCTCTATGTGAGGGACATGTCAGTATGCAGTCTCTGACTATGCAAATCAAAGCGAATTCTTGGGAATTTGAATGTGCAAATTAAACCAGAATGTCAGCGCTTTGCAATATTTATGGCGAAGTATGAACCTTGTATAGAAGCAATATAAACGACAGTCTTCGATTTTATTTATTTGCTAGTGAGGCCAGTGACAAATATTAAGTTAACTTACTATATATAGGACCTCAGTGATAGTGAATTACTTACAAATCCTATAGACTTGTATAGTTTATCCCTTGGCAAACACTGTTTTAGGAATTGGCATACATATGGATTTCAATAAATAAATGTGAATTTCATCAACAGTCAATGCAAGAAAGGGGAGTGGAAGAGAAGAAATGATGATAGGAGAGTCATTGGGGAGGAAGTTCAAAGGCACGCAAAGCTGAGCTGCACACCATTACCAGGTGTAGGTCATTGAATGGAACTGGTTTTTAACGGTAAACGTCAGCAAATACATTGCCTGTCTCTTTCAGGTTAGTGGGACTCAACCCTGACTGCATAGTAGAATCACCTGGGGAGCTTTTGCAACTGCAGGTGCCTGGCCTCAAATCCAGAAATTCTGATTCAGTTTGCTTGGAAGGAGGGCCCAGCTGTTTCTGTTTCTTAAGTTCTCCAGGTGATTTGCGTGTGCAGTCAGAGTTGAAAAATGCTGCTCCTGGCTGGGTGCGGTGGCTCACACCTGTAATCCCAGCACTTTGGGAGGCTGAGGCGGGTGGATCACAAGGTCAGGAGTTCGAGGCCAGCCTGACCAACATGGTGAAACCCCATCTCTACTAAAAGTACAAAAATTAGCAGGGCATGGTGGTGCACACCTGTAATCCCAGCTACTCAGGAGGCTGAGGCAGGAGAATCGCTTGAACCCAGGATGTGGACATGTTGCAGTGAGCCAAGATCATGCCACTGTACTCCAGCCTGGGCAACAGAGCAAGACTCCATCACAAAAAAAAAAAAAAAAAAAAAAAAGACTGCTTCTTCTGAGTGGCAATAGTGACAATGCTGCTGGTGTCTTCTGAGTGGTTATCTCTTCCAGTGGGGCAGCAGAGTGAGGTCCTGAGTAGTTTCTATGGCATCTGTCTGCTTTGGTCAACTAAAGCTCCAAACACTGGCTCAACTGGTTTTTATCTGGTGGATTTTCTTTCATACCTGGCACCTCCGAATATTCCAGTCTATTTTAAGCCTTCCTATGGTTTTTAAAACACGATACTTTCTGAGCCAAAGACTTACCATTTCAAATCGCATGGACTATGATTCCATCTAGAACAGAACTAAACAGGACAAGGTATTGCCCAAATTAGTAATTGGACATTTTCTTATTGATGAAAGAAGATACATGAAAGTGCATTGAACTGTAAAGCCCTTTATAAAAGAGTGAGATTGTTTTTTATGTTGTTGTTGCTGCTACTGTGTGTGATGTAAACTGCAGGAAGGTAGGAGAGGGCTGTGGAATAATCACCATGTTTGTACATGAGCACATGTGAGTTGGAATTGCTGGTTCAGCCACTGAGTAGTTATCTTTGGGGCCTTGCCTTAACTGGGCTTATGCTTTATGGAAGGTGGGAGGATCAGCACACTTCAGAAGGAAATTTTGTAGATTACAGGAGCTAATGTAAATGGTGCTTGGCAAGGAATGACCCCTTGGTAAATAGCGATTACCCTTCTGTATCAGTCAGCTAATGTTTTGTTGCTTCTGCATAACAAACAATCCCCTAAATCTTAGTGGCTTACCAAAATGATGTTTATTTTTCTCACTCATGTGTCTGTGGATTGGCTATAGCTGCTCTACTTAATGCTGCCTGCAAGTCAGACTGAGTATATGTGTCTCGTTCTGGAGCCAGCAGATCTCTGGGGCATACTCTACTCATGGTAGATGACAGGGCTACAAGAAGGGCCTGGCAGAAATGTCTAATGCCTTTTAACAATTCAGCCCAGGGCCAGGTGTGGTGGCTCAGGCCTGTCATCCTAGCACTTTGGGAGGCCGAGGTGGAAGGACCACTTGAGGCCAGGAATCCAAGACCAGCCTGGGCAACATAGTGATACCCCATCTCTAAAAAACAATTTTTTCTTTAAATAATTCAGACATGGTGGTACATGCCTATAGTCCCAGCTACTCAGAAGGCTAAGACAGGAGGATGGCTTGAGCCCAGGAGTTTGAAGCTGCAGAGAGCTATGATCGTGCCACTGCATTCCAGCCCGGGTAACAGAGCAAGACCTTGCCTCTAAACAAGCAAACAAACAAACAAACGCAATTTAACCCAGAACTTATTCATTATCATTTCCTCCCACTTTCAGAGCAAGTCATGTGGCCAACCTTAAAGTCAATGGGACAGAGAAGCATGCTCTCCCAGTGAAGCCCTGGCACAGTGAAGGGAATAAATGGAAGAACTGTGAGCATATAATGTCTCCTGCCACATTGCCCTTCCTTTCTCCAGGGTGGCAACAGAGCAGAAAAGAGGGGTAAGTATGGAGGAAGGAAATAGCCGGCTCCCACAGGAGCTCCGCTGTCTGCCTCATTTGTGAGAGCTTGTTCGGCCTCATTTGTAGAGGTGCTCTAGCACTCATGCAGGGGAAGAAAAGCCATTCTCTCTTGCAGCCACCTCCAAGTGTTTGTGATGAGGGACAAATGACTCAGAGGCCATCCAGAACTCTAGAATTCACCAGAAGCCTCCAATCTCGCTTGCATGAATACATCGAAACTGATTTTGAAAGAGAAACAGAAGCAATAGCTGGTGAAGTCAGGCAAAACAGACTATACTATATACTGATTGTCAAAATAACTGGGTCTTCAACCCCTCCCTTTGGCCTTTTGACATGTTTTTAATATGTAGATGTTGGCCGGGCACGGTGGCTCACGCCTGTAATCCCGACTTTTGGAGGCTGAGGTGGGCAGATCACGACGTCAAGAGATCAAGACCATCCTGGCCAACATGGTGAAACTTCGTCTCTACTAAAAATACAAAAATTAGCTGGGCATGTTGGCACGCGCCTGTAGTCCCAGCTACTCGGGAAGCTGAGGCAGGAGAATTGCTTCAACCTGGGAGGCGGAGGTTGAAGTGAGCCGAGATCACTCCACTGCATTCCAGCCTGGCAACAGAGCGAGACTCTGTCTCAAAAAATATATATGTAGACGTCATTTATTCTAAATATTTATTCTAAATGACAATTAGTACTCTGATATGTAATGGTGGTAGGCTAAGAACCCTTTATTTGAATCCTAACACTTTATTTGAATTTCAAAACTGGGTGAGTTAGGTGACCCATCTCTACTATCTAGCCAGAGAGTTCTAGCCAAATGCATAACGTGCAATACCAGACATGTCCTTGCATATACGCTAATTGCGAGAGGAGTTTGGTGACAAGATCAAAGGTGTTTAGCAAAATACAACTGTCATAATTGAGGATAATTCTGAATGTATTTCAAGATATCAAACCATTTTCAAGTCACCCCCCTGAGGATCTTTGTTGCAGGATGTCAGGCTGGGTTGCATTGTTGCAGATCTTAAGTAGAGCTACAGCATCAGGCTTCTCCAGGAATGGTCTCTGAACTACCAACATCGGAATCATCTAGGGCTGTTGGTTAAAAACGCAGAATCCCAGGCAAACTTCAGATGCATTAAATTGGAATCTCTGTGTGCAGGACCCAAGAATCTCCATTTCTTTATGCACACCAAGGCTTTTGTATCAAATCAACATAGACAGAAGCCCCACACATCTTTGATTCCAAGCATTGGTTGTGGAAAAGGTGAGGTTTTTGTAATACCAGATTAATCAGTCTCACTGATAAACACAGCCAAAGGACTTTTCCCATTATTAGTAGTATTTAACTTTTTTTGAAAAACTTAATTTTGTTAACATGTCCAACTGGGGTGCTGCTGTAACAAGACTTTTGTGCTTTAAAAAAAAAAAAAAAACTACTTGAACATTAGAAATCATATTTTTTCATTCAGACCTCTACTTTGATATTAAAATAATCATTTTGGCTGGGCATGGTGGCTCACACCTATAATCCCAGCACTTTGGGAGGCTGAGGCAGGTAGATCACTTGAGGTCAGGAGTTCAAGACCAGGCCGGCCAACATAGCAAAACCTGTCTCTATTAAAAATACAAAAAATTAGCTGGGCGTGGTGGCACGTGCCTGTAATCCTAGTTACTTGGGAGGCTGAGGCAGGAGAATCACTTGAACCCAGGAGGCTGGAGTCCCAGCTATTTGGGAAGCTGAAGCAGGAGAATTGCTTGAACCTGGGAGGCAGAGGTTGCAGTGAGCCAAGATCGCGCCACTGCACTCTAGCCTGGGTGACAGAATAAGACTCCATCTCTAAATAAATAAATAAATAAGCAAACATTTTCCTCCCATTTTCTCAAATACCAATGGCCTACAAAACATATATAAACACTGAATGAAAAAAAAAGCAATTTGAGACAATTATTGTGAGGAATGGGGGTTTTATTTATGTATTTAATTTAGTACATTCTTTTTCTGACGGGACAAAATTTTTCCTGCCCTTTTAAGGTATTTTAGTTGCATGAACTCGCAATAATGAAAGTGGTGTAGCCACCTAAGTTAGAATTATCTCTCCTTTTCCACTTAGTAAGTGCATTTTAATATTTTTTATCCATGTGCATGGAATAATAAAAGGCATTAACTGCTTCAATAAATAAATTTAAATGGAAGGATGGTTCTGAGAATTGAGAGAAATATAGAAAACAATAAGAACAAGAGAACAGACTCCCCTCCCTTTTCCACCTTCTTTCACCTCCTCTTTATAACATTTGAGGTTCAAAGCCTTTATCTTAATGACTTGCCACTTTCAACTGTGTGGAAAATGAATTTGAATCATTTAGAAGATTATGATAGCTCCTTACCTTAATCACTGAACACAAGATGCAAAAAGGTGTGGGAACATCTGTTTCCCAGATTAGGAATGTTAACCAGGATGTTGCAAAAAAAAAAAAAAAAAAAAAAAAAAAAAAAAAATCTATGCTGTTATCGGGCCTTTAATCCAATTAGCAAATACAAGTCATTCTAAAAGACTCTGGCAACCGTTGCTCAGAGAGGGAGAAAACCCTGAAAAGAAATGCAAAAAGGGGAATTTGAGCATCATGAAATTTAAGAACTAGCAGAACTACAGTAGGAAAGGTAATTATAAGAAGCATGAATTTAAGGCTTTTGTGTGTTTGGGCTCAGTTTTTTCACTCTATTTTATAAGTAAAGATTTTTTTTCGAATGGCAAAAAAAAAAAAAAAATCATGTTATCTCCGAAGTGATTTCAAGAGAAAAGATTTCCCTGTAAAAATAGCAAGATCTTCCCTGACTTCCCTTCCCTGATACTGATCTTCCCTGTATACGTGGGATTTTTTGGTGTGGGACATTCAAGTTTTCAAAGGATTTTTCATCATTTATATTCTCACTCAAGCCCTCATGGGTTGGGAGGAGGGGTAGAAACAATTACATCTGCTATCCTCTGATGATGGGCAGGTACAGCTACCTTATCACAGGGCTGAAGTGTCAACAGTTGTGATATGCTCATCAAGCATTTGTTTCTATTTTGAGCTTTTCTAACCTGTTTGCTTCAACATATTCTCCAGCATTTTTCAGAGAGTTGTTGGCGGCGGGGAGCCCTGGGATTTAAGCTACAACATTTCTTGAGTCATAAACAGATTTGTGGAGTCCTGATAAGTAAGCAACAATGAGGAAGAGGCCCCAGGTGGAGGGGGCCCCGGGTGAGGAAGAACAATGAATAATTTTTCTGAGAGATGGCTAATCACAAACAACCTGTGGGCACAACCTTGTTCCACATGTAGCCCCCTCCAGCACGACCCTATAAAACTTCCTGGCCGGGCGCGGTGGCTCACACCTGTAATCCCGGAACTTTGGGAGGCCGAGGCGGGCAGATCACAAGGTCAGGAGATCGAGACCATCCTGGCTAACATGGTGAAACCCCGTCTCTACTAAAAAAATACAAAAATTAGCTGGGCGTGGTGGTGGGCGCCTGTAGTACCAGCTACCTGGGAGGATGAGGCGGGAGAATGGCGTGAACCGGGGAGGCGGAGTTTGCAGTGAGCCGCGATCGTGCCACCGCACTCCAGCCTGGGCTACAGAGAAGACTCCGTCTCGAAAAAAACAAAACAAAAAATCTTCCCTCCAGCCCCTGCCTCTTTTCAGATAGCCCCTTCTCTGCTGTGCTGCCCATTGCAACCTTGCAACATATTTTCACATCTTCTCTAATAAATCTGCCTTTCTTTACTACTGTCTTGGTAAATTCCTTTACCACCTAGGCTACCGGCCCCAGATAGTCCCTACCCATGACAAGATTCTAGTGTCAAAGGTTGTGTGCTGTAGCTGAACATAAAATGGCTCCATCTGTGCAGTTGCACAATAATTTGTTTACCCTCAGCATCCTGCAACTTGGGATATTATTACAGGGCTCCTGAAGGAAGGGTCTGATTTTAACCAATCAGGTTACCATTAACATTATAATAATACAGTTTTGGAACATTCGGACAGGTGACAGACTCTCTGCTTTTACTGTAAAGATACTGAGAACCATTTCTGGTTTTGGTACACATCTATGAATAATTAAATTTTGGA
This sequence comes from Macaca fascicularis, assembly GCF_037993035.2. NCBI lineage: Eukaryota > Metazoa > Chordata > Mammalia > Primates > Cercopithecidae > Macaca > Macaca fascicularis. Next base: position 19,057,735 of record NC_088395.1, on the reverse strand, counting down.
TTTCTCCACTAGTGTCTCAATGACTGCTTCTAAAACTAATCCTGCGCCTTAAAATTAGCCTACATAGATATTTTGCACTAGTTGAAGGGTGGAAAGGTTTTACCCTAATTTGTTCATTTTAACAAAGACGACTGCCCGAAGGACTCCAGGCTTGTGTATACAATTATAACTAGAATAAATAGGGCACAATTCCTGGCACACATAATGTACTCTCAATCAATATTTGCTGAATGAATGACAAATGAAAAAATAGTGGCTTTAAACTAGGGCAGCAAATTTGTGCGCACACACACACACACACACACACACAATTTTTGGCCACTGTAGGAGTGAATTGGAATTCATTAAGATATAAAGCCAAGTTTCAGGTAGAGACAAACCAATTGATATTTTATTCTTATGATGGCATTTAGAAAATCTCCCATGACTCTCTGAATCTGTACTGCTCCCATCCTCCTAGTGAACTGCAGTCACTTAGTCTCTCCAACATAGATTGCCAAACCTTCAAGAGCAGAAATTTTGTCTTACATCATCTTTAAAGTTCCCATAGCACCTAATTCAGGGCAGTAGATCTTTTTCTTTTATCCTTTTTTTTTTTTTTTTTTTTTTTTTCAGAGTCTCACTCTGTCACCCAGGCTGGAGTGCAGTGGCGTGATCTCCAGTCACTGCAACCTCCACCTCCTGGGTTCAAGCAAGTCTCCTGCCTCAGCCTCCCAAGTAGCTGGGACTATAGGCACACACTGCCACACTCGGCTAATTTTTTTTGTATTTTAGTAGAGACGGGGTTTCACTGTGCTGCCCAGGCTGGTCTCTAACTCCTATATTCAGGCAATCCACTTGCCTCAGCCTCCCAAAGTGCTGGGATTACAGGTGTGAGCCACCGCGCCCGGCCTCAGGGCAATAGGTCTAATACACACTTGGATATTGGTAGACCTATGCCACATGGGGTTTTTAGAAAATCAAAACTAAAACTAAAATTCAGGGTTGTAGTATGTTAGTGTAATTATTAGTATGTTAGTGTATTTATAGTAATTACTACTGTGTATGTGGGGTTTTTTGGTGTGGGACATTCAACTTCTCAAAGCATTTTTCATCCCTTATGTTCTCACTCAAGCCCTCATGGGTTGGGAGAGTGGGTAGAAACAATTACATCTGCTATCCTCTGATGATGGGCAGGTACAGCTACCTTATCACATCACCAAACCGTTGGCTTGACTTGGTGCAGACAATGGATCTGTTGTTTTGGAATTACCCAGACAGAAACTGATAGTAGGTTATATTGCAATACTCCATGTTGGATCTTTTGCAGTTAATTGTGTTGAATGGTATTCAAATAATAGGTAGCTTTTATTGGACACCTCCTCTGGGCCAGGGGGTATTCCTTCAAACTCTCTATAGAGGAGGTACTTTTATTATCCCCATTTTTCAGATATAGAAACTGAGGTTACGTGACTTAAGTCACCTTATGTGAAGGCCATATGGCTAGTAATGAAGCAGTGCCAGGATTTGGACCCAGACCGTGTGGTTCCTGAGGCTTCTCTATCTAGGGTAATGTAGCAAAAAGTAGCTGCTTCTTTTTTTCCGTAAAATTAAGGTAAATCTCCCTACCTTATTAGAAAACAAACAGGTTCTAGGGCCCCCAAGACATTGGAGTAACTTAGAAATTGTGAAATTGCATTATTTCTGTCCTGGGTATCTGCTCTGACAAGACCTTGGCAAATCAATCCAATCCAAGAGAGAGGCCAAGCGTGAATCACATGTAGACCCCATATTCTCCAAGTGACAAAAAAGACCCCAAAGCAAACATGTTCTGCTAAATTCAGTCGTGTGTGTTGAACTAAATGTGGCCAGTATTCTAGGTTTGCTAACAGCTGTCCAGTAACCAACAGAGGAGATTTTTCTGTAGTCTGCTGCTAATTCTCTGTCAGCTGTTGCCCCACTGGCAGTCTCTTTTAGCCAGTTTGCTTCTTGAAGCTAGATGAAGCATCCTTAAAGAAATGGGCTCCTCCATCTTGCTACTCGCAATTACTAGTATTAGTCAATGAGCTTGGGAAGCTTTCTGTAGTCTGCAGGCCATAAACCAGTTGAGAGAGAAAGGAGAGGGGGGGAGGTTGATGGAATGACACCAAAAGTCCTTGAGAATGTACTGGCATTAGAAAGGCTTTTAAAAACCAATCACTAGTTCAATGTAATTAATTATCTTAAAGTAGCTTGTAGAGTGTTTCCTGAGCAGCATTTGAGGTCACTTCAAACGAAGTAAATAAGCCACAGCTAATGTGCTGACGTTTTGTAGAGAAAAGACAAACCACTAAGAATGTCCACCCAATTTCCATTACTTACTACAAGTTATTAGAAGCAAGCAATGTGTTTATCGATCTAAACGCTAAACTATTAGATTAACGGTGGCTGAAACACTATTTTCTTTACTCGAGCTGATTAGCCAGAGGGATATTCAAGAGTTTGCCCTGAGACAGACAGAATCTCTTTAGGTGAGAAGCTGTTGTTTCTCAACCACAGGACGGCTCATCTAAGAGCAAGGACTAAATTTCTGTGAAAGCAAATCCATTTTTGCCTCTAATCACTATTGGGTGAGCTCTAGGGCCTTGAAACTCAAAACTGGTCTGGGACTAGCAACATCAGCATAATCTGGGAACTCATCAGAAAGGTAGAATTTCAGTGTCCACCTCAGGCCTAACTAAATCAGAATCTGCATTTTAAAAAGATGTCTGGGATTCATTGCACATTACTGTTGGAGAAGCACTAGTCGACGCCAACGGAAATTGTTATTTAAACATTTGCTAGAAAAGGTAGCTGTTTAAGGAAAGGAGAAATGCTACCTTTCTTCAAAGATCTATCGGTGGTGATAAACTTGCTCCTAGCTATTAATCAGCCTCAAAGTCTAAACTTAATAGGCCCTATGGCCACGTGGCCAACGTGAGCACAAAAGCTGAGTCTGAGTTTGTTACGTGATATTCAAAATGCCAACTAGAGGCACACTTCAAAGGAAAAGCTTTATGGAACAAATGTTTTAAAAGCCTTTTTTATGGCTAAGGTTACCAGTCACACAGAGTTTGCCAAGGTGATACAAAACTGTAAAGGTCTAAGATGCATTTGGTCTTGGGGGTACGGAGTTTAGGAAAAATCAGCTAGAGCAAACACTGAGCTCCTGCCAGGAAAGGCGAAGACGTCATCATGGAAGACCGATGCCGAACATCTGGGTCAGCTTTGGCAGCACCATGCAAAACCGTTTGGGAAGAAAGGCAGTGTGAAAATGTTCACACCCACAGCTTAATTTCGGGAAATTTTCTTCGTTTATTTGATACCAAGTGGACAAATTTCATTTCTCTATTGGGATTCCTTTATGCAAATGCCCTGTAAGAGCGAAAAATTGTTTTCTCCACTTTTCTTTGTTTGCTCCTGGGGAAGGTTTAATTGCTTGCCCTGAGGTTTTTATCTGGAACAGGCATGAAGAGACGCACCCCATGGAATGAAGAGCCGTGCAGGCGCTGGCTGAGTCGGCAGAAATAATGGGCTAAAAATAGGCAGCAATCTCTAACTCGTCCAATGACCATAAAGGCATACCAACTAGAAAATACTCCCAGGAGACCAGTTTTTGCTTCTGGCTAACAGCCCAAATCACTTTTTAGTAAGTTCATTAACAAACAAACCATCCAGTTTTCCTTTAAATGTTTCATGAGACAGAATGTGTGAGCATTTTAACCAATAAACTGATTTTTTTCCTTCCCTGAAGCAAATTCGCGTTTTGATCTTTGGAAAACACTGACCACTTTCATGGGAAAATTCCTGATTATAGAGACACTTTGCTTGTCTTATCACAGGCCATCTTAGAACAAAGGTTTAAATCAAATGGACTATCAGAGTCCATTGGTCTTTTTTTATGCTTGACCTGGTATCTTGTTGTGCCGGGTTGGTGAAGATGGGGTTGAGGAAAACAAATCGAACTTTTCCTTTTAGTCAAGGAACAATCTTGTGCTTCAAAACACACAAACGAAAACAGCCTCCAAGCAATTCATCCAAACCTACCTGGACTATTTGCAGTGCAAAGGTAGTTGTTATTACCGTCCATTTACCTGCTGGAGTGAGTGCCTTTTGCATTTGAAGAGCAAAGAGGTGATAGTGTTACCATGTTTGCAAAACTATGAGAGAAAGGTTGACAAATAATTTATGATCACTTTACCAGCAAACAGCACATGTGTCTGAGCATTTGGGGGCCACTACTTATGTAGCCTATTAACAATTCACAAGGTGCAGTAGGTGGCCTCCAGGATGGTCCCTAATGATCCCCACCTCCTGATATTGTATGATCCTTTATCCTGAGAGTGATGGCTGGCCTTGGTAGTGACTCATTTCTAATGAATAGAAGAAGACACGAGTGATGGCATGTGACTTGAAAATTGATTATAAAAGGCAGGGTGGCACGGCTCTCTCTTTCTCTCTTGTTCACACACACATATTCATCATCATCATCATCATCATCATCATCATCATCTGCTCAGGGACAAGCCAGCTGCCATGGGTGAGCAGCCCTTTGGAGAGGCCCACAAGACAAGAAACTGAGGCCTCGGCCAACAGCTGCATGAGTATGCTTAGAAGGGGAGCCTCTAGCCTCGTCAAGTCTGTCTAAGATGGCTGGAGTCCCAGCTGATGCCTTGATGGTAGCCTTGGGGGAGATCTTGAGCCAGAACCACCCAGCCAAGCTGTCCCCTGATTCTTCACCTACAGAAACTGTGAGATAATCAATATTCTTTTTTTTCTTCGCTCTTTTTTTTTTTTTTTTTTATACTTTAAGTTCTAGGGTACATGTGCAATATTCTTTAAGATGCTAAGTTTTGGGGTAATCTGCTACACAGCAACGGATAATTAACATACAAGGGCATTATGCTTCTTCTAGATTTATTGTCTCATTTATTCGGCAGGTATTTATTGAGAGACTACTGCATGCCAGGCACTACCTAAGCAGAGGTTAATCATCTATTGAACATAAGGAACACATATTAAGGGATTCACAGCTTCTAGGCACTCTCTAGACAGCAGAGAGAAGGATTTCACACTTGGAAATTTGTGTTTGTGGCAGTCATCTTTGGAAATACAATCTACTATTTCCATATATTTGACCATTTTTATAAATTACAATTTCTAGCTACTGCTATAAATTTGCTATTATTTAGACATTAGTGGTTCAATACATATGTGTAGATTGAATGCTTCTCTATGACTTGTGCCTACTTATGGACTTTAAAAATGAAGATGACCCTACATGCCTTTCTCCCTTACCCTGTATATCTACTCAATCATTAGATCTTCCCAATTTTCCTTTCTAAATTCATGGGCCAGGTATGGTGGTTCACACCTGTAATCGCAGTACTTTGGGAGGCAAAAGCAGGTGGATCATTTGAGGTCAGGAGTTTGAGACCTGCCTGGACAACATGGCGAAACCCCGTCTCCACAAAAAATACAAAAATTAGCTGGGCACAGTGGTGCACGCCTGTAGTCCCAGCTACTCAGGAGGCTGAGGCACAAGGATCACTTGAGCCCAGGAGGCAGAGGTTGCAGTGAGCAGAGATTGATCCACTGCACTCCAGCTTGGGTGACAGTGAAACCCTAGCTCAAAATAAATAAATAAATAAATAGCATCCATGTTCTTCCCTCCTTCACCATCTCCCTTCTGCTCTTTCAGTTCAGGTCGTTTCCCCATCTCTTTTTGTCTTTTGCTTACTTTCTTGGTATCCCTGCCTCTAGTCTTGCTGCTGCCCCTCTTTGCTGCACCCTGCCAGCAAAGTGATGTTCTTAATATGCAGATCCCATCCTGTTTGCATCCTACTTAGAATTGCTCCATGGTTCTTAAATTATCTGTATGGATTTGGGGCAGATCCCTGCCTACATGTCTGCTTTCATCACCCACCATTCCCCCTGTTGCCCTTCATACTCCAGGAGTCTTGAATGACTTATGATTTCCTGAACGTGCTCGTCAGACCTCTGTGGTTTCATACATGCAGTTCCTATTGCCTGGAACACTAGCTTATCCACTGTTAGTGAGAATCTCTTATTCCCTGCTACTGATTTCCCCTTTCCCATGAAGGGACAGCAATGAGTGTAACACACCTGCCCTCTCCAGCCCTGGGGTTAGGGAGAAGTGACTCACCTGACTGGTGAGTTTGGAAAGGCTGCAGCAAGTTGACCCAGTCCAGTTTGGCCATTCTTCAGTGGTCAGTCTCTTGCATTTCATTTGAGTAAGCTCTAGCAGAGAAAAGTAGGATGGAGTATACATCCCCACCCAACCACCTAGCTACTAGGTGGTCTGTTCTAATAAAACCCAGTCTCAGAACAAATCCTACCAAATGTCTGTTTGTCAGCAAGTAGGCACAAAAACATGGTCTCATAAACTCGTGGGCGTCCCACACTCTGTCCTTGTGCATTCTAACAAGCACCTTACAGGAAGGGTTCACTCCAAGATGGATGCAACAAAATTCTGATGATGGGACTGGCCAATCCTACAGTTAAGTCTCTAGCCAAGTCCTCCATGACATGGCGGACACAGGACCCATAAGAATTTCAAACCAGGCTACTGCTCCAAAGATATTAGATGACTCAGCTTGCCAGATCCTTATACTTCATTTGTGCAAAGGCAGTTGGGCCAGCAAAATCTTTCTAGCCTGATATATCTGAGATATATATATATATGCACACACATATACATAAATAGATATAGATCAAACACCAGTCATTTACCAATAAAAATTATTTATAACATATGTATTAATAAATTCTCTGGTTATAGATTTAGATAACAATATTTGCAGCACTTCAACATCTCTGGAATATGGATTTCTGAGTAGGTATTTCAAGTTCTAACTACCTCTAGGAGTTAGATTAAAGTTTACTTATACACACATGCACATTTATATCACACTATTCATGTTGCGGGAAGTCAGGGACCCTGAATGGAGGGACTGGCTGAAGCCATGGCAAAAGAACATAAATTGTGAAGATTTCATGGACATTTATTAGTTCCCCAAATTAATACTTTTATAATTTCTTATGCCTGTCTTTAACGCAGTCTCTGAACATAAATTGTGAAGATTTCATGGACACTTATCACTTCCCCAATCAATACCCTTGGGATTTCCTATGCCTGTCTTTACTTTAATCTCTTAATCTCGTAAACTGAGGAGGATGTATGTTGCCTCAGGACCCTGTGATGATTGCGTTAACTGCACAAATTGTTTGTAGAGCATGTGTGTTTGAGCAATATGAAATCTGGGCACCTTGAAAAAAGAACAGGATAACAGCAATGTTCAGGGAACAAGGGAGATAAGACTTTAAACTCTGACTGCCAGTGAGCCGGACGGAACAGAGCCATATTTCTCTTCTTTCAAAAGCAAATAGGAGAACTATCGCTGAATTCTTTTTCTCAGCAAGGAACATCCCTGAGAAAGAGAAGGCCCTGAGGGTAGGTCCATGAACAGCCCCCTTGGAGGCGGCCATCTTTTACGGTCAAAGCCAAAGGGATGAAATAAGCCCCGGTCTCCTGTAGTGCTCCCAGGCTTATTAGGACGAGGAAACTCCCACCTAATAAATTTTGGTCAGACAGGTTGTCTGCTCTCGAACTCTGTCTCCTGATAAGATGTTATCAATGGCAATGCGTGCCCAAAACTTCATTAGCAATTTTAATTTCACCCCATCCTGTGGTCCTGTGATCTCGCCCTGCCTCCACTTGCTTTGTGATATTCTATTACCCTGTGAAGCATGTGATCTCTGTGACCCACACCCTATTCATGCACTGCCTCCCTTTTTGAAAATCACTAATAAAAACTTGCTGGTTTTATGACTCAGGGAGCATCATGGAACCTGCTGACATGTGATGTCTCCCCCAGACACCCAGCTTTAAAATTTCTCTCTTTTGTGCTCTTTCCCTTTATTTCTCAAACCAGCCAAGATCTTAGGGAAATAGAAAAGAACCCATGTTAACTATCGGGGGCAGGTTCCCTCGATATATTCATACCATACAGACAACATGTGGGCATGTATTGTGCACCTTGTCATTTTTGGATACAAGCTGCCCCCAAGGAGCCACCATTCTCCACTGCTCCAGAGGCAGGCTCTGTCCCTGCAGTGGGCAAGGTCTGCCCTGGTTCAAGGATGCTGGGTGGGTGGTCAGTCTAATTTGGGGGGTCAGCATTGGCAGGTGGAAGCCACATTCTCTAATACCAGTCCTATCAGTCATAAATATGACATTTTGTTCTCCAACTGCCAACTTCTTTGTCTTTGTCCATTAATGATTCAGGTCTCAAGTGGGGAAGGGCTTTCTATTGGGCCCCTTCAAACACTACAACTTCAACCTGGCATGCTCCTGGCCCCTCTGAGAAGCCATCCCTGGATTCCTCCTGGTAGATCTCTAAATGTTTTATAACTGTTTCCTGCAGACCTTCTCCCACACCCACCCCACTTAAAAGTAGAGCCCTAACTATTTGCATCTCTGTGCACCTAACCTCTGCATCTCTGTGTCCAGCATCTAACACACAACCTGCCTGTCTTAGACTGTTCAGGCCACTATCACAAAATATCATTAACTGGGTGGCTTATACACAAAAGAAATTCTCACAGTGCTGAAGGCTGGGCAGTCTAAGATCAAGGCACTGGCAGATTCAGTGTCTGGCAAAGGCCTGCTCCTGCTTCACAGATGGTGCCTTCTTACCATGTCCTCACATGGCATAAGGGGCAGGGTTTTCTCTGGGGGTCTCTTTTATAAGGACAGAATCCCAGTTCATGAATCCTCTGCCCTCATGACCTTATCCCCTCTCAAAGGCCCCACTTTTTAATACCATTATCTTGGAGGTTAGGATTTCAACATCTGAAATTTGGGGAGACACATTCAGGCCACTGACCATTCATAGCATGGGTACATGGTAGGTGCTCAGTGAATGTTAGTTTAATGAATGAGTCATTGTTAGCAGGACATCGTCTTAGCAGGGCCTTTCAAGAGTGTTGGTAAATGGCTGTCACCTCAAAACCAGTCTGCTTGAAATAACAGGACCAACCTCAAATGACTCAGGCCAGCGTAAAGAGTTTCCTAGAACTGATGTCTCGTATAACTTTAAAGTTTGTTGACTGAATGTGTTGGTTTATTTGTCTTTTTCATTAATCATTGAGAGTAGCGACTAGGCTTTGTTCAGATTTTTTTAAATAAAATACATAGCCATTTCATTTAATGTTGGTTTATCTGCTGGCTAATAAATTACTTGATTACCAGTGTTTTGGGGTCATTTTATGGTCCCTTGGCAGTTCTATTAAAAAATTAAAAAGGGAAAGACTCCATGGTCCATACTGACTAAATGTTTTTTGAAAAAGTTGTGAATACTTTTAAAATGGTGGCAGTAAAGTCACAGTTTTCAATATTATATAAGCAGCTGATAATGTGAGTTAGAAACCTCTAAAGCCATTGACTCCCATTTTTTTACCCACCTATTTCATTTAGTTGTGCCATTTGACATTCTTAGCTAAAGCATAAATTCCATTTTTAAGATATCCAGTTTGGGCCGGGCACGGTGGCTCAGGCTTGTAATTCCAGTACTTTGGGAGGCCAAGGTGGGTGGATAATTTGAGGTCAGGAGTTTGAGACCAACCTGGCCAACATGGTGAAACCCCATCTCTACTAAAAGTACAAAAATTAGCTGGGTGTGGTGGCGTGCACCTGTAATCCCAGCTACTTGGGAGGTGGAGGCAGGAGAATCACTTGAGCCCGGGAGGCGGAGGTTGTGGTGCGTCGAGATCGTGCCACTGCAGTCCAGTCTTGGCAACAGAGTGAGACCCTGTCTCAAAAAAAAAAAAAAAAAAAGATATTCAGTTTGGGGAATGAGAAGTGATGAAGTCTATATTGCAATGCCAGAAGAATTGACACTGATGAGTTGTGGGGCCTTGAGTAAAGCTTTCCACTTCTGTGCACCTCTGTCTCAGTTTTCTCATCTGTAAAATGTGAATGTTGGCATGTGAATTCGTTGATTCATTTATACACAGGGCCTGGACTAGGGTGAGCTAAGTGAGGCACTGGCCTCAGGGGCAAAATTGAAGGGGGTGCCACAAAATTCAGTCATCAAGAAAAAGAACATCTTCACACAATACTTTTTTTTAAAAACCAAGTCTGGGCACTGTGGCTCTCACTTGTAATCCCAGCACTTGGAGAAGCCAAGGTGGATGGATTGCTTGAGCCCAGGAGTTCCAGACCAGCCTGGGCAACATGGTGGGACCCCATCTATACCAAAAAAATACAAAATTAGCAGGGTGTGGTGGTGCACACCTGCAGTCCCAGATACTTGGGGGACTGAGGTGGGAGAATTACTTCAGCCCAGGAGGTGGAGGTTGCAGTGAGATGAGATGACGCCACTGCATTACCTGGGCAACAGAGCATGATTCTGTTTTGAAAACAAACAAACAAACAAAAAACCAAAAAACAAAGATAAGAAAAATCCATGATAACTAAAGTATCAATATTTTAAATAAAGATAGGATCATGATTGCAGATTTTCCCTTTTACCTCAGGTTCTGATGTGGCTATGCATGGCACTATTACTGGCCCTGATTTTGACTTTTTAAAAATTGCATTAAGGCCAGGTGTGGTGGCTCACACCTGTAATCCCAGCACTTTGCTGAGGCAAGTGGATTACCTGATGTCAGGAGTTCAAGACCAGCCTGGCCAACATGGTGAAACCCCGTCTCTACTAAAAATACAAAAAAGTAGCCAGGCGTGGTGGCGGGTGCCTGTAATCCCAGCTACTCAGGAGGCTGAGGCAGGAGAATCGCTTGAACCCGGGAGGCGGAGGTTGCAGTGAGCCGAGATTGCACCATTTTACTCCAGCCTGGGCAACAAGAGTGAAACTCTGTCTCAAAAAAAAGCATTAAAATATGATTGATATTGATGACTAAGTATTTTTGAGCCCCCTTCAATGTTGCACCAGAGGTCAGTGCCTCACCTGTGTCACCTGAGTCCTGGACCTGTTACATTGGATGTGCAGCTAATGAACGTCTGCTATTGCTAAGCACTGTGAGGACATAGCAGTCCTTGCTTTCAAGGAGCTCACAGCTTCATTTAGAAAGACAGGTGGGTAAGCAGAGATTAATGAGGACAGTGGCAAAAGCATCGAGATAGAGGTAAACAATGGAGGCAATATCAGATGAGACTATGTATATAAAAATCAGAGTCTTTCCTCCCAACATGGTATAACACAGTGGTTATGAGTGCAGGCCACAGCTAGATGCCCTTGGTTCAAGCCCTGCCTCTTCCAATTACTGGCTCTGTAATCTTGGACAAATTATACCTTAACGTCTCTGCATTTCAGTTTCCTCATTTGTAAAAGTGACCACGATAATCATACCTACTTCAAAGGGTTGTGTGGATTAAATGAGCTAAGGCATATAGGGTCTTGAGAATAGTGCCCGGGCTGGAGTGAAAGCTCAAAAATGCTAGCTGTAACTAGAATGCACTCATTTTCAAGCAAAGAGGAGCCCTACCAGATAAGATGAAAGCCGAGTCTCTTCTAAGCAAGCTGTAGGCGTTGCGGTGATTTTGATCTTGCTCTCATTTGTCACTCTCTGTCTCAAGCCACTTTCCCTTAGTTCCAGTTGAGCAGGAAAAGCTATTTCATCCTTGGCAGTTCTTCTAAATTCAGTAGACTGTGACTGAATCATTTAGAAAGTTAATGGACAATTCCTGGCTCATGGGCAAATGTACAAGTCCTCATCATTTTTTTTCTGAGCCTTTGATGTAAGGAACGACAAGTGGACACTGTAATGTTCCCCCTTCGAATGTACAGGGACTCTTTTCTTCACATTGTCTCACAGGGAGACCAATATGTGCCCTTTGGAGGGGGTGAACATGACCCTCCAGTACCTTTGAAATCCTGAGATTACAAGCACAAGGTGAAACTGAAATGCACATTTTTTCCTTTTTATTGCACTGATTAAGTATAAGGAGATAATTTGCTTTTTCAGCTTAGCAAGACTCCATCCTAGTTGGGGTCAACTGGATGTTCTGAGATGATTTGAGTACAAGCCCTCCAGTCCTCATTTATTCCTACACATGTCTGCTCTGATGTCATGAAAAGCATCACACCATTTAAAAAGTATTCCTCTGTGTTCCCAATTGTCTAGAAAGTTAAATATGGACTGAGTGATGGACGACATTTGTAAATTGTTAGTTTTGTTAATTGTGAAGCTAGCATTGTGGTTACAAAGAAAACTCTTTTTCTTTTCTTCCTTCCTTCCTCCCTCCCTCCCTCCCTCTCTCCCTTCCTCCCTCTCTCCCTTCCTCCCTCAGATGCCTATTGCAGTGAAATGACATGACAACTGACATTTTGAGATTTGTATTGGGGGATGGATACCAGAGAAAAACAAGAATGACAATGTATGAGTTGCTGTTGAATCTGAGTGGTGGGTATGAAGGGGTTACTTGCCTTCTCTACTTTTGTGTCCTTCTGGAAATTTTCCCAAGAAAAAGTTTTAAAAGCACATTTTTCAGTTTCAAGGCACTGATTCTCAATCTTGCCTCGGCCCTCTGGGCTGCTTATTCACACATTCCCTCCCTCAACAATGGAAGGTGGTTTTCCTGCCAGTATGCTGAGGGGCGGGGCGGGGGGGGGGAGCGGACAGGGGGAAGTGTTACAAGTGTGGCTGAGATAATGACCCCCTCAGCCCCTGGAGCCACCAGCGGGACCTAAGGCAGAGGGTGGGGCTCTGAATGGCCAGAATCCTGCACTAGTAGCCTACAGCCACGAGTGGTCTCATCTGTGTGTCCTAGGGTTCAGATAATTGTCACTTTCTTCGAGAGCCATGTGGTTAAAATGGTTCCCAGTTCCCATGTGGTTCATGATTGTTCCCAGTTAAGATGCAAATATCTCCTGGGAGGGGTTAACTCAATAAGCTAGTTTCAACTCTTAACACCTCAGGTGTTTCCAGATTAGCTCTTAGGGCTCTGGCTGCCCAGTGACACCTCCCTCCGGTGGTAGGTGAGTTTGGGACCTTGAGGAGCCAGGGTGGGGTAAGACGGTGGGGAAGCCTGTGAGCTGGTCTCTGAGCCCCACCGTGAGTAGGCCTGAAGGGAGGAGGGGAAGAAAGATACTGAGAAGTTGGGAGACAGATGGTGGTGGGAGGTAATGTGGGCAGGAGTGTCCTAGGAAACCCCAGGAGGAAAAAGGCCTCCAGCCTCACATTCTCTGATTCCCAGCTTCCTCTAGGCTTCTTCTAGCTTCTTCTAGACTGCTGCACAGCAGCATCATGTCATAGTTCCATCTGGAGGAGGAGAAGTAATTTCTTGAAAACCTTCCTAGGGTTTATCTGAGGTCAGGGGTTCGAGACCAGCCTGACCAACATGGTGAAACCCTGTCTCTACTAAAAATAAATTTTTAAAAAATTAGCTGGGCATGGTGGCGCATGCTTGTAATCCCAGCTACTCGGGAGGCTGAGGCAAGAGAATCAATTCAACCCAGGAGGTGGAGGTTGCAGTGAGCCAAGATTTGTGCCACAGCACTCCAGCCTGGGTGACCGAGTCAGACTTTGTCTCAAAAAAACTAAATAAATAAAAGAGAGAAAAGAATACTTTCCTAGGGCTTCTGCCCTCCACAAATTTATGGACACCTGACATTTACCCAAGTTGTCAGAGAACTGTGCTCAGGGGAATTCTTATTTTGAATCAAATACCCCAAGTGTATTTTTACTCCATCGTCCAAGTTTGGGTTCTGTTAGAAGCAGAAACAGTCCCTCCGGGGGACCACACCAGCCCTGAACTGACTTCCTTTGGACATTTTTTTTAACCATAAGAAATGAATATACTTCTATCTTATTTAAGGCCCAGTTATTTTGGATTTGTGTAATTCACAAGCGAACTGGACCCTAACTGATTTGGAATCCTAGCAAAAGTGGAAGGATCCTAAGAATAAATGCAACTCTGAGGCTGTAGCAAACACTCTGAGGTGAGCCAGGGAGACTGAGGTGAGCCAGGGAGACTGAGGTCTTGGCAAGCCAAGGGGGCAGGAATGAAGTCAACAAAGGTTCAGGAAGTGGGCTGAGCCAAAAAGGAGCAAAAAGAATGTTGGGGACAAAGCGAGGAGCACCTTCTACACCTTGACTCTATTAACCATGGTGCATAACAATAGTCTGCCTTAGAGGTCAAGGGGGCTGAAAAGAGAAGGCGTGAGGTTAGGATTGTGGCCAATTAGACATCATGGGCAAGGAGAGGGGAGAGGGAAGGAAGGATGACTCCGGGTCTCTGGCTTAGGAACCTGCGTGGCTAGTGCTGCCATTTTGAGAGAAGGCACTCAGTGGTGGAGAGGTAACTTTTAGACCTATTGGGGCTCATGGGAGACCCAAGTGGAGGCATTCATTAGGCTGTTGGGTCTAGACTCCATGAGAGAGAGCAGGGCTAGAAATCTCAGTGTGGACCAGTTGGGCTATAGATGGGCTTTGGTGACAAAGATGTGATTGAGGTTGCCAAAGAAAGTATGTGGGATAAGAAGACAATAGCTAATTACCAACATCTAAGTTGGTGGAGGGGGGCGGGAAACAACCAAGGAAATCTGTGAAGAAGAGTGGGAAGAAGTGGCAAGAGAAGAGGGCAGAAAACAAGTGGGGTGGGGTGTTCTAGTATCCATGGAAAGGAAGCGAGTCAGGAAGAGTCATCCATGATGTGAAACCACACACAGAAATGTCTAGTAAAGCAAATACTGCCGGTGCCCCACCCACATTCCCTCGGCCCTTACCAGTGTCTGCTGCCAGACTTTCAACTGCTAGAAGCTGCCTCGCTTCAACTCTCTTTCTTTGGCTTCCAGAGCCTGCTCTGTCCATGGGCATGACAAGCTGAAAATGCCAGGGAATGCCCCCTTCCACCAAGCAGCCCTCAACCAATGCTTGACAGAAGCTGGTGTATAACTACTCCAGCCCCCTTGCCCCTTGGGTGACATAACTCTGAGATGCGTGTCCTACACCATTTCCCAGGGTTCCCCGCAGGATTAAGCCTTGCTTGTCCATCATGAAACTTGTTAATAACACACTGTGTTGACGTCCTTTCCCTTCCTTCCTATTTCTTCACCCCTTTACCGGTGTTTTCTGGGGTCACCTCCCAAATAAACGACTTACAGTCAAATTCTTGTCTCAGGTTCTGCTTTTAAGGAAACCCAAACTAGAATATTTAGAAAGATCAAGCCTGAGAAACATCCCCTGAATCTGACAGTCAGTTTGATTGGTGAATCTGAGGGAGAAAGTCGAAATGGTGCAGAGGGAAGGATGTTGCATTTCAGGGAGATTTCTTAAATGGATAAGAAGTAAATGGTGGAGAAGACACTTCAGATGCAAAATGACCCACAGAAGAGATAAACAGTGGTGACACCATATTTCACTTCAACAGGATCTCATTCCCCGCTTCCTAATAGCACCCTAATAGTTTGAGGGAGCTCACCTTTCTCCCACTCTGTCTTGTCTTGGAGGGAGGTGGTGTCTATCTCCTCTGGTGGATTTTAATGAGCCAGCTTCCTCATCTTGATGCAAGCAGGTGATCTATGCTAGGGTACCATGGGATGCCTTCTCCCCGGTTTTGGAAGCCTGAGTGATGTAATATGAAGACTGGTTAGAGGTCATTTATGCAACAGTCCAGTGCTAATCAGGCTCCCGCAAGCCTTCTTTTTTGTCTCCCAAATCCCTGCAACAAATTAAATTTTGCTCAAGATTGCCAGAAGTAGTTTCTGCAGCCAAGAATCCCAATTAATAAAAAGTGGGCTAGAACTAAAGATCTGACAATAGCTGAGAGTTATTTTTTTCTCTTCAATTTTTTTCTGATTATGAAAATAACCTGTGCTCAATGCAGAAAATTGAGAATGTATAGAAAGTAGTCAGAAGCAGATAAAAGACCATATAATCCCATTTCTCAAAGGCAGACACTGTTAATTTAGTTGAGATGATACTGTGTATGCAATTCAATATCCAGCATATAGAATTTGGCATTCCATTTTTTGGTTTCTTTTTTAAAATTACTTAACAACGTCTTCTTCTTCTTCTTTTTTTTTTTTTTTTTTTTTTTTTTTTTGAGACAGGATCTTACTCTGTCGCCCAGGTTGGAGTGCAATGGCTCGATCTCTGCTCACTGCAACCTCCGCCTTGTGGGTTCAAGGGATTCTCATGCCTCAGTCTCCTGACTAGCTGGGACTATAGGAACAACAACTTCTTAAATATTATTTGGATGATTCTTAGTACTCTTACGGATATATCATACTTTTCTGAAAACTCCTGCCATTATTTAACATTCTGGCTTCTCTCAAAATTCTTTCATAAAGAATAGTTTCCTGAACATTTTTGTTCATAAATCTTGGTCTGACAGTTCTGATTCTGTCTATAGGCTTGATTCCCAGAGTGGAGTTATTGTTTCAAAAGGAGTGAACACTATTTAAAAGCTTTGGAAAGCTACTGCCAGAATCATCTCCAAATAATAATATACCAATTTATATTTCCACCAGTGCTCTTAATGGGATTTTACAAAATGGTCAATTTGAGAGAGGCAAGTTATCTCATTGCTAGTCTAACTTATCTGATTTATATTGATGCAGTTTTCTTCTTTCTGAATTGTCTATCTTTGCATTAATATTTTTCATGGGGATTTGCACAAACTCTATATATTAAAGCTAATAATCCGGTGTTACAGTTGTTGAAAACATTTGTATCAGTTCGTTTACTTTTTCCATCTGATTGTGTTGCTTTTAGCTATTCAAATGCTTAAAATTTTTATATCATTAAATCTAGCAAAATTTGTCTTTGTGAAGAGATCTTTGAGAAGTTCTTTGTTGTTTTAAACTTGTCAAGACCTCCTTGATCTCAGTGTTTGATAAATATTCATTTCGAATAGTATTTTTGTCTTGAATCCTTTCTTTAGCAATACTACCATAGCTGCTTTCCTTTGCCCACCTTTGATTAGCGTGTCTTTATTCGTCCTTTTAATTTTAACCTTTTGGTGTAATTTTGTTTTAGGTTGTCATTTATAAGCAGCACACAATCATGTTTTGCTTCTTTTTAGCCCAGTGTGAGCATCTCTGCTTTTTTTTTTTTTTTTTTTTCCCGATAGAGTCTCTCTCTGTCGCCCAGGCTGGAGTGCAGTGGTGCGATCTTGGCTCACTGCAACTTCCGCCTCTCGGGTTCAAGTGATTCTCCTGCCTCAGCCTCCCGAGTAGCTAGGACTACAGGTGCATGCCACCATGCCCAGCTAATTTTTGTATTTTTAGTAGAGACAGGGTTTTGCCATGTTGCCCAGGCTGGTCTTGAACTCCTGGCCTCAAGTGAGCCTCCCGCCTCAGACTCCCAAAGTGTTGGGATTACAGGCATTAGCCACTGCACCCAGCCCCATCTCTGCTTTTTATTACAGAATGTCAAACATTGACTATTAGCCTAAAAACTGATGCATATGTCCTGATTTCTGGCATCTTTTTTGTATTCTCTTTTAGCTTTGCTATTTTCTTTCCTTTTTTTTTTTTTTTTGAGACAGAGTTTCACTCTTGTTGCCCAGTGCAATGGTGCGATCTTGGCTCACTACAACCTCCACCTCCTGGGTTCAAGTGATTCTCCTGCCTCCGCCTCCCGAGTAGCTGGGATTACAGGCAGGTGCCCCCACCACGCCCAGCTAATTTTTTAATTTTTAGTAGAGACGGAATTTCACCATGTTGACCAGGCTGGTCTTGAACTCCTGACCTCAGGTGATCCACCCACCTCAGCCTCCATAAGTGCTGGGATTACAGGCGTGAGCCACTGTGCCCGGCCAGGTTTGCTATTTTCTTGCCTACGTCATTTTCACCATGTTTTTGTTTTCTTCATTGATGATTTGGAAGGTGGTTCTTAACCCTGGTAGTGGTTACTATTTTTGTTAATTTTTAAAATGTATTTGAATAGTTATTGTACTTTTTATTAAGATGTGGTTACCTTGAAGTTTACTAAATGTAGCCCTAAACCTATATTTCTCTAGTTGTCTCAATGAAAAAAGCATAATTTTTTTATAGCAGCCATTTAACAATTGAGTGGGTTTTTTTGTTTATTTTGTTTTGTTTTTAATCCTGTATGAAGTCCTGTCTTTAATAACATAATCTGGGGCTGTAAAGCCCAGATAATTATTATATTGTATTCACGTGATTTTTTTCAAGATTTGGTTTTGAATTTTGCATTTGATTCAGTAACCATATTTACAACTATTTTCATCCAACTAAATATTTAACTGCCTTCCAGGTGGCACGATTTTTTCTTTTTCTTTTTCTTTTCTTTTTTTTTTTTTTTTTTTTTTTTGAGACAGGATCTCACTCTGTAGCCCAGGCTGGAGTACAGTGGCATGGCCACAGTTCACTGTAGCCTTGAACTCCTGGGCTCAAGCAATCCACCCACCTCAGCCTCCCAAGTAGCTGGGGCCACAGGTGTGCTGGCTGATTTTTGTATATTTTGTAGAGATGGGGTTTTGCCATGTTGCCCAGGCTGTTCTGGAGCTTCTGGGCTCAAGTGACCCTCCTATCTTGGCCTCCCAAGGTACTAGGATTACAGGCCTGCTCCACTGTGCCCAGCCTGGTTTTTTCAACTGGAGCATGTGTATGAGAATCACCTGGAGAGTTGTTTGTAATTTTACATTGTCTGGCTCTACATTCCACTTAGAGTTTCTAACCCTAGGGGTCTATAACAGTCTTCGCCTGACACCCACTCTGGCCTCAGCCTTGTGGTTGTAGGCTGAGAATGGCTACAGAGGGCATTGTGGGAGACAGGCTGGAGGTGGGATGAAGAAGGGCTTTGGGAAAAGGCTTCCTGGGAAGAGGGAGTGTTCCTGGCTTCCCAATCAGGCCTGATGATGATGAAAGCACCTCTTGACCCCCACCTTCACCTTCCCAATCTCCAGTTGAGAACTGCTGGTATAAGAGAAGGAGAATGAGGCTTGGAAACTAGCTTCAAATCCTCGCTGCCACCTCCTCAGTCTGTTTTTGAACAACTTGAATCTTTGACTGTCTATTTTCTCATCGGTAAAAATGGTTCTTACTTCATAGGGTTGTAATCACAGATAATCTGTAAAAGCACTTAGCACAGCGCTTGACAACAGCAAGCTCTTAATAAAAATTATTATAATTGCTATTTTATATTGACATGTCTATTGTTGTAGGGCTCCTTCTTTATGCAATTCTAATTTTTACTTCCTTCTCTTGGAGGAAATAAACATCCAGCTACTACTCCCATGCACAATCCGTTACAATTTATTTTCTCCGAAGCAATTTGCTCGCCACTGCTTTTGCAAACCGCAGCTACCCTGAAACCTTTCTGCTCACTCCTTGTTCATCAAAACCACAGCAGTGCTGTCCAGCAGAACTTTGTGTGACAGTAGAAATGATCTATAATAGAACATGGAGCTCCAAGCACTTGCCATGTAGCTAGTGAGACTAAGGAACTGAATTCTGAATGTTAATTAATTTGAATGTAAGTAGCCACCTGTGGCTAGTGGCTACCATATTGGACAGCACAACTCTGTAGGGTTTCTTTCTTGCTTGGAACGCCATTATTAAGTTAATGATCCATCTTACAATTAATGGCGTGTTAGAAAAGAGGAAGTTCAGTGAGAAATTATGAAATTTAATGTTAGACTTAATTTTTTATATTTGCAGCCTTTCATAAATAGCTTTGTTCTTTCCTTCAAAAATGAATATACAGTTATTCTATATAAATCCAACAAAGGTCAAGACGAAGCAGGTTTCCTGCTTAGAGCATGTCTAATAGCATAATAGCATCTATCCTTGCTACAGATGTATTGTGTTGATGAGACCTGTTTGGTTTTAGCCAGTTAAACAGAACATTTGGAGGAAGTTAAGTTCCTGGTGAATTTTGCTGATGATCAACCAGAATGAAAGTGCTTTGGAAGTTGGAGAGAGACAAAATGCAGAGTCCAATTAGGTCAGTGACTTCCACATTTATTTTTACCATGGCCACAGTATGAAATTCAGCTTACAGCATGGACTAGTATACACATATAAACATACATAATGGAAATAAAGACTTCACAAGAGCTATACTTTACCTTTATTACATGTAGCATTTTGATAGTCTGTATTTTATTCTATCCTCTTCTGTGCCACTGTGTTGTATTTTAGTCTATTTCATTTTCCATATACTGGTCAAGATTCACTAAATTGTCTTCCAGACCCACTATTGGGTTCCAATCTGCAAACACCAGATTAGGAAATGTACAGGAGCCATGTGGGTTTGAGAATCAGAGGGAAGAGGGATGACTTGCAAGTGCTAGGCTTCAGAAACAAACAGGGCTGGAGGCTGGATTAGTTTGCTAGGGCTGCTGTCACGAAATACCACAGGCTGGATGGTTGAAACAACAGAAATGCATTTTCTCACGGTTCTGGAGGCTGGAAGTCCAAGATCAAGGTGCCTGCAAGGTTGAGTTCTTCTGAGACCTCTCTCCTTGGCTCACAGATAGCCACTCTTTCATTGCCTCTTCATGTGGCTGTCTCTCTGTGCATGAACAGTGCTCCTGGTATTTCTTCTTCCAGTCATATTGGATCAGGGCCCACTCTAATGGCCTTATTTTAACGTAATCACCTCTTTAAAGAGGTGGTTACATTCTGAAGTACTCGTGGTTGAGACTTCAACATATGAATTTTGGTGGGACACCAGTTGTGCAAAACAACAATGCAAAACTTAATACACAAGCGCGGAAGGTTCTCAGGCTCCAGAAAAAAATGGGAGTATAAAGGATGCTACAAATAAATTACTGCTATCTTAGTGAAAAGAGAAGTTGGTTAGGTTCAAATCATAAATTCTGAATTTAAAATATAAATGTGTGTGCTTGCTGATATGAATATCTGATAAAAATCCTCATGCACACATTTGGCTTACCAATCAATATTTAACTCAAGGTTCACTTATCGTAAATGAGAACTGGAAGTTCTTTTGCAATTGGATGGAGACGCTGTCTAGTCTCAACATGCTATTTTTGATAACACTTGAAGAACAGACAGCATTTTCTTTGCAAACATTAACTTGCCACATCTTACAAAATTATTCCCTTGGGCCACCTGTATCAGGATGGTACTATCTCAGTTTTCCAGATATGGAACTGCTCAGTTCTCTCTCTGAGGTTGCATAAAGGCACCAGTGACCCAAGCTAATGCTAAATTAAGAAATCAACTGGTTCTCATCCAATACAGCTAAACCAGATGGGCTGCCTTAGCAACTTCCAGGCCAACTCCATCTATTTTTCAACCCAAATTTAATAGATTTGTGCACTGCCTGCCTTTTTCATTTGTTAGACTCTGGAGAGAGAAAATGAACACATTTTTAATACTCCCCTTTGTAAGTATAAAATAATACCTTCCAGCTCACGGAAAATAAAATAAGTTAAATAAAAATGAAATATAGGCCATCTGTAACTCCACTACGCACTTTAAGGCTTTAGCATATTTCCTTCCAATATCTTAATGCATTCTTATAATGAAAATTATACTATATATATAGTTTTTTTTATCCTGCATTACTTGCTTATGATTATATGCATTCCACTTAAATCCCTTTCAAAGCATTATTCTTTCATGGTTACTGGATAGTTCTTTAAGTGTGTCCAGTGCAAGTGGGAAGATGGCAGTCTAGGGTGAAACTTAAGCCAAGAGGGTAGTCCACAAACCAGCCAAGGTGATCCTCAGGACAGCAGACCAAGAGAAGATTCTAAACTGCTGCTTAATGAGCTGTGGGGTAGAATGCGGGGGAGGGGAGAGTTTGTTCCAGGAAATTCAATGTACCCGAAATAGGTGGGCAAAATGAGCCATAACACATCAACTCCGAATCCTAGGCTTGTAGGCCGCGGGTGCAGAGAAATAGCTTTTCTGTTAATTCCTGCATCTCATGTGTTCTCAGCCCCACTTACTCACTCAGAAATCCCAGTCCCTTGTGAAATCTTTCTTGAGTGTCCGGGGAAAAGTAGAGACACTTTATGTGTTTGCAAGCATCAGTCTGGGCCACAGGGCTCAGTCGGCTTCTGCTTCTCTGAATTCTGTCTCAGCCATCTGTGCCCTCCTTGGAAGGGATCTCTGCTTCACCAGCCTCTACCCCATAAAGGGACACATTCAGGAAGATTCAGTCTGACCACTCATGATCTCCATCCTCATACCCTTTAATTACCCAGCAGCCTTTTCCCATGTGAGACATTCTGTGTTGGGCCCCCTTGGTTCACATAGGCAGCCTTCGCACCACTCCTCCCCTACAGTGTCACAGCTGCATTCGCTGCTCCTTTTGGAATCTCAAACTGTGTTGCCAAATCCACCTGATCACACCAAATTCCCTTCTCTTCTGGGATTAATTCTTTTTTCAAGATTCTCCCCTGCCCCCATCCCTCCTTGCAAGCCGGCTTCTGTTGGCCTCCTCTTCCTCCCTACCAACTCTACCTGACATGTCTGTCTATATCCAAACTCCAGCTGTGGGCTTGAGTCAATGCATCTTCTGCTTTGATGCCCATGTGCATCAGTTAATTCAAACCTATACCCAGAGGCTGGGGACGCCCAACATATTTGAGTCTCTGTTCTGGCCTAACTGGAACCTCTGCTACAGTGACTTAGTCCTTCCCCTTGTCAGGGAATCATAGAGCATTTCGCTATTATAAATATCACTGTAATCAACATCTGTTTGCATAAATCTCCGGTAATCATCCACATCTCTGGTCATTTCTTTCAGGAAGATTCCTAAAGGTGGAATTACGCAGCCAAAAAGTATACACATTTAAAAGGGTCTTGATCCATAGTACAAATTGCTTTTCACAAAGATGGTTCCAACTGTCACACTCACCTGCCACACAGGACAGTCGAAAAGGCACATTTGAGAATGCATTCCTGTGTTTCTAAGGGTGCGAATGAGTGGCGCCTGCACTGACTCCTGGAGTTACAGCCAGAAAGCCTCAGTTCAAACCCTGGCTTGCCAACTATGTCACTGTGGTGGGTCACTTACTTTTCTAAGACTTGGTTTTTTCTCATGTTTAAAGGGACTAATGACACCTTCCCAAAGCAGAGGTATTGGAATGAATACGTGAGAAATTGCACACGTGAAGGTTAACTCACATCCCCTTTCAGCTCTGCTTGGAAGCTAGTTACTCTTGGAATCTAGTAAGAGTTTACATTTTAATGACCAATCTGACAACAATTCCCCCCAGCAAACTGCACCAGTGCTAGGTAAGCGAGAACAATCTTTTCTTTTCTTTCAACTAGTGAGCATGAAGGCTAAAGATGGGGGCTTCCCCAGAACCCCCAGGCCACACCACTGCCTGCCCTGCCTCCCAGATGTGGAAGGACCTGCCATGCTGATTGGGTAAGATAAAAGCCACATGGTGAACGCAAGACTTTGGGCTAACATTTTTGTTTTACGAATGGTTCCACAGTTTTGAATTCAGCTGCATACCCTACTTGCCAACCATAGCAAAGTACGAATACAATTCAGCACCTCATTAATCCCAATATTATTACATGTGTGGTTTTCATTTCACATTTAATATTTATTTTTCTCAAGAGGAAGCCAGGACTAGATTAAGCATGTTAGAGTCATCCAGTCCGAAGGTCAGCGAAGTATTGGTAGAGCGGGGGAGGCAGGGGCTTCTGGGGGAAGCAAAGACTGTGGCCGACTTTCGTTCATGGCCTGATGAGTAACACTCATTGATCATTTTTATGGACTTAAACAGTAAGTGGCTTTTTGGACTGACTAAACTAAAACCAGGGGATGCATGAACACATTTAGATTCAGCTCTGAGTCTTTGAATCTACCCATCTACTCATTCCTAGCAATCGCACCTTTAACTCACAGGAGCTTGTTAGTAGCATGTTAGCTCTAAAATGGATCTTAGAGACAACCTCCTTCCCTCTGTCTGCTTGTGTGAGATGTTTAGCATTACAGCGTTTATTGGCTGGGCTTTAAACAAAATGGAAAAGCAGCTGGAAATCAGTGGCTTAATTCTCTTCTGGAATTAAAGTTAAGTTCCAGTCTAAGAAACTACAGGAGGATACTCATATGCAGAATTCTGTTCTAATCAGACTAATAAGAGCCCTATCTCTGGAATGAAAGAACTGGGGAAGAAAAAGTTGCTTCTAATCTATAGTATATTCAGAAGAGCAAAGAAGTACTTTGAAGTTCTCTTAAGTAGGAAGAAGATAAAGTTATAATATAATGCCCAGATGACTTTTTTTCATCCTCCCTGAAACCTTCTTATTCTGCAAATATTTAGCAGCTGTGAATAGGGAGGTCAGCAGAAGCATGTGAAACATTCAAGGCTGTTGCAAGCCAGAAGCTAGGTATGGGTTAGATTTGTGAGAGAGGGTTTGGACTTTTGTTCCTACCTAGCATGTGGGGTAATAGTAAAGGATTTTGAGCAGGGAGAATGACACATCTGAATAATGCTTTAGGAGGCAGGATGTGTTGGAAGCAACGTGTGGCGAGACAGGAAAGGAGAAGACGCTGCAGGCTGCAAGGCCAGGTGGGGAATGTGTAAAATCATGAAGGAGAGGGCGGGTGATAAGGTTTGGCTATGACTCCACACAAGTCTCATCTTGAATTGTAGCTCCCATAATTCCCACGTGTTGTGGGAGGGACTGGTGGGAGGTAATTGAATAATGGGGGCAGTTTCCCCCATACTGTTCTCGTGGTAGTGAATAAGTCTCACAAGATCTGATGGTTTTAGAAGAAGAAACCCCTTTTGCTTGGCTCTCATTCTCTCTCTTGCCTGTTGCCATGTAAGACGTGCCTTCCACCTTCCACCATGATTGTGAGGCCTCCCCAGCCATGTGGAACCGTGAGTCCATTAAACCTCTTTTTCTTTATAATTTACCCAGTCTGGGGTATGTCTTTATCAGCAGTGTGAAAACGGCCTAATGCCTGAACTAGGCTTTAGAACTAGGAATTATCTTAATTCAGGTGCCCCCAGAAGCAGGCCCTGAGAAAGGATTCCGGTGAAAGTATGCAAGTAGTTTCTTTGGGAGGTGATTCCAATCAACACTGGTTGGGGAGAGAGGAAGTGAGAGGGAAAGAAAGCAAGTGGGTGTTAGCAAGTCAGCTACTGCTGTGGGCAATTAGAGTTCGATCCTGATGGGGAGCCCTGGGAGACTACCTAGAAGGCACCTCAGAGTTCTCCCTGCAAGAGACAAGGAAGGTGGGGATTTATTCATCAATTCCCCACCAACCATTGGTAGAGAGCTGCTTCCAGAAGCACCCCCCAGCATTCCAGATTCGCCCTGCATGTAGGCCAAATGTGCTCCAACAAAAATGCCCTTGGGAAGAGAGTTGCAGGTGTCTGCAATGAACAACCTTGGGAATGGAGAGGTGAATGTCAAGGGAATCCGGGTAGAGCAAAAACAGGGCCTCACACAGACGTCTATTTCTCCCTGGAGATACTCAGGCAGTCCTGGATCTTGTAAATGGGACTTAGCTCTCTGAGTAGTTGGGCAGAAAGATCTCTGATTTGACTTTCTTCTCTAAATTCTGTGATTCCTTCATCTTCAATAACACGCCACCCTATATGCACAGATTACATTCTTGCATGTATTTAATCCCAGTTTTGAATCCATGCCCCTTTTAATTCTACTCCATAATACACATTTCCTTGAGGAACTTGCAATTAGCATTTCTGCATACCTTTTATGGAATTATATTTTTAAAACACTTATCTAATGAGATTGCAGAAGACTGGAAATTACAGTAATGAAGGTATTAGCCAGGCATGTGATACCCAAGGTAGGAAAGAAAAACATATTAAGTCAACTTGCCATAACTTACTCCAGTGAAGTTGGCAACGAGCAAGCCATCCATCTCCATCATTTACTAGAATTAATTCAAAGTCCTGCTAGGGTTCAACTGAGAAGAGAAACTTGCCAAGACTTCACGTTGGAAGCCATTCAACATGAAAACCGGCATGACGTATTTTCTCTTCTGGACTGCACAACTCAAAATTGAAGAAATTTGAGGAATTTCTAGAAAATTCCATAACAGGTCAATGACGATTTAACCCCAAGAGAAGTGACTCTCTTAGGGAAACCGTAAGTTGCTTGCATTTGTGGACCTTAAAACTGACCTTTTTGGTTCTCTTGCAGTTAGTTTATTAAGGGGGAAGGGAGTGAGAAAGTGCTAACAGCTCCCAGGACAGATTTTTCAGTGCTGAGGTCCACCCAGTGAACTCCCGAGCCAAGTAATCAATGCTTGAAAATACGTTTACATCATGGAAGTAGAAAAGCCAAACCCCAGCTGGCCTTCATGAGAGGGAATAAACGTAAAGCCCAGAACGAAAACGTGGCATCTCTTAGCAAGGTAGCGTTTTCTTCATTTTTATTGGTCCCTTACCTTTGACCACAGTCCCTCGTAGCCCCTCAGGATCTGGTCTGGGAGGCAGGGGGCGGCTCCTGTTACTTTCACACCCAATTGGAGTGGCCTGTGGGCTGACCCAAATCTGGGTGAACTCATTTTCATTAAACCGGTAGATAGTCATTGAGCACCTACTGAGTGCAAGGGACAGAGTCAAGCTCTTTGCTGTTGGTAAAGGTAAGTCGGCCCTGAAGGGCCTTAGAATTCGATGGGGGAAGTGAGACATAGAGAACTCTAACATAAAGTTCCAAGGATGCAGTGCTGTCGCCATGCTATAACTTCCTGTCATACTTGTAACTGTGAAAAGGATGCCGGCCAGGTGCAGTGACACACGCCTGTAATTCCAGCACTTCGGAGGCCGAGGTGGGAGGATCACTTGAGTCTAGGAGTTCAAGACCTGCCTGAGCAATGTGGCGAACCCCTGTCTCTGCAAAAGTAAAAAACCAGCTGGGTGTGGTGGCGTGTGCCTGTAGTCCCAGCTACTTGGAAGGGAGAATCACTTGACCCCAGGAGGTTGCCCATGCTCTCCAGCCTGGACAACACAGTGAGACCCTGCCTCAAGAAAAGAAGAAAATAAAAATAACAATACTAGGAACTCACTTACAGAACACTTTCGGTGGTCTAGGTTCTGTGAGATAAGTATTATTGCTATCTTATTTTACAGATGTGGAAATTAAGGCACAGAGAGGTTAAGGCACTTACCCAAGTTCACACAGCCAGTTAGTGGTAGAGCCGAGATTCAAATCCAAATCCAAGCAATCTGGCTTTGGAGCCCACATTCTTAACCACTATACTACCTACCACACAATAATTTTTTAATATTAGATTGTTCATGTATCCAGCCGTTTCTCAGTTACTTTAGAAAATTCCATGAGGTAGAGAACTTGCACTTTCATCCTTATGTTCTAGTACATGGCACATAGAGTCTGGTCTCAGGATATTCATTAAGATCTTTTTTTGTTTGTTTGTTTGTTTTTGAGACAGAGTCTTGCTCTGTTGCCCAGGCTGTAGTGCAGTGACATGATCTCGGTTCACTGCAACCTCTGCCTCCATGTTCAAGCAATTCTCCTGCCTCAGCCTCTCGAGTAGCTGGGATTAAGGTGTACACCACCACACTCAACTAACTTTTGTATTTTTAGTACAGACAGAGTTTCACCATGTTGGCCAGGCTGGTCTGGAACTCCTGACCTCAAGTGATCCACCCGCCTTGGCATCCCAAAGTGTTGGGATTACAGGCGTGAGCCACTGCACCCGGCCTCATTAAGATTCTTAATAAATATTTATTGAACAAATGAATGAATGAACTTAAAGCCCTGTTGAGGCTCTATGGCTGTTTAGAGAAGGAAAAAAATGACATTTAATCACAGGCATGAGGGAAGGCTGCCTGGAGGAAGTGGTATTTAGCCTCTGCCTTGACTGGCAGATAGGGCCCATGGAGGTAGAAGGACATCTTTCAATTCCATGCCGCAGATGCAGACCTTTGGTCAGTTGGAAGGCCTGCAGCCTGTAACTTGGCAGGCCTGCTTCTCAGAAGAAATGGGCATTCCATGGCCGAGTACCTAAGCAATGGGTCTAACTGCCTCCACAGGCTCTGGAGACAGAGTGAGAGGACGGATGCCCTGCAGATGGAGCACGAAGCATCTGGGAGGCCAGGGAGTGTGACACTGTACCACCTGGCTGTGCTGGGCTGGGTCCCACCCTGGAGCCCCGGGACTCTGGGTGACCCAAGCAGAGGTCTGCTTGTCTGCGGGATGTAAGCACAGGGGAAGGGCCCCACAGGCCACTTCTGGCTCTGCCCAGATCCGAGCAGCTGCCACTGAAGGGAAGCACCTGTCAGAGTGCATTTCATGGAGGGAACTGGCTGGGTGGGGGCGTGGCGTGCCTGGTGGAGCCCATATAGTGGTGGGGGTGGGGGTATATTCGGCAGCAGAGAAGGGCATGGGCAGATTGAAAAAGCCCAGGCAGTGTCCAAGCCAGAGAGTGGTCACACCTGTTGAGACTGGAGGAGCACTTGACGGGGTCTTCCTTGGATGGGTAACTTTGGAAATCTGACCCCAAGGGCATTTCATATCTTGGTAACAAAGGGAGCCACTCACAGGGGGCCTTTGGAGAATCCAGTCAGGGTCTGAGGCCACCCTGAATGGACTCCAGGGGCTGCTAACGACTGTGTGAGCTCCGTTGACAAACAGCCCAAGTGGAATTGTTTCTGGATTCATAACGTGGTAAGGTAGCTGGACAGACGATGCGGGCTCCACTTAGCTGTTTCTCTCCCTATTCCTAGGCAGGATTCTGTGAGCTACTGTGGAGAGGTGGATCTCAGCGTGAAATGGTCTTTCACGTGTAGGAAGCAGCAGGAAATGGAACTGGAAAATCCCAGACACAAAATATAGGCTACATAGTTTTAATTTCCTATTTGATGACTTCACAGCTTGGCAATATCATAAAGCCAGGGCAGGGCAATTGGAGAGAACTAAGATCTTCAAACCAATTCCACAGTCCCAGCCTCTGATCACATCCTCTCTCCCGCTGTCCACAGCAACGATCTCAAACTTTCACAACACGCCTTAAAGTCCTCTCCTTTCAGTTTGCGTGACTTCCTCACACTTCTCCTTCATGTCCCCTGCTCCCGCCACCCCCCAGTCAGACAGGTTCTTTCTGCCTCCTATCCTCATGATCTCTCAGATGGGACTGTCCACCTCCCATCCTCCTGGGCCTTGCAGCCCTTCCCTTCCCAGCCCCTCATTTCCTGATTCCCCTGCGTCTTCAGCCCCCAGCCCTCCTCTGCCTTTTATTCATCTAGGATAGAAACACTATCCTATTTTCTCTGTTGCCCAGGCTGGAGAGCAGTGGCGTGATCTCGGCTCACTGCAACCTCCACCTCTGGGTTCAAACGATTCTCATGTCTCAGCCTCCTGAGTACTTGGGATTACAGGTGCCTGCCACCACACCAGGCTAATTTTTGTACTTTAGTAGAGACAGGATTTCACCATGTTGGCCAGGTTGCTCTCAAACTCCTGACCTCAAGTGATCCACCCGCCTCGGCCTCCCAAAATGCTGGGATTACAGGAATGAGCCACCGTGCCCAGCCTCAAACCCTCTTTTTGCTCCCTCTCCCATCTTGCCAGGGCCAATTTTTTCCTTTCCTTTCCATCCACTTTATTATGATCTTTGCTTCTCCCTTCCCATTCATTATGCAAACCACTGCACTTTTCCTTCAGCCCCTGGCAAGCCCCTACAACTGCTCACACACAAGCAGTAAGGGCCAAATCCAGTTCACACCACAGTGCTGGCCCTGCCTCTTCTCCACGACTCTCTGCCCCCCACTTGCCCAATGCCATCCTCTCCTTGGGTCTCTCCTAATCTTCGATTTCTCATTCTTAGTCTTTTTCATGTCAACTGGGCAGTGAAAAATAATCAAACTTTTCAAAAGGGAAATTTTTATGAGAACTTCAAAGAAAATAATATATTGATATGAGGATATGAACACAATCCAAACCTAACGTCCTCCTTATTGCAGAACTTATCTAGTGAAATGAGAAAATAATTTTTAGGAAAGCATCTGAAACAAAGAGATTAAAATGTCAAAAGTTATCAAAGGTGCTCCAACTGTTTCACACAAAAAATTTTATTTATTTTTATTTTATCTTATTTTATTTTATTTTTGAGACACAATCTCGCTCTGTCGCCCAGGCTGGAGTGCAGTGGTGTGATCTCGGCTCACTGCAGCCTCTGCCTCCCAGGTTCAAGCGATTCTCGTGCCTCAGCCTCCCGTGTAGCTAGGACTACAGGCACACGCCACCACACCTGGCTAATTTTTGTATTTTTAGTAGAGATGGGATTTCACCACATTGGCCAGGCTGGTCTCCAACTCCTGACCTCAAGCTATCCACCTGCCTCAGTCGCCCAAAGTGCTGGGAATATAGGTGTGAGCCACTGCGACCAGCCACATAAAAGTATTTTAATAACTTACCTAAGTTGTGAAATTCAAGACTCTGAGCATAGTTGAGCAAGTTTTGTTGATATTAGAGAAGCAAAAGGAATAATATTTTAAACTCTATTGTTGGTACTTGAAAAAAGTCACTGAAATGACAAATATTTACAGGAAAACTTTATTGCCTGATAAAAATAATAGAGCTTCTTCTGGGTTCAGTGGCTCACGCCTGTAATCCCAACATTTGGGGAGGCCAAAACAGGAGGGTTGCCTGAGGCCAGTAGTTCGAGACAAGCCTGGGGAACATAGCGAGACCCCATCTCTACAAAAACCAAATTTTAATTAGCCTGGCGTGGTGGTACACACCTGTAGGGAAGCTGAGGTGGGAGAATCGTTTGAGCCTAGGAGGTCAAGGCTGCAGTGAGCTGTGATTGCATCACTGCACTCTGGCACTCCATTCTAGGCAACAGAGTGAGACCTTCTTGTCTCTTAAAAAAAAAAAAAAAGAACTTGAGTCAAAATTTTAGAAATCTTTCTGGATATTTTAAATTGAAAATAAGCCAGTGCATTCAATTATCTTTGGATGGTGCACTAAACATATAAATCAGGTCAAACAGAGATTGTTCCCTGGGCACATAAGCCAAATCTAGTCTGCTCCCTAATTTTGTACAGCCTGTGAACGAAAGAAGAAAAATATTTGTTGACAAGTGAAAATTATCTAAAATTCAAATTCCAGTGTCCACAAATGGAGTTTTATTGGAACACAGCACACCCATTCTTTTCTATATTGTCTGTGACTGCTTTCTCACTACCACAGCAGAATCGAGTAGTTGCTACAGACACCGTGTGTCCTGCAAATGCTAAAATATTTACCTGCCACCTCATTACAGAAAAATTTTAACGATCCCTGACATAAAAGATTTAAATAAATTCAATTCAATAAATTTTGTAATGCACTACCATACAAAAATAATAATTTGAAATAATTAAATAGAACATCTGTAAATTAAAGTAATGAAAATAGGAAGAACATTTGAATCTCCTGAGGCAGCCTGTAGGGCCCAAGCTACAGAAGCATTTTTTGTTTTTTGGTTTTATTACTTTTTTTTTTTTTTTTTATGAGATGAAGTCTCGCTCTGTCGCCCAGGCTGGAGTGCAGTGGCAAGATCTACAACCTCCGCCTCCTGGGTTCAAGCGATTCTTGTGCCTCAGCCTCCAGAGTAGCTGGGATTACAGATACCTGCCACCAGGCACCACTAATTTTTGGGTTTTTTTGTTTGTTTGTTTGTTTGTTTGTTTGTTTGTTTTTAGCAGAGATGAGGTTTCACCATGTTGGCCAGGCTGATCTCAAACTCCTGACCTCAGGTGATCCTCCTGCCTCAGCCTTCCAAAGTGCTGGGATTACAGGCGTGAGCCACCATGCCTGGCCTAATTTTTGTATTTTTAGTAGAGACAGGGTTTTGCCATATTGGCCAGGCTGGTCTCAAACTCCTAAGCCCGCATGATCCACCCACCTTGGCCTCCCAAAGTGCTGGGATTACAGGCATGAGCCACTGCGCCCAGCCAATGTGTGGTGGTGCACGCCTGTAATCTCAGCTATTCAGGAGGCTGAGGCAGGAGAATCACCTGAACCCAGGAGGCGGAGGTTGCAGTGAGCTGAGACAGTGCCACTGCACTCCAGCCTGGGTGACAAAGTGAGACTCTGTCTCAAAAAAAAATAAAAATCAACAAAAATTTACAAATTATTAGAACTATTTGATGAATGATGTAATAAGCAGTTTTATGATATTTAAACATATAGCATTTAGAGAATAAAAATTTTTATGTATTTTCATTTTACTATATTATGTAATATGTACCAATATGTCCAAATATGTCTTTATCTCTATCTACATATATTATATTTCTATATCCATATCTCTATATTACTATACCTGTTATGGATTTTGACCATTGCCCCCAGGCACAACTAACATTCCATACTAGTTTTTCTGTCCTGGCCTCACCTTTTGGATGGCACACATGAAATTGACTTCCCAGCTCTGACCTTGGCGCTCATCAAGAACTGTTCCAGTTCTCCCCTGCAGCTGGCTGCAATGCTTTGAGTCACACCCCTTTTAATTCAGCACAGGCCTCAGGACCTTCCTTCCCTGGCACAGCAGTGGGGAACACGCCTACTTCTCTCGCCTGTGTCAGTCTCAGCAGGGCCTGGGTAGTTAAAGGAAGCCTGTTCTCACCCTTTCTGCCTCTATCAAAACTTGCTGCCTAGGAAGCGTCCGAACTCTTAGCCAATATGCTCTTTTCCCAAGGGCCATTTTCATTTCATGTCTTGACTTCAGTCGCAGAAGGAAAAGCTTTATTCCTTTATAGAAGAATTTCAGGCATCAAAGGCAGGTGGGGAAGAATTTTTGGGAGCTGAGGAGTCTAGAATGTGAATGTTTTATGAGTCCACCTGCAGATCAAAAGAGAAGAAAACTAATATATTCTTTTTCCAAAGGGGGAAGGAGAAGTTCCTCTACATTCTTTGGTGTGTGTTTTATTATTTTAATAGATGGTGTGAGTGTGCAGGCTTCAGGGAGATGAAACTGCTGTCTGATACATCACTGGTTATGTTATGGAGTGTAAAGTCATGCAATTTAATGGAAAAAAGGCAGCTTGGAAAGATATCTGTGTAAGCCAGCTTTAAGAGGTCATACATCTTAATACTGATTGATAAACTGACCATGACTTGAAACAAGCATGTCTGAATCTTCAATAGCCCATACAATAAAAAACAATAGCTAACATTAACTAGCTGCTTCTTTTGTGCCTGGCATTGTGCTCAGTATTCTACATACACTGTCTCATTTAATGCTTGAGACAAATTTTGGAGGTAGGTACTGTTTCATTTTTATTTTTATTTTTTTGAGACAGAGTTTCGCTCTTGTTGCCCAGGCTGGAGTGCAATGGCGTGATCTCAGCTCATCACAACCTCCACCTCCTGGGTTCAAGCGATTCTCCCACCTCAGTCTCCAAAGTAGCTGGGATTACAGGCATGTGCCACCACACCCAGCTAATTTTGTATTTTTTTTTTTTTAAGTAGAAATGGGGTTTCTCCATGTTGGTCAGGCTGGTCTCAAACTCCCAACCTCAGGTGATTCACCCACCCTGGCCTCCCAAAGTGCTGGGATTACAGACATGAGCCATCGCACCTGGCTGTAGGTACTGTTTTTTATCCCCATCTGCATATTTC
The DNA here is from genome assembly GCF_037993035.2 of Macaca fascicularis. Taxonomy (NCBI): domain Eukaryota; kingdom Metazoa; phylum Chordata; class Mammalia; order Primates; family Cercopithecidae; genus Macaca; species Macaca fascicularis. Next base: position 19,024,175 of record NC_088395.1, on the reverse strand, counting down.
CAGCATGCTGGTATTCTCTTTTTCAATCTTTTTTTTTTTTTTTTTTTTTTTTTTTTTTTTTTTTGAGACGGAGTTTTACTCTTGTTGCCCAGGCCGGAGTGGAATGGTGCAATCTCAGCTCACCGCAACCTCCGCCTCCTGGGTTCAAGTGATTCTCCTGCCTCAGCCTCCTGAGTAGCTAGGATTACAGGCGTCCACCACCACGGCCAGCTAATTTTTGTATTTTTAGTAGAGATAGGTTTTTGCCATGTTGGCCTGGCTGGTCTTGAACTCCTGACCTCAGGTGATCTGCCTGCCTCGGTCTCCCAAAGTGCTAGGATTACAGGCTTGAGCCACCATGCCTGACCTTCAATCTCTCTTCTTAACCCACCCTGGGCCCATCTGGGCTCTGCTCTGTGCCCTGGACTCCCTTATCCTTGGATTCTGTTTGAGTTCAATCAATGGGAGCTACCACAGGTTATTGAAGGGTGGGAGGAAGGAGACAGAGAGCTTGGGCTATTTCTTCCCAGCTCTCTTCCTGCTCCATCTGCCTGGCTATGGCAGCAGCTGTCTCCCTGTACAACTGTAGCTTCTGTCAGTCATCTCCTCTACATAGCTCTGGCTCCTACTTGAAGCTGGTATCATCATTTCTTCTCCTTCCCTTTTCTAACCCAGGGGGAGCAAGAGCTTCCAGGTGCTGCTAGTCTCTGGGTGCTCTGACATCTCTTGGTTTCTTTAACTCTGCCCACACCTCCATAAATATTCTCTTCGTCAAACTGTCTTCACAGATCCCAGCTAAGTGTACCTTCTGTTTCCTGCTGGAACCCTGACTATTAAGTAGTATTTGACCTCAGAACAATCTGCTTTGGGTCCTTTTCACTCAACTTCTATACTTCCTGCCTTCTTCTAAATGCTATATTTTTGTTTATTTGTTCTGAAACTTCAGTTTGGCTTTATTTGAGGGGAGCTGATTGTATTAGTTCGTTTTCATGCTGCTGATGAAGACATACCCGAGACTGGGCAATTTATAAAAGAAAGAGGTTTCTTGAACTTACAGTTCCACTTGGCTGGGGAGACCTCATAATCATGACAGAAGGTGAAAGGCATGTCTCACACAGCGGCAGACAAGAGAAGAGAGCTTGTGCAGGGAAACTCCCATTTTTAAAACTATCAGATTTCATGAGACCCATTGACTATCATGAGAACAGTATGGGAAAGACCTGCCCCCGTAATTCAATCATCTCCCACTGGGTCCATCCCACAACTCGTGGGAATTATGGGAGCTACAAGATGAGATTTGGGTGGGGACACAGAGTCAAACTGTATCACTATTTTACACATAAAGTTACTGATTTTCCAGGTGGGTGCAGATTATTTTGACCTTTGGCTATAGAAACTGTCTTCTATAGTTGTGTATACATATTCGTGAACATATTTATTCATGAATTTTGATCCTTTCCACGGGATTACTCCTTCTTATGCATGAGTATGTTATAATATAATTTTATAGATGAATAAGTGTCTTTCTGTTTGGGTGAATTAATGCACGTTTGCAATGAGGGCAGAGATCAGAAATAGGGGCTTGGGCTGGGTGCAGTGGCTCTCACCTGTAATCCCAGCACTTTGGGAGGCCGAGGTGGGTGAATCACTTGAGATCAGGAGTTGGAGATCAGCCTGGGCAACATGGCGAAACCCCATCTCTACTAAAAATATAAAAAGTAGCTGGGTGTGGTGGTGTACCCCTGTAACCCCAGCTATTTGGGAAGCTGAGGCATGAGAATTACTTCAACCCGGGAGGCAGAGGTTGCAGGGAGCCAAGATGGCACTGCTGCACTCCATCCTGGGCAACAGAACGAGACTCTATCTCAAAAAAAAGGAAAGAAAGAAAGAAAGAAAGAAAGAAAGAAAGAAAGAAAGAAAGAAAGAAAGAAAGAAAGAAAGAAAGAAAATAGGGGCTTGAAGTGCAGCTTCACACTGGCTCCCAATTTCTTTTTTTTTTTTTTTTTTTTTTTTTTTTTTTTTTTTTTTTGAGACGGAGTCTTGCTCTGTCGCCCAGGCTGGGGTGCAGTGGCCGGATCTCAGCTTACTGCAAGCTCCGCCTCCCAGGTTTACGCCATTCTCCTACCTCAGCCTCCCGAGTAGCTGGGACTACAGGCGCCCGCCAACCCGCCCGGCTAGTTTTTTTGCATTTTTTAGTAGAGACGGGGTTTCACCGTGTTAGCGAGGATGGTCTCGATCTCCTGACCTTGTGATCCGCCCGTCTCGGCCTCCCAAAGTGCTGGGATTACAGGCTTGAGCCACCGCGCCCGGCCCTGGCTCCCAATTTCTTAGAGGTTAAATAAAAAAATACATTTAAATACTCGTCCTGGGATCTAAATCCCTAGACACAACTTGGTATCAAATAATGTGTAAGACAAGCACACACATAGTAGATTTTCAATATTACATTAGCATAATCCAATTTCTCTTTCCCCAACCCTCATGATTCATGTTTTCTTAGCCACTGGAATTCTTACATGCCATTTCCAAGTAGATAGGATTGAATTTTTTTAACTGTAGTGTGACTAAGTAAAGATAGCTTCTTATTAGTGTTACATTGCTCTAGGTACCAACTCACCACCTGAGTCACGTTCTACCATGGGCATGTATATGTTAAGATAATTGTGGCTTATCAAAGTCCTATTTTAGATTTTTGTTTCCTCATCACAGGCCCAGGAAACAAACAAACAAAAACCACAGGTTATAAGAGTGCCCAAACATAAGTCTGAATTATGCTTTTGAAGAGGTATTTGATTTCCATCAAAAACAATCAACTTAGTAATTAAACATTTATATACGTTTCTCTTTTTTTTGAGACAGGGTCTTGCTCTGTTGCACAGGCTGGAGTGCAGTGGCGCTATCATAGCTCACGATAGCCTCCAAATCCTGGGCTCAAGTGATCCTCCCACCTCAGCCTCTCAAGTAGCTAGGACTACAGGCGCATGCCACCACACCAGTTAAATTTTTTCTTTTATAGAAACAAGGTCTTGCTATGTTGCCCAGGCTGGTCTCGAACTCCTGGGCTCAAGTGGTCCTCCTGCCTCAGCCTCCCAAAACACTTGGGATCACAGGCATGAGTTACCATGCTTGGCTCTATATACTTATTTTAAAGGGGTTTTTTTTTGTTTTTTGTTTTTGTTTTTTGTGTTTTTTTTTTTTTTGCACTTAACTCACTTAAATGAATAATTAACACTTAAATGAATAATTCCATAAGAAAGTAGCATTTTAATGTTATTTTACAGATTGAATAACATAGCAGAGTTACTCAGGTAGAAGGTAATTACAAAATACAGCTCTTATTTTATAGATATTAGGGATGCATCCCAGCAAGGATCTCAAAATCTCAAAGAAGATCTAAGATCTCAAAATCCTGCTGCTGGTTTCTGCCTGAAAATTGGGGACAGAGTTTCATTTTTTAGGTTAAACTTTCAATGCCTGTTGAAATGCAGATAACACCACTGGAAGGTATTAGTCTTGGATTTGGTGGCATGAAACAGAAAACCCAAAATAGCAGTGGCTTAAACCCTTAAAAGTTGATTTTTTCCCTCATGTATAGTAAATCCAGAAGCAGGCAATCCAATGTTAGGAGGGAAGTTCCATGGTCATCAAGAGCCCAAGCCCTTTTAGTCTTTTTGCTTTATCATTCTAAGTATGTACATTCTACCTCCAAGTTCCACTTGGAGTCCAAGATGGCTGCTGGAACTCAAGCTGTCATATATGTATTCTGGCCAGCAGAAAAGATTAAGAGGAAAAGGCAAAAGGCACATGCCAGCTCCTATCCCCTTTTAAAGAAGCTTCCTGAACATCCCATCCAACCACTTCTTTTTACACCACATCCGTCAACCCTAGCTGCAAGGTAGATTGGGTAATGTAGTCTTGCCGCTGGTTCCATTGCACTCTGGAATAAAACTAAGATTCTGTACCTAAGAATGTAAGATAATGAATTGTCTTGACCACAGAAAGGTAACATTTTCAACTTTCATTAGTCATTTATGCATTAGTGGACATAAGGGACCTGAATAAATTACTTTAAGAGAGTAGAAAAGCACTGGGATCTGAGAAGAGTAGGAAAAAAAAGGGAGCAAAACTGGACTAGGGAAGGAAAGTTTGAGAAGGGATTCAGTGTTTGATACTTACTAGTTACTCAAGAATTTGTGGAGGGAAGGAGGAAGAGATAGAGAAAGGAACAAAGGAAGAAGGAAGAATTGCTCTTTGGAAAATGCTTTGGAGGTAGAGACCTTGTTGTACTGATTTTTCTATTTCTAGAAGCTCCCAGCTCAGGCTCTTGCCATCCAAGTACCTTTGGATGTAAAGTCTTTCTTTGAGATCTGATACATTTTGCTCTGCCTTGATGATGTTACATCATTTTGTCATTTTGTTTACATCATTCTCCCCCACTAAATCATGCATGCTTTGTGGAATCAATATGGCCCCCAAGAGGGCAAAACTTGGTTCCTGGGAGGGGAGGTACAAAAATCTTAGGTATGACAATGGTTGCTGGCCCTCCAAAAGGCCACAAATATAAAAACAGATACGCAGTGTATCTGTGGATTTAAAATTTCATGGGCTCATGGGGTTTGATTAGGGTACAAAAAGGTCTAAAGAGGCTCCTTAGGGGGGCAATAATGAAAAAAGGTTGAGAAACATTGCACTAAACTATGAGTTCCTTGAGGTCTGGAAAGAAATCTCACTCATTTTTGTTCCCAGAACCTAGTATGGTACCTGGTACCCAGTAGGTAAGTGAATGTTGAATCAATGCACAAAAGTCCTGAGGGATAGCTTGATAGGGAAGTATTCAAAGAGACAAAGAAATATTTTGTTAATATCACAGTTTGGGGCTGGCCCTAACCCCTCCCCTCACCAACTATGCCAGACAGCAAATGGACTCCATCTGCCCATCTCTGAATGAACACATTTCATTCATCCTGGTACATAGGTTGATGGAAAGATAGTTGATAAAAGAGAGAACAAAGATGAAGGCAGCATTTAAGCAGGAGAAAAGGAGTGAAAAAGAAATATTAGTTATAGGCGGGGAGCGGTGATTCACACCTGTAATCCCAGCACTTTGGGAGGCCGAGGCGGGCGGATCACAAGGTCAGGAGATCAAGAACAGCCTGGCCAACATGGTGAAACCTTGTCTCTACTAAAAATACAAAAATTAGCTGGGCATAGTGGTGCGTGCCTGTAATCCCAGCTACTAGGAAGGCTGAGGCAGGAGAATAGCTTGAACCCGGGAGGTGGAGGTTGCAGGGAGCCAAGATCATGCCGCTGTACTCCAGCCTGGCTACAGAGTGAGACTCCATCTCACCAAAAAAAAAAAAGAAAAGAAAAGAAAAAAAGAAATATTAGTTATAAAAGTACCAAAAGAATGGAGAAGAAAAGGCCAAAGTATGGAATGTGGAAAAATTTCTATCCCCATCTATTTCTTTATTTTCCTATTCTCTCTTCTATTTTAGTATTTATTTTTTCCCTCAGGAAGGCATGGAAACTTCAAAAATCATTGGTCTTTTGCAATACTGAAGCAAATCTGAAAGTTATTTATCACAATAATAGGATATTATTTGAAGCAGAAGGTCCCAAGATTTTTGGAGTTTTGATGTGTAATTGTTTGAACATATGGACTAAATGCAGATTGTATATAAATAAATACACCACACAACTGACAGATGTTTTGCCATCCTGTAGAAATAACCTAAAATGAAGCACCTTGTGTGGGGCTTTACAATTTCTTTCTTTTTTTTTTTAATGAAAGCATAAATGAATTTATTTATTTTCTTCATTTCTGGCTTTATAATTTTGATCATATTTTTGATCACATTTTTATCACCTTCATTTTGCTTTATGGCCAAATATTTATTGTATGGATAGATCTTTTTTTTTTTCTTTTGAGACAGGGTCTCACTCCATAACCAGGCTGGAGTGCAGTGACATGATCGGGCTCACCAAAGCTTCAACTTCCCAGGTTCAAGCAATCCTCCCACCTCAGCCTCCCAAGTAGTTGGGACTATAGGCATGTGCCGCCATGTCAGGTAATTTTTTTTTTTTGCATTTTGGTAAAGATGAGGTCTCACTATGTTGCCCAGGCTAGTCTCGAACTCCTGAGCTCAAGCAATCCTCTCACCTTGGCCTCCCAAAGTGCTGGGATTGTAGGTGTGAGCCACTGCACCTGGCCTTGGATATATCATATTTTGTTTATTGATTCATTACTTGATAGAAATTTGGGGCATTTCTACTTTTTGGCTATTATAAATAATGATGCTATGAACATTTATGTGCAAGTTTTTGGGTGGACATACGTTTTCATTTCTCTTGGGTATATACCAAAGAGTAGAATTGCTGGATCACATGGTAATTCTATCTGTAACCTTTTGAGGAATTGCTAGAGTGTTTTCCAAAACAGCTGCATCATTTTACATTCCCTCCAGCAGTGTATGAGGGTTTTAGTTCCTCCACATTCTCACCACCACTTGTTATTACCTCTCCTTTTAACTATAGCCACCCTAGTGGGTGTGAGGTGGTATCTCACTGTGATTTTGATTTACATTTCCTTGATGGCTAATGATCATGAGTAACTTTTCACATGCTTAATGTCCATTCTCTTCTTTGGATAGATGTCTAGTTAGATCCTTTCCCCATTTTAAAATTAGGTTGTCTTTTTATTATTGAGTTGTAAGAATTTGTTGTCTTTTCTAGACACACGTCCCTTACCAGATATATGGTTTGCAAATATTTTCTCTCATTTTTTGGGCTGCCTTTTCATTTTCTTGATGCTTCTCTTTGAAGCACAATAGTTTTTAGTTTTGATAAAGTCCAATGTATCTTTTTTTATGTTGTTTGTACTTTTGATATCATATCCAAGAAACCATTGCCCAATCCAAGTCCAGGAAGGTTTAGGCCTAAGTTTTCTTCCAAGAGTTTTATCATTTTAGCTCTAATATTTAGGTCCTTGATCCATTTTGAGTTAATTTTTGTATATGGTATAAAGTAGGGATCCAATTTAATCCTTGCATGTGGATATCCAGTTGTCCCGGCACCATTTGTTGAACTAGACAATTCTTGCCCTATTGAATTGTTTTGGCACCCTTGTTGAAAATCAATTGGCCATAAATATGAGAGTTTATTTTGGACTCTTTCTTCTACTGCATTGATCTATAAGTCTGTCCTTATACTAATACTACACTTGATTAACATAGCTTTGTAGTAAGTTTTGAAATTGATAAGTTTGAGTCTAAATTTGTTCTTCTTTTTCAAGATTGTTTTGGCTATTCTGGATCCCTTGCATTCCCATATGAATCTTCAGATTAGCTTGTCAATTTTTATTAAAAAGCCAGTCTAGACTATGATAGAGATTGTATTGAATCCGTAGGTCAACTTGGGGATGATTACCATCTTAACAATATTAATTTTCCCAACCCATGAACATGGTTGTCTGTCTATTTATTTAGATCTTTCAACAATGTTTTATAGTTTTCAGACTATGAGTTTTACATTTCTTTCTTTAATTTTATTCCTGAGTGTTTTTGTTTTGTTTGATGGTATAGTAAGTGGAATTATTTTGCTCATTTCATTTTTTGATGGTTCACTGCAAGTATATAGAAATACAATTGATTTTTGTACATTGATCTTTTAGCCTCAACTTTTCTGAACTTGCATATTAGTTCTAGTGGGTTTCTTAGTGGATTTTTTGGGATTTTCTATATACAAACTCATGTTATCTGTGATTAGAAATAATTTTGCCTCTTTCTTTCTGACCTGGCTGCCTTTTATTTCTTTTTCTTGCCTAAATGTTCTTGGCTAGAACCTCCAGTGCAATGTTGAATTGAAGTATCAAGAGCAGACACCAGCCTGGTCAACATGGTGAAAACCCCATCTCTACCAAAAAAAAAAAAAAATTTAGCCAGGCGTGGGAGCGGGCACCTATAATCCCAGCTACTCAAGAGGCCGAGGCAGGAGAATCGCTTGAACCCAGGAGGCGGAGGTTGCAGTGAGCCGAGGTGACACCACTGTACTCCAGCTTGAGTGACAGAGTGAGACCCTGTCTCAAAAAAAAAAAAAAAAAAAAGCAGATATTCTTATCTCATTCCTGATTGTAGGGGAAAGCATTCAGTCTTTCGCCATTAAGTATGATGTTATCTGTTGGTTTTTCATAGTTTTTCTAAAAATCAGGTTGAGAAAGTTCCATTCTAGTCCTAATTTGTTGAATATTTTTTATCATGAAAGGATTTGAGTATTTTTATCATGAAAACGTTTAATCAAATGCGTTTTCTGCATTTATTGAGATGATCATGTGTTTTTTGTCCTTTTTTTATTTATTTTTTTTTATTTTTGAAGCAGAGTCTTGCTTTGTCACCCAGGCTGGAATGCAGTGGCATGATCTCGACTCACTACAACCTCTGCCTCCTGGGTTCAAGCAATCCTCCTGCCTCAGCCTACTGAGTAGCTGGAATTATAGACATGCGCCACCACACCCGGCTAATTTTTGTATTTTTAGTAGAGGACGGGGTTTCACCATGTTGGCCAGGCTGATCTCGAACTTCTGACCTCAGGTAATCTGCCCACCTTGGTCTCCCAAAGTGCTGGCATTACAGGCGTGAGCCACTGTGCCTGACCTTTTTATTTTATTAATATAGTGTATCACAGTAATTTATTTTGCATGTTAAACAAACTTTACATTTCTGGGATAAATCATGTATAATCCTTTTAATATGTTGCTGGATTAGTTTTGCTAGTATTTTGTTGTGGATTTTTGCATCTATATTTAGGAGAGATACTGGTCTGTGGTTTTCTTTCCTTATGATGTCTTAGTTTAGTTTTGTTATCAGGGTAATACTAGCCTTATGGAATGAGTTGGGAAGTGTACCCTCCTCTTTTGTTTTTTGGAAGAGTTTGTGAAGAATTGGTATTACTTCCTTAAATATTTGGTAGAATTCAGCAGTGAAGCTATCTGGGCCTGGGCTTTTCTTTGAGGGGAGTTTTTTTGATTGGTTATTCAGTCTCTTTACTTGTTACAGGTCTACTCACACTTTTTATTTCTTCTTAAGTCTGTAATAATGACCCCTTCATTTCATTTCCGATTTTAGTAATTTGAGTCTTTCCTCGTTTTTTCTTGGTCAGTATAGCTTCTTTGTCAAAGAACTTTGTTGATCTTGTTGAAGAGACAACATTTGATTTCATTTATTTTTCTCGTTTTTATATTTTCTGTTTTATTACTTTATGCTCTAATCTTTGTTATTTCAACACCCTCTTTTATAGATGAAAAAAACTCTGGCTCTAAGAGGTAAAGAGAGTTGCCCTAGAAAATTAACTAATAAAACATTTTATCTTTCCCTTTAAATATAAGTCTTAATCTTTGGAGTATAAAATGAATCAACTATGAAGATTCAAAATAAATAGTCCAGGGTTTTCATATAATCCTGTCCACCATAATTAATCATGTGTGAGCAGGTGCATTAAAGAGTGGCTAACTGGTCACTAAAACTAGATCCTCTTCCTCCTGGGCACCTAGGCGGACTGCATTTCCTAGCCTCCCTGCAGTTAGGTATGACCATATATGACTGAGCTCTAGCCTAGCCAATGAAATGCACGCGAAAATGACATGTACCACCCAGGTGTGACCCGTAACAACTACCCATTCACATTCTTCTCTCCCTTTCCCCCATCTAACAACTGGATATTGGACCCCAGGGCAACCTGCAGAACTACAGGCTGAAGACGGCAGAGCCTCTCTTACTGGCCCTGTCTACCCGATTCGGCCACACTCAAGAGCAGTGGAACCAAGTTCTTTTGTGATATTTGTCATAAAGAAAAAAGAATTGTAACTTTATAGAATTTAACCCTGAGATGGCTCTACATCCCAGAGAGGCAAAGGCTTCCCACTTGAAGCCACAATAGCTTATGTGTGCCTGAGTCTTTAGAATTTGTATGGTGATTTGCAAAGCATAAAGGGCTAGCCAGGTGTGGTGGCTCACACCTGTAATCCCAGCACTTTGGGAGGCTGAGGCAGGCAGATCACCTGAGGTCAAGAGTTAAAGACCAGCCTGGACAACATGGTGAAACCCCGTCTCTACTAAAAATACAAAAAATTAGCCAGACATGGTGGCGTGCGCCTGTAATCCCAGCTCCTCAAGAGGCTGAGGCAGGAGAATCACTTGAACCTGGGAGGCGGAGGTTAAAGTGAGCCGAGATCGCGCCATTGCACTCCAGCCTGGGTGACAGAATAAGATTCTGTCTTTAAAAAAAATAAAAATAAAAAAATATATATATATATATAATTTAATCCTAAGAACAGCCCTAGAGTGGGAGTGTAATGTCATTGAGAGTGGAGATTGTGTATATCCTGGTTACCTCTTAATCCCCAGAACCTCTGCAGTATCTGACACTTAATAAGTAATAAATACTTGCTAAATGAATGAATAGACAATCTTGATCAATGAGAGGGATTTGCAAGAGCCTATCAGGAGTTTAAGCCATAGTTCTCATGTCTAGAGCACTAATAAATGTAAAATAAAACATCAGTGCTTGGCACTATTTATATATTAATGTGTAATATATATATACTATATATCATATATAATGTATAATTTTATTAAACACTTTACTATAGCATAATTTTACTAATTTATTTATATAAATATATATGTTCCTTACTATAATTGGCATTAGAATGACTTTAGAATTTGACCATCTAGCCAGAGAAAACCTGACCAACATCAGAATCCAGTGGGAGGGCTGAGTGTGGTGGCTCACACCTGTAATCCCAGCACTTTGGGAGACCAAGGCAGGCGGATCACTTGAGGTCAGGGATTTGAGACCAGCCTGGCCAACATGGCGAAACCCCATTTCCACTAAAAATACAAAAAAATTAGCTGGGCGCCTGTAATCCCAGCTACTCAGGAGGCTGAAGCCAGAGAACTGCTGGAACCAGGGAGGCAGAGGTTGCAGTGAGCCAAGATTGTGCCACTGCACTCCAGCCTGGATGACAGAGTGGGACGGCATCTCAAAAAAAAAAAAAAAAATTCCAATGGGAGATGGGAGGCACTGGAGTGTTTCATGCCCCCAAGATAGGACAACAAACGAAAATGTCTCTGGACATTGTTAAATGTGCCCTGAAAGGCAAAAATCACCCTCTCTTGAGAAGCCCTGACTTAACCCTAAGAAAAACTACAGTTAACTATAGAGATCAATAAATATGCCAAACCTCTTCATATTTTTGTGTTACATGTGGGAATTCTCTGTGTATATTTACTTGCAATGTCCAAGATAATTTTGACTATTTGATTATCTAACAGGTTAGCCTTGTGCTTGTAGTTAAAATATGTATGTGAGTAATTAATTGATGTGATGTGATGACCAGTTTATTATGCTTGTCAACAGTATTAGGACATTTGGAAAAACTTATTTAGAAGTTTAATGTATTAGATTTATTAGAATCAGTGACTTTCTTTTTTGGAGATGGAGTTTCACTCTTGTTGCCCACGCAGGAGTATGATGGCGCAATCTCGACTCACCGCAACCTCCACCTCCTGGGTTCAAGTGTTTCTCCTGCCTCAGCCTCCTGAGTAGCTGGGATTACAGGCATGCGCCACCACGCCTGGCTAATTTTTTTATTTTTAGTAGAGACAGGGTTTCTCCATGTTAGTCAGGCTGATCTCGAACTCCTGACCTCAGGTGGTCTGCCCGCCTCGGCCTCCCAAAGTGCTGGGATTACAGGCGTGAGCCACCACACCCAGCCAGTGACATTCTTAAGGAACTTGTTAAGAAACAATGTACCTTCACAGAAAATAAAATATGTTAAAAGTACAAATTTGATATAAATGATTTAAGAGAACTTAATTATGAAAGTGCCTATAAAATTATTGATAAAATGAAATTGTATTTATAAAGAAAACAATAGTATTTTTAAGTTGAACTTAAAAATGTAAGAAGGATTTCAGTTTTAAAGTTTGTTAGTTGCATTTGAATTGAATATTACAGTATTTCCAAGAACCACATTAGCCTCTGAATAATATTTTTTCATGCAAAAGCCATCCTTGAGGACACAATTTCACACTGACAATGAGAAGCTAGTTGTCTCATAAGGGGTGTGATGGTTTTTAGCATAGTCCCAGGGGACTCTGAGGAACAGTCTTACGTCGTCCTCTTATTTCAAAGAATCACTTTGTGGAATGATGAATAAAATGTATGACTAAAAATGAGTAAATAAGGGGGAAAATGTAGGGAAAAGCATTTCCCAAAAATGAGGGCAAATGAAAAACATGGAAGCTTTGAGGTTCTACTTGGACACAGGGTGGGGAACATCACAAACTGGGGCCTGTTGGTGGGTGTGGGGAGAGGGGAGGGATAGCATTAGGAGATATACCTAATGTAAATGACGAGTTAATGGGTGCAGCACACCAACATGGCACATGTCTACATATGTAACAAACCTGCATGTTGTGCACATGTACCCTAGAACTTAAAGTATAATAATAAAAAAAAGCAAGCTTTGAGGTTCTAAAAATTCATTTTGAGGGGAGAAAAATTCAGAAGGTATCAATATTCTCCTCTCCTAAATCAATTTTTTAAAATATAGACTAGGAAGCTATTGTGTAAAACTATCTAGAACAGTGTTTCTTAAATGTTAATGTGCATATGAATCACTTGGGAAGCTTATCAAAATCCCAATTCTGATGCAGGAGGTCTGGAGTGGGGGCCTCATATTCCGTACTTCAAACAAGCTCCCAGGTGATGGTGTCAATCCTGGTTCCAAAACCACACTCAAACTAGCAAGAAGCCAGAAGGCCAGGCATTATCATCCTCTTCACTAAAGACAAGGACTATCCCTAACTGTCATAGGCAAATCCCAAAGGACTTCTGCCCTCATAGAGGTGGGCAAAGAAGTGGGGAGGGTCTTCGCTGGTGACCTTCTTCATTCATTCACATATTGAGGCCCCTGTCCTCAGAGGTATGGATATCAGCAGCCATTATTGACTCTTAGATTGGACCAAGGTCGGTAACTGACAGATGTTTTGCTATTCTATAGAAATAACCTAAAAGGAAGCACCTTGTGTGGGGCTTTACAATTTTGATCATATTTTTAATCCCCTTCATTTCTTTTTATGGCCAAACAATATTTTATTGTATAGATCTACCTCATTTTGTTTATCCACTCATTAGTTATAACTACTTTCAGTCAAGTTCTTGTCTTGGGTTTGGGTTCTGCCTTTTTTTTTTTTTTTTTTTTTTTTTGACAGAGTCTTGCTCTGTTGTCCAGGCTGGAATGCAGTGGCGTGACAACAGCTCCCTGCAGCCTCCACCTCTCAGGCTCAAGCGATCCTTCCACTTCAGTCTCTCGAGTAGCTGGGACTACAGACGTGCACACCCATACCCAGCTAATTTTTAAATTTTTCTTTTCATAGAGATCCAGGGGGCGGGGAGGGGCGGGTCTCACTATGTTGCCCAGGCTGGTCTCAAACTCCAGAGCTCAAGTGATCCTCCTGCCTCGGCCTCCCAAAGTGCTGGGATTACAGTTGTAAGCCACTGTGCTCAGTCAGATTTTGCATATCTAACAAGCACCCAGTTTATGCAGATACCACTGTGTTTATGAACCACACTTTGAATGGCAAGGTTCTAGTTGGATCATCTCTTTTCAACCTCACAATAACCTTATGTACAATTAATATCTCCATTTTATAGAGAAGAAAACCAAGCACTAAGGAGATTAAGTAATTTGCCCCAGCAGTCAGGCTGGCATTATGACTTTGTCTACATTTTAAAATTAGAATTATCTAGCTAGTGGTTCTCAACTCTGGTGGCACCTTAGACTCACCTAGAGAGTTTTTTAAAAATACGGATGCCTCCACCATATAAACCTGATTATCTGAGGATGGGATTTGAGCATCAATAATTTGTTTAACCTCTCCAGGTGGTTCCAATGGGTAGCCAAATCTGAGTACCACTGACCTAAGTCAGCCCTGTTCTTTTACAAATAAGGAAATTGAGGCCTCCAAAGGGTCAGTGTTTGTGATAAAAACCCAGGTCCTGAGACTCAGCCAATATCCTAAAAAGCAGCTACTGTAATACAGGCTGGGGATGGGAGGAGATGTTTCTTTTTGTAGAAATATAGACCTTATTAAGCGATAAACTCACAAAAGCCTATAGGATACTCATTAAAAGAGACTAAAGAGGATCTAATTTAGAATGAATTTACATTATTCTGAGGCAAAAAGATACATGACTGTGTTTTCAGGATCAGAATTCACCTCAGAAACCCAGAAGAATGTAAGGGATGGTGGATGTGCTGGGCTTTAGCATAACGTCTCTCATCCCCACTGGGAGGGAAAAGAAAAGAAAAGAAAAGAAAAGAAAAGAAAAGAAAAGAACAACAAACTGTACTTTCATTGGATGCAGGAAAGAAGTTGTGAAAATCTCAATAAACTGGACATTTACCCCCAGAGTGCATAGGATCACCAATTTTGAAGATCGCTGGACTCACTAATAGTTTACACTATTCACGAAGTGATAGAGTCATTCATTCGACAAATATTTGTTAAGCACCTGCTGTGCTCTAGGCACTTGATCCTCAAAATATGGCAATGAACAAGGCAAATCTAGAGGTTATAATATAAAAAGAGAGCTGCCCATCATAATATCCTAGTCCTTGACTTCAAGAGGAGGTGTCTGACCTAGGTTTAGCCAATCATAATGCTCCATTCTCCTCACCATATGATGGTTCAAGCCAGACCAAGGAGAGTCTGTCTCTGGGATGAATATACACTGAACCAGGGATCAAGAGTTCTCTTTCTTCTCTAGGACTGCCAATATAAACCCTTGTGGAGAAAGATGGGGACCAGCTGCTGAGAGGTAGGAGGCAGGGGGAAGGGAGAGGAAGAGGACGAAAGGAAAAGAAAGTAAGAAAAAAAATTCAATGACATCATTTGAATTCCTGTATCCAGAATCTTTGAATTCCTGTATCCAGAATCCACTCCACTTCTGTCCTTCCTGGATATGTGAGCTGATAAATGTCCTTCCTTCCTTCCTTCCTTCCTTCCTTCCTTCCTTCCTTCCTTCCTTCCTTCCTTCCTCTTTCCTTTCTTTCTTTCTTCTTCTTTTCTTTCTTTCTTTCTTTTTTTTCTCTTTCTTTCTTTTTCTTTTCTTTGTTTCTTGAGACAGAGTCTCATTCTGTTGCCCAGGCTGAAGTGCAGTGGTGTGATCATAGCTCACTGCAGCCTCCAACTCCTGGACTCAAGTGATCCTTCTGCCTCAGCCTCCTGAGTAGCTGAGACCACAGGCATACATCACCATGCCCAGCTAATTATTTTTTGTAGAGACAGGGTCTTGCTATGTTGCCCAGGCTGACCTCAAGCTCTTGGCATCAAGTGATCCTCCTGCCTCGATATCCCAAAGTGTTGGGATTACAGGTGTGAGCCACGGTGCCCAGCCAAATTCCCTTTCTTACTTAAGCTAGTTTGAGTCAAGTTTCTGTCACTTGAGACCAAAAGAGCCCTGACTCAGACTGATCCTAGACTCATGGAATGAACAAGCTACAAGAACCTCTGAGTTCATCTAATACAATGGCTCTCAAAGTGTGGTCGCTGAACCATCAGCGTCAGCCTCGCCTGGGAACTTGTTAAAGATGTAACTACTGGGGTCCCTCCCCAAAATTACTGAATCAGGAAGTCTGGAGGTGGGGCCAGCAATGAGTTTGAACAAGCCCTCTAGATGATTTTGATCAGCTCTAAAGTTTGAGAAACACTGTACTAATACACCCTTTCCATGAGATGTGAAACTAGAGGCCCAGAAAAGGGGGTTAACTTGCTGAAGGTCACAAAATGAGTTAGTGTGGCCCCAGACCCTCTTAGTAATCCAAGAGCTGTTGGGTTTGGGGAAGGAGGGCCATTTGGAGTTTTGAGGGAAGTAGCACATAGATTGGCAAAGAGGAGGGGGGAAAATATTTTGGGTCAAATAATACAGTATGGTTGGAAACACTTGCTATGTGTTTCCACAGGAGTTTGGAGAATATTTTACTCATCTTGGCTCCCCAGATGAGCCAACAACAATGTGTTAAAGCTCCACAGCCAATGGCAGAAATCCAAGAGAGTCCTTTTTATGTGCCAGCAAAGAGGAATTTCTTAGAAAAGCTACAGAAACTCTGCTACTATCATATTTCACTTTGTGGAGTGGAGGAATAGGAGGATGAAACAAAAGGCATGGGGCTGAAGTTATTCCTAAGAGCCTTGCCTCTCCAATTGCAAGAAAGGGATTTGATTGTTCTTGCCAGGGCAGCGGTTCCTCAGAGGGAAACTGGGCACCTAACCTGGTGACTTGGAGAGTAACTTGTGGTTTTGAACTTTCTTTTTCAGGTGGACAGAGAGAGCAGCAGTGTCCCAGAGTGGCCCTGGAAACTCGATTTAGTAAGCTGCTTTCCGATGATCTGCCCAGCCTGCCCCAGGGACGTGGTCCATCCAGAGGCAAACCTAAGAGAGGAAAGGGCTTGGCACCAATATTTCTGATGCTTTCTCTTTAGTCTCTTCTTCTCCTACTCTTGAGTGTACAGATGGGCAAAGGAAGGAGCAGAGCAAAAGACCAAGAGGAGTTGCTGGCACCGCCAACATTAGATAGTGCAAGCTTTTGATAGTCAGTATATACTACATCTACTCCAGCACGGCCAATGTCATCCAGGAAGGCACTGGTTAAAAAACAAAGGAAAACAAAAGCATGACCTCCTCTCACAGAAATCCATGATCCACACATTCATTAATTAATAATTATTGAATATCAACTATGTGCCAGGCACAGATCCAGGGACTGGGGACACAATAGCCACAAAAAACAGTTTAAAAAAAAAAAAAAAAAAAAAGAGGCCAGGCGAAGTGGTTCACACCTGTAATCCCAGCACCTTGGGAGACTGAGGCGGGTGGATCACTTGAGGCCAGGAGTTCAACACCAGCCTGGCCAACATGGTGAAACCTCGTCCCTACTAAAAATACAAAAATTAGCTGGGCGTGGTGGCAGGCACCTGTAATCCCAGCTACTAGGGAGGCTGAGGCAGGAGAATCGCTTGAACCCAGGAGGCAGAGTTTGCAGTGAGCTGAGATTGCACCACTGCACTCCAGTGTGGGCTACAGAGCGAGACTCCATCTCAAAAAAAAAAAAAGAAAAGAAAGAAAGAAAAAAGAAAAATCAGTCTTTGCCTCATGGAACTTACCTCCTGACTTGTCTTTTTGGGAGACAAACAATGAACAAAAGAAGTAATGTGTGTTAGTTGTTGATTAGTGCTATGGAAGAAAACCAAGCAGGGAAACAGTGATTCAGCCAGGAGTAGTGAGGGAAAGAGTTTAAAGTATAAATAGATTGGGCAGGGAAGACATTACTGGAATCTGGTGTGGTTTTGGTCACGAACTCTCAAGAAAGATCTACTGAAACTAGGAAAGACCCTGAGAAAGAGACTCAAATTATCAATCAAGAAGTAACTACTAGGCCAGGCATGGTGACTCATGTCTGTAATCCCAGCACTTTGGGAGGCTGAGGGCGGGTGGATCACTTGAGGTTAAGAGTTCAAGACCAGCGGCCGGGCGCGGTGGCTCAAGCCTGTAATCCCAGCACTTTGGGAGGCCGAGGCGGGCGGATCACAAGGTCAGGAGATCGAGACCACAGTGAAACCCCGTCTCTACTAAAAATACAAAAAATTAGCCGGGCGCGGTGGCGGGCGCCTGTAGTCCCAGCTACTCAGGAGGCTGAGGCAGGAGAATGGCGGGAACTCGGGAGGCGGAGCTTGCAGTGAGCTGAGATCGCGCCACTGCACTCCAGCCTGGGCAACAGCGTGAGACTCCGTCTCAAAAAAAAGAAAAAAAAAAAAAAAAGTTCAAGACCAGCTTGGGCAACATGGTGAAACTCCATCTCTACAAAACATACAAAAAGTTAGCTGGGCATGATTGCTTGTACCTGTAGTCTCAGCTACTCTGGAGGCTGAGGTGGGAGAATTGTCTGAGCCTGGGAAGTCAAGGCTGCATTAAGCCATGATGCCACTGCACTCCAGCCTGGGCAACAGAGCAAGACTCTGTCTCAAACAAAAAAGGAAAAAGAAACTACTGATACCTACTATGGTACAGTTGGTATCAAATATTCCATATGCTTTCCTACATTCCCAGCCTCCCTTGCAGTTACGTTGGGACCACAGAATTAGGACTGCCCAATCAGTCATGAGCAGGAGTGATATGTGTCACTTCTGGACCAAGGCATTTAAAAGTTCAGTGCCTCTCCCACCTGTCTCTTCCCTGCCTCAGCCAACTTGGGGACACATGTTCCTGATGCCTTACCTTTAAGGTAGAGAGAGGTATCCTGTTCTGCTTCAGACTTTATGTAAGGAGAAATTGACCTTTGTGGAATCAAGCCTTTGAATTTTAGGTTTGTTACTGCAGCATAGCCTAACTTTATTTGACAAATACATCTAGTCTACCCAGATACAGGCATGAAGACTTAGGGGAAAAAAATGAGGCAGAAGAGCTTGCTCTCAAGGCCCTTATATTCTAGTTGAAGATGAAAACTATTACTTAAATCCAGCATTCAAGGTCATGAGTCATCTGTGCTTAATGAATGATGCAGATGGTGAGGGCTTTGGAAATTCAGTGGAGGGAAGGACATAGGATGCTGTCTGGCATCCCGGGATTGGCAGATCATTGTAGAATCAATAGATGAGAGAGCAGAGGAGGATTTGAAGAAGGGAAAGGGCAGTGGAGTATCTTTCCCATCAGAGTGGGGTCCATGGACCAGCAGCATCAGCATTGCTCAATAGAAATGCAGAATTGCAGGCCCCACCCCAGGGCTACTGAGACAGAATCTGCATCTTAAAAAGACTCCTAGGTGGCTCATGTGCACATTGAGATTTGACGTGTGCTAATCCAGTGGACACCCGTGGATGGCTGTCTCAGTCCACTGGGGCTGCTATAACACAATGCCTTAGACTGGGTACTTATAAACAACAAAAACTCATTGCTCACAGTTCTGGAGACTGGGAAATTCAAAATCAAGGTGTCAGCAGATTCCGTGTCTAGCGAGGGCCTGCTGGTTCATAGATGGCACCTTCTAGCTGTGTCCCCACATGGCTAGTTTTCTTGGGTCTCTTCTCTATGGGCACTAATCCCATTCATGAGGGCTCTGGCCGCATGACCTAATCACTTCCCAAAGGCCCAACTCCCTAATACTATCACATTGATGATTAGGTTTCAACATAAAATTTTTTATGGGACACAAACATTCAGACCATAGTAGTGGTCTACCCTGAACCCATTCCTCCCTGCACCCAACCTCCAGGCAGCCCATGTGACTCAGGGTCCACTGATCCCATCCCCAGCTGAAGAATTAGTCTCTAAGGGTGGTTCCCAGACTAACAACATCAGCATCACTAGGGAATTTGTTAGAAATGAGGCCAGGCGAGGTGGCTGACACCTGTAATCCCAGCACCTTGGGAGGCCGAGGCGGGCGAATCACCTGAGGTCAGGAGTTTGAGACCAACCTGGCCAACGTGGTGAAGCCCCATCTCTACTAAAAATACAAAATTAGTTGGGCATGGTGGCGCATGCCTGTAATTCCAGCTACTCAGGAGGCTGAGGCAGGAGAATTGCTTGAACCTGGAAGGCAGAGGTTACAGTAAGCCAAGATCACACAATTGCACCCCAGCCTGGGTGACAAAGGCGAAACTCCGCCTCAAAAAAAAAAAAAAAAGAAAAAGAAAAAAAAGAAAACAAATGTACAATCAGATATGTAAATTCCCAAACACCACCCAAGACTACTGAATTAGAAACTCTGAGGCTGGGGCCGGCCCAGCAATCTGTATTTTAACAAGTCCTCCTGGTGATTCTGATGCAGCCTGACGTTGGAGAACCACCAGTCTTCAAGGATCATGGTAATCACATTCCCCTTGATAATTATTGGTTCCTGAACCCAGGCTTAAGCCAATCCATTTCTGGCCTTCCCCTGGCATCTGTAATTGGTCCAGAGGTGGTCATGTGACCTACTTTGGTCCAATCAGACTGAAAGGAAAGTTATTTACTCCGCAGTTGGAGAGGTGTTTTCTTTTTTCCCCCTCCTGCCCCTTCCCCTACCCCTCTTGATGCACACAGCCAAGGTAGTGTGTTGCCTTCTTTGCCACTGACTGCCAGCATATGACCATGAGGAAAACCAGGCCGAGGGCAGAGCTGAAAGGACCGCAGCAAAAAGGAGCCAGAATCTTTGCACTATGCCTCTGGCCTTCCTGTTCCCTGAACAATATATTTCCTTATGATTTAAGCCAGTGGATTTGTGGTTTCTGATCCTTATAGCCAAAAATGTTGTAACAACAGATGAGACTAAGGAAGTATGAGGCCAATGGGCATACCAAAAATATTTTAATATGATGACGGATGTAATTAAGTTAACAGGCATTTCCCCCCAAATTCTGAAACTCTAGATCCAGGTAGCATAACTGTTACAACTCGAGAAAAGCAACTTAGTACAAATAAAATGGAGCATTACTTTATGCAGTGGGTCCTTGATTGGAGAACTGGTTAAAAACACACAAATGGGGGCTGGGCGCGGTGGCTGCCGCCTGTAATCCCAACATTTTGGGTGGCCGAGGCAGGCGGATCACTTGAGGTCAGGAGTTTGAGACCAGCCTGGGCAATAGGCTGAAACCCCATCTCTACTGAAAATACAAAAATTAGCCAGGCGTAGTGGCATGCGCCTGTCGTCCCAGCTACTCAGGAGGCTGAGCCAGGAGAATCACTTGAACCCAGAAGGCAGAGGTTGCAGTGAACCAAGATCACGCCATTGCACTCCAGCCCGGGAGACAGAGCGAGACTCCATCAAAAAAAAAAAAAAAAAAAAAAGAAAGAAAGAAAGAAAAAAAGAAAAATGGCTAAAAGAAGAAAAAGAAAGGAAGGGGACTTAAGATGAGGCATATTCTTAGATGAAATGAAAAAATCAATAGGGTAATATACAAATGAGCCTGGAGCATATTATGGTGCCAGAAAGTAAGAAAGTGCTCACGAAAGAGTGGAGACATGGGAGCCAGCCTGAAAGAGCTTGCAATGACTGAAGCTGGGACACTGACAATAAAGTCAATAATAACAACATTGGATTCTAACCCAAAGACTAAACTCCTTATCCATGAATTCATATTGACATAAATAAGTTAATGAATAAATAAATGGGAGATAATTCTTCCCTATAGAAGAATTCCAATGAATTCACATAGAATGAATGAGGGAAATAGAAAATCACCTTTAAACACCACAGGAATAATTGTTGCATGCATGATCTACCGATGGATGCTAAAATTAGTGGGAGAAGGTTGGAGGAGAAACAGGATATTTGCATAGTCTCAAAGTATCTTTCTCAAGGGGAAAATGGATAGAGAAGGCAAACTAGGGTGCTATAGGGATGTGTCTGTCCAGAATTTTCTCCTGAAATGTGCCCTGTGGTTTCAGAGACAGGAAAAGCAAGAGATTTGGTTTAAAATGGCACGGCCAGGAGTTCATGGATTCCTCCAAGAAACAAAAAGGGCCATTGTTGTTCAAATTTGGACTGAGCTGGATGTGACCTGGCCCTGAGAGTTGTCTCTTCACACTACTAAAGAGCGGCATGTGCTTGCCCTCCTCCCTCAACTCCCTACTCCAACCCCCAAGCCCTGGGCTTGCTCACTGCCAGGCAGGGTGGTGGTGAGTTTCACAAACTAATCCCAGCGTGCAGATTGACTGTGCTGCCTTTAGTTTCCTCTGGATTTTCGGGTTATTTGTGTTGGCACAGGGCCACCAGCTCTTCCCAAGTTGGAACACATTCTCAAAAAGGGCTGGTCCCACCACCCTCATCTTGGTTGAGGCCAAGGTCTGGTTTCATTTTTCATTAAACTGCCATTTGTAACTTTCATTGAAGAGAATGACAACATGTCCAACTGTCTTCATTCAGTGTTTTCCCAAGAGAGGGCCTTTTCGCCTCCCGCGAGAGAGTGTGTGATTTATTTATCTCATCCGTTGTGCAATAGGTTCACCACCATTGCAACTAACACAATGTTCCAGAAAAAAAATGCTGTGACTTCACTCAAGTTGGCAGTGATTGGTTTCTCACCTAGATCCACCAACGCCTACACCATAGGGGTAGAATTGCATCACCAGAGACTTCTCTGGTTTGATTGTGAGGGGGGTCTACAGGGCGGGGACTGTATCTTGCCCATCTTCATCTGCCCCGGGCCTGGCACGTAGTAGATGTGGTAGTCATCGGTGCTGTTCACCAAGTATGTCCAACTCTTCACTTCCCAGGCCCTTGTAGGGCTGCATTTCCTGGCCCTCTAGGTCTGGGTGCAACTATGTGCACAGTTCCAGCTGATGAGTTCAGTGCAGAAGCGTTGTACACCACTTCTAGGCTACAGCATTTAAATACTTGTGGTCCAGAGCTCTCTTTTCCCTCTAGCTCAGCAAGCAGCAATGTTTGAGAAGGTGGCTACTCAGTCATCTTGGATCCCTGATTGACTGCAATAGGTAGACACCCCCTTCTAACCTACGATGCACATGTAGTGTGAGTAAAAAAATTAATCTTTGTGGCCAGGCGTGGTGGCTTATGCCTGTAATCCCTGCACTTTGGGAGGTCGAGGTAGGCAGATCACTTGAGGTCAGGAGTTTGAGACCAGCCTGGCCAACAGGGTGAAAACCGGTCTCTACTAAAGATACAAAAATTAGCCAGGTGTGGTGGTGCACACCTGTAATCCCAGCTACTCGGGAGGCTGAGGGAGGAGAATTGTTGAACCCAGAGGCAGAGGTTGCAGAGTACATCACTGCACTCCACCCCAGGTGACAGAGTGAGACTCCATCTCAAACAAAACAAAACAAAAACAAACAAAACACCTTTGTTTACACTAACCACTGAGATTTTGAGGGTTGTTTCTTACTGCAGAATAACCTAGGCTACCCTCACTGATACCATATGCATAAAATACATGTCTGTTGAATGAATGAATGAATGAATGAATGACTTAAGCCAGAAGAGACTGCTGAGCAGTTGCTCTAGGATTTCTTTCCATAAAGAAGAGATTCAGACATGGTGATCTGATTACAGGTGTGTGGGAAGTGAGGACCATGTTGGCGAGGGGACTCTTGTTTGGTTTGCACAGTGCACTATTTTTATTACATGTCTTTTATTTGGGCTATGGGAGTGCTGATGGGGATTATGGGGGGCCTAAAGCCTCCCAAACCAAACCTTGGCATTATCACTGAAGTTTCAATTGACCTTGCCACCTCCTATGTATTTTACACATGGGGAAACTGAGACCCAGACTGTCTAAGTGACAATACCCATTAGTCAGTGGCAACACTGGTAAACACCAAGCCCCTCATTTCCTGATTGTCTACCTGATGCTTTTGCTATGACACCATTCCACCTTTCACACCCAGGTGTTAAGGGAGCAGGAGCTTGAGAGTCATGCTCTGACTTATTCCAGTCCTGGCTCTGCCACTTACTAGCTGTGGACCTTAGGAAAAGCACATAACCTATCTGTGCCTTGGTTTCCTCAGCTGTACGGTCCTCTGTGGGTTGCCGCGAGGATTTTGTGAAATCAAGTATAAAGTATGTAAAGATCTAGCAGTATTAGTCGATTGTTACTGTTATCCTAAACCCTCATCCCACTGTCTTTTTTTTTTTTTTTTTTTTTTTTTTTGAGACAGGGTCTCACTCTGTCACCCAGGCTGGAGTACAGTGGTGCAATCCTGGCTCACTGCAGCCTTGACTTCCTGGGTTCAAGTGATCCTCCCACTTAGTCTCCTGAGTAGTCGAGAGTATATGCAACGCCACCATGCCAGCTGATTTTTGTACTTTCCTGGGTATAGACGAGGTTTCACCATGTTGGCCAGGCTGGTCGAGACTCCTGGACCCAAGCAATCCTCTTGCCTCAGCCTCCCAAAGTGCTGGGATTGCAGACATGAGCCACCGTGCCCAGCCCAGCCCACTGTCTTGATTTGCACCTGAGTCCCATGTTCTCTTCGTGCTCTGTTTCCCTTGGGAAAGAATGAATCTGTTTGAGACCATCATGTGCTCTATTTGTAGACGATTTGGCCACAGGTCAATTCATTTGAAGTTCTAAGGAGAGCCGTGCCCTGAGCACTGATGAGCTGTCCTCCTCTGCCACCTCCCTTTGCCGAGAGCCTACATTAAGGGACCTATCAGTGGGAAGTGGGCAAGGTGACAAGAATTTTGCCTTCTCTATTCTGTCTCTGCCATGTTTGCTGCCTGGCTGACGCCTGCTGATCAAGCTCCATCACTGGCTCAAAGACCCTGTGGGACTACAGCCAAAGCCACCCACTCTTCAGTTGCTGGGACATCAGCCCACAGGCTTTGGATAAATATTTACCTGCAAATCCCGAGCAGCCATAGCCTTCCTTCATATCTCCAGATAGTACCCATGTAGAAGGCATGCGATTAGGGCAGAAAAACCTGTGGCTGGAGGGCCGGGGTTCCCTCCTTAATCCCAACCTCTTTTCTCTTCCATAGGTACTGATGTCAAAGTTATGTGAATCTGAGAGCGTGTGTCAAGAAGAATGAAACTTTGGCTGAAAGTACAGCAAAATATGAATTTTTAAGAACTGTCTTATTTATATTTTTTAGACATATTTCTTTTTTTTCTTTTCTTTTTTTCTTTTTTTTTTTTTTTTTAGAGACAGGATCTCACTCTGTCACCCAGGCTGGAGTACAGGGGCATGATCATAGCTCATGGTAGCCTCCAACTGCTGGGCTCAAGCCATCCTCCCACCTCAGCCTCCTCCGTAGCTGGGATTACAGGGGCAAGCCACTGTGTCTGGCTACCAGGTTTTGATAAAGCTAAACTTACCATACAACATAGCACTCTTACTTCTAGGTATTTACCTAAGTGAAATAAAAGTTTATATTCACACAAAAAGCTGTATGTGAATATTTATTGCCTTTATTCATAATAATCAACATGCACCGCCATGCCTGGCTACTTTTTTTTTTTTTAATAGAGATGGAGTCTCACTGTGTTGCTCAGGCTGGTCTTGAACTCCTGGGCTCAAGCAATCCCCTCACCCCAGCCTCCCAAAGAGCCTTAAAGTTCTTTTTTAAACAGCAAGTTTGTTTAAAGGAAAAGCATACTTACTCTGGTATCACTCTTAACTTTAGAAATTCAAGCAACTGTTAATATGAGATAGACATATTTTAACTTGTTATTGACATGAGACATACATACACAAAAAAGTGCCCATAGATCCGTTTAAACTGTACCCAGATCAAGAAGCCAGACATTACCCGTAAGCCCTTCTTACTCTCCAGTGACCGCTATCCTAACTTCTAACAGCATAGGTTAGTTTTGTCTGTTTTATCCTTTACAGAAACAGAATCACATAGTGTCTGTGTTTTTGTGCCTGACTTCTTCACTCAACATTGTTTCAGAGGTTCATCTGTATTAAGCATAGCAGTGGTTCATGCAGTCTCATTGCTGTCTGGGATTCCGCTTTGTGACTATATCACTACAATGTCTGTGATTCATTCTGTTGGTGGGCATCTGGGTCGTTTCCAATCTGGGCTATTGCAAATATACTGGTATGATATTCTAGTTCATATCCTTTGGTAAACATACACACTGATTGAGGTTGTGTGTACATCCAGAAGGGGAATTGCTGGTCAGAGGGTAGTTGTACTCTCAGCTTTAATAGATTCTGCCAAAGAGTTTTCCAAAATGCTTGTAGAACTTTACACTCCCACTAGCGGTGTATGAAAATTCTTTAGGTATGTGGTCTATGTAAAATAAAAATAAAGAAGTTAATATGAAAAAAATTATATGTAAGTTAAAAATACATATAAGTTAAGTTCATATTTATATACATATGTTAAAAATACATAACTTATATGTAAAAATAACATATATATTTTTACATGTAACTTATAAGTAAAAATACATATAAGTTAAGTGTTAAGTTCATTCAAAAGGAACAAATTTAACCGGTTGGAGTAATACTGAGTGTGTTTATTAAATACACCATTTCCCCCTTAATCAAAACTTAATTCATGTATGTAACCTGGATAAGCTTCCTGACTCTACTCTCCCTTAATCCAACCAGTTAAAAGTCTTTCTGAAAACACTGTCCATTCATTTATTCCGTTAGAATGTTGTGAGTGTTAATAAATTGGTGTTTGCAAAACAAATTCAACCCCTCCTGCAAAGCAGAATATACATCTCGCCCATCATGTGTCTAAAATAGCAGAGTCAGCCAGGATGTTCCCTGAAGATCTGCACTTGATAACCATCGCATCTCCAGGGCTGTGAATGCAATTCAGAATCCAGAATTTTGTTCTAGTTGTAAAGAAAAAACGGTATATTCTCCTACAGGTTTAACAAAAGAGAACGATGCTTTTAAAACGATAAAGCATTTTGCAAATACAGGTGTTATTCGACTATAAAGGCGGCAGGGGAGAGGGGCAGTAAAATGAGCCGGAGAGGGAATTCAGAGCGCTTATTTTTTCCCTGGTCTCTACAGCTAATTTGTATTGTAGAACTGAACCTCCATTTTCCCATCTGTAAAATAGGGTATTTTGACAAATTGCTTAGGGGATCTGTAAGTCCCATCCAGATCTAGTTTTTATTCTATGACCATGCAGAAGGAGAGATGCTGAGACAGAAAGGTAGAGGGGACCAGGGACAACTCACTTTATATACCCCCTCCACCTCGACCCCCAGCAGGCAGAGCGCCGGAGATCCCGGTTTCTGGGAACCCGGTGTATTTCCAGACCTTCGCCAGGAAACCATCGAGCTGAATCCTTTACTGGGACATTTCTCATTTACTGCTTTCTCCAAATCCCCCTCAAGTGGACTGACATCTGATCTCCGGATTCAGGAATATGCTGGCAGAAGGGCGCCCTCGGGGCTCCCACCCATTACAGCGTGTGACACTGAAACGGGCATATCGGTACCGGGGCGAGCCTTAAAGTGAGCCGCTGAGTCTGGAGGTTGGGGTCTCCAAGGAGGAGCGCGCTGGGCTGGACGCCGGGCATCCAAGGGTCCCGCAGTGCCTGGAGCCCAGGAGCGCCGCGGGGCCCCCGGCTGCGGTGGGGTGGGCGGCTCGGCTCGCCGCCCCCTCTTTTCCCCGGTCCTGGCCCCGAGCTCCCAGCCAGTCTTCGGCCGGCCGTGCTGCCCGCTCCCCCTCCTCCCTCCGCGCCCCGCCCGCTCCCCACCTCCGCGCCCAGCCTCGCAGCCGCCGAGCGCCGGACGCGCCACGCCGCGCTGGGCAGCTGGAGAGCTGGCGGCCGAGCGGGCCGGGAGCGGCGGGGGCGGCGCCCAGGCCGCGGGCGGGGGGAGGAGGGCCGCAGCCCGGGAGAGGGGAAAAGGCGGGCCGCACGGCGCCAGCAGCCAGCCCCGAGGACGCGAGCGGCAGGTAAGCGCTCGGCGTCGGGACGGGTATGACCCCTTGGGCTCCTGAGACCCAGACTCGCACAGCCGGCCACGGGCGCTGGAGGCTCGGGCGCGGCGTCTAACCCCGGAGGGCGGCGGGCCAGCGGGCCGGCGGGACGAACGCGCCTTCCGCCCGGCTGCGGTTCCTAGCCCGGGCCCGGGACCGTCCTGAAAGGCGGAGGCGTAACTCCCAACCCTGGGGCTGGTTCCCCGACGGGAGGAACCCGGGCGCCGTGGGAAAGGGGGCTCCAAGGGGAGACGCGCGTCTCCAAAACCTTCGGACAGGGCCGGACTCTCCCCAGCCCGCGGGAAACTGAGCCACGAGCCTGACTCGCGCGGGCGGTGTGCTAGACGCCAATTCCCGGGAGCCCGCCTCCCCGCGCCTGGCCGGGCTGCGGCGGTGCTGGCGGAGCGCGAACGCGCCCGGGCCCGGGACGGCTTGGGGCGGCACCACTCGGCGCGGCCCCGAACAGGTGGCCTCGGGCTCCGAGGGACGGAGCGGCGGCCGGGAGCCAGGGGGTGAGCTCGCCGGGGAAGGAGGGGGCTCGTGGTCTCGGAGTGAGCGCATTTCGTCAGGGACTCGAGTTTCGAGGCTCCGGAACCCGATAAAAAGTGAGGGGGAAGAAGAGAGCTGACCTCCCGAGAGCCAGACGAAGCAGGGGACAGGTTTTCCGTGGCTGCTTCGACAGTGACAGTCCGTACTGTGCACGAGAATCCCCAGGGATCCCGTTAAAATGAGATTCTGATCCCGCAGGTCTGGGGTGGGGGCCGAGCGTCTGCATTTCTAAGAAGCTCCCAGAGGCTGCTGATGCTGTTCCATGGACCACACTTTATCCGGCAGGCCCTACGGAAGTACTTTTTGTCCTGAAGGCTGAAAACCTTAGGAAAAGTGGGAGATCGGGAGACGAGGTCCTAAGATTTTACAATATATATAGCTTTAATACCTCTTTGCCACCTCTGCCCCCAAACGCACACAAAAACACTTGCTACTCTAAAGGCCAAGGTAAACTTTCCCTTCACCCCCTGAAGATTCGCTTTAAAAATTAACAGACAAAGGCAGATTGGTTGGAGAAAAGGCATGCAAATGTATTGATGTGTCCACGGGGAGAGAACAATAGAGTGATTACCCCCAGCCCCCCAATGGGGTACAGAAGCGTGTAGATTATCTCGAGGTTGCAGAAAGAAAGGGGGCTCAACGCATGGCCCCAAACAGGTTACGGTGGTAAAAGAGGTTTTGAGAGGGGGAGAAGGGGAGGCCTGGCCAGCAAAAGTGGTCTGGAGATGTCAGTGAAACCTCACAGGTGACAGCTCTCAGAGAGAATAGACAGTAAATGTTTCTTTCAGACCTTTAAAGGTGTCAGATTCTCAGTTAATTTCTCCTAGATCTGGACAAGAGAGGACCTCAATAAAGCCTGGCTACATCCATGCAGATTCTCTACAAATGCAAATCTCCGGCACCAAGGACAGCTTTGCATTAGCTCTGCTGGCCGGCTCTCTAAACCATTTCAAAATATGTCAAAGAAATATATTTTGGGGTAAAATGTTTTGATTTCCTTCACTACTTATTTAATAGCGAAATGTTTTACTTTTCTTACCAACTTTCTAGCCAAATACACGATCTGATAGCAAGGCTGGCTTCATGGACATGCATCCTGCACTTGGTTTAATGCCGAAATTCTTAATTTTTGAACAAGGGGCCTCTCCTTTTCATTTTGCACTGGGTCCCACAAATTATGTAGCTGATCCTAATAGTCACCATAGGTGGAAAGAGAACCCATTTTTTGATCAGGGTTCGAGGTGGTGGGTGATGGAGAGTAGAGGTTCATTAAGGGAAGACTAGCTAGATGTTGCAGTTGCTCCAGTCTTTCTCAACTCCTCTTTGGCTATCTGAAGAGATAAGTCTAAGAGCATACCCAGGCATGCATGGTGTGACAAAATTTACTGCTTTATTAATATTAATAGTTAACAATTTATTAGGAGCTTAATTATTGATAGACAATGCAATTAAGTTTGATATTGCAATAATTTTCCAAGTTTATCGACAAGTTTGTGTGTTATTTCCAAAGGACTGGGGGGTCTCTATTTAGCGTCTCATAAAATTTTGCTTAGTTAAGATCTAAGATGAGCTGGACATTGCTTGGTTTGGCAGCTTTCACAGCTCAAATGCAAAGCTGGAAAACAAAAAGTGGCCAAATTTTGTAGCTGTTCAGGAGTATTGTTTTACAGGGCCTCAGCGTGATGCCAGCCTGGATCGGATTCCCTTCTGTTTTTATCAATCCCACATCCCTGCAAGGTGACTTTCATTAAAAGGGGGATAGAGCAGATTTAGCTACTGAAAAACACTGAAGAAAGGCAGGGCCAGCATCAGTATTTTGTCTGTGAAGAAATCTTGCCAAAAACCCACCGATTCCAGGTGTGTATACTTTTCTAGAAAAAAAGAAATGTTGATCCGGCCACTGCACTCCAGCCTGGGCGACAGAGCGAGACTCCGTCTCAAAAAAAAAAAAAAAAAGAAAAGAAAAGAAAAAAGAAATGTTGGAAATACAGAAAAGAAAAAGATTGTACTCTAACTATGGAGATGATTTTGTTTAGCAGAGGGAGAAAAAGTCAGAGAAGTGGCATTTCATTGGCGGGTTTGGCAGGGAAAGGAAAGCTGCTGTGTTTTTGGTACCATGAACAGCCTTCCAGAAATGGCAAAGTGAGTTTGCTCAGGTGCAAGGAAGAGCCAGCAAAGAAGCTGATTTTCCATTGCTGATGTGATCATTGTGGGAACTCAGAGGAGGACATCACGACATATGTTCTTGGTGCTTTGACGGCTCAGATGAAACTGAAAAACACATTTTTCCAGTTTTCTGCCTGAGAGTTCCAAGTCACTTTCAAATACACGATACAAACTGGGAAGAGTGCTATTAAATTAACAAAAGGAGGGAGAGGGAGGTGTTTCTGTAATGTTCACAGTTCAAAAGATAGAAAAGAGGGATTCTGACTTTACTCAAAACCTGGGAGCTAGTTTTCATGCTTCACTGAGAAGGGTTTCCCTGACCACAAGATAGGAAGAAAAAAAGTTCTTTTAAAATGTTTATGGTTTCAAAAATGTGTAGGTATTTAATCTGCATGGAACTTATTTTGGGATCATGGTGTGAGGTAGTGGGTGGTGGAACTTAAGAAATGGGCTAACGTTTGGGGAAAGCTATCGTAAAATAAATTCCCACAATCAAATAAATTGTGGTAAACACTGTCCCATTTTTAAATCAAATTAATGAGTTCTTCAGTCTACTCCATGCTTTTCAAATTGAAGTGTAACTTATTATAGTAAAATTCACTCTTTTCAGTGTACAGTTCTAGAAGTTTTGACAAATGTATACAGTCATGTAACCACCATCATATCAGGATGTAGAAGAATTCTACCACTGCAAGGAATTCCCTGTCGACTCTTTGTAGTCAGCCTCCCCCAACTCTCAGCCCCTGGCAACCACTGATTTGTTTGGTGCCCCCATAATTTTGTTCTTTTCAGAATGTCCTGTAAAAAAACTTATGTACTCTGTAGGCTTCTGAGCCTGCCTTCTTTCAGCTAGCATAATGCATTTGAGGTTTATCTGTGTTGCATGGATCAATGCTTCATTCCTTATTGTTGCTGAGCAGTGTCCCAAAGTTTGTTTATCCACTCACCAACTGTTGATGATTATGAATAAAGCCAATATAAATATTCACATATGGCTTTTTGGATGAATGTAAACTTTTATTTCGCTCAGGTAAACATGTAGAAGATTGCTATGTTGTATGTTAGCTTTATCAAAAACTGGTAGCCGGGCACAGTGGCTCATGCCTGTATTCCCAACTACTCAGGAGGCTAAGGCGGGAGGATTGCTTGAGGCCAGGAGTTCAAGAACAGCCTCGGCAACATAGCAACATCCCCGTCCCTACAAAAAAATTTAAAAATTACCTGGGCATGGTAGCATGCACATGTAGTCCTAGCTACTCAGGAGGCTGAGGCAGAGGGATCTCTTGAGCCGAGGAGTTTGAGGCTGCAGTGAGCTATGATTGGGCCACTGCACTCCAGCCTGGGCAACAAGAGTGAAACTCTGTCTCAAAAAAAAAAGAAAGACAGAAAGAAATTGTATCCTTTTTTCCTCACTTCATTTTCTATAGTAGTGAGTAGGAAGGCTATTTAATTGTTTTTTGTTCATTTATCTTATATTCAGGCCGTTTTACTGAACTTTTCTTAGTTCTAATAGTTTTTCAGTTGATTTTCTTGGATTTTCAAAGTAAACAGTCAAATTATCTGCAAATGGCAATAGTATAGGGAATTTTCACTCCAATATTATTACCTCATTTTATTTTCTTGCTTTAGTGGCTAGGCTTCCCTGTAGGATAATGTTGAGTAGTAGTTGCTACTATTTTACCTTTAACTATTGTGCTTGCCATAGGGTTCGGGTAGCTACCTTAATTATCCTCAGGAGGTTTCTTTTCCATTGTTAGCTTGCTAAAAGTCTAAAGTTTAATTTTAAAATTTCTTGTTCTGCTTGGAATTCTTTTTTTTTTTTTCCATCGAAAGCCTAAGAGGTTTAGGATCAGTTCGCTTCTTGACTTTGGAAGTTCATATTTTGATCTCACTGGAGGATAAGTTAGTGTAGCATTAAGTCAATTCATTTTATTTTATTTTATTTAGATAGAGTCTCGCTCTGTCACCTAGGCTGGAAAGCAGTGGTAGTAATCTCAGCTCACTGCAACCTCCGTTTCCTGGGTTCAGGTGATTCTCCTGCCTCAGCCTCCTGAGTACCTAGGACTACAGCTGCGCACCACCACACCTGGCTAATTTTTGTATTTTTAATAGAGACGGGGTTTTGCCATATTGGCCAGGCTGGTCTCGAACTCCTGACCTCAAGTGATCCACCCGCCTTGGCCTCCCAAAGTGCTGAGATTACAGGCATGAGCCACCACGCCTGGCAATTCATTTTATTTAGATGATGAAGAACCTACCTTTGGAGTTTTTTTTTATATATAATGTTCTTATTTGGGGGAATGCTGGGTGTACTGAGGAAGAAAGATAATCAAGAGATAGTTTATAACCTACTCGTGTATAAATAAGGTAGCTTTTTCTAGTGTTGTTCAAAGTTTTTTTGCCCACCATTCACAATAAGTACATTTTATATTTTCTTTCTTTCTTTCTTTTTTTTTTTTTTTGGAGACAGAGTCTCACTCTGTTGCCCAGGCTAGAGTGCAGTGGTGCCATCTCAGCTCACTGCAGCCTCCGCCTCCCAGGTTCAAGCAATTCTCTGCCTCAGCCTCCCGAGTGGCTGAGATTGCAGGCGCCCGCAACCACGCCCGACTAACTTTTTTTTTTTTTTTTTTTTTTTTTGTATTTTTAGTAGAGATGAGGTTTCACCATCTTGGCCAGGTTGGTCTTGAACTCCTGACCTCGTGATCCACCCGCCTTGGCCTTCCAAAGTGCTGGGATTACAGGCGTGAGCCACCACGCCTGGCCACATTTTATATTTCAACTCAGTACAAACTTGTATATAATGGAAACAAACTCTCACAAAGTCTTTGTCTTTTTCCTGTGTGCAGTATATTGATATTTTCAATTATCTTTCATCTGTTCTATTTCATTTTAAACTGATGATCATGATTTTCCAAATTGATTTGACCACGCTTTCATTTGATTTTTTGACCCACAGTTTGAAAAACATTGTTTTGTAAAACTGCTCATTTAGTTTCTAAGCCCCCAAACTGCTGGATTGTATCCAGTACAGATTCATTTTATATCAGATCCTGCTATGATGCAAAGTGAGTTCATTTATTATGCTCTGAGATCATTGTAACTACCCATTTCTCTTTTGAATTACTGTGTAGCCTCTAAACCGGTCTTTCAGTGTCTACTTTTGACCCCACAGAATAGCCAATAAATGCAGTCTTATAAGTCCATGGCTCAAACTCCCCCCTAATGACCTCTTCCCACACTTTTTTTTTTTTTTTTTTTTTTTTTTTTGAGATGGAGTCTAGCTCTGTTGCTCAAGCTGGAGTGTAGTGGAGCGATCTCGGCTCACTGTAACCTCTGTCTCCCGGGTTCAAGAAATTCTCCTGCCTCAGCCTCCCTAGTAGCTAGCACTACAGTTACACACCTCCACGCCTGGCTAATTTTTATATTTTTGGTAGAGTCAGGGTTTCACCACATTGATCAGGCTGGTCTCGAACTCTTGACCTCAGGTGATCCACCCACCTCGGCCTAAAGTGCTGGGATTACAGGTGTGAGCCACCGTGCCTGGACTTTTTTTTTCTCTTGAGACGGGATCTCGTTCTTTTGCCCAGACTGGAGTGCAGTGTCATAATCACGGCTCACTGCAGCCTCAACCTTCCAGGCTTAAGTGATCCTCCCACCTCAACCTCCTGAGCAGCTGGAGGCACTACAGGCTTGCGCCACCATGCCTGGCTAATTTTTAAAAAGTTTTTTGTAGTGACAGGGTCTCCCTGTGTTGCCCAGGCTGGTCTCGAACTCCTGGATTCAAGCAGTCTTCCTGTCTCCGCCCCTCAAAGTGCTGAGACTACAGGCATGAGCCTCTGCATCCGGCGTGCACTTTTTTTTTCTTAAAGGAGATGGGGGTCTCAGTCTGTAGCCCAGGCTGGAGTGCAGTGGTGTGATCATAGCTCACTGCAGCCACAAACTCCTGGGCTCATGCAACCACACCCAGCTAATTTTTGTATTTTTAGTAGGGATGGGGTTTCACCATGTTGGCCAGTCTGGTCTTGAACTCCTAACCTCAAGTGATCCTCCTGCCTCGGCCTCCCAAAGTGCTGGGATTATGGGTGGGAGCCACCGCGCCACCTCCTACCATACTTACAATCAATCCCTAGGGCCTCACTGATACGTCCTTTACCCCCATTCTCAACTTTTCCAAACACAGCGTGCTCTGTGCTTGTGTTCCTCACCCAAGCCAAGCATTTGCTGTGCTGCTTGCCCAGAACGCCATTTCACCAGATATTCACACGACTTGTTTCTTTGTTTCATCTGGGTCTTCTCTAACCCTCATTCTAAAACCGTACTCACCACTTACCACAGGAAGGGTCCATTCCCTTATCCCACTTTTGTTTTCTTTGTATCACTGTTACCTGCAATTAGGTTATTTACCTATTTGTTTACTGATGCTGCGTCTTCTTTTCCCTGCTGGAATATAAATTCCAGGAAGGCAGGGACTTTGTGTATTTCGCTCATCATTGTGTTGTCAGGACTTAGAACAGCGGGACATAGTAGATGCTTTATCCACGTGTCTAATGACCGAATGAATGAGCCTAGAATCTAGATAAAATCTGACACTTGTCCTAAGAGAAGTGTAATGTGCCCTGCCTTTCTGTTCCATGTTAGTGTGGAAATTTCTTTAGGTTAAGCGTGGAGTATTTTAATGTAAGCAGTTCATTAACACACTCACCTGGTATCCACTATATTTCTGACCCTCTCATAATAATAATAACGATAGCTAATATTTACTGAGCAGTTACTACTCTTACTGCTTTACATATAATAACTCTAATCCTCCCAACCTCTTGAAGCAGGTACAATTCTCATCATTTTACAGATGAGGAAACTGAGGTACAGAGAAGTTAAGTTGCTTGTCTCAGGTCATACAGAAGGTAAGCAGCGGGTCCAGGGTTTGAATACAGACCATCTGATTTCAGAGCCTGTGTTCTTAATCACAAGCTCCTATAGCTAGAGCAAGGAGTGTGCACAATTCCTGACCTTTGTAAGCCTGGCATGTTTATGGCTTAGCACAGTGGTTCTCAACTGGAGGTGATTTTGCCTACCAGGGGACATTTGACAACGTCAAGAGACATTTTTAGTTGTCATGACTGGCAGGGTTTGGAGGTGCTACTGGTATCTAGTGGGGAGAGGTCAGGGATGCTGCTAAACATCCTAAAGTGCACAGCACAGCCCCCTCACCCCAACAAACAATGATCCAGCCCAAGCGTTAATAGTGCCAAGGTTGAGAAACCCTGCCGTGGCACAGTGGTTCTGAAAGCCCGCTGCCCATTGGAATCACTGGGGGAGCTTGATAAATCGATACCGATGTCCAAGTCTGGTTCCTGACCTTAATAAACCTCAAATGGACCTTCAACATGGCCTGCAGTCCTACCATGCTTGCCTAGTGGGTTTTCTTTTCCATTCTCCAGAACAGCTGTTTGACACCTTTTATTTCCTCTGCCCCTCCTAGATCAGTTGCTGATTCTGGCTCATTCAACAGGAGCCTCCTTATATCCCACTACCCAGACCCCCAACAGGCCCATATTTGCACAAATAAAGTGTTCCCCACTGCCACTATGAAACTGTGACTGAAATGTCCCTAATGGATCTAATGGATCAAAAACTGGCTTCTTTTCTGGGCTCTGGGTCCCTCATCCTCTTTGTCTTCTCAGGGACATTTTTTTTTCTTAATTTTTTTTTTTTTTTTTTTTTTTTTTTTTTTGAGACAGATTCTTGCCCCGTCACCCAGGCTGGAGTGCAGTGGTGCAATCTCGGCTCACTGTAACCTCTGCCTCCCGGGCTCAAGTGATTCTCTTGCCTCAGCCTCCTGAGTAGCTGGGACCACAGGTGCCCCCCACCATGCCTGGCTATTTTTCTTTGTATTTTCAGTAGAGATGGGATTTTGCCATGCTGGCCAGGCTGGTCTCGAACTCCTGGCCTCCGGTGATTCGCCTGCCTCAGTCTCCCAAAGTGCTGGGATTACAGGCGTGAGCCACCTCACCTGGCCTTAACTTTTTATTTAGAAATAATTTTAAACTTTACAAATAAGTTGAACATTTTTTTTAAAAAGTACAAAGAATACTCCTGTGCCCTTAATCCAGATTCCTCCGTTGTTAGCATTTTATCCTGTTTGCTTTATCATTTACACTCTTGCTCATGCACCCGGGATTTTCCTGAACCATTTGAGGATAAATTTCATGCAGCAAGACCTTTAACTCCTAAATCCTTCAGTAGGGATTTCCTAAGTGTAAGAATATTCTCTCAAATAATCACAGCACTGTTATCAACCTCAGTAAATGTATTGATAAGATACTGTTATCTAATCTGCCATTTGTATTCCAATTTTGACAGTAGACCTGATAACATCCTTTACAGCATTTTTGTCCTTCTAGTACGGGATCCAGTTTAGGGTTGTTGCATTGATTGATTGATTGATTGATTGATTGAGATAGGCTGGAGTGCAGTGGCACCATCTTGGCTCATTGCAACCTCTGCCTCCCACGTTCAAGTGATTCTCCTGCCTCAGCCTCCCGAGTAGCTGGGACTACAGGCATGCGCCACTCCCAGCTAATTTTTTTATTTTTAGTAGACATGGGGTTTTGCCACGTTGGCCAGGCTGGTCTCAAACTCCTGACCTCAGGTGATCTGCCCACCTCAGGCTCTCAAAGTGTTGAGATTACAGGCGTGAGCCACTGCGCCAGCAGGCTTAGGGTTATTGCATCTAGTTGTCGTGTCTCTTAGTCTCTTTTAGTCTGGAACACTTCTATTGCCTTTCTTTGTCCTTTGTAACATTGATATTTGGGTTGAATATAGACTATGCCCTCTCCTTTTTTGTTTTTGTTTTTTTTTTTTTTTTTGAGACAGAGTCTCACTCTGTCGCCAGGCTGGAGTACAGTGGTGCGATCTCGGCTCACTGCAACCTCCACCTCCTGAGTTCAAGCGATTCTCCTGCCTCAGCCTCCCAAGTAGCTGGGATTACAGGTATGAGCCACCACGCCCAGCTAATTTTTGTATTTTTAGTAGAGACGGGGTTTCACCATGTTGGCCAGGATGGTCTCAATCTCTTGACCTTGCGATCTACCTGCCTTGGCCTCCCAAAGTGCTGAGTGCGGGGATTACAGGCGTGAGCTACTGCACTCGGCCTTTTTTTTTTTTTTTTTTTTTAATAGAACATTAATCATGTCTGGTTTGTCTGATGTATCTTGTGACTGGACTCAGGTTATGCATTTTTAGCCTGAACACTGCATGGATGACATTGTCCTTCTCAGGGTATCTTATTTGGAGGCTCACAATGTCCATCTCTTCCTCATTGGTGATGTTAATTTTGATCAGTTGGTCAAGGCATTGTCTAATTTCTCCACTGTGTAGTTATTGGTTTTTCTTTCCAAATCCGCAGTCTGTAAAAAGACACAAATATCCTGCTCAAAATTTCCCTCCAGGGCCAGGTGTGGTGGCTCACGTCTGTAGTCCCAGTACTTTGAGAGGCTTACACGGAAGATCAGTTGCCCAGGTTGGAGTTCCAGACCAACCTGGGCAACGTAGTAAGACCCCGTCTCTACAAAGAAAATTTAAAAATTAGCCAGGCATGGTGGTATGTGCCAGTGGTCCCAGCTACTTGGGAGGCTGAGGTATTAGGATCACTTGAACCCAGGAGATCGAGGTTGTGATGAACCGTTATTGGACCACTGCACTCCAGCCTGGGTGACAGAGCAAGACTTGTCTGAAAATAACAATAATAATAATAAATCCCTTTAGATTTAGCATCCGGTGATGATTCTTGTATGATCTAGTCTTTAATATGGTTGAAAATAATAATTTCCGACTCTAGTATTCCCTCCACATTTGGTCCAGAGCCTGCCCTTCTCCCCTATTTATTGATTGATTCATCTATTTATTTTTGGTATGAAATAATGAATTCATATTTTCAAAATAGATCTACAATTCATTACTATACCTAATTACTTTGGTGCACAAATTGTAAAGGACTTAATTATGTATTGTTTCCTTCTCTCTTTTCTGCCTATTGAATTCCTCTCTCCCCATTGTTGATCATTCCCATCAGCTTACAATCCTGCCCTAATGTCTAATATCTTTATCAGCTCCATATTCCCCTCCATTCATTCCCTACCCCCATTATTAGTCACCCCTTCTCAGAGGATCTTCTTAAAAGGATGCTCATATTTTATCACTCCACATTGTCAGTCCTCAGTGAATCCACATTGGCAAATACAACCATCACTTCTTTACTTACCATGTTTTACTTGGCAGCAGAATTTGACAGTCATTCCCTCCTTCTTTGACCACTTTCTTCTTGTGGCCCCCAGTATCCTACGCTCTCGTGGTTTTCCTATCTTGCTGGTAGCTCATTCTAAGTCTCCTTGTCCTCTCTTCTACCTACGAAGGTTGATGTCCCTCCAAGGCACTGGAAACTCTTCTTCTCTTTCTACCTACTCTCCTGGGATGAGCCCATTCATTCCTATGGCTTTCCATTCCATCTAGATGCCAGTACCTCCAGTTGTGACCTTTCGTACACTCAAGACTTAAAAATTTGCATGAATCTCTAAGAGGCATCTCAAACTCAGTATTTTCCAAAGCAAAATCCTGATTCCCTGTCACCCTCATGCAAAACCTGATTCTCTCCCAGTGAAATCCATCTCAGTCCATGACATCACCATTCACTCCATTGTTCAAGCTCCACACCTACAAGTTTCATGCCCCACATCCAACCCATCAACAAATCTTGTCAATTTGGCTTCTAAACCGTATCCCAAGTCTTCCCACTTCTCTCTATTCCTACTATTCCACTATACTTCAGTCCTTCCCCATCTCTTTCTTGGATGTTTGCAGTGGCCTCCTAGAATCCGATATCCACATGGCAGCTAGAGCATCTTCTTACAAGCGTTAGTTGGATTGTGTCATTCCCTGTTGGACTATGGAAGTCTGCCATGTTCTGGTCCCTGCCCCTGTTCTGTCTCTCTTGCTGACTGTGCTTCTTTATTGATTCTTCCAGCACATTAACCTCCTTTTAGTTTTTTATACTAACTATTCTGCCTGGAATGTTCTTTCTGTTCTCTTCTTCATCTTCTGTTTTTTTTGTTTGTTTGTTTGTTTTTTTGTTTTTTTTGTTGTTTTGTTTTGTTTTGTTTTGTTTGAGATAGAGTCTCACCCTATCACCCAGGTTGGAGTGCGGTGGCGCAATCTTGGCTCACTGCAACCCCCGCCTCCCGGGTTCAAGTAATTCTTGTGCCTCAGCCTCCTGAGTAGCTGGAATTATAGGTGTATGCAACCACACCTGGCTAATTTTTGTATTTTTAGTAGAGACGACAGGGTTTTGCCATGTTGGCCAGGCTGGTCTCAAACTCCTGGCCTCAAGTGATCCACCCACCTTGGCCTCCCAAAGTGCTGGGATTACAGGCGTGAGCCACTGTGCCTGGTCCCTCCTTCATCTTCTTATTACTGGTTCCTCATCATTCAGATCTCAGTTTAAATATCTCCTCTTTGATGACCTGATCCAAAATAGCCACCAGGTTACCATCTGTATCATCTCACCTTACTTTAATTCTCAATGCTGTATTTATTATCTGTTAATTTCCTTGTTGATTTGTACATTTATTGTTCTCTTCTCCTCCTTCCACCCTCCTCACACTAGAATGTGAGCAGGGTCCACATCTTTGCCCCCAGTGCCTAGAATAGTATTTGGTATATAGTATTCAATTTTGGTGTTTAATAAATATTTGATGAATAAATGATACATTTAATCCTTCATGCATGATTCTCAGCACATGGAAGACACTCAGTAAATGTCCTCTTGTTCCCTTTCCCCAGGAGTACATTCTTGTGTCTGGGGCTAGTCTAGAAGTTTCCAGTGAAGACAATCATCTGATAAAGAGATTTGTATTTCTGTATTAGGATCCTGATTATTAGGGTTTCTAGAAAAAGGGGAATTACATTTTACTGAGGAAAAAAACAGTGATAGAATTCCAGGGATCATTAGTGTCACATTTTTCAGTGTGGGACTTTCCTGGCCCTCCTAACTACAAGACTGGTTCTCAGATTCCACAAAATTGACATGTTTTATCTTGGGATTCTGATGTGTAAATTTTTGAAACACTTCATTTGGGAGGATCATGTGGATTTTTAGGTGGGAAGAAGGAGATAGCAAAGGAAGTGGCATTCTTCTCTGCCTTTGTTAATAGTATCATTGCCTCTGCCCATTTCAACGTTAGCTCTGGTATAACACAGGTGATAAGCTGTGTGTGCTATTGAAATCTGAGAAAAGGGCACCAAAAAATGTTTAGTACTTTGTACTGGTCTAAAATTTGTGATTTGAATATATAGGGAGAGCGTGAGGAAGATGCATACTGAAGTGGTTTCCCTTTGAGGTATTATTTGAAGATCAGTTGTGATTTTTGGGAAAGCTCTTATAGTGGATTTTAAAGCTTCCAGGAAAAAAATCAGTACAAAGGAACACGACTAATAATTTTATCAGCAGATGATTCGCTTTTTGACAGAAATGTACCACGTTTTTTGGGTATTTGGAGAAATCCTCACCCTTCACCCAGTAGGATTTTTTTTTTAAACTGGGCCAGATGCTTATTGTATTCATAGTTCATACATGAGTCAAGAGCTGGGTGCCATTACTCACGCTTGTGATATTGATCACCTGTTCATCACGATTCATCATTTCTAGCAACCATCCTTATGAAAGCAGGCAAGCGTGTCAAGTAGTATTTCATGGACATATTTAGAGGGTTCTTCTTCTTCCTTCTTCTTTCCTCTTCATCTTCTTTTTTGAGATAGGGTCTCCCTATATTGCCCAGGCCAGTCTTGAACTCCTGGGCTCAAGTGATCCTTCTGCCTCAGCCTAAGTGTTATTCTCTTTGATTCATCCATGAAAGTGGATCCAATGTGTCTACATACATTTTTTAAATTAAACTTTTATTGAAGTATAAATTATATACATTATCAATGTACAGCTCAATGAATTTTCACAAACTGTGCATACCCCTGTCACCAGCCCCCAGATCAAGAATCCAACACAAGCAGCCTTTAGAAGCCCTCCTCTTGCCTCCTTTCACTCACTGCCCCCCAAGGGTGGCTACTGTTCTCCCTCAAATGCTACATATTAGTTGTGCCTGTTCTTAAATTTCCTATATCTGGTACCAGACAGGCTACCTGACTTCTGCTCTGTATTGTTTGTGAATTTCCTCCATATCTTTGCATGTGGTTATAGTTGGATGATTGTCACCGCCGAATAATATTCCATTGCATGATTACCATGGTTTATCCTTTCTACTGCTGATGGCCTTTGTTTGGTTTCCAGCAGTTTTTGGTTTTTATGAGTGGTGCTGTGGGTAAGTCTCTTGCCTATCTTGTAGTGAACATATATGTGCATTACTACCAGGTAAATACCTAAAAGAATGCTTTAAATATATTATTAATAGTTTTTATGGTTGCTGTCAAATTATTTTCTCCTCTGAATGCAATTAGAATTAGTAGCCACGTTTGGACATAACTCACACATCTGTATCCATAGACAATGATGAGACTTTCTTTCTGTAACTTTTTTTTTCTCTCAAACTCCTCAAGCAACCCGCCCGCCTCAGCTTCCCAAACTCCTGGGATTACAGGCATGAGCCACCGCGCCTGGCTTTCTGTAACTTTTTTATTAAGTTCTAGCATTAGTTGTTTTTACATTTTAATTTTTTTTCCCTCCCTCCCTTGTTTCCTTCCTTTTTTGAGACGGAGTCTCACTCTGTCGCCCGGGCTGGAGTGCAGTGGCGCAATCTTGGCTCACTGCAACCTCCACCTCCTGGAGTGACTCTCCTGCCTCAGCCTCCCGAGTATCTGGGACTACAGGTGCATGCCACCACGCCTGGCTAATTTTTTGTATTTTTAGTAGAGACTGGGTTTCACTGTGTTAGCCAGGATGGTCTCGATCTCCTGACCTTGTGATCCACCCGCCTCGGGCTCCCGAAGTGCTAGGATTACGGGCATGAGCCACCGCGCCCAGCGTATACTTTAATTTTTTTTCTAATAATTGGTTTCTATGCTCATTTATTCCTTTACCAACTACCTATATCATATCATCATTTAAAAATATCTGAAGAATTTTAGCTTGCTTTTTCTTTTCCTGACTGCCCCCACCATCCCCAGCCCCAGCTGTATTTCTTTTGAAATGAAAAAAAAAACCACTCCTGGACCTGCTGAATATGTTTTGCAGATACAGAGGCAAAGGTTTACCACCCGAATAGCTTTAGAATGGTACAGGCTTATTCAGCACTGATTCCTAGTCTTGCCAAGGAGAGGTAAAAAGGACAAAGAAAGGAAGAAAGAAGGAGGTTTAAAAACTAAATTATGTTTTATTTTGTGGTGTTTCGGTTGACAGTAGTGTTTTTCTCTGTCTCCACTCAACTAATCTGGTCATTTGACCAACTGGATAGAGCAAATATTGTCTGAAATGAAGCAAATACATTCCATTTGATTTTGGTGGGAGACAAATTTTTAGGCAGAGAGAACACTTAGCAGATAGTGTCACGCACAGCAGTGCCTTTCAAATGCCAACTTGCAAAATGATTGCCTGGGGATCTTGTTAAAAAGCATATGCGGATTCAGCAGCTTTGGGACTGGCCAGAGATTTCTGCATTGCAGCTCCTAGGTGAGGTGACGGTGCTTGCTGTTGGGCGGGGCGGGGGAGGAGGGAGAGCTGCACTTTGAGTAGCAAAGCTTTGGAACGCAGCTGCCTCCATGTTCCTGGGGATTCTGTGGAGTATTTGCCAGTTGCCCACTGATGGATGATAAACAGCTCTCCCAAGTGCCCCTCTGGGCTTGTCCTCTCAGCACTGCCGGCAGAACCAGGTTGTGTGTAGCCTGCATTAAAGCGGCAGAAAAAGTCCAGGGCTCTTCCTTTTTTTTTTTTTTTTTTGAGACGGAGTCTCACTCTGTCACCCAGGCTGGAGTGCAGTGGCACGATCTCGGCTCACTACAACCTCCACCTCCCTTGTTCAAGCGATTCTCATGCCTCAGCCTCCTGAGTAGCTGGGATTACAGGTGCCTGCCACCACGCCTGGCTAATTTTTGTATTTTTAGTAGAGACGGGGTTTCACCGTGTTGCCCAGGCTGGTCTTGAACTCCTGGCCTCAAGTGATCTGCCCACCTCGGCCTCCCAAAGTGCTGGGATTACAGGCGTGAGCCACTGCACCTGGCCGCAGTGCTTTTTTTTTAACCTCGAATAGCGACTTCTTTCTAACTTCCCTCACCTGGACTCTCCTCAAATATCTCATAACACCTGAAGAGAAACCACTAACCTCCTCAAACACACGCCAAACCAAAACACACACACACAAACACACACGATCCCAGATACTGACATGG
Organism: Macaca fascicularis; assembly: GCF_037993035.2. NCBI lineage: Eukaryota > Metazoa > Chordata > Mammalia > Primates > Cercopithecidae > Macaca > Macaca fascicularis. Next base: position 18,980,646 of record NC_088395.1, on the reverse strand, counting down.
AGAAAGGAGTAGGGTGGGGCAGGCATGAAGCCACCTTCTTTTCTCCTGGCTTCGCTATCGCACACTTCCTCATTCATTCCAGAGCAACTAGGTGTCTGTTTCAACATCCCTGGCCCCACCATTGTAGCACACACCAGCTGCCTTCCAGCCACGAGCTGCACATTTCTCTGCACATTTCTCTGTGGGGGCCGTCTTTACACACCCATGCTGCAGGCTGGAAGTGCCAGGGAATTAATAGCTCCCACCCCACCCCAGGAGCAGCCCTCAACCAATGCCTGTTGTAAGTCAGTGGATCTATACCCCAGCTCTTTTGCCCTCAAGTGGGATAATTCAGACCGGTGTTCTACACTGGCTTCCAGAATTCCCCAGAAGGACTAAACTCCCATTGCTCCCAGTGGTGACTGGCTTGATAACGCCATCTATTGGCTGCCTTCCTGCCCCAACTCACATGTCCACTCTATCTGTTCCCTGGGGTCACATCCTAAATAAACTACTTGATCTTGAATATGTGCCAAAGAGTTACCTTCTTTTTTTTTTTTTTTTTTTTTTTTTTTTTTTTTTTTTTTGAGACTGAGTCTCGCTCTGTCGCTTAGACTGGAGTGCAGTGCTACAACCTTGGCTCACTGCAGCCTCTGCCTCCCGGGTTCAAGTGATTCTCCCAACCCAATAGCTGGAATTACAGGTGCATGCCACCATGCTAATTTTTGTATTTTTAGTAGAGACGGGGTATTTCAGCTAATTTTTGTATTTAAAAATATTTTTTTTATTATACTTTAAGTTCTGGGGTATATGTGCAGAACGTGCAGGTTTGTTACATAGGTATACACGTGCCATGGTGGTTTGCTGCACCCATCAACCCATCACCTACATTAGGTATTTCTCCTAGTGCTGTCCCTCCCCTAGCCCCCCATCTCCCTACAGACCCCAGTGTGTGATGTTCCCCTCCCTGTGTCCATGTGTTCTCATTGTTCAACTCCCACTTATGAGTGAGAACATGTGGTGTTTGGTTTTCTGTTCTTGTGTTAGTTTGCTGAGAATGATGGTTTCCAGCTTCATCCATGTCTCTGAAAAGGACTATTTAGCATGACCTAAATAGCAACTAATTATAGTTGGATCGTTGTCACTGCCGAATAATATTCCATTGCATGACTACCATGGTTTATCCTTTCTACTGCTGATGGCCTTGTGTATAATTTGTACTTTAATAAAAGTTTAATTTAAAAAAATGCATGTAGACACATTGTATCCACTTTCATGGATGAGTCAAAGAGAATAACACTCAGGCTGAGGCAGAAGGATCACTTGAGCCCAGGAGTTCAAGACCAGCCTGGGCAATATAGGAAGACCCCCATCTAGAAGAAGAAGAAGAATAAGAAGAAGAAAGAAGAAGGAAGAAGAAATACAAAACATATAATTTTTGCATTTTTAGTAGAGATGGGGTTTCACTATGTTGGCCAGGCTGGTCTCGAACTCCTGGCCTCAAGCAATCTGCCTGACTCGGCCTCCCAATGTGCTGGGATTACAGGTGTGAGCCACCACGCCCAGTCTTGGAGTTACTTTTTTTTTTTTTTTTTTTTTTTGAGACAGAGTCTCGCTCTGTCACCTAGACTGGAGTGCAGTGGCACGATCTTGGCTCACTGCAACCTCTGCCTCCCGGGTTCAAGCAACTCTCCTCCCTCAGCCTCCCAAGTAGCTGGGACTACAGGCGCCTGCCATCACCCCCCACTAATTTTTGTATTTTTAGTAGAGATGTGATTTCACCGTGTTGGCCAGGCTGGTCTTCAACTCCTGGCCTCACTCAAGTGATCCACCTGCCTTGGTCTCCCAAAATGTTGGGATTACAGGTGTGAGCCACCACGCCCAGTGGAGTTACCTTCTGAAGGAACCCAACTAAGGCAAAACTGGTCAACAGTCAGGAATTCCTTTTGTTAATTTTAATAAAATCCTATTTTATATATATATAAAAAAGGGGAGCCCCGTGGGGTTTCTTCTAAGGAGCATCTCACCAGTATCTAGATATTTTGTCTGCATGACACCAAACAGTCAGATGGCTGGAAATAAGCCCGACAATGGAGAGAATGCTTCTGTGTTCCTGGGCCTTTTTGGGATCTGGTCAACAGAGTTGATTTTCTGGATGCCCCAGTCAGGCTAGTTTAGGTTTTTTTGACCCATACCCGGAGGGTGTATCTGGTTCTGCCTCAGAAGCTTGATCACATCCCTGGGGGCTCCCACAAACCACATCCTGGCTGCAGCCAACTCCCTTCCACAGGCCTCCCTCACTGAGTTTCTCTGTGGTGGGCTCTCTGCATAGCCTCTTGGGATGAGGAGTCCTTCTCAGACCTTTACAGAACAGAGCCCCTGACACTCAGTTTCAAGGGCCTGCCTACACCCGTTTCTGAAGCTTTGCGTCGGTGGTCACTGCCCCTCTTAGCCATGTCCTCAGCTTTCTCCTCCTCCTGCTTTCTTCCCCAGACTGAAGTGGATCTGAACCTTGGAACAATCTATGCCTCTTAGTGCATTTTAGGGGATTTTAGAGCTGCCTGGGCCCCAGTTGGGGTTTAGTCCTTCTATATGTTCAGACTTGTGATAGGACCCAGCCTTTTCCCCTCAAGACCTTGTATTTGAAATTCCCCATTCTATGGTTCGTCTCATCTTTAGAACCCACACCAGGCAGAGATGTTTGGGAGGGTGGCCTCACTTGGCACACTGGCCTGGATGTCTCACAGTTTTGCATACCTCTGCCAGGCTGTGCTGCCCCCAGGCCAGACTCCTATTTCTCTGGGTATCTTGGGGGTCCTAATTAGACACTTGGTCCTTTGGATTTGGTATTTTAAGAGTACATGCTGTATCAACAGGGCTAGCTTTAATGTTAAACATCTATTAAAATATTAAGGGTGGATGGCTAGGTGACTGCTACTGTTACTGGAAAGAGGTCCCGACCCAGACCCCAAAAGAGGGTTCTTAGACTTCATACAAGAAAGAATTAGGAGCAAGTCCATAGAGTAAAGTGAAATCAAGTTTACTAAGAAAGTAAAGGCATAAAGAATGTTTGCTCCATAGGCAGAGCATTGGCATGGGCTGCTTGACTGATAATGCTTACAGTTATTTCTTGATTATATGCTAAACAAGGGGTGGATTATTCATGAGTTTTCTAGGATGGGGCAGGGAATTCCCGGAACTGAGGGTTCGTCCCCTTTTTAGACTGTATAGGGTAACTTCCTGATGTTGCCATGGCATTTGTAAACTGTCATGGCGCTGGTGGGAGTGTTTTTAGCATGCTAATGTATTATAATTGGTGTATAATGAGCAGTGAGGACGACCAGAGGTCATATTTGTCATCGTCTTGGTTTTTGGTGTGTTTTGGCTGGCCTCTTTACTGCATCCTGTTTTATCAGCAGGGTCTTTGTGACCTGTATCTTGCCCCGACCTCCTATCTCATCCTGTGACTAAGAATGCCTAACCTCTTGTGAATGCAGCCCAACAGGTCTCAGCCTTATTTGACCCAGCTTCTATTCAAGATGGAGTTGCTCTGGCTCAAATGCCTCTGACACTACCCTGTAACTTTCTTAGTCAACTTGGGCTGCCGGAACAAAATACCATAGATTGAGTGGCCTAAACAACAGAAATGTATTTCTCATAGTTCTGGAGGCTGGGAAGTTCAAGATCAAGATGCTGGCATGGTCAGGTTCTGGTAAGTTCCCTCTTCTGGGTTTATAGGCAGCTTGCCTTCTCACTGTGTCCTCAGTTGGCAGAGAGAGGTGGGGGAAGTGGGGAGGGAGAGGGAGAGAGAGAGAGACAGTTACCCTGGGGGTTAGGGCTTCAAAATATGAATTTGGCAGGAGGGACACACAAGTCCATAGCAATAACTGTGCACAACTCCACCCCCATCCCCCCACCCCCACCAGCATCTCATCTGTTGATCTGGCTGAAATCTGAAATTCCACAATTAGAGATTCATTTCCTTGGTTTAAAGTGTTGTAATGTAAATTGGCACAGAACCTGTTTGATGGGCCTCCATGCGAGGCCTTTTCCTGAGAGCCAGTGAAAAAGTATGAGGTCATTGGGCACCTACAAGTTGAGAATGGCCCCCACCTAGAAGACACAAAGAGTACTAAAGAGGAAGCTGATTTTCTTCAAGTGAGGTGGGCTTGTTAACTTTGCCAAGGCCTGTCCTAGTCCTCAGAGTTATGTTCATAACAGTTCCTGCAAAATAGCCCTTAAAATAAGAGAAATGAGTCCTTCGTCTTGCTTTCTTGCATGTATAAGTGGTGTGAAAGACATTACCTTTTAAAGAGGGAGTCCAGGCCGGGTGCGGTGGCTCACGCCTGTAATCCCAGCACTTTGGTCTTGAACTCCTGGGCTCAAGTGATCTGCCTGCCTTGGCCTCCCAAAGTGCTGGGATTATAGGCATGAGCTACCACACCCGGCAATATTTTCACCGCAATACTTCATCTTCCTCCCCTACTAACATCTAAATGGTACCTGAAGTAAAGCGAGCCACTTCTTGTGGCTTGTTATTGCTGGGATCGGCTGCTTGTGGATAATTAGCTCAGGCAATCAGAGCACTGGGTCAGGAAATCAGGCATGTGGCTCTGACTCCTATATGGCCTTTGCTCTTGGGGACCTGTTGAGGGTGGGTCACTGCTGGCTCAGTATGTGCTGCATGTGGAATTCCATCCCCTTTGAACCTGTGCCATTAAAGGGGTATCAGCTGGAGATCCTTAACTCTGCCGCCGCATCAGTTTTCAAAAGTGCATAAAGGTAAGCACTATCCTGAAACTGGTGTTTAGCTTTCTCATACATTTCTTTTTTTTTTTTTTTTTTTCTTTTTGATATTGCATCTCACTCTATGGCCCAGGCTGGAGTGCAGTAGCTCCATCCCAGCTCACTGCAGCCTTGACCTCCTAGGCTCAAATGATCCTCTCATCTCAGCCTCCCAAGTAGCTGAGACTACAGGTGCACATCTGTAGGGTCGGCTAATTTTTGTATTTTTTGTGGAGAATGGGTTTCACCATGTTTCCCAGGCTGGTCTCGAACTCCTAGACTCAAGTGATTAGCCCAACTCGGCCTCCCAAAGTGCTGGGATTACAGGTGTGAGCCACCGTGCCTGGCTATCCTTCTCATACATTTCTTTATATTTTCCTACATAAGAATATGTCCTTAAGCAAGAGAGAATGCTACTTGCATGCTTTTAAGCTTTATAAGATTGGTATGTTTTTTACTTTCATATTTTGCAACTTTCATCTCATTCAATACTATTTTTGTGAGATTTATCCTCTTGGCTACATGTAGCTCTAGCTCATTTTTCTTCCTTTGCTTTATCCACAAACCACTCCCAGAGAACAACTGAACTCACAGTTGCCAGGGTGGGGGAAGAGCAGGAATTACACACACATACGCACACACACACACACACACACACACACACACATATACTGTCATGATTAGTTGATCTGAAACACACCTCAAGCTATTCTTCTAACTAAATCTTAATCCAGCCAATAATTCCTTTAGATTTTAACCAGCTAACTTTGGAAATTGTTTTATAAGGCTTTAGTTCTTCCATATGTTCACAACCCACAAAATTGGTTTTGCAACTAATCCTTTTACCCTTTGCCCGTGAGGAATGGCAAAGCTGAGGAATTGTAAAGCTGAGTTTGTTTTCATTTGCCGTTGCTTTTCTTCCCCTGTTTTCAGATGTCATTATCTGTTTCCTTTTTTGCCTGGCATAGATTTGCCTTCCTTTCCCAATAGTATGTCCAGCTCCTTCAAAACCTCTCCATTCATTCAGCCATGCATTCTTTTCACATATATTTATAATGTCGATAGTATGTGCCAGGCACTGAGGACTCAACAGTAAACCAAGCAGACAAAACTTCTGCCTTCAGCAAAGAAGCTTATCTTCCAGTAAGGAAAGCAGACAGTATTTCAGTAAAATACACAGTCGGTTAGATGGTGTTAGGTGGTGTCTGTGGAGGAAAATGAATCTTGGGAAAGAGGCACAGGAAGCCTTGAGGGGTTGCAATTTTATATAGCATTTTTCTAGGCCAGCGGTTGGCAAACCATGGCCCAAGGCCCTCCATCTGTTTCTGTAAACGAAGGTTTATTGCAACAGAGTCACGCTCATTCACTTACATGTTTTCCGTGGCTGCTTTTGCATTGCAACAGCAGAGTTCAGTCATTGCAATAGAGACCATTTTGGCTGCAAAGCCTAAAATAGTTCATATTTGGCCTTTTACGGAAAATATTTACTATTTGACCCTTTGCAGAGGAAATGCAGATTTTTACGTATGATAACTTTTGAGGATTCTACCCATGTTGTGCTTTTCAGCTTCTAAAGCGTTGTCAGGAACACAATCTCATCTGAGTGTTGAAGTAGTGTTTGTTATGAGGTAGGTCTCAGTAGCTTTGTTTTACAGGTGACTCAAATGAGGCTTGAAGAGGTTATTATGGTTGTCCAGGGTTGCTGACCTTGTAAAGTGGTCGTGGTTTTTTTTTTTCTTTTTTTTTTTTTCTTTTTTTTTGGTGTTTTTTTGAGACAGGATCTCGCCCTTTTGTCTGGGCTGGAGTGTAGTGGCATGATCATGGCTCACTGCAGCCTCAACCTCCTGGGCTCAAGTGATCCTCCCACCTCAGCCTCCCAAGTAGCTGAAACCACAGGCATGCACAACCATGCCCAGCTAATTTTTGAATTTTTTGTAGAGATAGGGTTTCTCTGTGCTGCCCAGGCTGGTCTCAAATCCCTGGGTTCAAGGGATCCTTTCAGCTTAGGCTCCCAAAATGCTGGGATTACAGGCGTCAGCCACTGTGCCTGGCCTAGTGCTGGTGTTCAACTCTAAAAGCTGGTGCGTTTTCTACTTTCCAGTGACAAAGACAACCCAGGTTTTTAGTGTGACAAGCTTCTTAGCGCATGAAACACAGAAAGGCAATCATGTGTAGGTGTCACGAATGTGGGCTCAGAAGCTCAGCAGCCCAAGTTCAAATGCTTGCTCTGCGACTTACCTTTGTGACATCAGGCAAGTTATTTAACCTCTCTGTGCCCTGCCTCAGTTTTCTTGTCTATAAAGCAGTCATAGTTGTATGCCTTCTAGGTCAGGTCGTGCTGTATCCTGGTTTTCCCAAGGCAACTCTGATTTATGCCTGTTTTTTCCACATTAATCAATAGTGCCCCCATTTTACTCTCACATACCCCCGTTTGGACATTAAGTTATATGCATGCCCTAACTAGGGTCGTCACAGAGATTAAGTGAGTTAATACAAATAAAGTAAGTTAATACAAATAAAGCAGTTCGCCGGGCGCGGTGGCTCAAGCCTGTAATCCCAGCACTTTGGGAGGCCGAGGCGGGCGGATCACAAGGTCAGGAGATCGAGACCACAGTGAAACCCCGTCTCTACTAAAAATACAAAAAATTAGCCGGGCGCGGTGGCGGGCGCTTGTAGTCCCAGCTACTCAGGAGGCTGAGGCAGGAGAATGGCGGGAACCCGGGAGGCGGAGCTTGCAGTGAGCCGAGATCGCGCCACTGCACTCCAGCCTGGGCAACAGCGTGAGACTCCGTCTCAAAAAAAAAAAAAAAAAACAAATAAAGCAGTTCAATCCATGCCGTAGGAAGCATTTACTGTTCAATCCATACCATCGGAAGTTCAATCCATGCCATAGGAAGCATTGGCTGTTGTTTCTTGTCAATGCCAGGCCAGCCCATCACTTAATTTTTTTATTTTTATTTTTTTAGATGGAGTCTCACTGTATTGCCCAGGCTGGAGTGCAGTGGCGCGATCTTGGCTCACTGCAACTTCTACCTCCTGGGTTCAAGCGATTCTCCTGCCTCACCCTCCAGAGTAGCTGGAATTACGGGCGCCTGCTACCATGCCTGGATAATTTTTGTATTTTAGTAGAGACGGGGTTTCACCATGATAGCCAGGCTGGTCTCAAACTCCTGACCTCAAGTGATCCACCTGCCTTGGCCTCCCAAAGTGCTGGGATTACAGGCATGAGCTACCGTATCTGGCCTCAATTTTCTTCTGACCCATTACTTGGTCCCATTAAGTCTGAACTGATTCCTGTCTGGAGCAATTTTGCTTATCTGGTTTAATAGGTAATTGAGGATTCATCTTCTGTGTGGCAGTGCCTTCTGGCTCACTCCCTGACCTCCCTTAGCAGCTTTGCTCAGATGTCATCTTCTCATGATGGTGTCACAAGACACCTCTCTAAAATTGCTACCTCCCCCACCCCAACACACTTCATATCTACTTCTCTGCTTTATGTATTTGCTTTATAGTTATTACTAACATACAGGTTTTACTGAGCTACTAGTGGTGTGGTTCTGTTTTGCTGTTACTTGGATTTAAAAAAAAATCCTACAAAATCTGCTATGCCTGTGAGAATATTTATTTTTCTGTTTTAAAAATATATATCTTTATCATTACATTTTTGGAAATTACAGAAAAACCCAATAAAAAACAAATTCAGCCCACCCATGGTCCCCCCTCTGATTGGTGTTTTGCTGTGTATCAAGAATAAAGCAATTTTTCCTCAGCTCTAGAGGGAGTGCATTTTCTAGTCTAACCATATAACTTTAGCCAAACAGCTTACAAGCAAATGACATTTACTATGTTCTCTAAGTATTATTTTGATTCCTTTAAGAGGAGCTTTTTCCTACACATTTTCATCTGAAGCTGGCCTGAGAGGAAATATAAACACACTGGTCTAGCCTAGTCCCATCTCTAGACATAAAGGAAAAAAAAACATAGAGGAGAAATTGAGTGAAAAGGCATGTCCCCCTACTTTCAGTTAGCTTTCCCGCACGGTGGCAAAGCATTAGCCTGGCACCTGCCAAAATGAACATCTTAATAGAAATTATCATGTGTGACGTTCCTTTGAACTGCTAACTTTCTTTCCAATATTGAGCCAGTTGCTTTTTGCATCATTGTCTCCTCTAAAAATATAATTCATCCTCTTATATGTTTGCTTTATAGCTCTCTTTAAAACTGTCAATGTTTCATAGATTCATCCATTTGCATTTTTATTTGTTTGAATGCTGCACTGGCACGTACGACCCAAAAGGGCACGGTTGTATGTGTCTTGTTCACCGCTGCACTCCTAGCACCTCCCGTAGTGCCTAGCACATGGTATTTACTTAATAAATATTTGTTGAATGGGAAGGTGCCTGAGCACAGCAGAGTACGCTCACCCTCGATGCAGTGAGGGTGTCCTGCCACCAGGGCCAGGGTGGGGAGGAGATGACCCATGTATAAGGTCCTCAGCTGCGAAAGAATGAACCTCCCAAATGTGGTCTTGGTCCCTCAAATAGCATTCACACTTTCTCTCCCAGGCCCCGGATTCCTGTAACCAAGGACAAGTCATTAATTCAGTCCTACGAGTTAGTTTAAACAACAGATGCCTTTGTTTTTTTTGAGACAGAGTCTCACCCTGTTGCTCAGGCTAGAGTGCAGTGGTGCTATCACGGCTCACTTCAACCTCCACCTCCCAGATTCAAGCGATTCTCCTGCCTTAGCCTCCCCAGTAGCTGGGATTACAGGCACCCACTACCACACCTAGCTAATTTTTGTATTTTTAGTAGAGACGGGGTTTTGCCATGTTGGCCAGGTTGGTCTCGAACTCCTGACCTCAAGTGATCCGCCTGCCTTGGCCTCCCAAAGTGCTGAGATTACAGGCATGAGCCACATGCCTGGCCAAAGAAGAGATGCCTTTTGAGAGAGGAAGCTCAATACGACCTTCACACAAAGAGGTCAGGTGTGATATTAGCTCTATTCCTGGGGACAGCTGTGATCAGGCGGGAGCGGAAAGAAGAGCATAAGAAGGGGAAACAGAGAGGGGCTGGATGGGATGGCATGGCCAAGGAGGAAAGTGTGCAGGAAGGGCAGCAGGCCCATGCCAGACCTCTTCTCTTCTAGAAAAGCACATGAAATCTCAGCCACGGCGATGTATGTGGAGCAATTTGCAGAGTGCCTGGTGCCCAGAAGCAGTTAATGATGGCACTAACACAGCTAATATTTTTGAACAAGTGCTCTAAGCCAAAGTCTGCTAAGCACTTTTCCTGTACTGACTGACTCATTACTCATAAGAATTTTAGGACACAATAAGAAGATTATCCCCATTTGATGGGTAAAGAATCCCAGGTATGGAGGCAGCAGATATCAGCAACTACTTTATCCCACGACTGTGATAGGCTAAAATTAAACACTGGCTGTTCTCATCATGACTCACTGAAAATACCTCACCACCTCCCCACGCCTCCCTTTTTTCTGTAATAGTGAAAAGGCTTTGACAATTTTGTCAATAATGTGGCATTAGTACTATAAGATAACCAAAAGCAGCTTGTAATATTTCTGGCAAGGGAATTTTAAAAGCAGATCTTTTGAGATATTGTACACTTGTTTTTACTTGAATTAACACATTATATTTTTATCCAGGCAGAATCATTTTTCTATCAAATGGTAGTTTTTCAACCTATTGCTAACTACAATACAGATTTTTTTTTTTTTTTTTTTTTTTTTTTTTTTTGAATAGAGTCTCGCTCTGTCACCCAGGCTGGAGTGCAGGGTGCAATCTTGGCTTACTGCAGCCTCCGCCTCCTGGGTTCAAACAATTCTCCCTGCCTCAGCCTCTTAAGTACCTGGGATTACAGGCACATGCTACCACGCCTGGCTGAATTTTTTTATTTTTGGTAGAGACAGGGTTTCACCATGTTGGCCAGGCTGGTCTCAAACTCCTGACCTCAGGTGATCCACCCGACTCGACCTCCCAAAGTGTTGGGATTACAGGCGTGAGCCACCTCACCTGGCCTGGCCCATTTCCTTTTAACCCTACCCTTTCCAATGAGAACCTGGGAGATGATTAAAATATTTCATTTCATATGTACCCTGTACTTTAAAATTTTTTTTAATTTAAGTTTTTGAGACAGGGTCTCCCTCTGTTGCCCAGGCTGGAGTGCAATGGCACAATCTTGGCTAACTGCAGCCTCAGCCTCCTGGACTGAAGCAATCCTCCCATCTCAGCCTCCCAAGTAGCTGGGGCTACTGGCATATGCCACCACACCCAGCTAATTTCTGTATTTTTTATTGAGATGGGGGAGGGTCTCACTATGTTGCCCAGGCTGGAGTGCAGTGGCACAATCTTGACTCACTGAAGCCTCAGCCTCCTGGACTCAAGCAATCCTCCCATCTCAGCCTCCCAAGTAGCTGGGGCTACTGGCACATGCCACCACACCCAGCTAATTTCTGTATTTTTTATTGAGATGGGGGAGGGTCTCACTATGTTGCCCAGGCTGGACTCCAACTCCTAGACTTGAGTAGTCCTCCCACCTTGGCCTCCCAAAGTGCTGGGATAACAGGCGTGAGCCACTGCACCTCGCTCCCTGGCACTGTTTTTACTATAAAATTTTTCAGCTGTCCCTGAGACTAGATTATGTGATTATTTTATTTCGGATGAGAGAATTGATGTTTACTTTTTCCTCGGCATTCTATTTATCATTCTAATTAACAAGTTACCAGTTTCACTAAGAAAATGCTTCTGGCATTTGGTATGCTGATCAGCGAAGTGTGGACTATAGGTCAAGGTCGCAATGGCAGAAGGACGTGTGGGAGCTGCCTTGAGAGAGGGGCCTTCGTGCTATAAAGTTTGCAGAGCACTCATCAAGTTCCAGCTTAAACTAACCGGCACACACAGACATCACACTGCCTTCCCCGCAGTGTATTACAGTGAGTTCCAGACCTCATAACAGGCAGATCCGGGGCACCTCATGGTTCATGGAGGCTTTGGGGTCCGGTGGCAAATGATTAGCTTTGGGAGTAACATGACTCATGTAGTCTCCCGTTTTCTCAAATTATCTGGTGAGTTAGTCTCTTACTGCAAGGGAAAAAATAATACTCCCACACCACTTGGAACACCCCAGTTTTGGAAAAATCACTCAAAAAATGCTGCTCAGCCACCCATGCGGCATCCGTGCTGCTGGAGGGTCATTTGGGAAAAGGCAGCGTCCAGACGCCTGCGGGAGGCAGGATTTTTATGGGCTGTTTTTGTGTCCAGTTTCGTAGTGTTCAGAGGAGTCCATTCAGTCTGTCAATGGGAACCATTGAACCTGTCAAGTTGCTGTTTGCCGGGTCTCCTGGAAAAACACACTGCAACATCCCAGCCCTGGGCGGGTCAGAGAGAATAGTACTAAAAAAAGAAGGAGAAAGTGTATGGCCCCGCTCTGGTGGGAGGCCAGGGCTTGGGGCTGCAGCCAAGTTCCCTGGTGATAGAGGAGTTTCCACCATGCGAGGCTTCCCGTTCTGGCTCCCTCCACCCTACCGCACACCATCCAGCCTTCCAAAATAACTCCGCTTCCGGTGGAACTGGGCAGAGTCATTGGAATGCGTGGTAAGCAGAAGGAGCAGGTAGCATTGATGCGCGGAGGGAAAGTGTTTTGATGAGCGAGGAAAGAAAATCGAACAGCCACTGCAAGACTTTCCTCTCTATAGGAGCACTGATGGGAATGGCACTGACTTCCAGGTTCTGAGGCACAGCCCAGCAAACCCATCAAGGTAGGCAGAGCCCTTCCTTGGGAGGCAAACCCCTTCCTTGGGAGTCATCCCCTTCCCTCCTCCTCCGCCCTCTCCCAGCTAATAGCAGGTCTTCCCATCCCAATGTGCCTGTGTCGTCCATGCCTGACCCCACTGGGCTCTGCCCGGTCACTGAAGCCTGCCGTATCCCTGTTCACCACCCAAACTGACCTGATCATTAAAAAAAAAAAAAGATTTAGGAGGTACAATTGCAGCTTTGTTACATGGAGGAATTGTGTAGTGGTGAAGTCTAGGCTTTGAGTGTAACCATCACCTGGATAGTGTACATTATAGCCGTTAGGTAATTTCTCACCCCTCACCTCCCTCTCACCCTCCCTGCTTTCTATCCATACTGTATGTCCATCTATCCATACTCTGTGTCCATCTATGCATACTCTATATCCATCTATCCATACTCTATGTCTATCTATCCATACTCTATGTACATGTCACGTTATTTAGCTCCCAATTATAAGTAAGAACATGCATTATTTGGCTTTCGGTTTCTGAGTTAAGATAATGGCCTCCAGTTTCATCCATGTTGCTGCAAAGGACGTGATTTCATTCTTTTTCATGGCTGGGTAGTATTCCATGGGGTGTCTGTGTGTGTGTGTGTGTGTGTGTGTGTGTGTATACCTACATACCACATTTATGTCCACCATTGATAGACACTTAGGTTGATTCCATATCTTTGCTATTGTGAGTAGTCTGACTTGATAAATTAAGTCACACGTGCCCTTTAATGACCACGGTCATTGAAATTTGCATGTTTTATTGGGTGCAAGGCCTTACCAAACAACCAACCAAACAAAAACAAGCCTTCAGAGGCGATCTTTTAGATATTAGTCAAAAATTAAAAACAACTTTTGGGGTGGAGGAGGAGTCCTACTCTAGTGAAGTCTTAATAGACTCTAGGTCACCGTCATCTTCAGACTCTCTGGTATAGAACATGTTTCCCTGCCTGCCATCTCCCCAAACACACAAAAGATATAATCAGTCACTCCCATCTTTCTGTCCTCAAAGCAGTGTTCTTATGACCATGAGCACGTTTTCTCCCACTGTTCATCCACGCATAGAGGTGAACATGTGAGTTTCTTGCCTTCTCAGAACGTTCCCCTTTATCCTCTCCTTGTGCACACAGACTGGCCTCCATTTAGAAGAGGGGCTCAGTTAAGGGCCACAACTTCCTGCAGACTGTGGGATCTACCATTCAAGACTGCTGAGAGGAGTAAGCTGAGATCTGAGAACTGTGCCAAGGTGGAGGTTATGACCTTGATAAGAATAACACAAAAGCCCGATTGAAATCAGTTCGGGAGACGCTGGGAAGAGGAAGTGGAGGTGCTGAGTGTGGCCAAGCCCTGAGCAGGTCAGTTGAGGACTAGCTGCGAGGAAAAGCTTGGCCTTCTCTAAGGATTGTCATGTTTTCTCTTGTTCATGGATAAGATTTCAGAATAAAACATGATCCCCTTTTCTATTTGGGCACCAAAGAGCCATGTTTGTAGTTTGATAATATAAAGGTGAAGGCCTTGTGACCTACTTACCTACTGCCCAACTTCCCAGTTTCCCTCCTTGGTCCTGATCTCCTTCTCTAATTTATATTCTCCTTGAACTTGATTTCTTTGCAGGGGGTGAGGAGGGGAATACAAAGTGCCATTTTGTCATCTGTGGTCTTGGTTGTTAACTGCCTCATAGCCTTCACGGAACAAGTGCAACTGAAGGCTCTAAGGCACAAGTCAATGTGAAGGTCCTCCTCCATCTCGCCAGACAACTCCTGGACTAGGTCCTGGTTCAGGATGGGCTTGTGCAGTTGCTCCTGACAGGGGCAAGGACCGAATTTTTTTTTTTTTTTTTTTTTTGAGATGGAGTCTCGCTCTGTCGCCCAGGCTGAAGTGCAGTGGCCAGATCTCAGCTCACTGCAAGCTCCGCCTCCTGGGTTTACGCCATTCTCCTGCCTCAGCCTCCTGAGTAGCTGGGACTACAGGCACCTGCCACCTTGCCTGGCTAGTTTTTTGTATTTTTTAATAGCAACGGGGTTTCACCGTGTTAGCCAGAATGGTCTCGATCTCCTGACCTCGTGATCTGCCCGTCTCGGCCTCCCAAAGTGCTGGGATTACAGGCTTGAGCCACCGCGCCCGGCCAGGACCAAATTTTAAGATGCTGGGTGAGGAAGGTGAGGCTGGAGAGTAAGAGCAGGTAAAAAGGGACTGTGCACACCCCACTCAGAGCTGCAGGACTGCTTTCCCTCTCTTGATGGGCCAGGCTATGGCCATCCCCTGCAGCTTGGGAAGTTACTGTCCTTGCACCTGCCCCTTTGGGTTTCCTCTCCCCCTCCTGCCTTTGACCCTTCTCATCCTCTCCAGACACCTGGCTCCAAGCTTATCGTTCTAAAGCTGCTCTGTCTGGTTAATTTCACCCCCTCCCCCAGTTTTATTCTCTGCCCCCATCAAATTAGGCATTGACCATCTACTCTGCTAATTTGCTATCATTGATAGCTGACTTATTTTCAAGTTGTTGCAGGGGAACTGATGTGAGGGAAAAAGCTGGAAGGTGTTGTTAACCCTGTAGAAATTGCATGTGACTATGAAGGCCAAAAGCATTTCGAGAAAGCATCCCATACACTTGTAACCTAGCAGCAGTGGGATGCTGGGATGCTGCAGGAGCTGGGATCGAAGGCTGTGGATTGGGCTGGCAGAAGGCCAGTGGCTGTGGTGAGAAGGCACACCAGACCCCAGGGGTGGACAAGTTGTCAGGTGACCTGGATTCCAGTTCATACGCAGCTGCTTCACTGCCTTTGATCCTCACTTGTCTTAGCTGAACTCTAGGCAGTGCCTGCGACTTTTTCACTCTTTATATCCAACCCAGACCCAAGCCATGTCAATTCTTCCTCCTGAATGCTGCTCAGTATGTCCATCGTTCATCACCACCACCACCATCTTCATCTAGCCTTGTTTCTCACCTCGAATACTATAATTACTTCCTCCTTGGTAGAGAGCAGGGCAAACTAGTGCCCAAAGGCCAAATCCCACAAGCTGCCTGTGTTTGTAAATAAAGCTTTATTAGCACACAGCCACACTCATTCATTTACAGATTGCCTGTGGCTATTTTTGTGCTGCAATGGCAGAGTTGAGTAATTGCAACAGAAATCCTACAGCATACAAAGCTGGAAATGTTTACTGTCTTACCCTTGCAGAAAAGGTCTGCAGGCCCCTGGTGTAGAGGAAAAACTTATTTGTATAATTATTCTGACTCTTCTTTTCTGAACTCTAATTCCCATTATATTTTAATAGATTTTCGTGTGTGCGTGCGTGTGTGTGTGTGTGTGTGTGTGTGTGTGTGTGTGTGTGTGATGTAAACAAGTCTGTCGTCTCCATTTTTGATTCTAATTCTTACTTTGGATTTTTGTTTTACTGAATTGCTCAGACATTCAGAACAATGTTTGAGAATGGAGAGCTGAAATTCCAAACTGGACCCCCACTTCCACTGAGACCCCCTCCTATTCATTTTCCATGCAAAAATTGCTAGAACAATCTTGTCAAAATGTGAATCTGAACACACTGCCCACTGTTTAAAATCCTTCAGTGACTTTCCATGGCTCTCAAAACAAAGGTACAAATCCTTACCTTGGCCACCAAGCCCCCTTGGGAGCTGGGCCTTTTCTGTCTCTCCAGCCTCATCTTTCACTGTCCTCTCCTTGCCTCAGCATGTCCTGTCCACTCCTACCTTTCTTCAGTTCCTTACGTGAATGACATTACCTCTTGCCACAGTGCCTTTGTACATACTACTTCCTCTACTTGATACGGTCTTTCCCTGCCTCTTTGGTGGGCAAGTTCCTCTCACTTACCCTTCCAGTTTCAGCATCACTTCCACAGGGAAGCCTTCCCCAATCCCTTAGGTCAGATCGCACTGTCTTCACCCAGAGCTCCTGATGTGTTGCTTTGTGGCACTTGCCGTAATCGCAATATCGCACTTCTTGGTGTGAATTTTTGTATCACATCTTTGTTTCCTCATTAGAAAATGAACACTTACCCAACCTCAACATCTAATTTGACCTTTCTAAACATTAACATTATAACCACAAACAAATAGATAGGTTCTGGGACACTAAGGAAAAGTCAACTTTTAAAAAGTCCAAAAAACAAATCATTCAGGAGAAAAAAATAAGTTAGAGTGAGAATAAAGAATAAATTAGAAATGTGGAAGAAGAAAGACAAGCATTTCAAGAAATGACCTTCCGGCTTCTGAGTTGTACTGAGTGGCTTGATGTCATTAGCAAGATGAACGTATTGATTTTCTCTTATTTGTATAGTAAACAAATGGAAATCTAAGCATTTTACCACTCACAGTACATTGTTTCCTGTAGTTATAAATATATTGCCTTCTTTCTTAGCCTGGGCAGCCATGTGAGGGAGGGGGGTCTTAAACCATGCCCTTAACCCTTGGGTGTCTGGCTCGAAGGCCCATTTTCCTCTCCTCTCCGATGGCTAGGAGCAACAGGTAGAAGGGAGAGCTAGAACACACTCAACAGGTCACAGTAACAAATATTTCTTTCAGGGAGATTATCATGAGCAAATGCCCAGAAACTGGCTGCAAACTCTGCCCAGTGTCTGCGGAAACATCTTGGTTCATGTCTTTATGAGTAGGGCCCATGGACCATGCAAGGTCTGCAGAATCTGCTTATGTGGGCTCCAGAGGAAGTGTATAGAGGGAGCGTAAAATGAGCCGGGCTTTGAATTAGAATTAGAATTTGAATTTGAATCAGCCCAGGCCAGCATCTTATACATAATGGGCCCTTCCCTTAAATGGGTATTTGTAGTACTTACTGAAGGAAAAGGAGAAAGGAAGATGACTGGGGAGAAATAATGAAAGGAAGAAAGGGTAGATAAAGAGGAAGGGAAAGAATGAGGAGGAAGGGAAATAAGAAAGAAGGTGTATAACTTAGTTTTTTCCACGTAACAAAACAGCCCAAAACTTAGCCGCTTAAAGCAACAACCATTTTAATTAGTTCACAATTTTTGAGTCCACAATCTTGGCAGGGCTCAGCAAGATGGTTCTTCTGCTGGTCTCAGTTGGGCTCACTCATGCATCTGCTGTCAGCTGCCAGTCTACCAGATGACCCTTTGCCTGGGGGTTGGCCAGCTCTTGTTTGGAGCAATGCCTGACCAGGCATGTGTCTTTCATCATCTGGCCAGCTAGCTCAGGCTGGTTTCCACTCTTACATGGTGGCTTGAGCCTTAAAGAGCAGCAAGAGAGAGCAAATTCCATGCTCAAGCACTTTTCATGCTTCTGGTTGTATCACATTTGCTACATTCAAGGGGTGGAGCATTCAAGGGGTGGAGCAACAGACTCCACCTTTTGATAGGAGGAGCTGCAAAATCACATTGCATGGATTTTGCAATGTGATTATGGATAGGCAAAATGGATAGGCAAACTAGAATAGGAAGAGTTTTGTTTTTATTTTATTTTTATTTAACTTTTGTTTTAAGTTCAAGTATACATGTGCAGGTTTGTTATATGGGTAAACTTGTGTCATGGGGATTTGTTGTGCATATTATTTCATCACCCAGGTATTAAACCTAGTACCCACTAGTTGTTTTTCCTGATCCTCTCCCTCCTCCCACCCTCCACCCTAGGAAGAG
Source organism: Macaca fascicularis (assembly GCF_037993035.2). Taxonomy (NCBI): domain Eukaryota; kingdom Metazoa; phylum Chordata; class Mammalia; order Primates; family Cercopithecidae; genus Macaca; species Macaca fascicularis. The sequence continues at coordinate 18,962,449 of NC_088395.1, read as the reverse complement.
TTTATGAGCAGCTTTGCGATCAGCCACAAAAGGGAGGGGCTAGAAACTTCTCTTACTGGCAAAGTTGGCAGAGATACAGCAATTTTGAGGTGGAGTTTGAGGCCCTCAAATTGAATTTTTAAAATGTTGTTAATAAATCACTAAATTCCTATCCTCCACAGTTTTTCTGTCAAATAGGGCTAGATAATAAGGTAACTTCTTAATCATTTCCAGTAAGAATAATAACAACTTTGTGGGCAAGGCTTTCCTCATCTTTTATTTCCTAGAGTTAAGATTTAGTACATCTCATGTGGCAGATATATATGGAAATAGAAAAAAATTAATGCACCAGCCTTAATTTATAGCCCAAGTGTCCAATATACAACAAAGGCTTACTAAACAAAGGAAACATTTATGTGTGTTGTTTTCTTACTACTTGGTGAGACCCATCCTACATGAACAATTGTTCTTTCCTTATCTGTGTGGCTTTTGGTCGTATTTTCTATCATCATTGAAAATATAATATCAGGCCAGGTGTGGTGGCTCACACCTGTAATCCCAGGAATTTGGGAGGCAGAGGCAGAAGGATTGCTTGAGCCCAGGAGTTGGAGACCAGCCTGGGCAACATAGTGAAACCCATCAAGTAGCTGGGTGTAGTGGCATGTGTCTGTGGTCCCAGCTACTCAGGAGGCTGAGGCGATGGCATTACTTGAGCCTGGGATATTGAGACTGCAGTAATTGTGCCACTGCACTTAAGCCTGAGCAACAGAGGAGACCCAGTCTCAAGGAAAAAACAAACAAACAAAAAACAAAAAAGAAAAGAAAATATCAAAACATAGTTTAAATAGAGGGAAATGGTCAGTGTTTTTTGCTACCCAGTAGAAAGAGAAGTTCAGAGTTAATTAGAAAATATCAGTCATCTCAATTGAGATTGATTTAAGTTGTGATGATCTAAATTCAATTTTCCTGTGAAATGTTTTCATATTAATGGAAGAAAGCTCACTCTGGTGAACTTTGTATGAATATAGCTTAATGTCAGACTTGCATTTAAAAAATCAAGTATATAAGTGTTCTTTTTGTGAAATAGTAAACTAGTTTTTGTAAAAGATTGGTAAATTCTTGCCTATGCATTTATGAAAGTGAGAATTGTTTATACCCTAAGGAAGGTTATGTCCCATTTTGGAATGCCTTAGTTCTGTCATCTTGGGTAGAGAGTTGGTGGTTGCCTCACCCAGACTATTGGGACTGGAGGTCTGAGAGTCATTTGAAGGTGAGGCTCTCACCATGTGGTCTTTGATACTCTCTTCTCCAGCTCTGGGCAGAGGTGACCAGCAACATTCTAGCCACCGGAATATACGTGGCAAGCCTCAAGCTAGGTAAGGGAAGGGAAGGAAAAGGGGGACACTGTAGGGTGAAGGAGAGTAGAAGAGAAAAGAGGGAGAGAAGACTGGAGGGAAGGGAAGAGAGAAAAGAAAGCTTCTCATGCTGCAGGAAAATAAAGCGTGGTAGCAATGGCTGCAAGAGGCCCATCGATGACTTCTCCTGGCTGCTTCTTTCCACCTCAGCATGCAGCCCCTCCAGACTGATGACCAGGGGTAATCATTTGAGATGTTTCACAAAGCAATTCCGAAAGCTCTGTTAGTCACTTCTACAATTTAACAAGGATGGACACAGGATGCTGTCCTTCCACTTTAAACTCTTTGGCTGTGCCTTGGTTTCAGCCATTTCCTCTCTTTGGAATACTCTCGCCCATGTCTTCATATAAAGGGAGTTGTGCCCTTTAGGCTGCAGCCTGATGATTACTTCCTAGATGAGATTTTCCTGGATCTATTTCCCCACACTGGGTTAGGTGTCCTTCCTCGGTGCTCCCATAACTGCCCGCAGCTGATGCCAAAGCCTGGCATTCTGGATTCAGGCTCGCCGGCCCCCTTGGCTATGAGCCTTTGTGCAGGGCACAACCTGCACAACCGTACAGAGTGGTCTTGTTTTTTGGCACACAGTAGGCACCCAGTTAAATGTTTGTTGAATGAATGATCTTTAGTTTTCCAGAGCCATCTCACAATTTAACTCCTCTTGAGTGGTGGCATCCAGAACTGAACAAACCAGTCTGTGCAGGTCAGGGTCCTATGAGGCAGGGTCTGATCAGTACCAGGGCCACCACAAGGTTTTAGAACCACTCTTGTTTGTTCCTCGATGGCAATACCTACCACTCTAAAACCAAGAATGTGCATATCCCCAACCTTCTCCTGTATATAACTTTGCCTTCCCCATCATCTCCATTTGTACAATTTTTTTTCCTACTAGTGTGAAGAAAGTCCTCTTTCCTTCTTTCTGGCCCCATCCCAATGTATCAAGGCCTCTTTGTCCTCTGGTCATTTATTCCATGGTGTCGGTGTCAGTGTCATCGCCAGGAACTTTGAGCCAGTCTGTGCCTGTCGGTCTGGGTCACCAATGAATCATTAGGTTCCTAATGAAGTGCTGAACCCTCCAGGATGCTGCATGTCACAGTTCTGTTTTGGTTGGTTTTGGTTTTTTTTGGTTGGTCTTTCCTTGGAGGACAGTGGGACAACTGCCTAGGGCTGCTGTTACCTGTGCTCTTTCACCAGTGGGTTGCAGATTATCCCTAGGATGTGTGGGTGCCGTGGCCAGGTGCCCAGGATGGGAGTTTTGACTCTTGGACACAGCCTCCCTGAGAGCGGCCCTAAACTGGAGCAGGGCTCTTAAGTACACCCGGAGGTCGTTTCCTTCCCACCCAAACCACTTGTAAAGTCTGCCTGCCTTTTTTTAAATTTATTTTTTGGGTCACGCTGGTATTACCCTGGGTTTTAGCCAGCTTGATAAATAGAGGAAGTTGGGTGGCTTCCCAGCCTCCCTGATGTCATGGTTTGGGGCAATCTGCAACTATGGGAGGTTTCATGAATCCTAGCAAGTGGTGAGTTTGCTGTTCTTCTCTGCGAAATTTCTCCGTTCCGTGCCATGTCTTACATAAGTTGATATGGTTCCTTTTGTGACTTGCCCTTTCCCTTCAGTGATGTAAGAACCCCAAACATTGGCAGTCACTATGTTTTGTCACTGAAGTGCTAGTGCTCATCAGATCCTCATTCCTTTTATGCTTCTCTAGGAGATAAAGGCTGGTGGGTGTGTGGTGGCCACAGGAGCAAGCAGGGGTCTGTGGACTGAAGGATGGGCCATTCTTTAATGAATTTGAGGCCTCGGTATTCGTCAGGCATTTTTGCATCGTTGCTCTTGCCATTCTTTTCCACAACTTGCTGAAGTGAGTTCCTGCTCCCTGGCTGGGAAGCTGGTTTCTTGGCCCTGAAACCAGAAGTCATTGTGTTCCCAGTTGGGCCTTTCTAACTGAGGTTGAGCAGGCGGAGGGGAGATGACGTTGAGCTGAGCAAGTGATGGCTTTCCCTCCCATTCCCTACCCCCTGAACTTGATGGAGGAGCTCTGTTCGGCCCTCCTTCTGTTCTGCTTTTCTTCACTAGAAGAAATCTACTTAATTGTGTAAGTACTATGTGAAGACATGCTTGTGTTCTATGGAGTAGCAATTTGCCTTCATCCTTTCCCTCCTCACACTCCTGGGTTATTGGTGGGTTTCCTTCCAGGCTATTTTGTATGCATCCACCCTTGTCACTGTATTAATAAGGATAGGCCACGTGCAGTGGCTCACGTCTATAATCTCAGCACTTTGGGAGGTCAAGGCGGGAGGATTGCTTGAGTCCAGGAGTTTGAGACCAGCCTGGGCAACATGGTGAGACCCCATCTCTACAAAATAACTAGCAAATTAGCCGAGCATGGTTGCACATGACTGTAGTCTTAGCTACCTGGGAGACTGAGGTGGGAGGATCACTTGAACCCAAGAGTGGGAGGCTGCAGTGAGCTGTGATCGAGCCACTGCACTTCAGCCTGGGCAACAGGGCAAGACCTCATTTCCAATAAAAAAAAAATAAGCATACACATATAACTTTGATTGTGTCTTAACAAATCCTCATATATATTATTCAGAAAACTATTTTTTTCTCTTGCCTTATATGCATTGACAGTCTCTATATGTTAATACATCTAAATAAACTTCACTTTTAAATGTTGCATAATATTCCAAAACACAGATGTACTTTTGTTTAACTCTTCATCTACTAATGGAAACTTAGGCTCCCCCCACCACACACACAGCTGCAATGACAGTATTTGTATATGTATTTTTGTATCTATGTGTCAGTATTTCTGTGGGGACAGTCTCTGGAATTTGAGTTTTTGTATCAAAAAGCATGCACATTTAAAATTTTAAAACATAGCTAAATTACTCTCTCAAAGTTTATGTTTCCACCAATGGTGTATGCAGGTGTTTATTTCCTCACATGCTCTCCAGCTTTGGATATTACTAGGCTTTTCAATTTTTTCATCCACTGGGAAAAACAAATGTCATGTTGCTTGCCCTACTTTTCTACCTGTAAGTATTCCAAGGGAGCAAACAGAACCTCCTGTTGTTCATTAATAAACTGGATTCCCAAGAACCATTAAGTGTGCTTTATTATGGTCGTCAATAAGGTTTTGGAAGAGGTAATGTGCTTGGGTTGGGAAATTTCATCAAAACATTATCAGAAATCCCTATGTAGAAAATTCTCATTTTTAGAAATGTTAAATGAACTTCTTTCGATACTCAAGTCACAATCAATTTCTTTCTTTCTTTGATTATTGAAATGTTTTTCAGTTGTTAATCCTACATTTAGTCCACATTCAGCATTAGGACATGTGTTTGCAATTGTTCATCATAGGACAGGACAACATGGTTGGCCTTCATTTTTGTCTTTTATTTTAAGTTCTGGGGTACGTGTGCAGGATGTGCAGGTTTGTTACACAGGTAAATGTGTGCCATGGTGATTTGCTGTACCTATCAACCCGTCACCTAGGTATTAAGCCCAGCATGCATTAGCTATTCTTCCTGATTCTCTGCCCACCCGCTCCCCGACAGGCCCCAGTGTGTGTTGTTCCCCTCCATGTGTCTGTGTGTTCACATTGCTCAGCTTCCAATTATAAGTGAGAATATGTGGTGTTTGGTTTTCTGTTCCTGCATTAGTTTGCTGAGGATGATGGCTTCCAGCTCCATCCATGTCCCTGCAAAGGACATGATCTCATTCCTTTTTATGGCTGCATAGTATTCCATGGTGTATATGCACCACATTTTCTTTATCCAGTCTATCATTGATGGGCATTTAGGTTGATTCCATGTCTTTGCTATTGTGAATAGTGCTGCAATAAACATATGTGTGCATGTATCTTTATAACAGAATGATTTATATTCCTTTGGGTATATAGCCAGTAATGGGATTGCTGGGCACTGAACTGCTATTATAACAGTCTGTTGAGAGACGCCAGCAGTAGGTCAATTGGTTCCAAAATGACCTTAGAGATCGTTTCTTATCACAGATCTTCATTTGAAAGTCATTATGTCCTATTTCACATGAGAAGACACCATTACATGAAGCGACTGTTATCTTCAAGCTAATAGCTGGACCAATGTTTTGGTTCAGAAGTAAGGCATGTTGGAATATTCTAAAAGATACAAGTCAGGTTGTCAGCAGTGCTCTCTGTCTTGGATAGATACTCCATTCTTTCCCCAGCATGCATCTGCGTTTTCCCTCATGTCATTGCAAATATCCCCATGTTCCCCTTTCAACTCTGAGCCAAACTTAGTAATTAACCAGGAGTTAGCCCTTTAGTGGAGAAAGAATTCTGCCTCTGGCACAAGAGACCTAAATGCCCCAATCCTTGATATCAAAGAGTTTAGGTTCTAGGGAAGTGAAGTCACAAACACACAAAGAAATATCTAGCCAAGCAGGGTCTCTAGAAGGGACCACCCCACCCCAGGTCTGGTCCAATCACTTCGTTGTCCAGTGCCCTGTGATACTGTTAATGAAGACTTCAACTGAACAGTCATTCATGCCACAAAAACATTAACAAGGCTGGGCGTGGTGGCGCACACCTGTAATCCCAGCACTTTGGGAGGCTGAGGTGGGCGAATCACCTGAGGTCAGAAGTTCAAGACCAGCCTAGCCAACATGGTGAAACCTTGTCTCTACTAAAAATGAAAAAAAAAAAAATTAGCCAGGTGTGGTAGCATGTGCCTGTAATGCCAGCTACTCAGGAGGCTGAGGCAGGAGAATCGCTTGAACCTGGGAGGTGGAGGTTGCAGTGAGCCGAGATGATGCCACTGCACTCCAGCCTGGGTAACAGAGCGAGACTCCGTCTCAAAACAAAACAAAACAAAACAAAAAAAAAAACATTAACAAGATCAGTCCCCAAACTGGCTTTGGGCTTGCGCTTCCAGTTTTTATATAAGTTCCTCAAAAGCAGGGTTTACATCCATTTTTTCTGTAACTCCACTGCTAAGTTCAAGCTGTGACGTGCAGTAGGGAACCCAGGGGACCTCGGCTGATGAGCTCACTGCAGTATTGAAGTATTATGCAGTCAAGAAAGTCTACTTTCCATTGGCCTAATTTTGCTTTTTTTTATTATTATTTTTCATTTTCAGGTGTGCACAGAGGTTCTCCACCTTTTTTTCTGAACTCGCAGTCAGGTGAGTGATGCTATTTCTATGAGATAATGTTGTAGAAATGAGGAACATGTTGGCTTGGGTTTTGTTTTTTTCTTTCCTATTTTCCCTTCTTCATTGCAAATTCCCATCCCTATATCAACTTTATTCTTTTTTGTTTGTTTTGTTTTGTTTTTAGCTCCTCACTCCCACTTGGAGCTCTCTTTCCTTCAGACACTTTCTTTTCCTTGGGGATTCTATTGTTGACTTGTTTCTTCTTGGTAACCCAATTGCTTTTGAATGGGCGTTCAGAAACGGGTACCGATTTTGAAGTTACATGGTGCGATCAAAGCTGGGGAAAGATAATGATCATTTACGTGGAATTATTTGGGATTCTGTTTCACTGTTTTCCCCTTTCCTGCTCCCTGGACGTGTGTCCCTTGGCTCTAACAGCTTTTGTCATGTTTTGAAATGGACTAAGGAAGTGTTTGTTCTCTCTCTGACCTAAGTGCTGTGCAAATGCAACTGTCAAAGGATCCTTCCAACCAGATTTCTGCCCATGACCCTCTTCTAGATAGAAATTCTGAAGCCACTACTTTCACGCTTCCTATTTCTTTCTTTTTTCTTTCTTTCTTTTTTTTTTGAGACAGGGTCTCCCTCTGTCACCCAGGTTGGAGCGCAGTGGTGCAGTCACAGCTCACTGTAGTCTTGACCTCCCAGGCTCAAGTGATCCTCCCACCTCAGCCTCCTGAGTAGCTGGGACCACAGGTGCGTGCAACCATGCCTGGCTAATTTTTTATTTTTTGTAGAGACGGGATCTCCCTATGCTGCCAGACAGGTCTCAAACTCCTGGCCTCAATCCATCCTCCTGCTTCAGCCTCCCAAAGTGCTGGGATTACAGGCCTGAGCCACTGTACCCAGGCTATTTCTTTTTTTTTTTTTTTTTTGAGGCGGAGTCTCGCTTTGTCGCCCAGGCTGGAGTGCAGTGGCGCGATCTCGGCTCACTGCAAGCTCCGCCTCCCGGGTTCCCGCCATTCTCCTGCCTCAGCCTCCCGAGTAGCTGGGACTACAGGCGCCGCCACCACGCCCGGCTAATTTTTTTGTATTTTTAGTGGAGACGGGGTTTCATTGTGTTAGCCAGGATGGTCTCGATCTCCTGACCTCGTGATCCGCCCGTCTCGGCCTCCCAAAGTGCTGGGATTACAGGCTTGAGCCACCGCGCCCGGCGCTATTTCTTTTGAGACTCATAAATAGTGGTTATTTCTGGGAATTCATTGACATAAATTATCAAAATTTTGTAAACAATGTAAATATCATAATGAATACAAATTAGAATGATCCTATTATAACTTACATGATAAATAACACATCGTTATTATAATAGATACTAGTAAGTTATTGCTATAAATAAGGTTACAACACCTGAGCGGGGTCACACAGCCAGTAAATGGCCCAGCTGGGACCTGAAACAGGAATGGGCATGGTGTGATGACAAAACTAAGGAAGGGCACAGAATCCTGGCGGGGGGTGGGCCCTGGTGGGTAAGAGGGGGGGGTTGGTTTCCTGAGTCCCTTGCTTCCTCTCCAGCATGGTTTCCTAGATGACCACTAACCATATGCTTTTGCCCTATCCCTGCCCCAGCCCTGCAGTGCAGATCAATGCCCCAGGAGGCTTTTAAGAAGAGTCTCTTATTTCTCTCCTCTACATATTGATAGAATTATTTTGCAGTAGTAGATTCTGGACCAAATCAATGAAAAAATATTTGTCGAGTGCCCGCTGTGGGTATGGGGGTGAGGTGGAGACCAAACCTATATAGGAGAGGCTATTGTGTTCTGCTTCCTTGTTTTTGTTTTTAGGCCAAGTCGAGTCTGATGGACCATTGAACAGAAAGTATCTTTTGTTTGTTGTTTTAAAAAAAATCACTATTTATTTGGCCATGCCAATGACCAATGAATCTGAGTAGTGGCTATTAAGCTCTTGGGGGCGGGAAAGGTATCTGCCTTGGTTTTTGCAGTATCTTGAGTCCCTGGCATAGAATCTTGCTTGTAACAGAACTTCAATAAATATTCGTCAACTAGTTGAATGAATGTCAATTATTTTGGAAATAATTCCAAAATCTGTTTACATTTAGGACTGGAGTGTATTATAAACTTATCTTCTTTGGCTGGGGGTGGTGGCATGTGCCTGTAGTCCCAGCTACTTGGGAGCCTGAGGCAGGAAGATCTCTTGAGCCTGGCAGGTGGAGGTTGCAGTGAGCCGAGATTGCACCACTGCACTCCAGCCTGGGTGACAGAGCAAAACCCTGTTACAAAAAAAGCAAGCAAACAACAACCAAACAACAACAACAACAACAAAACAAAAGCTTGTCTTCTAATTATGCTTGTAATCGTAGCTAACACTTCTTGACTAAACTAAGACTTTCATTATATTACCTCATTTAATCCCCACAGAACCCTGTGAACTAGGTCTTAGCATTGCTTCCATGTCTTCAGATGAAGAATTTTAAACTCCAGGGAGGTTAAGGAACAGCCCAAGTTTACACTGTAAGTGGTGGAGCTTAGATGTGAAGGCTCTACCATGCGTGTTCCCGAATCCTATGCTGTTCTGCTCATTTATGTGTGTTAAACATACTGCAAGCATTGGGGGAAGACCCTGAAGAGTGAGGGGAGAGAGATGAAGTAGGCTTTCACCTTGCCTTGGATAATTCACACATGGCTAATCAAGAGTATGGTAGATTGGAGGTATGAGAGAGTGGAGAAATTTGGAGATGAGCAAGGGAGCCAAAAAACAGAACACCCCTCAGCCGGGCGCGGTGGCTCACGTCTATAATCCCAGCACTTTGGGAGGCCGAGGTGGGTGGATCACCTGAGGTCAGGAGTTCAAGACCAGCTTGGCCAACAGGGTAAAACCCTGTCTCTTCTAAAAATACAAAAATTAGCCAGGCGTGGTGGCAGGCACCTGTAATCCCAGCTATTCAGGAGGCTGAGGCAGAAGAATCACTTGAACCCAGGAGGTGGAGGTTGCGGTGAGCCGAGATCACGCCGTTGTATTCCAGCCTGGGTGACAAGAGCGAAACTCCGTCTCAAAAAAAAAAAAAAACCAAACCAAACAAAAAAACAAAACACCCCTCACCAGGTTTGGTGAGTGTATGTTTACATTAAGTGCGCACTTTAGTTCTAATCTTGCATGTCTGATATTGATTCACTTGTTTTATTGCATAAAGCTTCCTTTTTCTGCATCAGAAAGCACTTACTGCTTATTAAGAAAATCATTTTTGCACTGTAAAGACCAAATAAGTCATTTCCTTCCATTTGATTCCAGAGATGTGAACGTTTCACACTGCAATGAGGCCGTATGGCTCAGCATTGACTTGACTTTGTGCTCTGACAAACAACATACAAGGCTGCTGTTTTAGAGTTCCTATTCAGCACTTACCAGTTAACCTAGTTTCTGTCATCTTTAGGACATGGTTGTTTTTGGCATATGGGATGTTGTTTCTCTTACTACAGTAATACTGGTTTTTAGTTCTTGGTGACCTTATCTTCAAAAAATTTTGTTGCTGAAGTTCAGAACAGTTCCTTTTGTCCAATATTTATTCAAACTACCTCAATTTACAAGATTTGAAATTGCTGCTAGACATTTCTGTGAGCATCTTGGAGAAATCTGAAAACAGTCTCATTTGATTTATATAATGGGTAAAAATCTAAGGACTTTCTTTGTCTGGTTTTGGCATTGGGGTTATGATAGCCTTGTAAAAGTGATTTCAGATGTGCTCTTTTTCTTTAGTTTCTGTGCGATTGGAACTCTTATTCCTTAAATATTTGATAGAATCATCAGTGAAGCCGTCTGGGCCTGGAGTTTTCTTTGTGGGACGTTTTGAGATTTTTAATGGTTATACCTACTATTCATGTTTATCATTTCTACTTGATTCCTTCTTGGTAATTGGTATTTGTTTCTAGAAATTTGTCCCTTTCTATCTAGAGTTTCAAAATTATTGAAGAAAGTTGTCCCTAAGAGCCTTTTATATTTATTATGTTTATAGCATTTACAGGTGTGTTGCTTTTTCCATACCTCCTATTAGCTACTTCCTCACTCCCTGCCTCTCTCTTTTTCTCCCCTTTCTCCCTCCCCTCCCTCTGTCTCTTGATTTTGCCAGAATTGTCTTTTCAAAGAGCAACGTTGGCTTTGTTAATCTTTATGTCTTTTTTCTGTCTTTATTATATGCTTCTTTTTTTTTTCATTACCTTCCTTCTTCTTCTTTGGGTTTGTTTTGCTGTACTTTTTCACACTTCTTAAGAATCTTAATTCATTAATTTTAAGCCTTTCTCTTTTTCTAATTTGTATGTTTAAAATATAATTTTCAGTCTATCATTAGCTGTATCCTATGTGTTTTTTATATAGCGTTTTTATTATTGATCAAGTCAAATATTTTCTTTATTCTTCTTTTTTCTTTTTGAGACAAGGTCTTGCTCTGTTGCCCAGGCTGCAGTGCGTTGGCGTGATCATGGTTCACTACAGCCTCTACCTCCTTGTCTCAGGCTATCCCTCTTGCCTCAGACTCCCATGCAGCTGGGACCACAGGCGCATACCACCATGCCCGGCTAATTTTTTGATTTATTTGTAGAGATGAGGGGGGTCCCACTTTGTTGTCCAGGCTGGGCTCGAACTCCTGGGCTCAGGTGATCCTTCTGCCTCAGCCTCCCAAAGTGCTAGGATTACAGGTGTGAGCCACCACGCCTGGCGAATATTTTCTAATAAACATTGTGACTTATTTGACCCATGGGTTATTTGTTAAATAATAAATCTAACTTTTTGTTATTACAACTTAATTGTGTTGTGGTCAAAGAACATGCTGCTTTCCTGTTTTCCAATTCTTTACAAAGCTTTTGAGACTTTTCTGATGGTCTGGATGGTTTCACAGACATTCCATGTGCACTTGAAAAGATTATGTACGCTGCAGTTGTTGAATGGGGGCTTCTAAATATGGTCCTCGTGGTGTTGGTTAAATGTGTCATTCAAATATTCTATATCCTTAATGACTTTCTTATTTAATTTTTACCAATTGCTGATAGAGATCTCTCATTATGATTGTGAATTTGTTCTATTTCTCCTTATATTCCGTCAATGCTGTTTGGTGTATTTTGAGGCTACAGTAGTTGCATTCACATGTACATTTCTTCAGTCTTCAATTCAGAATTGAATCTTTTATGAATGAACGGTTTTATTTCTAGGTAAAGCATTTTGCTTTAAAGTATAATTTGTCTGATATTAGTATAAACACATTAGTTTTCTTTTGATTAGCTTGGGCATAGCATATCTTTTCCATCTCTTTACTTTCAAACTTTCTGAATCATTAGGTTCTATTTGTGTCCTTGTGAATAGCATATAATTGGAGTTTGTATTTTTTTCAGTCTGATAATCCTTTGTCTTTTAATGGAATCATTGAGTCCATTTATATTACATGAATCATTTTATCTGCATTTTTTTTTCTTTTTTTTTTGAGACGGAGTTTCACTCTTGTTGCCCAGGGCTGGAGTGCAGTGGTGTAATCTCAGCTCACTGCAACCTCTGCCTCCTGGGTTCAAGCGATTCTCCTGCCTCAGCCTCCCGAGTATCTGGGATTACAGGCACCTGACACTATGCCTGGCTAAGTTTTTGTATTTTTTTTTAGTAGAGATGGGGTTTCGTCATGTTGGTCAGGCTGGTCTCAAACTCCTGACCTCAGGTGATCCACCCGCCTTGGCCTCCCAAAGTGCTGAGATTACAGGCGTGAGCCACTGCACCAGCCTGCATTTGTTTTTAAATCTTTATCACTTTCTATTTTTCCTAACCATTCTTTGTTGCTGTTTCTCCTCTTTCTTGCCTTTTTTCCAGACTGACTGAATATGTTAAAAACTGTTTTCCTCCTCCACTAGTTAGGAAGTTATATGTCCCTTTTCTGTTCTTTAGTTACTAAAGAAATTACAACCTGTTGTAGAAATTACAACCTGGTGTAGAAATTACAACATGTCTACTCAACTTTTCAATGTGTAAAAATAATCAATACCTTTAGCTTCCTCTAGTATAATTCAAGGATCTTGGAAGACTTTAATTTTTGAATTTCATTTTGTCATCTCCTTAGTTATATTACATATAATACATATATTATTTCCTATGTTTATATATATGAGATAGTTGCTGTATGTTTTTATCATGTTTCACTAATCCCTACAAGATGTTATTGTTTTATATAGTAGTTTTGTTTTATTTCAAGACAGAGTCTCCCTCTATCACCCAGGCTGGAGTGCAGTGGCACGATCTTGGCTCACTGCAACCTCCGCCTCCCAGGTTCAAACAATTCTCCTGCCTCAGCCTCCCAAGAAGCTAGGGTCACAGGTGCCCGCCACCACATCTAGCTAATTTTGGTATTTTTAGTAGAGATGGGGTTTCACCATGTTGGCCAGGCTGGTCTTGAACTCCTGAGCTCAAGTGATCTGCCCATCTCAGCCTCCCAAAGTGCTGGGATTACAGGCGTGAGCCACCATGACTGGCACTGTTTTATATAGTAAAAGTTGATTTGGATTTGCCAATAGAGAATACTACCCCTAGTTCTGGGCAACTGGGGCCTCTGGCTTGTGACTTGTGATTTAGAGTCCCCGCTCTGGCCTTTCTCTAGCTCCACCCCTCTCCAAATGGCAAGAAGTCTGTGGCGTCAAGAAGTCATGCCTACCTGGAGGCTGCCTCCCTCTTCCCCTCACCCTTGCTTCTAGATCATACTCTGGGAATCCAGGACCCTGGAATTCCCAATCCAAACATTCTGTGCCAATTTCCAGGACCTGGGCACTCCCCTTCCCCATTGCAAGCCATGCTGCAGGTGTATGTACTCCCAGACCCAAGGGATGACCAAGGGGTACATGCATGAAGGAGAGGGGGTTAGGGTATGCAGGCTGTGGTGATCACGTGCGTGTGCACAAAGCCTCTTACAGCTTGGAATGAAGCCTTAGGGGAAGAATAAGGGCAAAGCCTTCTTTTAAACTCTTGAACTGTATCTTAGAAATGTTAACCATGGGCCTGGCCACAAACCCACCACTTCCTTTGTTCCTCATTCCTCCTTGCATCTCAGATCTTATGTCTTTTGCCTGAATACATGTTTTAGGATTGATTTCAGTAATGATTTGCAGGCAGGGAGCAACATCACAGTTTCTGTTTGTCTGGGAATATCTTCATCTTGCCCTCATTCTTCAAAGATATTTTCCCTGAGAGCAGAATTCTAAGTCGGCAGTTTCTTTCCGGCACGCTGCAGACAGACTTCCACTGGTTCCGGCTTCCACTGTTGCTTCTGAGAAGATAGCTGTCAGTCTAACAGCAGCTTCTTAACAGCCTTTCTCTTTCTTTTTTTTTTTTTTTTTTTTTTTTTTTTGAGGTGCAGTCTTGCTCTGACGCCCAGGCTGGAGTGCAGTGGTGTGATCTCAGCTCACTGCAACCTCTGCCTCCCGGGTTCAAGCGATTCTCCTGCCTCAGCCTCCCGAGTAGCTGGGATTACAGGTGGGTGCCACCACACCTGGCTAATTTATGAAATTTTAGTAGAGATAGGATTCCACCTCGTTGGCAGGCTGACCTTGAACTCCTGGCCTCAAGTGATCCACCCACCTCGGCCTCCCAAAGTGCTGGGATTACAGACGTGAGCCACCGCACCCCCAGCCTGACAGCTGCTCCTTTGAAGGTTATCTGTCTTGTTTTTCTGACAATTTTTCAGATGTTCCTGTTTTTGTTTTCTCTCATTTTCACTATGATGTATCTAGGTGTAGATTTCTTTTTATTTATTGTGATTGAGATTCTTTGGGCTTCTTAAATCTGAGGATTGGTGTTTTTCACCCATGACTAAGGAGGCACTTAGTCATTATCATTCCAAACACTGATTCTCTCCTCTTTGAATTTTGTTTAAATGTATGTTAGACATTATATTTCTTTTCTCCATGTCTCTGAACTTTTCTTTCATATGTCATATTTGATACTCAGGTTTGCCTCATTAGGCCCATACCCACAGGTATAAGTGGGCTTCATTGCTTACATTGCTTACCGGGTTCCTGCTTGAGTTTCACCTTTGGCCTGGCAATTCCTTTCTATCTTGCCAGCTCTTTGATATGTTTAAGAAAATGCACGGCTGGGCACAGTGGCTCACGCCTGTAATCCCAGCACTTTGGGAGGCTGAGCTGGATGGATCAACTGAGGTCAGGAGTTCAAGTCTAGCCTGGCCAACATGGTGAAACCCCATCTCTACTAAAAATAGAAAAAATTAGCCAGGTGTGGTGGCAGGCACCTGTAATCCTAGCTACTCATGAGGCTGAGACAGGAGAATTGCTTGAACCCAGGAGGTGGAGGTTGCAGTGAGCCAAGATCATGCCATTGCTCTCCAGCCTGGGAGACAGAGCGAGACTCTGCCTCAAACAAACAAAAAAAAAAGAAGAAGAAAGAAAATGTGCCGGGTATGGTGGCTCACTCCTGTAATCCCAGCACTTTGGGAGGCTGAGGCCCAGGAGTTTAAGACCAGGAGTTCAATACCAACCTAGGCAACATGGTAAAACTTCATCTCTACAAAAAATTAAAAAATTAGCCAGGTGTGGTGGTACATGCCTGTAGTCTCAGCTACTCAGGAGGCTGAGGCAGGAGGATCAATTGAGCCCACGGGGTCGAGGCTGCAGTGAGCCATGATCATGCCACTGCACTCCAGCCTAGGTGACAGAATGAGACCCTGTCTCAAAAAATAAATAATAATAATAATAAAAGAAAATGCTTTTAGCATTTTATTCATGATTTTTAATTGTCTTCAGCCCAAGGTTTGATCTAACTAACCTAACCTATTTCTGGAATGCTGAAGACATTTTTTTTCCCCTGAGATATTTCCTGTATCGAAGTCATTGAGCAGTGTTCAAATAGAAATTTAATTATGCTTTTCTTACCAGTTTCCTGATTCTTTCTCTGACTTCTTTGAAAATTGAACAATCCAAATCAATTGCTTTTTCACTTTTTGTTCTTGCTTTATCCATACTGAGAACCCCTGCAGTCCTTTTTTTTTTACATTTCCCCTTGTGGTGGTCTTGTAAGCCAACATATATGACTCCGTATAAATGTCCCAAAAGCAAAGAGTTTTCTAGAAGACTTAGGGAACAATTATCATACCTCTTGTAACTCAGGTCAAAAATAGTAATCATTGCCTCTATCATAGTAGCTATGATATAATCAAAGTATGCCAGTTAACCAGAGATAACAGAGAATAACCCTCACCCAGACCTACCCTATGGTGGTATCAAGCTATTTCTCCCTTTCTGATATTATTCTTTAATTATTCTACATCTAGAGACAGATTTATCATTTATTGTCATAACAGGTTTCACTGATGATATATATTTTAAAATATGATACTGATACTATTTAATGAAATTGAAGAGCTCTAGAATGAGTTTTTAGAGTGGAAGCACCATGGCATATAGTCATGTAGTTCATGCACTATACAACTCTGGAGAGAGGTTGCCATTTACATCAGAGTTCACAACTTAAAAGGGGGCCCTGGATAAAGATGAATTGGGGATCATCTTTAATCTAGTGTCAAGGTCTATGTTTCACTGTTCAAATGCTACCAAATAGTTTTCTTTGTAATTGTTGCTATCTTCCTAGCCATCCTTAGCACCTTAAAAATTTGCTAAGAACCAGTGGTTATTCAAATCCTCTTTGTTGATGACCTGGATAGCATTGAGCTAACCCCAATTGCACCAGAAGATGAATAGATGTTTGTGTTAGGCTGTTCTTACATTGCTATAAAGAAATCCCCGAGACTGGGTCATTTATAAGAAAAGGGGTTCAACTGGCTCCTGGTTCTGCATGCTGTACAAGAAGCATAGTGACATTTGCTTCTGGGGCTCACTTATCACCAAGGGGATGGCCCAAGCTATTCATGAAGGATCCTCCATGATCCAACACCTCCCACCAGCTCACACCTCCAACATTCAACATGAGATTTGGATGGGGACACGTATCCAAACTATATCAATGTTCCAGCTGAAACAGAGAAAACTGGCTTTGATGTGCAATGACTAAAGGTTTCAAACTTCACAGATTTCCCTTTGATTAGTGATCCTAGAGACTTTATGACCTAATAGGACATTCTCGGTTTATGCAGAAGGCAGTAGAAGCTACATTATTTCAAATATCATAAAACTTCTCCAAAAACATATGTTCAGCCTTGAGAAAACGTATTCCAGATCTGACAACTGAAAGCAGTCTTTTGAGTGGTGCCAGTCTGCATTAAGTTCTTGATCTATATTTTTTTTCAAGATGGTTGCTGGGATCATCTTTCATTCTGGCCTTTCCTACCTGCATTTGGAAGTTGAGTAGATCCTGTCTTTAGTGAAAAGGCATAGTTTATTTTGATCAGAGGTCTCAGTTACAGCACATAGTAGTTACTCACTGTGTATGTACACTGAGTCACTGAATACACAAATTTACCTTTGATCATGTCTTGTACACCACTTAGGTCCTGCCCTAAGAGTTAGCAAAGCTCAAGAATGAGTTTGTAGACATTTTAAGATTGTATAATAACGTTTTGAACTTGATGTCTTTCACCTGATGGACTCAAAACATTTTACTTACAAGGAGACAAAGTCTCAGGAGGCTGGCATTGTGTTCTGGTAGAAAGAGTAAGGGTTCTACCAAATAGCTGAATGACCTTGACCCATCCCCCAGACTTGCAGGGGCCTCCAATCTTTTGGCTTCTCTGGGCTACATTGGAAGAAGAATTGTTGTGGGCTACACATAAAATACACTATAGCTATTGATAGCTGATGAGCTAAAAAAAAAAATTGCAAAAGAAATATCATAATGTTTTAAGAAAGTTTAAGAATTTGTGTTGGGCCACATTCACAAGCATCCTGGGCCACATGTGACCCGTGGGCCGTGGGTTGGAGAAGCTTGCCATGATGGGCCTCTTTCATCTGTAGAATGAGGGTTCGAGGATAGGTGATTTCTGAGTTCCTTTCCAGAAATAAACCACTCTGATACTGTCTCCCCAGGCTACACTTAAATACTTGTGAATTAAATCTAAGTCAACTCCACCAGTTTCAGGTAGAGTCAAGCCTAAGGCATTTGCAGAGGAGAGCATTTTCTGTGGCGCTGTAGTTCACTCAATAATGCCTCCGTTTTTTTTTTTTAAAGCAGTGCTTTTGGAGGGGGGGCAGAGTTCAAAAACTTAAAAAATAGGTTAATTTTTAAACTTTTTATTGAAAATTATGGCATACATATAAGTATACAACTCAGTGAATTTTGTGAACTGAACACGACCATGTAACTGGCACACATAATATTCCCGGTACCTCAGAAGCCTTCCTTGTGCCCCCATCCAATATTGTTATAACTCCCTACCTTCCAAGGATAAGCCTTCTCCTGACTTCTCACCGCATCGATTAGTTTTTTCTGCTTCGATTTCTCATGAATGGAATTATGTACCATAAGTACTCTTTTCTCTCTGGTTTCCTTGGCAAACATTATATTTCTGAGCTGCACTGAGATTGTTTTGTATAGCTGTAGCAGACACTTAGGTCTTTCCTCCAGAGAGACATCGATACATCTTTGCACAACTGTGTTAACATCCTCATTTGAGTGACTCCTTTGGGAAGATCAATAACATGCCATTATGCCCAGAGAGAGGTTAAAAGAGGAGGGAGAAATTAGAGGCTTTTTTATAATTGATCAACATATTATAGCATTAATACATAATACAATTTATTAATTTAAGATATGCAAGCTGTCTTTTGAAGGAGAAAGATTCACCTCCTGGTCTAAAACATCATCATGTCAGGTCAAGGAAAGAATCACTCTCCTAGTGCTGGTTATGAGTATTCAATTACAGAATTCTTAAAGATTGCCAGCTTTATCTTGAGACAGAAATTCTGGCTTATATATCCCCCTTCTTTCCATGCCCTCTACCCCTTAATCCCAGCACTGCCTGATCCTGCACATACTAGGTGCAAAATAGATACCTGTTGAATGAATGAATGAATGAATGAATGACGAGTACAGCTAACATTTACAGTACCTTCACAGTGCCAGCCACTGTGCAAAGATTTCTTGTTTACTCACTGCAACAGCACTATCAGGTGAGTGCTGTTATCTCAATTTGCTAGATGGGGAAACATGACCATTGGAAATAACTTGTCCACAGTCACTCAGATATTATGTGGCCAAGCTGGGACCTTTGAACTCATGCTCTTTAGTCTTCACCACTGTGTATTCACACTCACTCTAGGACTTGCAGAGGCTGCAAGTGGTGGCTGGATTCATGAGTGCCCTTGGCTGAGAGCTCTGCTCGCTGAGGACACACAGCCTGGTTTGTCCAGCCACTTCCCTCTGGCTGTGTAGAGGAAGCCTGCCCAGTTGGCTCTCGCCACCCCCTTGCTTGTGCCTGTGCCCATGAGTGGTTCCTTTCTCAGCACTCCACGCCAGCCTCCGCTCCTAGTGCTGACTGCCCGTCATGGGGTAATGTTGGCCAACTCCCAGACATGGGAGGATCAGACGGTCTTAGCGTTTGCGATTCTCTCTGTGTGCTGAACTCTCCCCTAGCCCCTGCCCCACCTCCAGCACGTGCATTTCATCTAACTCACTCCTATTCAGCCCTCACATCTCAACTGGTACATACTGGCCCTCAATAAATATTTGTTGAATGAATAAATGAATGAATGGCAAATGAGGCTTTTAAATTCAATTCTGATATAAACTACTAAAATGCAAGCAATGATGATAAAATAATGTGCAACAAAAAGGAAACGCAATGTACTGATGAAACTGGGTAGTTCCCTTGACCCCTTCGTGGGACTCATGAAGGAGTGGCTCACTGACTCAGCCCACAGCTCTCACCCCCTCGCGGGAGGGGGAGCACGCAGGTGAGTGGGTACAGAGGCCAGGTTGAGTGCTTCTGGGCAACCAGCAGGAGCAGGACTCTGTGCGGGCCCACGGCAGCATCGACAGGTTGCCCACGACCTCCAGAGCCCCAGAGGGCATGTGTTACAGCACATTCTTTTAGCATTGCCATCTGTGGACAGTGTAAGTGTTAAACAGCTCAGTGTCACTGTGACAGCCTCTTGCACCCGCACCCAGGTATTCGTCTGGCATCCAGGAGGAATGAAGTTGTAAGAACAAATTGGAGGTTGGCGAATGCTGAGGATTTTATTGCTGACGAAAGTGGCTCTCAGTGGGATGGGTAGCTGGAAAGGGAATGGAGTGGGAAACTTCCCCTGGAGTTTGGCCATCTGTGGCTGAACTCTTCTCCGAAGTCCCACTGTCAAGCCATCTCTCTGAAGTCAAGCTGCTCCTCTCCAACGTCCGGCTACTTCTCTTCTCTCCTTCTCTGCTACTCTGCCAGTGAGGCCTGGGGTTTTTATGGATACCGGACTGGGGGACAGGGCAGGCCAGGGTGGTTTTGGAAAAGCCAACATTTGGGCAGGGAAACAGGAACGCATGTTCTCACTTTGGGCTACGGGTCCAGGCTTGAGAGTGTGGCCCTTGTCCAGGACCACCTTCTTCTACCCAATATTTCCCTGCCTCCTGTCCATATCACTTATCCTTTTGCAGTATAAAACATACAAGAGGAAAACTCCGCCTCAAAAAAAAAAAAAAAAAAAAAAAGCATGAATAGGAGCTGGGCACAGGGGCGCTGTCTGAGGCAGGAGGATTGCTTGAAGCCTCAGTATACTATGATCACACCTGTGAACAGCCATTGCGCTCCAGCCTGGGCAACATAGCGAGACTCTATCTCTTTAAAAAAGTGTTTTTTTTAAGGAAAAATAACAGAGAAATTGATAGATTATTGAAAAGATTCTGTGTAGTGGTAATAATGATGTAACATTTTGCATTTTTAATTTCTTCTCTTGTTATTTTGCATGTGTTGATGTTTTCCATAAATCCACATGGGCTACCTTGCTTCTAATAGGTATAACATCCTACTGGGCAACCCTCCCATCATAAACATGGGTTTTGCTTGTTGTCACCAGTGCCCAACTGGCATTTCTGATTCTCTGGAACCATAGCAATTTGAAGTGCACAGGATCACAGGTTGCCTTAGTTGAGGAATGACCTTTGAGGTATTGCCGTGTTGTGATTATGGCAGCTGTGATGATCTGTTTTCGCCTTACTTTATTCCAGGATGGTTTTCTCTGGCAGGCAGTGTGGCCATGTTGGCAGAACTGAAGAAGTTTTACTGACATTCAAGATATTCCTTGTCATCATTTGTCTTCATGTCGTTCTGGTAACATCCCTGGAAGGTAATGTGTCTGTTTTTCTTCATTTTTTTTTTCTGTTTATCTGCTTGTATGTGTGTAATTTTTTTGTTATTTAGGATTTTTTTACTATGGTAAAATAATATAATATTTATCATTTTAACCATTT
This sequence comes from Macaca fascicularis, assembly GCF_037993035.2. Taxonomy (NCBI): domain Eukaryota; kingdom Metazoa; phylum Chordata; class Mammalia; order Primates; family Cercopithecidae; genus Macaca; species Macaca fascicularis. The sequence goes on along the minus strand of NC_088395.1, from coordinate 18,941,522 downwards.
TTAAGTATACAGTTCATTGGCATTAAGTACATTCACAATTTTGTGTAACTGTCACCGCTATCCATTTCTAAAACGTTTTCATCATCCCAAATAGAAACTCTATATCCATTAAACAATAACTCCCCATTTCCTTCCCCCATACCCCTTCCTGGTAACCTCTGTTCCTTTTCTTTCTATGTATTTGCCTATTGCAAGTACCTTAGATAAGTGGAATCATACAACATTTGTCCTTTTGTGCCTGGCTTATTTCACTTAGGATGTTTTCAAAGTTCACCCACATTGCAGCTTGTATCAGAATTTCATTCTTTTTAATGGCTAATGTTTCACTGTATGCATTGACCCCATTTTGTCTATTGATTTATCCATTGATGGGCATTTGGGTCGTTTCCCCCTTTCGGCTGTTGTGAATAATGCTGCTATGAACATGGGTGTACAAATCACTATTTGAGTCCCTGCTTTCATTTCTTTGGGGCATATACCTAGAAGGGAATTGCTGGATCATATAACCCTGTGTTTAACATCTTGAGAAACTGCTAAACTGTTTTCCACAGTGGCTGTATCATTTTACATTCCTACAAGCAAGGCACAAGAATTCCAGTGTCTCCCATTCTTGACGATGCTTGTATTTTCCTGTTGTTTTGGCAATGGGTGTGAAGTGGTATCTCATTGTGGTTTTGATTTACATTTCCTGAACGATTAGTGATATTGAGCATCTTTTCATGTGCTTATTGGCCACTTATATATCTTCTTTGGAGAAGTGTCTATTCAAATCCTTTGCTCAGTTTTGAATTGGGTTGTTTTTGTTGGTGTTGAGTTTTGGAGTTCTTTGTGTATTCTGGATATTAATCCCTTATCGGATATATAATTTGCAAGTATTTTCTCCCATTCTGTGGAGTGTTTCTTCTACTCTCTTAATAGTATCATTTCATGCATAAATTCTTTTAATGTTAATGTGGTCTATTTATTTTTACTTTTGTTGTCTATGCTTTGGTGTTATATCAAAGAAATCATTGCCAAATCCAATATCATGAAGACTTTCCCCTATGTTTTCTTCCAAGAATTTTATAGTTTTAGCTCTTATGTTTAGGTCCTTTGATCGATTTAGAGTTCATTTTTGTATATGGTGTAAGGTTAAGGGTCCAACTTCACTCTCGTGCATGTGGATATCGTTTTCCAGCCGCATTTCTTGAAAAGACTGCCCTTTTGCCATTGAATGGTCTTGGCACCTTTGTCAAAAATCACTTCGTTACTGGTGGAGGGTGTCTAGGTTCTTGGCATCTTGAACAAATAATTGGACAAAACGCACAAACGAAGCAAGGAAGTAATGAAGAGATTTATTGAAAATGAACGTACACTCCACAGTGTGGGAGTGGCCCGAGCACAGGGGCTCAAAGGCCCTATTACAGAATTTGTGGGAGTTTCCATTGGTTACTTGGTGTATGCCCTACGTAAATGAAGAGGACAAAGTAAAGTTACAAAGTCATTTACTCAGCGTACACCCTATGGTGAGGATATTTCCTGTCATAGCTGAAGTGTGAATCGGCTTTATGTTCCCTGCCTCCAGACCCTATTTTCCTGCCTCAAATTGACCATATAGATGAGGGTTTATTTCTGGTGTTTACTTGTTCTTAAATGTATCTGCTTGAAGGTACAACCATATGGAAATTTAAAGGCGGTAGAGAATCAGACAAATGAAGCAGCCTGGTATTTTCAGAAAGAGGGATCTTTAGAAGTTCATGGGACAAGAAGAAAAGGTATCTAAGAAAGGTAGTTGAAAGACCAGCAATGCTGGGCCTGCAGTTTCTGTGGGCACAACTGCCAAAGGCAAGTATAAAGAACCCTCATTAGGAGGTTCACACCTGTAATCCCAGCACTTTGGGAGGCTGAGGAGGGAGGATCACTGGAACCCAGGAATCCAAGACAAGCCTGAGCAACATAGTGAGACCCCGTCTCTACAAAAATGAAATAACATAAAAAATTAGCTGGGCGTGGTGGTGGGTGGCTGTATTCCCAGCTACTTAGGAGGCTGAGATGGGAGGATCACTTGAGCCCAGGAGGCAGAGGTTGCAGGAGGCAGAGGTTGCAGTAAACAGTGACCGTACCACTGCAGTCCAGCTTGGGTGGCAGAGTGCAACCCTGTCTCAAAAAAAAAGCATCCTCATTAGGAATGAGACTAGGAAATGTTTGATACTTAAGACATCAAGGACACACAAAGAAATACCTTTCTTATTCCGAAGTGGGTGGCAGGACCAAGGAATCTTTATTGCATAAGATAAAAATCTACTAGCAGCAAACAACAAAACATACAAACAAATAAAACACAGATACAAATACACAGACTAAATGGAAAACTTCCCAACAAGCTATAACACAATTGGCAATCCTTTAAAAAGTAGGTACGGGGGCATGTTGTCAAGAAGCCACCATTCTTTAAGAAAAGAAATGATGGCCGGGTGCGGTGGCTCATGCCTGTAATCCCAGCACTTTGAGAGGCCGAAGCGGGTGGATCACCTGAGGTCAGGAGTTCAAGACCAGCCTCGCCAACATGGCAAAGCCCTGTCTCTACTAAAAATGCAAAAAATTAGCCGGGCGTGGTGGTGCGCGCCTGTAATCCCAGCTATTTGGGAGGCTGAGGCGGGAGAATTGTTTGAACCCAGGAGCGGAGGTTGCAGTGAGCCGAGATCATGCCATTGCACTCCAGCCTGGGTGACAGAGTGAGACTCTGTCTCAAAAAAAATAAAGAAAGAAAAGAAAAGAAATGATAAGGACTAAATGTATTCTGAAGGCTTACAACATACCAGATTCCTACATGCTTAGTACACGTCCACTCCCTTAATCTTCTCAATCCAGTCTAGGAAGGGGAGATCCTAGTTATATTGCCATTTTCCAGATCAGGAAGCTGAGGCTCAGAGAGGTAAGTAACTTGCCCAAGGCTGTTAGCCCTTAAGAAGCGGCAGAGCTGGAATTTGAACCCAGTAGTCAGCCTCTAGATTTTGTGTTTGTAACCACAAAACCAAGTTATCAAACTTGAGCATGCATCAGAATCCCCTGGAGGGCTTATGGAGGTACCGTTCACTGGGCCCCATCCCCAGAATTTGTGCTTCAGTGGGTCTGGGGTGGGACTGAGGAACTGACAGCTCTAACAAGCTCCCCGGTGATGCTGATGATATAGTCTAGGGACTACACTTTGAGAACCACTGCGTACACAACTGGTGGAAGACAGAAATGGGGAGAGAATATATATATCCTAGCACTTTGGGAGGTCAAGGTGGATGGATTGCTTGAGCTCAGCCTGGGCAACATGGGGAGACCCTGTCTCTACCAAAAAAAAAAAAAAAAATTAGCCGGGCAGTGGCGTGCCTGTGGTCCTAGCTACTCAGGAGGCAGAGGTGGGAGGATCGCTTGAGCCCAGGAGGTCAAGGCTACAGTGAGCTGAGATCATGCCACTGTACTACAGCCTGGGTGACAGAGCGAGACTCTCAAACAAAAAATAAAATAAAATCTAAACTATTCTCACACGCATCATCTCCTTAGGGCACTGAAACGTTACTGTGGGCTTGGCAGGGCGAAACTCAAGAGTCCCCACTTTACTGATGAGTAAATGTCCTCCCCAGGGAGGTTATTGGTTAGGAAGTGGCGGAGCCCAGACTAGATGCTAGATCTTCAGTCTCACGTTTCGGTGCTTTTTCCACCACAGGGGTAGATGAGGCAGGAAAGTGGAACACAAGGGAAAAAACTCATCCAAATGAAAGCTGTTTGTTAGAAATATGTCTTTTTGAAAAATTATGTTTTAAAATGCCAACAACAGGGGCAGGTAAATAGGAAAGTGCATGGCTCTGAAACAAACCTAAGTAGGGAAAAGCTGAGTGATCACTAAAGGCAGCTGACTGCATTTCTTGCTCCAGATCTCTGATGAATTGATTTCTTAAAGCAGTGGTTCCCAAAGTATGGCAGACAAGTAGCACTGGCATCACCTGTCTCTCAGAACGCCCAGTAAGAGTGTTTATTCATGTTATGTATTTATTTTGTTTTTGTTTTATTTTCTTTTTCTTTCTTTTTTTTTTTTTTTTTTTTTTTTTTTTGGAGACAGGATCTTGTTGTCGCCCAGACTTGAGTGCGCGATCTCAGCTCACTGCAGTCTCAATCTCCCGGGCTCAAGTGATCCTTCCACCTCAGTCTCCGGAGAAGCTGGGACTACAGGCAACACCACCACGCCCAACTAATTTTTTAAATTTTTTGTAGAGATGGGGTATCACTATATTGCCCAGAGTGGTCTCAAATTCCTGGGCTCAAGCGATGCTCCCACCTTGCTTCCCAAAGTTCTGGGATTACAGACGTGAGCCACCATGCCCTGCTCATGTTACTGAACAATCACCTTGATAGCACTCACCACGTGCCGGCCACTGTTCTAAGCCCTTACAAATGGCTAACTCATTTAAAGCCCACTCTATAACCCCTTGAAAAAGGCACTATTATGAGCTCATTTTACCGGTGAGGAAATTGAGGCACAGAGGAGGTAAGCAACTTGCCTTAGGTCAAATAATTAAGAGGTTGCAGAGTTACAATTCAAATTCAGGCCATCTGGCTCTAAAGCCTGTACGTTGGACCTCTATACTATGGTGCCTTTTCACATTCTTAACCTCTCTGCTATGCTAGGCTCAGTTGCTTGGTAGTTGTGAATCTGTAGATTAAAAATAAAGATGGAATCCATAATTGTGAGAATCAGTGTTGTTCTGGATCACCCAGGTGGCTCATAGGCACCACCTCCCCCAATAGCTTTGGACTGGGGCAGGGGTTCTTTTCGTTCAGGATGGCTTGGGCCTGGTTTTTGAAGGCCAAGGGGACTGACCTGCCACTTCTCCATTGGGTTATCAATTGTGCAATAATGATTGCCTGCTGTGTGCCCAGCAGTACTGGCCACTGAGAACATCGTCTCTGACTCCAGGGAGTTTACACTGCAGTTGGAGAGCCATGACTATGACACATGAGAACAATACAAACTATAACTAAGTCTTAAAGTGTGAGTCAGTGCTATAGGGTCCTCACATATGGCCTGTGGCCAGATCTGTGGATTCGTTTGATGCTAAACCACCTATAGCAGATGCTGTTGGTGCCCTGCCTGTATCCCCTTGGCCCACCCCAGGGGTCACCTGCAGACAGTTCCTGTGGATGCTGACGGCTTTCGTGTCTCTCTGAGAATCATCTATGCCCATGGGAGTGTGCTTGGCCCATGCGCAGGACAAACCAGAAGTGCTGGGGAGAGAACACCCCCAGTGAGTAATGGGAGTTGGAATTTAAATATGCCAGCTTCCTTGTCCCTTGGTGGGACCACACTCAGGTGTGTTCTGTGTCATCTCCCAGAGTTCCCCAGTTGCATTGTACCCCATAATACTCATCTGCTCATGAATGTGCCCATTTCCACATTTACCCCCTTGTCTGTCTTACTCGCATATTCCCCCACTCTGCTTCTGGGGACCCTCCCCATTGGGAAACTCCCCTTCCAAAGTTGAGGCCAAATCTTACTACCTCTAGAAAACCTGCCCTGACCTCAGAAGAATTAAACCCCTCTCCCCAGTTTTTGCTTCTCTTTATCCATCCATACCTGGGGATACCACTTTGTGTGACACTCATTACGGGCTTCCTTTTTACCGTGAGTCCTTGCAGTGTGCAGTCAGTGCCGAACAAAGGGTTGACCAGGTGGGTGGCGAACTCACGGGAAGGAAGCTGATGGGCACTGAGAGCCTGCTCAGGGCCACTCTTCCGGGTGCTTTACGCACATTATCTCATTTAATCCTTACAAAACCTCTTTCCGGTGGGTAGTTTTCATCTTGGTTTACAGATGAAGAAACTGTCAAACGAAGGCGTTTGCCTAGAGGTCACACAGCTAGGAAGACTCCCCATCAGAATCTGTAGCCCAGGGCACCCTCAGGAAGTATCTGAGGACTGAATGAGCATGTCACTGAGGTGCAGGGCTCGGGAGTGGAGAGGGAGCCTGGGGTGAGCTGTTAGAGAGCGGCAGCTTTCCCCACCCGGGGCTCGGAGATCTGGACTGTAAACACAGTAGCTTCACCCTGGAAGCCTGAGAGGTGACTCAGTAGCTCTTGACGGCAGGGAGAGGTGGGATGACACTCTCTCGTTAGGCCACTAGCCAACAGAGAGAGCCCGTGGACCTTAACACTTTCAGTTGTGTGATTGGGTGACATTTGAGGGGCTCATTCTTAGTCTACCAGAAACCGGAATGAGTTTTGGCAGGTAACTATACTCACCTCCAGCCTCCAGCTCTCCTGGGCGGTACCAATGCCCTTTTTTTTTTTTTTTTTTTTTTAAGTCTTTGAAGGAGGTCTTCTTTTAGGTACAGCTATTCTATTTTCCAGAGGGGCAGATGACATAATAGGGGAAGATGGTTATAATTTCATTCTTGCAGAGTTGTCTTCCTCATTTGGAAACAATTACACATTTGAGCCAGTTTAGTGATCTCATGAGCTACAATCCCCAACTTTCTCTCTGGGCTGGGTCTAGATCTTTCTGTGCTACAGGCATTTCCAGTGATGAGTCCCTCTATAATTCCCCTCTCCAAGGCCTGGCTGTCTGATTTCCTCCTATCCTCTTGTGCTGTGTCCTTCTGAGTCCTTGGTCTTCCTTGCGAGGAGGTCGGTAGAGCTGCAGGAGGTGGGCTGCATGCTCCTGAGAGGCAGGAGACCTGTCCTGTTTCATTTTGTCCTCTAATACCAGACCCTGTCCCGGTCTCCTCATTCTCTCTCAATCCCCTGTCTGTACAAGTGAGGTTATAAATGCTTACCATGGCACTGATCTGATGCTCAGCCAATCTCACAACCCCCTCTGACCCCTGCCAAATCTTACTCCCCGCACCCAGGCATGAGGCCATGTCTGTTGGACCCTGACTCTTTCCCTAGCAGGTGGAAGTGGTGATGGGGAGTGATGGAGAGTCTATCATAGATAGGTGGCAGGGGAAACTGAAAGCAGAGGGCATTGTGTCCCACTCTCCACTTAGAACTTGGGGTAAGGACTCCTCACACAGGGCAGTTGCAGAGATGAAATGGCAAAACTGTTTCCCCTTGGAGATGATGTCCCCTCCAAGTCTCTCTCAGCTCTCATGTGGCAGAGTAGGGACTCTAAAATACCCTCATGTTCCTAGTGGGTAGCTGTGATGAGATCCAGGGGTGGGGATAGAGCTGCAAAGACTATGGCGTGGACAGCCTAGGCCAGGGGTCAGATGGAGGATGAGACAGACACTCAGTGGTGAGAACTCAAGGGAGCTGTATCAGCAGGAGAAGGACCCCCAGGCCTGGATGGGATTCTGAAGACTAGACCATGGGCCCACTGGACACAGCCTTCAGCAGTGGACACCAGTTGGATACCCAGGAGTCCTACAGGATGAGGCAGCTCTCTGGAGAGGCCATTGAGAACTCAGGGCTCAGCACCAGGTGAGCTCACAGACCCAGGCCCCTTCTCCCTACTACCAGAAAGGCACTAGCACACCATTCTCAGCCCAGGCGCTATCTTGACTACCAGAAGGAAGAGGAGGGCGGACAAAGATTGTGCATTTATTCACAAGTCATTGGGTTAACTAGAGACCATTTTAGAGCAAAAGCGACAAAGCTACCTTTGTCTCTTTAAATGTCTACCTTTAAATCGTCAGACTTAAGGATCTCTTTCCTATATTTCTGGAGTGGAGGCTCTGAAACAAAAGGGAGCCACCCTAGATATCAAAGGCAGCTCAGGAATTTTTGGTGTGTTTTTGGTGCTATTGTTTCTACATCTAAATTATATCTATAAATTTTAAACTTGCTCTAAAATGAATATATATCGAACACAGAATGATGTGTCAGGGCACTCCACTAGGAATTGTGGGAGATCATCATCATATCCTGAACTCTGATCCTCCTCCAGGTTTTATCTTTTCAGCTATGCAGAGACATCATTCAGGTCCTTGAGGGTAATGGTGACATCTTTTCTCTCTGTGTAGCCTCCATATTGTCTAGCACATAGTAAGTACTCAGTAAACTGTGGTTGTCTAATTGGTTTTGATTTGTGATCCTAGTCTAAAGCCTAGAGATATTCCAAAAAGTGGGCCCCCCCTCAGCTTACATCAGCAATACTAGGCTCATCCAAACCCAGTGAGTTCTGATACAGCGTAAACTACTCCAAACTTCTGCATAGACTTCAGTGAGGTGGCTGTACCTTGGCTAGGATTACCCTTGAAGAATGTGTTTCCCCTCCTCCATATGAGGAAGGGGCTCAACTGATTCCCCATTAAGATTCCTTCACAGTCTGACATTCTGTGAGTTCAATCAGCCAGTAGGAACCATCTCCAGATTCTTCATTCATTGTCCTGGAATACCAGGGATCCTCAAACATGATGTCATTCTGGAAATCCTTGGGTGATATCTGAGCTGCTGATTATTTATGCCAGGTTCTCACATTTGGCTGCATATTGGAATCACCTGGGGGAATTTAAGAACACCTGCCTCGGCTGGGTGTGGTGGCTCACGCCTGTAAACCCAGCACTTTGGGAGGCTGATGTGGGTGGATCATTTGAGGTCAGGAGTTTGAGACCAGCCTGGCCAACATGCTGAAACCCCATCTCTACTAAAAATATAAAAATTTGCTGGGCGTGGTGCTGGGCGCCTGTAATCCTAGCTATTCAGGAACCTGAGGCAGGAGAATTGCTTCAACCTGGGAGCAGAGGTTGCAGTGAGCTGAGATTGTGCCACTGCACTCCAGCCTGGGCGACAGAGCAAGACTCCATCTCAAAAAAAAAAAGAAAAAAAAAAGAAAAGAATACCTGCCTCCTACCCCCAGAGATTCTGACATTATTGGTGTGGGGGTACAGCCTGGATATTGGGGTTCTTCAAAGTACCCCAAGCGATGCTAGCAGAACCGAGAACCACTCACCTCTGCAATCCCATTTTAAGGCTGTTCTCCTGTTCAAAGTTCCTAATGTGAAATTGGAAACAATTTATAAGTCATATTTTTTCAAACTACATTTATTACGTGAGGCAATTTCAAAGGCTTTTAAAGTTATAACGAAGTCAGTAATCTCTTGATTTCAAAATGGATAAAAGCTCTAGACGTGGCTCTTGCCGACTGGCAAATCCCCAAGTTGTTATTGCTGTCCTTGCCTTGCTCTTCATTGAAGAATCCCAGTGTCTCTTCATAGTATCTTTCTTACTTACTTATTTATTTTTCTGAGACAGAGTCTCGCTCTGTTGCCCAGGCTGGAGTGCAGTGGCATGATCTCGGCTCACTGCAACCTCCACCTCCCGGCTTCAAGCAATTCTCCCACCTCAGCCTCCCAAGTAACTGGGATTACAGGCTCGTGCCACCATGCCTGGCTAATTTTTAATTTTTAGTAGAGACGGGGTTTTGCCATGTTGGCCAGACTGGTCTCGAACTCTTGACCTCAGGTGGTCCACCTACCTCAGCCTCCCAAAGTGCTGGGATTACAGGCATGAGCCACCGTGCCTGGCCTTCTTCATAGTGTCTTTAGTACCAGTACCATGTATACTAAAACAGATTCTTTAGTACTACTACATAGTATTGGCACTAAATACAGATTCCTTAGTACTACTACATAGTACTGGTACTAAAGACAGATTCTTTAGTACTACTTCATACATAGTGCTAGTACTAAAGATGAACAACAGCAGCAGCAACACAACTGGACATTCCTGTAGGTTTTTGCGGTTGACAAAGCACCTTGGCATACATCATCTCACTGCGTCCCCTTGAGGTTAGCAGAAAAGTTTGTGTTATCCTCACTTTGCTGAAGAGAAAACTGAAGCTCAAAGCAATGGAGTGACTTTCTAGGTTATCCAGAAAGAAACAGTTCCAAGATCCAGAAAGTGCTTATTTTTGGCTTGGACAGTTTGGGTAACTTCCAAATTCACACAGCTGGAAAGTGGAGGTGGTGAGATTCTAGAACTCGTGTTCTTAACCACTTCCCCAATATTTAGTCCTGAAGCATTAAAAATGGTTTTCTTGTTGTTGCTGTTGTTGTTTTAGAGCCTGGGGCTCACTGTGTTGCCCAGGCTGGAATGCAGTGCCTATTCACAGGCACAACAATCATGGCTCACTGCAACCTCGAACTCCTGGGCTCAAGCCATCCTCCCATCTTGACCTCCTGAGTAGCTGGGATTACAGATGCACACCACTGTGCCTGACTTGAAAATGGTTTTTACACAAATTTGCATGATTTGTTCATCCTGGGATGAATTTATATCCTCAAAGCACTGTATAAAGATAAAAGTGATCGGCCCGGGTGTGGTGGCTCACGCCTATAATCCCAGCACTTTGGGAGGCCGAGGTGGGCGGATCACGAGGTCAGGAGATCGAGACCATCCTGGCTAACATGGTGAAACTCCGTCTCTCCTAAAAATACAAAAAAATTAGCTGGGCATGGTGGTGGGCGCCTATAGTCCCAGCTACTCGGGAGGCTGAGGCAGGAGAATGGCATGAACCCGGAAGGCAGAGCTTGCAGTGAGCCGGGATGGCGCCACTGCACTCCAGCCTGGGTGACAGAGTGAGACTCCGTCTCAAAAAAAAAAAAAAAAAAAAAAAAAAAAAAAAAAAAAGATAAAGAGTGATCTAAGGCATAGAGCAACAGTTCTGCTGATTTAACCTATTAGGGATTAAGTTGATATTCCAAGAGAACATGCTGTTGAAATGCACCTTAATAGTGGGTACACCCTTAGTTCAAGAAATAACAAGAAACACATTGATCTTGCCAAGAGGCCTCACGTTTATAAGATCACAGGGCTATAAAAAAAAATCAAGGTAAGTTAGAGATACTTTTGCAATGATGTTTGTGGCAGTTGTGTTAGTCTTTAACATCTGTGTTAGGCGTGACCTATACCCTTTTGTTACTTTTCTTTTAGAAATGAACAGAGCATAAGGTAAAAGTTACTCTATAATATTTAGTACAGCATAGAGTTTTTTAACTTAAAGAAGAGATAAAGATATAAAATGGCAGTAATTTTGCTGTAGTGTATAAATTAGAATTGCTTATAATTATCTGATTAATTGAATGAACAGGAATTGAACGCATCGCTCTGTTGTCTTTCAATTATGTAGACATTTTTGCCTTGCTCCTAACTTGAAATATGATTTAATATTACACAGATTTGGATTCACAGTGAAGTCTAACAAATTCTGGGTTTTGGTGTACACAGGCAGAAGGAGATGGGTTTGAATTAGTGAGAAGTTTTCAGTTACAGGATATTTTCAAAGCAGAGTTTTAAAACTTTGAAGTGAGTTGCATAATATGAGTAGAATATAAGCTCTCTTTGAGGCCAGGGACTTTGTTTTATTCCCTGCTATAACCCCCGTGCCTGGCACACAGTAGGCCTTCAAAAATGGGATTAAAAGAATAAACTTTGGCAAATGACTTCACATTTCTGAGCTTGTGTTTCCTCACTTGTAGACTGAAGGGGTTGGACTATTTTGGTATCTGGTATTTTCCCCACTCATGACCTATTTTGTAATTCTTTTCTTCCAGTAAACTCCAAGCCCTAAAAGATGCTTTTACACAATTTATTTAAGTAAGATTGTTCTCATTTTTGGTGTCGAGTAAAACCATATATGACAGTATCCAGTGTTTGCGATCAGCAGTAGAAAACCAGTATTAATATAATCCCAAATGGTGCAAACATTATACTCTATTTTTATTTTATTTTTATTTTTTAGAGACAGGGTCTCGCTCTGTCGCCCAGGCTGGAATGCAGTGGTGCAATCGTAGCTCACTGCAGTCTCTAACTGCTGGGCTTAAGTGCACCTCCCACCTCAGCCTCCCACGTACCTTGGACTATAGGCATGTACCACCACACCCAGCTCATTTTAACATTTTTAGTAGCGATGAAGTCTCTTCATGTTGCCCAGGCTGGTCTCAAACTCCTGGGCTCAAGTGATCCACCTGCCTCAGCCTTCCAAAGCGCCGTGATTACAGGCATGAGTCATCGCACCCAGCCTCAGCCTCACACTCTAATTTTTTGTGTGTGCAGCCTATTGTGGATAAATAAGCAATTTTTGAAATGATGAAAGTACGATCTAAATGACTACCTTTGCAAAATGAACAGCATTGCAAGTCTTCAAGTCTTGCATCAAGTCTTGCATCTTCAAGTCTCCTTTACCTCTGAAGTGGATTTCTGCGAACTTCAGTTTCCTGATGTGTAATACGAAGGGATGGAACCCCATGGTCTTTCCAGGAGGTGCCTTCCTATGATGATCCTAAACTATGGCGACTTGAATTAGATGAACACAGTGTTCTAACAGGCATTCTCGCTAACCTAGTGTTAAGAATGTTTTGTAGTCAGAATGGATATCTCATGCATGCAAATCCTGGAAGAAACCATCTTCATGATTTTTTAAAATGCCCTCTACCAATTACTGATAGCACATTGCTTGCATTAAGTGAAAAAAGTAGTTTATTATATAATGGTAAACTTTATCCAAGGACACAGAATCATATAGTCTGAATTAATAATAATTACACCTTATTGTGGAAACTGTGATAAAATGCTTGATAAATGTAATATAATTTCATTCAAAGTAATCACTCCCATTTTACAGATAAGGAGAAATACAAGCAGAGAAATGTTAGAAACTTACTCAAGGCAGAGCCAGGATCTGAACCCAAGTCAGTCTCCCTGGAGAGCCCAGTCCCTTAATCACATTTAAGGCTTGACTCAGCAGGCGTGTTCATTTATTCATTAGAAATAAATGAACACAGGCATTTTATTCATATGTAGGAGATTACCAAGTCAGAGTTACAGATTATTAAAAGTGAGCGATCTCAGATCAGACTTTCGCTCATGACAAGCCAAAGAAAATATGAGGAGAAGACATTATTAGAACAGGAGCTACCAATGTATAAAGGCTGGCTAAGGATTTTCTGAAGGTTAAGGGTTAACATGGCTTCAGAACAGAGGCAACTTAAACATACAATTTTTCCAACTAAGTAGGATTTCTATGCAGCAGGACTATGCCTAATTCCAACCTTCTTAATGGTTTTTTATTAGCACATAATTGTTTACAGAACTAGTTCCTCACATGGGAGTCCCACTCTCAAGGGTCCCAGAAGAACCACGACATGAACATTCGCTAGGAGCAAAGCTGATAGGGTGAGTCACAAAGAAGGGGTTGTTTATATTCAGCCTCAAAGTGGCAAGGACTTCTCCTCCTCGGGTTCATACTGACTGCCTGACTTTTGACCTTGTCAATATCATGACAAAGAACAAGAGAGAAAATGGTGGCTGGGGAAAGTGATTTTAGCATTAATCTTGTCCTACCCTTGGTTTAATGGGTATTAATTACTTTACAGCACTCAAATTAAATCTGACGTGGCAGACACTGGCTGGCACCAAAGCTTTTACTTTTTCTTCCTCAGCACACAGCTAGGCTACATTTCCCAACCTCTCGTGTAGTTAGAAGTGGCGGTGTAACTGAGTGCTGGCCAATGGAGGTGGGTATAAGTGATGTGTGCCACCTCCAGGCCTGGCCATTAAAAATCTCCCACCTCGCCAGGCGCTGTGGCTCACATCTGTAATCTCAGCACTTTGGGAGGCCAAGGAGAGCGGATCACCTGAGGTCAGGGGTTCGAGACAAGCCTGGCCAACATGGTGAAACCCCGTCTCTACTAAAAATACAAAAATTAGCCAGGTGTGGTGGTACAACCCTGTAATCCTGGCTACTCAGGAGACTGAGGCAGGAGAATCGCTTGAACCTGGGAGGTGGAGGTTGCAGTGAACCGAGATCGTGCCACTGCACTCCAGCCTGGGTGACAGAGTGAGACTCTGTCTCAAAAAAAAAAATCTCCCACTTGATTCCTATCACTTTCTCTCTTTCCCTGTTTGCCTGCCAGATGGTACTCTCCAGAGCAAACTTGGAATCTTCATATTGAAGATAGCAGTACCTCTGTCAATGTGGGTCCCTGAATGACATTCCTCTTCCCTGGCCTCCCACCCCTTCACTCTAGGCTGCTGATTAAACTGTACCTGGAAAATAAACTTCCATTTTTTAAAGCTCCTGAGATTTCAGGGCATGTTTGTTGTAGCAGCTTGCATTGCCTTAACTCATACATTTGACTGGGACCCTTCTTGCCAGAATTGTTGGTGCATCTCATTCTGCCATTGGAAGGTGGAATGGGGTGGGGTAGGCATCCCTTCTTTGCTGCAATCATGTAAGAACCCAAGTTCATATAATCTAAGAAAACTAGAGGAATCCATTATGGTTGCTACTGAGATGCCTAATGTCCAAACCTCAGAGAGTCATTTGAGGGCAGGAGGCGCCACCAGAGCCACCCACTCCCTTTGTGCCAAGCCAGGCCGCCTAGACCTTCACAGTGTGGCATAGGTTAAGACCATAGGCTCTGCAGTCAAATGTTAACAAGACATTTAATCATTGTGTTTCAGTTTCCTTACATGTAAAGTAGCACTTCCTGTTCCATAGGTATAGGCAGATTAAATGAGCTAATGCAGCGGTCCCCAACCTTTTTGGCACCAAGGACTGGTTTGGTGGAAGACAATTTTTCCACCAAGTGGGGGCTGGCGCGGGAGAAGGAGGGATGGTTTCAGGATGAAACTGTTTTACCTCAGATCATCAGACACTAGATTCTTATAAGGAGTGCACAACCTAGATCTCTCACATGTGCAGTTCACAATAGGGTTCACACTCCTATGAGAATCTGATGCTGATCTGCCAGGAGGCAGAGCTCAGGTGGTAATGCTCGCCTGTCACTCACCTCCTGCTCTGTGGCCCGGTTCCTAACAGGCCATGGACTAGTATCAATCCCTGGCCTGGAGGTTGAGGACCCCCGAGTTAATGCATGTAAAATAAATGCCTGTAATGCATCTGACACATGGGGAGAACTCAGTAAATACTAGTAATTATCACTATAGACCAGTGCTAATGGAACTTTTTTTTTACAATAATGGAAGTGCTCTATGTCTGTGCTGCCCAAAACAGTGGCCATCAGCCACATGTGACCACAGTATTGAGCACTTGAAACTTGACTG
Source organism: Macaca fascicularis (assembly GCF_037993035.2). Classification (NCBI taxonomy): domain Eukaryota; kingdom Metazoa; phylum Chordata; class Mammalia; order Primates; family Cercopithecidae; genus Macaca; species Macaca fascicularis. The sequence goes on along the minus strand of NC_088395.1, from coordinate 18,926,490 downwards.
GGGTACTAAATTCTAATTATGTTTAACTTTAATTAATTTAAATTTAAATAGCCACATGTAGCTAATGGCTACCATGTTGGACAGCACAGTTATAGACCATTTAATTGCTTCAGAAGGTTTCTATCTCAAACTGTGTAAGTCAGGATTCAATCACAGAAGGAGAACCACTAAGGTGCGTGCACGGGCGTGCGCGCGCGCGCGCGCACACACACACACACACACACACAAAGGGATTTGCTACAGAGATTTGTCCTAATACAACTGTGGGAGCTGGTTAAGCAGTCTCTATAAAGCTCTCATCTTCACATCTGATGCTGGGACTCGACATCTATGGGACAGGCAGTTGGGAAGGAAGGATAAATGTAAGATAAGGGAGAGCAAGAACAACCTGGAAACCAGAAGCATGCATTGTAGCCCACGAGAACAGACTGAGACCCACGTCACTTCTTGTTGCTTTTGACCTTGGCAGTATGGATGTCCTGCAGAAGCTAGGCCCTTCATCATAAAGTACACACATGGCCCAGGAGCCAAAGAAGCTGAAGGAAAACCCAGGAGAAGGTGGAGCAGTTACAGGCCCGGCAGCTCCCTGGTCCTAATAAGATAAGGCAACTGATCATTGCCAACCTATCTGAGCTACAAAATGGCTGCTGCCCACATCTGCCCAGATATCCCACAGGAAACTCTCTTCTGCCCTGCATTAATTAGAAACATGCAGGAAAGGGAATTTTGGGAAACGTAGTCTAGCGAAGGTGATGCATTATGGAGCCACTACACATACTAGCATGCTAATGAGCTCAATTTTCTATCTGTTAATACTTCTAAATAAAACATGAAGCTAACATCTCCCAAGGCTCTATTTCGTTGTTTCAGTTCTGCAACTGGCCTAGAGAATTCTGAAGATCCTTGCAGCCAGCTAACGTTATCTTTGAGTGGTAAGATTAGGAGTACTTTTAAAGTTTTTCCTTATATTTTTCTGTGGCTTAGAATTCTTCCCACATAAAACCACATTATGATTATAATCAGAAAAAAAATTAGTTACTTTTTAGAAGCCAGCCTATGACCCCCTAGGGAGACTATGCATCCCACTTAAGGGCAACCCAATAACATCGTCATTAACTGTGTCTTCTACATTCTTCCTGGAAATTTCACCTGTTCTTGACTTTGTACAAGAACTTATAAAACATAAGTTATGGTCATCAGATCTCCTGAAGCCCTCTGCCTCTCTCCTCCCCTGTTCTCAAAGTGATTCCAAGGACATTTTAAAAACTGGAAGCAAATAATATAAGGAGAAAAGAAACTGGAGTGGAAGTCTTGCACATAGAAGGGAGAAATCATTTTTAGATAAGTCACTGGGAAAATGAAGAATAGAGAATGCATCCTTGATATGGTTTGGCTGTATTCCCACCCAAATGTCATCTTGAATTGCAGCTCCCATAGTTCCTACATGTTGTGGGAGGGACCTGGTGGGAGATAATTGAATCACAGGAGCGGTTTCCCCCATACTGTTCTTGTGGTAGCAAATAAGTTTCATGGGATCTGATGTTTTTATAAGGGATTTCCCCCTTTCACTTGGCTCTCTCTTTTGCCCGCTGCCATGTAAGGCGTCCCTTTGCTCTTCCTTCCTCTTCCACCATGATTGTGAGGCCTCCCCAGCCATGTGGAAATGTGAGTCAATTAAACCTCTTTCCTTTATAAATTACCCAGTCTTGGGTATGTCTTTATCAGAGCATGAAAACGGACTAATACAGTCATTGTATTAACTACTGACGTGAGCAGTATTTACTGTGTATTCTTCTCGATACTTTAACAGTAGTACCTATGAAGTATGTCCTATTATAATTATATCTTCATGCCTGTTTTTCACCTGGGAAACTGAAGTGCAGATGGGTTAAGTAAGTGGTCAAAGTTACATAGTTAGCAAATGGCAGAGCCAGGATTTGGACCTAGGCTGTCCTGGTCTTTGGATCTAGGCTCTTAACCTACCTGCCACACTTCCTTTCTTCAGGGGTGCAGGACAGGGTCATGTGGACTGTGGGAGTTCGATAGATTAACTGCTGGCAGGCCGATTCCTGTTTATTCCTCACTCCCACATCCCAGTGACCCCCCCCCCCCGCCAAATCCTCTCACTTTTACCTTAGAAGGATCTGTTGAACCTCTCTTTTCATGCCAGCTTCCCAAGCATGGGTTCAAGTCCTCATCGTATCTTTCCCAGTCTACCCCTGTAGCTTACTCTCTGGCCTTCCCACTTCAGATTTCCCTCATTTATTTCATAGTTATATAAAAAATATTGTTCTGTATCAGGAACAGGGGCAAGGGGGAGGAGAGAATGGGGAGTTATTGTTTAACAGGTATGGGGTTTTGGTTTGGGAAGATGCAGAAGTTCTAAAGAGAGAAAGTGGAGATGGTTGCATAAAAATGTGGACATACTTAATGCAACCAAACTGTACACTTAAAAATGGTTAAGATGAGGCCGGGCACAGTGGCTCATGCCTGTAATCCCAGCACTTTGGGAGGCCGAGGCAGGCGGATCACCTGAGGTCAGGAGTTCGAAACTAACCTGGCCAGTATGGTGAAACCCTGTCTCTACTAAAAATACAAAAATTAGCCGAGTGTGGTGACGGGTGTCTATACTCCCAGCTACTAGGGAGGCTGAGAATTGTTTGAACCTGGGAGGTGAAGGTTGCAGTGAGCCGAGATCGTGCCACTGCACTCCAGTTAGGGCAACAGAGTGAGACTCCATCTCAAAAAAAGTTAAGATGGTAAATATTATGTGTTGTATATACATATGTATATATATTCATAAAAACGTATATATGTGTATATATAGACATAAAAACATGTATATATGTAACATATATTTGTGGTTTATATATATAAATAATATATAATAAATATAAAAATAATAATTGTTCTGAAATGTACCTTAAAAAGCCTCTACTGCTTCTCCTTCTCTACAAGATAAAGCCTACATTTCTTAGCATAGCTTTCATTACTTGATCATCTGGCTCATGTACCATGCAGGACTCTAGCTTGGCCACCATCTTTTTGTGCTGATGACCTTGTGATCAGCCACTCCCTTTTGGCCCTTCTCCTGGAAAGACCCCATAGAACTGAGAGCTATCATTCAGCCTTGCTGATTATCACGGAAGTAGAAGGAATGATGGGTTAATAAGGAGATAGACTCACAGACAGCCTCTCAAGTGGCCAGAGAGCATAGAGTGAATGGAGATGGTATAGCTTAGTGAAAGAAGTATGGGCTCTGAAGTCAAACAAATCTGAGTTTGAGTTCAGGCTTACCATTAAACTCTCTATTTGTGAAATGAGGATGATTGTTTCCTATTTTAGGGCTATTGTGAGGATTATTAGCGATCATGTCCCAAATATAGTAAGTATTCAGTATAAGATACATATTGTGAATTCTCTTTAGCTCAGACTCAGTTAACTAAGTTTGGAAAGAAAGACATGGGTGATATTCCGGTTATCTATTTCTGTGTTACAAACCACCCCAAGCTTGGTAGCTGAATACAGCTGTCATTTAGTTTGCTCACAGATCTGTAACTTGGGCAGAGCTCAGCAGGAGGGCTCACTCCTGGTCCACGTGGAGTCAACTGGGGCATCTTGGCTGAGGGCTGGATCCTCTGCTTCTAAGATGGCCTGTGCACATGTCTGGCAAGTTATTGCTGGCTGTTGGCTGGGAGCTCAGTGGAAGCTAATGACTAGCAACCTCAGTTCCCATGTGGCCTCTCTACATGGCCTGGGTTCTAAGGATAAGAGAGAGGGAGAAAGAGAGAGAGTGAGAGCGAGCAGGCAGAAGCTCTGTTGCCTTTTGTCACCTATCCTCTGAAGCCCATAGTGTTACTTGCACCATGTTCTCTTACTCAAAGCCCATCCAGGATCAAGAGAAGGGGATATAGGTTCCACCTCTTGACAGAAGAGTGGCAAAGTTCTGGAAGAACTTGTGAGATGAGAAATATTGCTGTGGCCATTCATGGAAAATGCAATCTGCCACCAGGGGTTTTCAGCTTCTAGTTTAAGGCTTTAGACTTGGAGCCCATAGGGAAGTGGTTTCTGAGGTTTAAAGAGTGTCATGGGCACCATGTGCGATGTGGAACCAGGAGGCGGGGGACATGAGTTTTAATCCTATCACCACGCAACAGTCTCCTCTTACACAAAGCACTCACCTGGGGCCCTGGAGTTGTCATTTGTAACCAGATGGTACCCTCTTCAGCTTTACTCTTCCCCAGTTCTCTGAGACTGTGAGGTCCAAGCACTGTCCATTCCAACTCCGACATGTCAGCCATGGCTGAATCAGTGCTTCTCCATCCATCCTCTTTTCACATCAGAATTGTTAGAGGAGCTGTCAAAAATGCAAATGCCCAGGTTGAAATGATCAGGGGTGGGATCTGTACATCAGTCGTTTAATTTAAAAAAAAATTTTTTTTAGAGATGGGTTCTTGCTGCGTTGCCCAGGCTGGTCTCAAACTCCTGGCCTCAAGTGATCCTCCTACCTAAGCCTCCTGAGTAGCTGGGATTTGAGGTGCTAACTACCACGACTGACTATATCAGTAATTTCCCTGGGGGTGATATTAACGTGCAGCCAGGGTTGAGAATCAGTGAGCTCTGCCATTGTGTCCATCTAAGTGTGTACAGGAAGTCAATCAAAGGAACCCAAGTGTAGCTGTTGCTTTTCGTGCCCCTGTCACATCCTTTTGAGCCATCTATGAGACCAGTCACAGAAGAGGTGGACAGTTCTGTGCTCGCAGACTTCTCCTGTCTGCCTCTGGGGTTTCCCCTGAGCCCTGGCAGCCTGCTCAGCTGTCACAGGAAGAGCCCAGGAGTGCAGGGGAAGTAATGGCCCAGAAGCAAATGTCAACTGTTGGGGAGGGAGCCTTGGATAAATGCCCCAGCCTCCAGCCCTTCCTGGAGACAATTCTAGAAGGCATTCTCTATGCTTCTCAGAGGTCCCTTTGGACTTGAGCTCCCACTATCCACAACAAACACCTCAAACTTGGCTTCCATCCTTCCCTGTCTCTTTCTCCCTGCCTCCTGGGATCACCTCCCAAAGAATGTACTTGCGCTCCAGTCTTGATCTTAGGTCCTGCGACCCAGAGAACGGAAACTAAGATGCCAAGTGATCACTGCTCAATGGTGAACTGGCAAAGAGTGGTGTGAACTAAGGGAAATTGGAAAATCGCTCGCCACACCCAAACCACTAGTGCACGCACCCCTGCCACCTTTCCAGGTGCTTCTGCACTTAAGACTCCCACAAGGGACTCTTGCTAACCCATACATGACAGATGCTTTGGTGAGAAGGAACGTGTCAGCTGGCGAGCAGCAGAATCACTCGAGACACTAGTGGGGTCAGGTAGGAGAGGGTTTCTTTCTTCATGCTGTATCTCTTCTGGAGAAAGCAGAGATAACCCCACAGCAGAGGTGTCCAATCTTTTGGCTTCCCCGGGCCACATTAGAAGAAGAATTGTCTTGGGCCACACATAAAATACACTAACACGATAGCTGATGAGCTAAAAAAAAAAAAAAAAAAAAAATCACAAAACAATTCTCATAATGTTTTAAGAAAGTTCATGAATTTGTGTTGGGCCACATGTGGCCTATGGACTGAGGGTTGGAGAAGCTTGCCTAGGGCATGCATTCTCTATGGGGGTGCTATCATCCCCACTGGGGTGGAAAGTTGGTTCTTGGTGGGAAAAAAAAAAAAAAAAAAAAAAAGCTTATATATGACACAGGGCCAGGACTAGGATAAGGCAAGTCAGGGGTCCAGGGAAGCAAATATTAAGGAGACAGCCACTCCCAGGGCTGTGGATGTCCACACATACATAAACATATTAACTCGCTAGATGGCAACGAGCCTGCGCATAAAGAGATGAAAAGGATCAGGCAGAGGCAGAAAGTGTTGCAGTTTGAAATAGACTGGTCTGGAACAGCCTCTCGGAGAAGGTGACATTTGAGTAAAATGTGTAGAAGACTCTGTAGCAAACCAACGGACCCTGTTGGGGAAAAGTGTTCCAGGCAGGTGGAACAGCAAAGGCAAAGGCCCTGAGGTGGGAATATGCTTGGTGTGTTGGAGAAACGGCAGGGAGGCCAGGGTGGCTGAGTGAGGGGAGGGCAGGAGAAGATAAGGTTAGGGTAGAGAGCTGTCTGTTTCATGGGAATGTTGGGGAGATTTCATTGAGTGAGGAGCACAGGTATAAGGCCAGTGTCATCAGTGTCCAATAAAGGCGAGTCTGCCTTCCGCTTTCCCCACCCTCGAAGCCTAAGCAGCATTTACATGTCATCACACTGAAAGAGCTCTAGAAGCTACCAGCCTTGGGAAGTTATACCAGTCACTTTGGAAGTGAATGGAAATCATGGCTAGCATTCTAAAAGAAAAGCACAGCCAAGACGCTCCATTATCAGCATATCAGCACAGGCCAGGACCAGCAGCCTAGATTGCTAGCCGTGTGTCTAGTTTCAGAGGCACTGGGAAGGGGGAATGATCCCCCAGTATCGTCTACTGGTCAGAAAGTTAATTTCAAGGCTCTCATTCTTTCTTAAGTGCACATCCCTCCTGGTGGAGCACGATGGACACCCAGTAGGTCAGTGGCCCTTCCTTCTTTTCAGCCCACAGCCCAAGATGAGAAGCGGCCCGGTGTAGTGAAGCTGGAGAGCCTGCCTCACATCCTAGTTCTGCCCTTTTACATGTAATCTTGGGCAAGTTACTTGACTGCTCTTTTCCTCCATTTCCCTGTCTGTAAAATGGGGATAACGTACCTTATAGGGTTGTTATGAGGGCTAAATGAGCTAATATTTATGCAGTGCCCGGTCATATAGTAACGGTGTATAAGTGCTTGTTAATTAAAAATAGACTCCCTTTTGGGACTCTGCTCTTCTCAGGAAAACATGCATACGAACACACATTTGCATTTTATTTTGGGGCATTTATGGATGCTCCAAAGTGCATCTCATGGACCCTTGGGGAAGGGACAGTTCATAAAGCCCCGAGAGAACCAGGATGAGTTCTGGAGGGATCAAGAGCCAGGGGGATGGGTGGGCGATACTGTGTGAAGGCAGGAGAAAAGCAAGAACTGGGGGCTGGGGGCTCAAGAACACATTTCACCTTCTTCCCGTTCTGGCCAAAGTCCACCTAGAACTGCTGATTGCTTGCTCCTTGGGAAGTTCCATCAGCTAAGAGCTGAAGTTTTCTTTCATGATGTCATTATTAATCGTTTAATAAATACATTATGTAAGAGTACTTATTGAGCAGTGTCCCAGCGCAAGTAAACATGTTTTGGATATGCCAGATTAGAAATGTTTTCATTCCATTTGGGGGGTTATGTAGTAAACTCTGAAAATGCAGTTCCTGGAAGAGTGTCTGTTATCCCAAGCCCTGAAGAGCCAGTGTAATAACAACAAAAATATTGTTCTGTTTGGGATTCCCATATAAGAGTGCCTAGGCGTGGTGGCTTGTTTTTAATTATCTCTCTATGGAACAGTAATTCAATCCAGAGGACTGCCACCAGATTACAAGTTTCAGTCGGGTTGAAAATATTCATGCAAGGAGAGCTAGTCGTAATCTTTTTAGATCCACTCCCAAAAGATTAAGCCTTTGTCTTTCTCATCCAACTTGGGGAAGAACGTGGTAGAAGTAAATACTCACAGTATTACCACAATCATAGCTGTGAGACAACCATCTCACATTTGAAGTCTTAATATTTACCACAGTGTCAAACAGCAGGGAGAAAAATGAACACTTCAGAAACACCCAGACATGACCTTGCATGACTGTGGTGCAGGTAGTTTATTTGGGAGGTTATCCCAGGAATCAGGAGTGAAGGAGCAGGCATTAGGAAAAGAGAGAAGGGGGAAGGCATTAAGAAAAGAGGAAAAGTCAGTCACGGGTATGTTATTTAGGTCACCGCTGTAGGCAATGGGGGCTCACAATGGCTGACTTTTTAATGTTGTTTTTGATATGTATTTGGGTGGACATTTTAGCATACATTTGTAAGACCTGTTTAAGGCATCTATCTGCTATGATCCGCAGCTATAACTACCCTTCCAAACTTTGGAATCTGAGTCACAGTCATCTTAGAAGTATTCTTGAGTCTTTCCTCTGTTGACTCTGCATTAGTCATTTTGCCTTGTTACTTTCAGATCCAATCCCCAACCTTCCCTTACTCTGTATCACAGGGACCTGACCCCTTGCAATATCTTTCATGTCTCCTTGCCAACTGGCTTCCAGCTAGGTTCGGCCAGTGGGTGGCAATGACAGGAGATTGGAGTGCAACAGGAAAGGGGGAAGTCAGGGTATTTCTCCCCCTCTCTCGGTTTGGCTGGCATCTCTAATGGGGACTGTGTCTCTTCCGTGATTCCAGTCTCACTGGACAGACCCCCTCCAACATCCCTTGGCCTGAACTCCTGCCTCATGGCTCTGTTCATCGGTATCTGGTAATATTACCTCCCTCCTTTGCTCTTCCAGCATCTTCCTGCTGTTACTCACCTTTGGATTGCTCCAGTTCTTCATCGTTGCACCATTTCCCTGTGTTATATTTCTGCTCTTGAACTACCTGTCATGGGTTCCCGACTGATCTCTGACTGATGGAGATTTCTTAAGGATTTCTTTAGTCATTGCAAAAATATTTTAGGACATCAACCACAAACAAGACACTGGACTAGATTCCTGGAAGGTAATAAATAAAGCATCAAGCAGCTTAGCATCTAGTTGGGTAAACAAGGCACACAGTGGAAAAGTTAGATGACATCTGTCCAAATGCCAAGTGAATGAAGGGTGTAGTCAATGAATACTTGAAGATATAAAGAGGAGAGAGCCAGCTCCATCAGCTTTTGTAACCAGGGCATGCTTTAGAGGGCCAGGGAGCCAACATAAAGGGGTCATCTCCCAAAACTTACAATTTTGTAAAGCAAGGTGAAAAATTGGAATTTTATTTGAAATTTCCTGATTTTTAAATGTTGGTGAGTAATTCAAATTTTCAGTAACTTGGAGCTGGGCATGGTGCCACACCTCTGTAGTCCCAGCTACTCAGGAGGCTAAGGCAGGAGGATCACTTGAGCCCAGGAGTTTGACCCCCCCATTTCTGAAAAAAAATTTTTTAAATAGCCAGGTGTAGTGGTATATGCCTATAGCCCCAGCTACTCAGGAGGCTGATGTGGGAGGATCCCTTGAGCCCATGAGTGGTAGGCTGCAGTGAGCTATGATTGTGCCACTGCACTCCAGCCTGGGCAACAGAGCAAGACCCTGTCACTAAAAGGATAATAATAACAAAAAACTCCAGCATAATTCCCACTATGTAGACAAGATAAAACTTGTTTGGAGGCTGAATTGAGACTGTGGGTGTACAATTGGTGGATGGATTACTGTATGGGGGAAGAAATAGGATGCAAAGAATGTTAGGATTCCTTCCAATTAGAAGGTTCTAGGGTTCTAATTTTTCATCCGGGTATGAGGCAATGATGGTCTGGGTATGGAAGAGGGCAGTGAACATGGGGAGAAGGGACAGACGAGAGCGAGATTAAGGAAGATTAATAATAATACCCTACGGCCAGGCACGGTGGCTCACACCTGTAATCGCAGCACTTTGGAAGGCCAAGGCAGGCAGATCACTTAAGGTCAGGAGTTCAAGACCAGCCTGGCCAACACGGTGAAACCCCATCTCTACTAAAAATACAAAAATTAGCCAGGCGTGGTGGCAGGTGCCTGTAATCCAAGCTACTTGGGAGACTGAGGCAGGAGAATCGCTTGAACCCAGGAGGAGGAGCTTGCAGTGAGTCGAGATCAAGCCACTACACTCTGGCCTGGGTGACAGAGCGAGACTCTGTCTCAAAATAATAATAATAATAATAATAATACCCCACATTTCTGTATTCGTTTATGGTCTACAGAGTTTATCATTGGAACTGGGATAGAGTAGAGCCTCAGAGGTTAGGCTCAGAAGTCAAACTGTCTTCGTTCAAATCTCAGGTCTACAAGCAATGATCTGTGGGGCCTTGAACAAGTTTCTAAACCTCACCCAGCCTCAGTTTCTCAAGCACTAACAAGGAATGATGTTAATGATATCACCTACCTCTTCGGGTCGAGGAGTCCTTCTCGTGGCATAACTCTGACCCACTCTTCTGCCTTCCTCTTCCACTTTTAAGAACTCATGGACTAGATTGGGCCCACCCAGGTAATCCAGGATAATCGATCCATCTGAGGATCCTCAGTGTTCATCACATTTGCAAAGTTGTTGACTGATTAAATAATAAAGTGTGTTTGAAGTCCTTCATGTGGTAAGCCTGCATCACAGAAAGCATGGATCAGTTTTTGCTATTCCTGTTATGCCATGTACATTCTCTCTTTGAGAATCCTTGCAACAGCCCCGTGCTACAATGAGAAGACTGCCTGGGATGCAATGACTGGATATGGAGGTGGGAGTTGGGGATGGGAAGGAGTCAGGACCAATGGCCAGAGAGTTAGCATCTTGGTTTGTAGACTCGACTCTACTGTTAAAAGTAACTCTTTGTTTCTGAGCTCTTCACTTGACCCCTGTAGGATTTTCTCTCTTGAAGGATGGTTCCTTGCAACTCATTCTCCATAATTTAGGAAACTGGGTTTCTGAGTATGGTGGAAAGACTAATGGCTCCCCAAAGATGTCCACATCTTAAAATCCCTGGAACCTGTAAATACGTTACCTTACATAGCAAAAGGAAATTTGCAGGTGTGATTAAAATGAAAGACCATGAGATTATCGTGGACTACTTGGGTGGGCCTAATAGCTCTTAAAAGTGAAGAGGAGTCAAAGTGATGCCACCTGAGAAAGACCTGGCCCTGTCCCATCATGGCTGACTTTGAAGATGGAGGAATGGGGCATGAGCCAAGAAATGTGGAGGGCTTCTAGACTCTGGGAATTGAAGGATGGCCCTCAATTTATTGCTAGCAAGAAAATGAGGACCTTGGTCCTACAACCACAAGGATCTGAATTCTGCTTATCCTGAATAAGCAGGAAATGGATTCTCCCCTGGAGTTTCCAGAAAAGAATGTGGCCTAGCATCATCGGCAGCATTGATTTTAATCTGGTGAGACTCCTACTGGACGTCTGACCTGCAGAACTCTAAGATAACAATTTTGTGTTTTAAGCCACTAAGTTAATGGTACAGCAGCAACAGCAAACTGGTACCGAAGTTTTCAACTTCAATGTTTGGCTGGTGTTACTGGCAGTACTATTGAGTTCAGGAACTGATCAAATGTGGAAATGATGTGGGGTGATGAGGGATGAGTTCTTGGATATACCAAGTTGGAGAAGCAATGACAGCAAGACATTCACATGGCAGTGCTCAAACCACACTTGGCCATGTGGGATTAGAGTTTGGAAGGTAGTGGCAATAACTGAAAAAAAAAAGTGCCTGGGAGGGGATGCAGGGAAAGAGACTCCATCAATGGGGCCAGTTTCTTAAGTTTCCAGTTCGTCTGGCTCCATTTGGCTTCCATTCTAAGCCAAACTCCTGCTCATCCTAATTGGAATATATGGACTTTGTTTAAAAAAAAAAATCACTAGGGAGTCATACTGAGTAAATTTTATAGACACGGCACCATAATTTTATTTATTGACTTAAATTGAGACTTCCATAAATGAATAATGCTTGAAAATTGGCTCTTTGTAGGTTCCAAAGGAAAATCTGAAATTTTTAAATGTTTTTCCTTTCTTTGTTTATGAATCTTTTTAACAATGGAAATGTTTTGTCTCCTAAGAGTGGCATGGAGCTCAAATATATGACTCACTGGATATGACGACCACCTCTTTAAGTTCTAACAAATGGGAAGTGAGTTAGGAAAGGGCCCAAGAGAAACATAAGCTGATCCTCAGGGAAGTGTAAGTCCTGGGGGGATACCTCTAGGTTGGACCAGGAGTGAGGTGGAGCATCATAATGAGAGACAGAAAAAGTGAATACATGTTAGTCACTGAGTAGCTGGGTTCCTAAAGGAAAAAGAAATGCCAAAAGAAAAAAGCAGAGAAGAATCGTTTAAAAATATCTAGCTTTAATTTACTAGATTCCCTCCCTTCATCAAAGTAGAGCGCCGTCTTTCCTGTTGGGAGTTACTGAGAGCCCTGTACGTTTCTTGATGAAAGAGACGGTCCAACCCCTCATCTACTTTTTTTTTTTTTTTTTGAAACAGAGTCTGGCTCTGTCGCCCAGGCTGGAGTGCAGTGGTGTGATCTCAGCTCACTGCAACCTCTGCCTCCTGGGTTCAAGCAATTCTCATGTCTCAGCCTCCCAGGTAGCTGGGATCACAGATGTGCACCACCATGCCTGGCTAATTTCTGTGTTTTTAGTAGAGATGGCGTTTCTCCATGTTGGCCAGGCTGGTCTCGAACTCCTGGCCTTAAGCAATCCTCCTGCCTCGGCCTCCTAAAGTGCTGGGATTATAGATGTGAGCCACTGCGCCCAGCCTCGTCTACATTTTGATCAAGTTTCAGCTCTTGATTATAAGCCCACGCCTATCAAACTCAGAGATGGTGGACCAGTTTTGTGAGTTTCCAGAAAAACTTACTTCTCTGCTCTGGCTCTTCTCTTACGCTTGAGTTGCCCATTTTTTTCTAATAAGTAAGAAAGAGGTGAAATGCAAATCAGCCCCCTGTGTGTACACAGCTCTGGTCAACAGATTTGGCAGTGGAGAAGGTTGGAACTATGGCCATCCACTGGGCAAAATTGTCAGTGAAGCAATGTTAGCCTCTATTGCCCCTCGACGTCACTCTCCATCCCTCTTCTCTGGTACCTAACTCTTCCCAGGTGCCTTCATCTTGCTGCCTGCCTTTGCCAGGTGCCTGCCCTTCGTCACTTTACCTGCCCACACTGACAGGTGTCATTCTGAGGGTAGTCCATATTGAATATTGATTTTACCCAGGGCTTTCCCACGTTGCCCAGTGTGGTAGCTCTTTGCTAGATGATCAGATGAATTCACCCAATTCAAATGAACTCATACTAAGATGTGAATGACTGATAACCCCTTAAGTGCTCCAAAATATATTTTTTAAATTAACCCTTTCAGGCTGGGCATGGTGGCTCACACCTGTAATCCCAGCACTTTGGGAGGCCGAGGTGGGTGCTTGAGCCTCAGGAGTTCAAGACCAGCCCTGGCAACATAGTGAGACCCCCGTCTCTACAAAAAATAAAATAAAATAATTAGCTAGGTGTGGTGGTGCATACCTATGGTCCCCAGCTACTCAAGAGGCTGAGATGGGAGGATCACTTGAGCCTGGGAGGTCCGAGGCTGCAGTGAGCCACAATTGCACCACTGCACTCCAGCCTGGGCAACAAAGTGAGACCCTGTCTCAAAAACAAAATTAACCCTTTAAAAGCTAACTCAACAGACTCTGATTAGTGGAATATTAAAGTAACATGAGAGATATGAAGAACAGAGACTAAGGAAGAAGTAACTCCAATTAAATTAGGGCACCAAAGCACCTAGCCACTTGCCTACTTTTGCCTTGTTGGCTGCAGGGTAATTGGGGAACTTGGGCACTTATTCAGTCCTGCTTTCAAGCAGAACTATGATTTTAATTATCCCAGAAAACAATCAGTACCCTACCATCATTTCAAGAAAATAGGCTCCTGGAGGCTACCAGGTATGTTTCACTGTTCATTGTTAGTTTGCAAACATACTTACTCTTTCCTATTAATTATATCCAAGATATCATTGTGAAAATAATTATCCCTTTGTAATTAATTTTTTTTCATGTATAAGATAACACCCCATGTGGGTCAGTGTTTGGGGATGTATCACTCCCAAAGGGTAGTGTAAATTGGTCCAAGTTTTCTCTAGGGCATTTTGCAAACAATATTTATGGAATTTCTGAAAGAAATAGCCACATATGTATGTAAAAATTTAGCCCAAAGGACTTATTGCAGCATTGTTTGTAATCATGAAAAATCGTACACACCAAAATGCCCATTAAAAGGAAATGTGTTATATAGATAAATGGTACATACAACAATTGAAGTGCTATTCAGCCATCATAGATGGTGTTGTGGAAAACTGTTTGATGATACAGAATGACATTCAGGATATATTGTCATAAGAAAAATCAAGTTATAAATATATTTGTGTGATATAATCCTTATACATATACATACATATATACACATATAAACATATGCATGTATCTGTATATATGTACATATATATACACACATAGAAAGAGTAATATATACCAACATGTTAATATCATTTTTCTCTGAGTGGCAAAAGTATAGATGGTTTTTATTTTCTTCTTCTTGCTTATCTGTCATTTCTAAAGTTTCTCCAATAAGTATGTATTATTTTCATAGACAGAAATATAGAATTACTTTTCTTTTAAGGGATCTGAGCACTTTCCCCAAATAAATAATTCAGCAGCTCTTGTAGTTTATAAACCCAGAGACGTCTGATCTAGCTTAACTCATAAGAAAGAAATGGCTGACTAGATACAACGTCTGTGTTCAAAAGCAGCACAGTTAACGGAAGTTTAATTTATGCAAACATACACGTTTACTTTTATACATTTTTAGGAATATTATCCAACAGCTGATGTTCTTAGTCATCATTTTCAGTTTGAAATTAGCTAAACCATTATATGACAAAATAGATGAAGCACCACCAACAGTTCAAAATTGGAAAGATTGCCTCACCAAAGATAGGTCTCTGTAGAGAATTAAAAAGGATTGATTAGGCTGTTGAAAATAATAGTAAATTAACATACTGCCCTCTTTTGGTAGCTATTTGTAATTCAGCTTACGTTCACTTCCATTAAAGATGTTAATCTCCTACAAATGTGTGCATAAATTAAACTAATTTTATCTTATTTTTAAAAATAAATTTTATTGTGCACATTTGAGGTTTATAACATGATGGGATGGAGTACACAGGGATAGTAAAATTGTTACAGTAGTGAGGCTGATAAACATTCACATACTTTTTTTTAGTGACATGAGTAGCTAAAACCTACTTATTTGACAAAAAAATCCTTAATATAATTGTATTGATTTTAGTCCTCATGAAACTAATTCTGAATCACCTTTTTTCCTCAACAGAAGATACTGATAATTCCAGTTTGTCACCACCACCTGGTAAGTTTTTTTTTTTTTAGAACTCTGGGGAATTTCAGGAAAATGGGGAATTTCAGGAAAATATTATTCTATAAGTTCTCTATGAAACATGGCATGTAGTCAGGTACAACAAAATTATTTTCCTCCAAGAAGCTTAATTAGGTCATTAAGCCTACTCCTGAAAAATCAATAGCCAGCGTAGACCGGAGGACAGCCATATTGATCCATCCATATTGCTGGACAAAGCCAGGCAACAAATCACAGGAGACTAAATTGCTAGTTTTCATTACAGTGATTACTTAAGTTCATCAGTTATTTTTAGTATTCTAGTTCACAAGTCTCTTGAAGAGTATCAGGAACATAAACATGCCAGATGTTTTTACATTTAAGGGAGGAGATGAGATGTTCACTTAAATATACACCCTCAGTACCTCCACCAAAAGGATATGTTTCACTAGGATTCTAAGGGCTTAGCACTCACTAGAATGGGAAGGCAAATACATTAGAACCCAGATTGGCAGGAGCCTGGAACAGAACCTGAACTCGAGACTGCTAGCTGGAATGGGACCTTAGGGATAAAGAGACCCAGCCCTGTCCCTTAGTTGATGAGATAATGCAGCCTGGAGTGGCTGAGGAACTCCTCTAAGATCACATAGCTCCATGTCACACAGAGGCAGCACATGGCTTCTCTGACTCCTACTTCTGTACTCTTTCGGGTACACCATCTATTCTAGAACAATCTTTTATGATGGGGAGTGAGTCAACTCATGTTCTTTCTATAGTTGTGTGCAAATGAGCTTCTACTGTTATTGATTCATTATTTAATCCAATTAATCACAATAGCTGTACTTCTCATGCACTGCTATGTATCTGGAAGTCTTCAGACATCTCCTCATTCTCCTCTCAATCTTGCAGCATAGGAAATATTCGTGTTATAGATGAGAAAACTGGGGCTTGGGGAGGATAAAACATGCTCATGTTCACACATTCTCTGGAGCCAGACGACTGGAGTTGTAATTTGGCCACCACCTTCCTGCCTTCATTGCTAGCTGTGTGGTTTTGGGCTACTTCCTTTAACCGTTCCATGCCTCAGTTTCCTCTCCTGTAAATTGGGGAGAATAATAGTACCTGCTCGTGGGGTAGTTGTGAAGATGGAATGAGATAACACATGTGCCAGGCACAGTGTAAACCCTTGGTAAGTAGTAACTATTATTTTTATAAGTTTTTGAGTAATGGGGCAAAGATTCAAACCCAGGACTGCAGGCCTCCAAAGTCCAAGCTCTTTTGATCTCGCCAATTTGCCTCCTAGTTGTTAAGCTTCTAGGGCACAATGAACCACTATATTTTTCTTCCAGCAGAATAGTCCTCAGCAAACTGAATCATGGTGATATCTGCAAAACCTTGTTTGCATAGAATAGGGAATGGGGCTCTGGGGGGACACACTGGGTCTAGTCACAGCCTGGGTTCTAGGTGCCCTGGGAGAGAGCAGTGCACACTGGAAGGTAAGAGCCAGTGTAGCATCAAGGGATGGATGGGCAGCCATGCCCAGCGGTCTCTTCTTTGCACAGTGTCGTCATTCATCAACATTCACAAGAATTAATAGTCATTCCTTAAAAACTAGTTGTGGCCAATTATTTTGTTCTGTCCCAAGAGCAAAAAGGATTCTGTATCTACGCTTTGAATCTTATTGCTCAGGAACTGTCTTACTTCTCAAGAAATATCCTTGGTAATTTAAGAAATAAATAAATGTAGTAAATGACAAAATATGGAAACAATAATGTGGACAGACCGTTTGTGTGTGTTTCAGCCAACACATGAGCAGTCTAAAACAGGCCAGCCAAAGTGCCTTGACGCACCCAAATTTTGTCCATACCAGCTGAAAATCAGGCTCCCTACTGCAAAACTTACTTTAGTTATAAAATGTTTGTGTTTGCTTTTCCCATGTTTAGGTAGAGGTCAAGCCATTGGATCTTTTAAATATTTAAATATGTAAAATGTATGTAGTAGATTGACTTCTTAGCTTAAGTGGAGTCATTCCACAGGAAATTTATCACTTGATTAATTGCCTTAATAGCAGCCATATTTTAAAATAACTTGCCAGGAAATCTGGTTAGGTAGTACAGTATTGAGTGGTAGCAATTTTTTTAATCCTAAATTTGCTGTGGGAAGATTTGCTAGGCATCATTATAACAGAATGGCACCAGCGTGCCAATATATTTCATGATTGTAATTCAGCAAGATATTTAAAATGTTTTCTAGAATGCTCTGGCTGAAAAAATTTTAAAGTAGTATTTCTTGTATTTTGGTCTGGTTCCTAATCTTATTTCTATAATATTCCATAAGTAGTTAGCAAGCTTTGTGGTCAGGGGTCTCAGGTTCACTCATCTTGGGTTCTTTTTCTACAATTCTCTGATTAAATTTTATACTCACTGAGCGCTTATGGGACATGCAGATTTAACTACATCTTGGTCTGCTAGTGTGTTTTCTACTTCTTTTCATAATTATATCTCAAAAGTTTTAATTCTTTAAAATTTGACAAATAATTGTTTCAAAGTATTTATTTAATTTTTTTTTTTCTCCTGCAGCTAAATTATCTGTTGTCAGTTTTGCCCCCTCCTCCAGTGGTACTCCAGGCAAGATTTTGAAAAAATATAAACCTAGATTTAGTCCAATTTGTTAAAGTTTTGTTTTAATTATATCTTTGTATTGTTTTTCTCCTCGGGACAAAAAGAGGTTGAAACAACAAGCCTCAATGGTAAGAATTTTTCTGAAGCAAGTGAAAATTGATAACCTTTAATATGAATATAAGTGTAATGAATGGTGTTGAAGGTTTCCATTTCTAAATTATTTCTGAATACATCGAGTAGTTTCAAATAACCCAAAACAAAAACCCAAAACAAAACTTGTCAACCCTGGAGAGTGACCTAAACTTTCTGGTTAAATGATAACATTCTTACAGTCATGGAGGGAAGAGAGCCGTCCACCACTCTAATTGTTAGCTTAAAAAGAAAAGAAATATCGATCACATTTTGAATTCTCCATTCCTTTGCTGTCCAACACAATGCCAACAAGTTTTACATGACAGATTGTTTAAATGTGAAAAGCACATCCAGTAATTCAATATGATTCAGCATGGATTTGGAGGCACAGCATGTTCAAAGATAGCCTTTTTACAGATGATTTGATCAATTTTTAAATAGTATGAAATGGAAAAAAAATGGCTTCCCCATCATGCTAGAGAAAAGGGCAAAGAAGTGGGCTGTATTCAAAGCACGGGGGCAGAGCGGTACATTCTGTTCCCTCCAATAAGTGAACAGAATGGGTAGACAGCCTTCCTTCCATCTTATTGTGATGAAACCCCAACACTTTTCACAAGCCCTTGGTTAAAATCAAATCTCACCATGTGGTTGGTGGTTAAGGAACTAAACAATCATAGATGCAGCTCATACTAATTGAAACTGGTTTAAATTCATATTTGGCCCAATGGGAAGGGACGGATGTTATCATTTTTATGTGCAGTTACCTCTCACAGTGAAAATAATATCTTCAATTTAGCTTTGGTGCAGTTTTTGGATCCCATTGTGTGTGTGTGTGTGTGTGTGTGTGTGTGTGTGTGTGTGTGTGTACCGTGTTTTAAGTATGATCATGTAATAAATGCCTTTTGGTTTTTTCCTAAAATTTCATCCAGAATGATAAATTCTAGAATGATTTGGATTTAAAGAAATGCCAATAGAATAGATTTTAAATTGGATTTTAAATCAAACAGGATCCAAATGAGATTTTCTTAAAAGTTAGTCGAATATAATGGTCATTTACTCCAAATTTAAACTAGAATTATTTTAAATTGCTTTATAAGAATGTACCGCTGGTAAAAATGTATTATACATCCACAGGTCTATATGTTAAAATCAGTATTAATGTTGGAAATATCATATCCCTTAGGGACTTTCATTATAATAGAAAAAAAAGGGACAAAATAGTAAACAACATAGATGAGTTTATTCAAATCTAATGGTTACGGAAGTGTTGCTAAGTGTTTAGACATGTAACTTGCATTTGAATCAATGAACATTTGCTCAGGAATTGTCTCCAGGGGTTGGAGAATGGAGTAATGAGACGATGGGTAGCAAAAACATTTAGTAGTGTCAGTTGGCTTTTGCAAAACTAACTTCTCCCAGATTTGGGGAAAAGGGAAATGTTTAAGGAACCTTGGAAGACACACATGTTTATAAACCATGCCAGTAGTTATGCTAATTTTTATAATTTTATTTCAGATGTTTCTTTAAGCTTACCCCCTTTAAACAAAACAGGTAATATCAAGTGATTTCTAAATGTAATAGCTTCTTCTGCAGCCTCTTGAGTTTCTTGCTTGTGCGGTCTACTGGGTTACTAAAGAGTTTTCTTTTGTCTCCTTGCCCTCTTTCCTGTGCCTTCAACCACTGATTTATGACCCCTTTTACTTTGACATTGAACTATAATTCTGTCACCACACTCCCAAACCTCCAAACGATAGCCATAGCACTCCATTTAAAATAGCATGTATTATTTTTGTGATTATAATAGTGATACATATTAGCTCATAAAAATGGAGAATGTAGAGAAATACAAAGAAGAAAACACAAATCTTCTTTAATGTTACTTTCCTAAGACTATGACTGTTAACAATTTGGTCTATGTCCATTCAGTATCATTTATACATCTATTTATATACATATACTCTTATATCCTTTGCAAAATAGTCATAATTTACATAGATTTTTGTATCTTGCCCTTTTGACTTAATATTACATTAGAAGTATCTTCCAGTGTCCCTTACTATTATGACTTGATAATATTCCATTTTGTACCATATGTTGAACTTTAAAGTTGTTTCTATCTTTTTAATAGAAGTTATTGCAATGAACATTCTGGTGCCAACATCTTTGCATTCATTTCTTATTTCTGTAGGATACATTCCAGGGATTACAATATGCAAGGATTGCATTCTAAGGGTCAGCAGTAAGACTATTGTAAGACCCTTGATACTACTGCTCAGTTACCTTCTAGAAAGGTTGTGCCCAGCGACATTCCTGTCTGCAGTGGATGCGAATGTCTGTGTCACTGTACCTTTGCTGAGACTGTATCATATATTATTAAATCTTTCTCTCAACTCTTAGGTTTTATTTTTCATTCATGATTATTAGTGAAGTTAAACATTTTTACCCCAGAGCACTTTAGTTACCAAAACCAGAAGTTCATTTCACAGTTGTATTTTGTTTGCTCTGAAAAGGAAACTGTCAGGGCAAACAAAATAATATATTTAAAAGATTCTTAATGACAATGTGAAATGCTATCAGCCTTCATAATTACCACCCACCATTGCTCATGGGCCACACATTGAAACCTGACAGTTTCAGAAACCTCATTTGTGTGTCTTTGTTACTGATGAGTTTCTGCCAGGATAACATCATCATTCTTAAGAGTGTCTCCAATCTCTGAGCTTGGCCTTTTCTTCAGAATTTGCCCATTCACCCTAGGTGACAGAGCTTCGATGCAAATCTATGCCCTGAACACAGCCTCTTTCCATTGGCCATTTTTATAGCAAAGATTTCTGTGCCCAGTTCTCCATCATCTGGGGAATGAACCATGAGCTCTGTCCCCAAAATGTGTTTGGAAGACATTTCTAAAGTTTGCTCCTTCGGGGCATGTTAATATTTGCCTGTGAGTCACGCACTTTGAACAGTCCTGGTTCTGCTGTGGGCATGTTATGTGACTGTATATAGGTGGATGATCTCGACTTCTCTGAGAATAGCATTCTCCATCGATACAATGGGGATAGTATTATGTTAACTCCTAAAGCAAGACACTTGATTGTATAATAGCAATACTTTACATCCCATGTGTACTGTTTCACATTAATTTTTATTCTGAATCTCCTGCCCTCTACAATCTATCAACTGAAGGTCCCGATAGTGGCTTAATTCTACATATCTGAAGTGTAAGTGCACATCATTTGTCTTGCAGCAGTGCATGGAAACTAAAGTAGAATTACACAAGCAGTGGGATGTGTAATGGGTGTGATCTAACTGTGTAAACATGGAACTCCAACTCCCAGACTCACCCTGTGCCAATGCTATAGGATCCGTGGATGCGGTTCCTGTTCATTCTGTTGCTGAGATGACTGATAGTGTCTTAAAGGTGTCAACAGTGTGACTTTTTTTTTTTAGCACTTCACTAAAATGATACTCATGGCAAATTGTTTTTAAAAAACAAGCAACAATTATTCTCTAATATTTAAGTTGTTTCTTTGCAGAAAAAACTAAAATCACTATAGTAAAAACCTTCAATGCATCAGGTATGACTTATTATCAATATCAAGACTTTCTTTTTTTATAACTAAAGTAAAATTAAACAAATGGCTGGTGTTTATAATTTCTTTCTCTTTTTTCTAATCTTTTCAAGATAAAATCTGATCTTAATGAATAGATGTGTATGCACTGGGTACCTGAAATTGTTCTAGGTGTTTGGGGCTATATAATAATGATCAGACACAGAGCCCACCCTCAAGAATCTTCTAGTCTATGGGTGGAGACAAGGCAAACAAATAGATAACTAACATGAACATGCATGCAGATAAAGGCAATGATTATACAAGTATTACTGACATGGTTAAGAGGCATAGGAGTAGAGGGAGATGCAATTAATGAAAAAGTTAGAGGAATGAACCTCAAATTTTGTTTTTCCTGAGACAAGGTCTCACTCAGTGGCCCAGGCTACAGTGCAGTGGCACAATCATAGCTCACTGCAGCCTCAACCTCCTTGGCTCAGGCGATCCTACCACCTCCGCCTCCTGAGTAGCTGGGACTGCAGGCTTGTGCCATCAAGCCCTGCTAATTTTTGTATTTTTTGTAGAAACAGGATTTTGCCACATTGCCCGGGCTGGTCTCAAACTCCTGGGCTCAAGTGATCTGCCTGCCTCAGCCTCCCAGAGTGCTAAGATTACAGGCCTGAGTCACTGCACCTGGCCAAATTCTTTTTAAATCCAAGAAAATGTGTACTTTTTAAGTTTCTGATACAAGACTACACACACAAGACATGCTTGACAAAGGCTTGATTTCAAGTAGGGGTTGGCAAACTATCACCAATGGGCCAAATCGGGCTCACTGCCTGTTTTTGTGAATAAAGTTTTATTGGAACACTACTATGCCCCTTTGCTTACATATTCTCTATAGCTATTTTTCTGCTGCATAAAACATGAGTAGTTGCAACAGAGACCATACGACCACAAAGCTTAAATATTTACTATCTGACCCTTTAGAAAGTTTTCTCACTCATGATTTAAGGAATGACCTGTGGCCATGTACATAAAGGAGATTACAGATGAGAACCCTAGCAATAGGAAAAACAAATTATCAGTATGAATGAGCAGCAAGAAGACACACATCACTGGAAATGGAGGTGCAGCTAAAATTTAGAAAAAGATAGATGATCGAATGAAAAGTTTAGTAAGTAATACAGCAATGGTTTAAAGGACATTTAAAGCATAACTACCCATTATAGAATCTATACATTCTATATTTGCATAGTATATATGTTACAGTGAGTTCTATCTATAAGCAAGTATATTTGCTTATAGACAGAAGAAGAAATGAAATCTTTCTCTTTTGGTGTGGGTAACACTGCTTTGGAACAATATAAAAATCTACAGATCTGGTAATTTGGGGTACCTAAATTTAATTTGCTCACAAAATCAAAACTCATAGCTATAGGCGTCTTCGCTAAAGCATGATGCCTATATATCAATAAATCACACTAGTAGAAACCATATCACATGCACTAACTCAAATTATAATTTTAATTTGTACCCAAACTAGTTTTCTCATAGAAATGAACTAAGGATTCCTAATGTGCAATGGAAAGAAACTAGCAATTGGGCATTGCATACATAATTCTGACCAAACAAGACCTAACAAGGAGACATAAATATTTCTTAATATAACAAGTTTTTCCCTTGGCAGTTGGTTTAATACATTATCAGCATTTGCTCCTCCCGTATACTATGGATCTCTGATGCTTTGCCAAAAGGATGCAATTAATAAAGGAAGGCTTTTTAGAGAAGTAAACCTTGAGTTCTTTTCAAATTGAAGAAGAGATATACTTCTCCTCTCACCAAAGGAGAAAGTGTTTCTCAGGTTAATACGTATAAAGTTTTGGTTCTGATGCTCATTTTATCTCCCAGTCATCTCTGTCTCCTTTGTATGCCTGTGTGGTCTGTTGTCCTGGTCATCACTCCATTTTGCCCTCACTAATACATAAATTTAAAAATGCTTTTATTTACTGGCTAATATCATCCACTAGATTGTAAGCTCCTTGAGGGCAGGATCTATATCTGGAAACTCCCAAAGCCTGTAGAATATGGTTAATGCTCAGCAAATATGTTTTGAATTTTGTAGATTTGCCCATGAAACAATATTATGACATTAATGTGATTTCATACATACATTTGCATAAAGAGCTAGGATTAACATTAGAGTGTTCATAGACTCTCCTACCTAGGAAAAGAAGGAGGATCTATGATTAAGGGCCATCCATTTAAAGTCTCTACTTGGTTTGTGTTCATGGTGCTCTGTTTATACTGAACAGGAGAGGGATTAATTGGGAAGGAGACAAAAATTTTAGGGAGGAGTTGAGGGTCAGATATTGACATACTAAAGATTAGTAAAGAATTAAGTTCCATAGCTGACCAACCAACAAATGAAAACTCATTTCTTTAGTCTTTGTGGAATTCATCCAGCCAATTAAATCCAGCTTATAATATTGCTGGTCCACATTTGATGCCTACATTTATGAATTCTCTTGACATTGCAGCACATAAACACAGGCATTGACATGCTTAACCGGCTGGGTTGTGTTTTCTTTGCAGGCGTCAAACTCCAGAGAAATATCTGCAATTTGTCATCTATTTGCAATGACTCAGGTTAGTTCTTGTGTACATTATACATTACCAGATAAATTTCCTCCATAGAGATAAATGGTTTGCTTTCTTTTCTTTTGAGTATGTGGTATGTGCCTCTTGGATCTGCTTCTTTTCATGCCACCTGGCTACTAGGAGTCCCTAATAAAAACAAAACAAATTTTATATCTGGCTGAAATTATCTTCCCGTTGCCTAGTGAGAAGATGGATTAACTTCCTTAATATGAGACATAAAGCTCTATAATAAATATTTTTCATTATAGTTTTAAATCCATAACTAATACCCTTAGAATTAATTCATGAACATAATTAATAAAGACATTAATAATTATTGAAAGTCACTTCTTATATAGAAATCTGTCAAGCTTTTCCATAGGGCCTTAAGTATTAGAGCTTAGAAACAGGATAACGTCTTGCTAAGAATAAACAGATCAGCCTGTTGAATGTTGAAAACTCATGTACACCTAGTTTAAGTGGATGCTAATTCCAGCAGTGTCCATAGTGTATTTTGCCATCTCTAACTAAGACCATTTGCTATTTTTAAAAATTGAGATGGAAATCTCTTGAGAACATGCTATTTTTGAAATGGGAATATTTTCCCTTCTGCCATGGGCCAGACGGAATAAAACAACAACTTTTCTCACCTTGGTTTGGCTCCCTGGGCTCCCTTTCTTGTTAAAACCAATGAAAACAAATATGAAAAACAGAAAAATATGGTGTGGCAGGTCAGAATTGGCCAGAGATCATGAGAAGTGAGAAGAGGAAGTTAACTAGGTATTTTATGATATGAAAGTCTTATTGTGATTATAGTAATAAGCAATCATTACAGGAATGTTTTCTTTATTCCATGCCTTTTAACAGTTTAATAATTTGTGTGAAAAACATAGGTAACAATTTCAAGTAAAATAAGGTTGGATAAATTAGAAAACAAGAAAACATCCTATTAAAAAAATGTTTCATAAACACTTTCTATTGTGTGAATACAAGATTTGCTTATTTTTCTGCTGATACTACATTCTAGGTAGAATATAGGAGGAAAATATTAGCTGGTTTTGATTAAAGAAAACAAAGTGTTGGATACATTTCATTTTCGTATATCGTATAACCCTCTTCTCTTTTCCTCCTCCTTCTCTCCCTACTCTCTGAGTCTTCCGTTTACCGAATTCCCCATAATGTCATTATTTTTGTGCTTCATTTATGTTTTGGGCTGGTGACTAATGTCTAGTTCAGTGTTGTGTCTACATGATGTTTGATAACTGTTTGAAAATTGAACATGTAGTTTAAAAAAAAAAAACTGGTCATCTTGAATAGCAGATGCCAGAAAGCTGGTTGGAGTAATGTTTTCCCCAATTAAGGGACCGAATTGACCATTGGTTTTAGTGTCGGTGAAAACAACCTCATCAGGGTTTTTGGCACCAGAAACCCCATGGTACCCTGCCAGAAACTAGAAACCTTCACTTCTTGCAGGTTCCAATCTGGGTTCATTAAGGAAAATGGAGGCTGACGAAGAAAATGGGAGCTGACCAAGAGTCAGGCTGACAGTCAGAAGGTGGTGGCTTCCTGGTTGCTCTGCTACCACTGTGCTCCCGGCACGTTTATGAAACTCAACATTCATTCAATAAGAATGTGAGGCAGAGATGTTGTGGGTGTTGGCACACACGTACACAAACACACAATTTAAATAATCATTTAAAAGCTAAGATTTAAAAAAATGGATAAGTAATTCTATGCAGATATCAAATATCTTTTAATAATTACATACTGTATGAATTGAAATTTCAGTATCGATATGTGGAAACTGAGGTTCTCAGTAGAAGAGTTGCTGAAATAGATCATGTCAAACACTGGTCTAGTGCTTTCTTGGCCATTTTTAAGCAGGAATCAGTTGTTGTACTTTGGGGTACAATAAAAGATGATGAGAAGAGGAGGCCTTCTAGCTCAGGGGTTGGCAAACTATCAGCCATAGTCCAAATATGGCCTGTTTTTGTAAATAAAGTTTTATTGGAACACAGCCCATGCCTGTTCATTTATGTATTGTCTATGGCTGCTTTCACGCTACAATGGCAGAGTTGGGTAGTTATAACATAGACCATATGGCCTGCAAACCCTCAAATATTGACTACTTGCTCAATCACCAAAAACATTGGCTGAGCTCTGGCTCTAGTTTATGTGATATCCTTTGCCCTATTGCTCACAAGGCCAGTTTGGGGTTCCTATAGATCAAGCTTGTTCAACCGCGGCCCATGGGCCACATGGGGCCCAGGACAGCTTTGAATGTGGCCCAACACAAACTCGTAAACTTTCATAAAACATTATGAGATTTATGCATGGCCTTTTTTTTTTTTTTTTTTTTTTTTTTTTTTTTTTTTTTAGCTCATCAGTTGTCGTCGTTAGTGTATTTTATATGTGGCCCAAGACAATTCTTCTTTCAATGTGGCCCAGGGAAGCCAAAAGATTGGACACCCCTGCATATAGATTATGAAGTGCACACCATGTCTTTCTGTTTAGGAGTCTCTATTTTATTTGTTTCCAGATAGAGTCAAAGGCCCCAGGAATAAAATTTCTTAACAAGGGGGCAAGTTTTCTCTTTCTGAATTCCCACATAAAATTTACAGTTCATATTTTCTGAAAATTACGTTGATAATATTTGAGTAACTTACTGACAGAGTAACTGTGAATAAAAACAATTTGATGAAACCTTATAATTTGATAATCTTTTTGTATGTGGTATTAATCCTCAAGCTATGAAGATACAAGTCTCAAATATCTTTTTGAAATTTTATTTTTAGCATTTTTTAGAGGTGAGATCATGTTTCAATATGATAGAGAAAGCACCATTCCCCAGGTAAGTTTTAAAGATTTTTCTTACTGCAATCTTAAAAGGCAAATTCACATGTATTTAAACATTTGTTTGAGGTTCAGATTATTTGTGATATTTGGTATATTTATTGTTATGACCAAATTTAAATAAAATATGTTAATTGAGTCCCTAGCTTTATAGAGAGGGCTTTAATTCATAATAATCATGGTATTTTGTTAATAACTATATTTTAGTTTTCAATAGGCTTGCTGCTGAATAAGAATGTTAAGATGATGCAGTTCTACTGCCAGTTAAAATTTTAAATTATATTAGAAACTCCTAGCAACAAGAAATATATGTATTGAATCTAAGAATAATATTGTGAATGTGATTCTCTTCGCCCCATGGGGGATTCTGATGCAGTGGTATCAACCTTCCCAAACCCTAGATTGGTTCAGAGGATCCCAGCCAAATGTGGTTCATTCATTCAATGACTATTTCTGAGTACCTACTATGTGCCAGGCAATGAACTGGTTACTAGAAATACAGCGATGGCTGCTATCAAGTTTTCCTTTTTACATTGGGGTCTGTTAACTTAGATCCAGGACCTTTTGTGACAACAGTGTTAATAGTGTTCTTTGAGGGGAACTCTTGAAATGAAGAAAGACAGAAATCAGCACATCAGAGTTGCTGACTTAGAATATTTTTTAAAGAAAACATAAAACAAAAACAGGCTCAGCCAATACGGATTAACTTTTGAGAACCACTTTTTGCCCTCCCTTTTTTATAAAACTGCAACTTGATCATTAGATAGACAATGTTCCTTGCATTTAGGATTCAGTCTTTGGGGTATAGTTATTTGAGTGGCTGATAAAACTGAAGAACAACTTATTGTTAGAGAGTGAAAAAACAGTGTTTGTTATATTCTTAATGATTTTGTGCTTCTAACAGAATCAACATATAACAAATGGCACCTTAACTGGAGTCCTGTCTCTAAGTGAATTAAAGTGAGTAATCTGCCGTTGGATTTGAAACTTCAGACATCAACTACGGAAGGATACTTTTTGAGTCATATTTGCTATTGAAAACTGAGAATGGGAAAGAGACCAGCCCAAAGGTTATAGAGCCAACTGATTCTTAACTTCCTTGCAGATTAACCATAATCACATCAACTATTATCCCCATGAGGATCGTTGATGCTCTGAAGTTATATAACAGCTTCATTTGAATTAGCATTTGAGTTTTAATGATTTGGTATCCAGCATGGTTGAAAGAGGAGTCCAAGGTGGGACTCCAAATATATGATTTGTTGATGCTTTCATGAAGCATCAGTGATTCATAAGTCAGAGAAAAGTCTTTGTTAAGTAGACCCAGGCTTACAAGGACAAGCACAGACAATGAGAAATGCATTACAAACAGATGCCCCTTGCCCAGGTGCAGTGGCTCACCCCTGTAATCCCAGCACTTTGGGAGGCCAAGGCAGGTGGATCACCTGAAGTCAGGAGTTCAAGACCAGCCTGGCAAATATGGTGAAACCCCATCTCTACTAAAAATACAAAAATTAGCTGGGCATGGTGGCGGGCGCCTGTAATCCCAGCTACTCGGGAATCTAGTTAAAGAATTCATCCCTGTTTGAGAACTACCGCCTTTGAGTGAATTCTTTTACTAGATTCCTCTCATCCCAACTTCATGTGAAGCTCTGCCACTTTGAAGAAATGAAAGCGTGGTTGGAGTGCGATTGGAGGAGAGGAATGAGAGAATTTCCTAAGGGGGAGTTGTGAGGAAGGGAAGGCAGCGTTGGAGAGGGCCAGAGAGGGCAGGACCAGGTCAGTGGGAGACAGGGTGAGGAAGAAATCAGAGGCACAGGGTCCCCAGGGTAAGTGGCCTGCCCCTCTCAGAAATTTTTGCCTGGGGCCAGCTTTCCCTCTGACCCTCTGCCAGAAGAAACTGCCTGAGGTTGTAGTAGCCTCATGAATAACAAAATTGTCCAATCATAATTTATATCTCACTTTTGGCTAGAACTGACATAGCTCCCGTCTGGTTGGTTTCCCTTGTCATATAAATAATTTATTTTCTTGCCACATAGGACTCTCTTATACTCTCTGTTTCTTCAAAGTGAACACCGTAAGCAACGTATACCATGTGCTTGATTTAATTGCTAAAATCTAACATGTTTTGAATTTAATATCACTAATGATCTCCTTAATGTCAATTTCTCTCATTTTGTTACAGACGCTCAGAGCTCAACAAAACCCTGCAAACCCTAAGTGAGGTAATCATAGTGCACCCTGTAGCTTGTTTAAAATTATTGTTATGATTTGGGGGAAAGCACAGGGTTCTGCATTCCTGGGAGATATGTATTCAAATTCTTCCAAATTTTTTGTGTAAGAGAATGAATGGACTAGTTTTTTTATTCCAAAAATCAGAACTGGAAGTAATGGGTAGACATTACAAGGAGGTAGATTTTCCTTCATGTAACACCAAGAGTTTCTTAAAATATAAACTCCAGGAAAATGAGCTTCCTTGTGTAACAGTGACCTCACGGAGATTGTATGGCCTGAAAAGCGTTGATGATATGCCGGGAATCTGATAGGAATGTGAAATGGACAATCCCTAAGGGCTCTCATGATTCTAAAATTATTTGATTAGCCTTGGGTCTTCTTTTCTGATATTTCCAACTGCCCAAAGTAACATATATGTCTATACATGTTTTTTGTTTTGTTTCAGACTTATTTTATAATGTGTGCTACAGCAGAGGCCCAAAGGTCAGTCATTTTTAATACTTTCATAAATATCATTTCTCCATTTATGAGAAATAAAGTATTAAGGAGTCTTAGTTAAATTGCAAATGCAAAGGGGGTCCTCTAAAATAAATACATATTAATGACATTTTGGATTTAAATATTTTTATTTTTCCAAACACTGATCACTCTGTCATATCTGTCTTCTCATTTCTTTCCAAGCACAGAGAGATGTGTAGTATCGGGCCATTTACCTCTGGTTCCACAAGGCTAAGGGTCATCAGTGTCCTTAGCCCCGAGGGCCACCAATATAACCAAGAAATGGCTCCCAGTGGTCCAGGCAGGGTGAAGGCCAGACCAAAAAGAGGGAATATAACATGGAGCTTGGGAAAAGAAGGAAAGAGGAGGAAGGAAAAGATTGGAAAGAAAGAGAAAAGAACATGGCTGGGTGTGGTGGCTCACGCCTGTAATCCCAGCACTTTGGGAGGCTGAGGTGGGCAGATTACTTGAGGTCAGGGGTTCGAGAACAACCTGGCCAACATGGCGAAACCTCATCTCTACTAAAAATACAAAAATTAGCCAGGCATGGTGGCGGGCGCCTGTAATCCCAGCTACTCAGGAGGCTGAGACACAAAAATCACGTAAGCCTGGGAGGCAGAGGTTGCAGTGAGCCAAGATTGCACCATTGCACTCCAGCATGGGTGACAGAGTGAGACTTTGTCTGAAAAAAAGTTTTAAAAAGAAAGGGAAAAGAACAAATTAAGAAGCACATGCAGGCAGGGGTGAATCAGAGGTTGTCCAACAATTATTTGGGGTTGCACAGATTATCATTTTGAATTGTGTCCATTGGCTATCCTGGCTGTGTAAACCGATGGCTTATAGGGCAATATTCTCACTATCTGAACCCCGAGCCTTCTGTGACAGTCAAAGTCCTAGAAAATGAGAGTTTCTACTCATTAAACTATTCATTGGTACAAATAAGGGCAAGTCTTCTGTGAAATTGTATTCCCTATCCACTGTACATATTTCGTTCATTTCACTGACCTGTTTTTCATTATTGCAACATTAATTTTCTTTCACCTAAACCAAGGCTAAAGTAGAAAGAAACAGAGAGAATGTCTTCAATTCTTAGCTATCTGATAATCTAGATAGAATTTCCAGAATTTTATTTTATTTTATTTTTATTTTTTATTTTTTAGACAGAGTCTCACTCTGTTGCCCTGACTGGAGTGCAGTGGCACAATATCGGCTCACTGCAACCTCCACCTCCCAGGTTCAAATGATTCTCCCTGCCCCAGCCTCCTGAGTAGCTAGGATTACAGGCACCCGCCACCACACCTGGCTAATTTTTGTATTTTTAGTAGAGACAGGTTTTCAGCATGTTGGCCAGGCTGGTCTCAAAATCCTGGACTCAAGTGATCCGCCCGCCTCGGCCTCCCAAAGTGCTGGGATTACAGGTGTGAGCCATCACACCTGGCCCCAGAAAGATTTTGGATTTGAAAGATCCTGATGTGGCTGGGTGCAATGGCTCACGCTTGTAATCCCAGCACTTTGGGAGACCGAGGTGGGCAGATCACCTGAGGTCAGGAGTTTGAGACTAGCCTGGCCAACATGGCAAAACCCCATCTCTAATGAAAACACAAAAATTAGTGTGGTGTGGTGATGCACGGCTGTAATCCCAGCTACTCAGGAGGCTGAGGGAGGAGAATCGCTTGAACCTGGAAGGCAGGGAGGTTGCGGTGAGCTGAGATCACGCCACTGCACTCCAACCTGGGCAACAGGGCGCGACTCTGTCTAAAACAAAAAAAGATCTTGATGTTCATCTAGACTGTCATGTGAAAGGCCTCCCATGATGGAAACTCAGACGTTTATAGACACCAGGCAAGTGGCCAGCTAGTGTTTGGGGGGTGAGATTAAAGGTGTCAAGGTGCCTGCTTGTCTCTGCAACCAAGTTTCACCCCTGCCTGTTCATTGTGTAGGCAGGCAAAATGAGCCAGCACCTGTGTGTGGTCAGAGAGTTTCTGGTTTGCAACATCTGTGAATGTGAACCTCCATAAATGTCTCTTAATATAAAGTCTTTTTGGGTAAAATTCAGACCGTGGTAAATGGGTACTTACAAGCTTATTGGGGTGACATCACAAGTTAACAGTATCAGTGTCCCCTTTCCTCACTCTAAGTTTGCAAAAGCAATTACAAACATGTAGGTAGGTTTCCCATTCAGTAACATTCTGGTTATGTATATTTCTCTTTACAGCACATTAAATTGTACATTCACAATAAAACTGAATAATACAATGAATGCATGTGCTGTAATAGCTGCTTTGGAAAGAGTAAAGATTCGACCGATGGGTAAGTTGTCTATTATTGCTATTATTGCTGCATTAATCTTCATGTGGCTTTTAATGTGTTATTTTTCTAATTGAAAATGTAATTAATAAATTTACATATGTTACAGCTTTCTGTTTTGACTCCTTTGTCCTTGCGCAATTTCTCTTTTTTTTTTTTTTTTTTTTTTTTTTTTTTTTGAGGCAGGGTCTCAGTCTGTCACCAGGCTCAGTGACACAATCATAGCTCACTGCAGCCTCTACTTCCCAGATTCAGGTGATCCTCCTACCTTAGCCTCCTGAGTAGCTGGGACTACAGGCATGCACCACCACACCCAACTAATTTTAACATTTTTAATAGAGATGAAGTCTCCTTATGTTGCCCAGGTTGTTCTTGAACTCCTTGGCTCAAGTGATCCTCCTGCCTTGACCTCCCAAAGTGCTGGGATGACAGGCATGAGCCACCATGCCTGTCCATTGGGCAATTTTTAAAGAGCCCTAGAAGGTTATTTTTCCTGCTTGCTAATAAAGTTTTTTATTTTATTTTATTTTACTTTAAGTTTTGTGATACATGTGCAGAACGTGCAGGTTTGTTACATAGGTATACATGTGCCATGGTGGTTTGCTGCACCCATCAACCCGTCACCTAGGTTTTAAGCCCCACATGCATTAGGTGTTTGTCCTAATGCTCTCCCTTCCCGCTAATAAAGTTTTAATATGTCTTATTTGATAATATGATAAACCCTGCTGAGAAGGAGAATTCTTTTTGGAGTGTTCAATGGATTGCTACTGGGATATGTCCACTTTTTTAATTGACAAGCAAAAATTTTACATATTTGTGGTGTACAATGTGATGTTTTGCTATACATCGCGAAATGGCTATATCAACTATTTAACATTTGCATTACCTCACATACCTATCATTTTTTGTGGTAAGAACATTTAAGATCTCTCTTTTCAAGCATACAACACATTCTTATTAACTGTAGTCATCATGTTGTACAATAGATCTCTTTTATTCCTCCTGCCTAACTGAAATTTTGTGTCCTTTGTCCAATATCTCCCCAATCCCTCCACCTCTGACCCCCCAGTAAACAGCATTTCACTCTTTGTTTCTATGAGTTTGACTTTTTAGATTCCACATCTGAGTGAGATCATGCGGTATTTGTCTTTCTGTACCTGGCTTATTTCACTTAACATCCTGTCCTCTAAGATGTGTTTACTTGTGAATTCCTCTTAGGAGTTACTGAAGAGTGATTAGTATGGCATGCATATAACCCCCCAAAAAATCAATAAATATTTTTGAGCACTACTATGTATACAGTATATAATTGTCAATATAACGGCGTCCAATCTATTTTACCACCTGTTTTAGACAATTGCTCTTTTAAATGCAGGCAGTGTAGGAACCATGATACTTAATGGTTCTGAGCTGCCACCTTGCTTTGTTCTTGACCGTGCATTTTTCTTGTTCCTTTTCCTTTTGTCTCCCCTAGAACACTGCTGCTGTTCTGTCAGGACACCCTGCCCTTCCTCCCCAGAAGAGTTGGAAAAGCTTCAGTGGTATGTAACAAACATACTGACCCTTCTCTTTAAAAAAAAAGAAAAAATCACCATGCTAGCTCAGGAGTTTTAGAATTTGGGGAGTAAAGAAGGCTTTCAGTTTCAGGGAAAATGCAGTTCTCTGCAGCATGAAGTAAATTTCCACTTGGACGGTTGCCTTAAACCAGTGGTTTGAAATCTTAGCTGCACATTAGAACCACCTGAGGAGCATTAAAAACACTGACTCCCAAGGCTCACCAACTAAATGTTTTGTCATTTAAAAAATACGTTTGACAGTCTGATACGTGAGAAATGGTATCTCAGTGTTACTTTAATCAACATTTCTCTTACTAAGGCAGAGTCTGAACTTTTTTTCATATACTTGGGGGCCATTTTGTATCTTTTTGTGAATTACATGTACATGTCTTTTCTGTACTTTTTCTTTTTTTTTTTTTTTGAGATGGAGTCTCGCTCTGTCACCCAGGCTAGAGCGCAGTGGCCGGATCTCAGCTCACTGCAAACTCCGCCTCCCGGGTTTACGCCATTCTCCTGCCTCAGCCTCTGGAGGAGCTGGGACTACAGGCGCCCGCCATCTGGCCGGGCTAGTTTTTGTATTTTGTAGTAGAGACGGGGTTTCACCGGGTTAGCCAGGATGGTCTTTCTAATTGATATATGATCCATTATTTAAGAGTACTTTAGCCAGGCGCAGTGGTTCACGCCTGTAATCCCAGCACTTTGGGAGGCCAAGGCGGGTGGGTCATGAGGTCAGGAGATCGAGACCATCCTGGCTAACCTGGTGAAACCCCGTCTCTACTAAAAATACAAAAACAAAATTAGCCAGGCGTGGCAGCAGGCACCTATAGTCCCAGCTACTCAGGAGGCTGAGGCAGGAGAGTGGTGTGAACCTGGGAGGCATAGCTTGCAGTGAGCCGAGGTCGCATCACTGTACTCCAGCCTGGGCGAAAGTGCGAGACTCTGTCTCAAAAAAAAAAAACCAGTACTTTACATATTGTGCATATTAGCTCTTTATAAGCATATCTATGGTATATGTTGCAAATATTTTCTCCCAGTATTTTAGTTGTCTTTTGACTTTATCATGTTTTCTGTCATGCAAATTTTGAAACAATTTTATGTAGTTAAATATGAAAAAGTTCATCTTTTCCCCAGTGATCCGAGATGTCACCTTTGTCATATACTAAATTTTGATAGGCATTTGGGTCTAATCTGGATGTTAGATGTTAACAGTGGCGACCAAGCTACATGGGAGGTATACAGAACTGTTTGTATTGTTTTTATAGTATTTCTGTAAGCCTAAAATTAGTTCCAATAAAAAGTTAAAAAAAATACTGATTCCCAGTCACCAGGCTCAGAGATTCTGATTTAATTGGTCTAGGATATAGCTTAGGCATTAAGGCCCTTCTGCACCAGGCACAGTAGCTCACGCCTATAATCTCAGCACTTTGGAAGGCCCAGGTGGGAGAACTGCTTGAACTCAGAAGTTCAAGATCAGCCTGGGCGAGATCTCGTTTCTACTAAAAATTGGGGGGGGAAAAAAAAAAGCTGGGCATCGTGACACGTGCCTGTAGTCTGAGGTGGGAGAATCACTTGAGCCCAGGAACTCAAGGCTGCAGTGAGCTATGTTCATTCCTCGGCACTCCAGCCTGGGCAACAGAGCAATACCCTGTCTCAAAAATAAATAAATAAATAAAAATATAAGCCCTGCTGGCGATTCTAATGTGCAACGAGAGTTGAGAATTGATGCCTTAAAATCATTGCTCCAATGGAGGGAAAATGGGAGATGGGTGCTCCAAAATAGCAAAAGACTCTGAAAGTCACACATGATGTGACCACAGGTGTGTAGAAATATACATAGAAAAAAACAGGAAGGACATGAATGAAAATGTTCACTGTGATTCCCCATGAATGACCTGCCTGCTGGCATTATGAGTTTTGCTTTGTTTTGTTTTTTTACTTTTTCTTTTATTTCTTACTTTGCAGCATTTTCTATATTCTTCTACAATCAGATAAAAATTGTATTTGGAAAAAAAGGACTTTTTAAAAAATCTGTGTAGCTTCTCAGATGGGAGGAGAAGGCTAAGTGTAGCCTGTCTGCCCTTTGTGGGCCAGATTTCTGAGATATACTAATATTAAAACATTGGGCCTTGAGGAACAGGTAAAAGTCTTTAGTTAAGGATTTGTAGCAGCATTTTCTGCAATAAAAAGTAAAGAGTAACATGCCCCTTTCAGCTTCACATGCCTCATTAAGCTGGAGCATTGAGCCCCATTTGGGGGATAGAGTTTCTGGAAGCATTGGGATCTGATCAGAAGAGCATCCCTCTTTTGAGGCAGCCCCACTGACCCCTAGTGGCTGCCCATTCAGAGAGTGGTTAAGAAGAAGAAACAGGAATAGAAAAGGGGTCAGGATGTGAAACTGATGTCCAGCTAGGGCTCAGTCATTAACTAGCTGTGTATCCGTGTTCAAGAGCAGATGCTTTTTAACCTTCAGAGTCTCAGGTCAAATGAAGAAGTGAGTTAGAGCTCTGTAAAATTAGGAAATGGACTGGATCAGCACTTCTCAAAGATCACCGTGCACATCCATCACTCAGGATCTTGTTAAAATGCAGATTCCGATCCAGTAAGGCCTGGGCCTGAGACTCCACATTTCTGACAAGCTCTCCAGGTGAAGCCAGTGTTGCTGGTTCATGGACCCCACTTTGAGCACCGAGGGTCTATATACAGACTGTAGAGCAGTGCCAGTGGTTCTCAATCCTGGCCGCATGTTGAAATCCTCTGGAGTGTTTTAAAAAACATCAATGCAGCCGGGCATGGTGGCTCACGCCTATAATCTCAGCCCTTTGGGAGGCGTAGGTGGGAGGATTGCTTGAGGCCAGGAGTTCACAACCAGCCAGGGCAACATAGTGAGACCCTGTCTCTACAAACAGTTTTTAAAAATTAGCTGGGCAGGGTGATGTACACCTGTAGTCCCAGCTACTTGGGAGACCGAGGCAGGAGGGATCACTTGAGCCTGGGGAGTAGAGGCTGCAGTGAGTCATGATCATGTCACTGCATTCCAGCCTGGGTGATAAAGCAAGACCCCGTCTCTGAATGAATGAATGAATGAATGAATGAATGAATGAATTTTAAAAATACACAGATGCCTGCCTCCCACCCTTAGAGATTGGTCTAGGATGCAGCCTGGGCTTCCTGGTTTTTAAAAACTCCTGGGTGGGGTGATTCTAATGCGCAGCCAAGTTCGAGAACCACTGGGTCAGAATTAGATGCCCACTCAGGGTCTTTCTAATATGTTGGTTCTTAAGTTTAACTGTACATTAGAAATACCTGGGGTATTTTTAAAACATACTGATGTGTCAAAGTGGCCTTCTGGGGTGCTGGAAATGCTCTGTTTTGATCTAGGTGGTGATTATATATAAAATTCGTCAAGCTCTAAATGTAAGATTAGTACACCTTATGCAGGCTACACCGCAGTAAAGAAGCACATTAAAATGACGTGCATTAAAATGGGCACCTGCGCCCACCGCCAGAGGTTCCAGGTCAGCTGGTTTGGAGTGGGAGCCCAGGCATTGGTGCCAAGGTGCTCTGAGGGGTTCA
Organism: Macaca fascicularis; assembly: GCF_037993035.2. Lineage (NCBI taxonomy): Eukaryota > Metazoa > Chordata > Mammalia > Primates > Cercopithecidae > Macaca > Macaca fascicularis. The sequence goes on along the minus strand of NC_088395.1, from coordinate 18,889,446 downwards.
GATGTGCTGCTGGCATTGCCCACCACTGCTCTGCCACTTCCCTGTGTGCCTCACAGTGGATGGAGGGCTCCGACTAGCATAAGTGACAGGAGTAGAAGGCAACCTCTTCACAGTTGAGCCCAGTGAATGGGAGCCTGTGTTGGGGGTCTACCTTCTGCAGGCTCCCAGATAAGCTGAAGAAAATTTAATGTACACTTTGCAAAGCACCTTTACCCCAACTTGGCCAGGTGGGTTGCTACAGTGTACAGCTTAGGGAATGGAGTCTGAGAGATGTTGGGTAAATTGTCCACAGGAGTAGTGAGAGCTGGAGCCCAAGTGAAGGTTGTTTGTTTGTTTGTATGTTTGTTTCTGAGACAGAGTTTCACTCTTTCACCCAGGCTGGAGTGCAGTGGTACAATCTTGGCTCACTGCAACCTCCGCTACCCGGGTTCAAGCGATTCTCCTGCCTCAGCCTCTCGAGTAGCTGGGATTATAGGCACCCACCACCACGCCTGGCTAATTTTTGTATTTTTAGTAGAGACGGGGTTTCGCCATGTTAGCCAGGCTGTTCTGGAACTCCTGACCTCAGGTGATCCACCTGTTTCGGCCTCCCAAAGTGCTGGGATTACAGGCATGAGCCACCGCGCCCGGCCAAGTCTAGGCTTTTTGACTCATGACGTTTCTGACTGTCTGACACCCCTTTATCCTCACTGCCCCAAACCTCAGGGGATGCAGGGAGGCCTATGGCCAAGTGACCAGCCAGACTGGACCAAGCAGGCTTTTCTTTTTATAGATGTGAATTGCTTTAGGCCCCTTGACCTAATATTCCTCCCTCTTCTCACCCTAGAGAAGCTCTAAGAACACATTCTCATTGGTGTTCTAAGTGTCCATCTAAAACTAGATCGATCAGAGGCTTCCCTGGGCAAATATTCCCTGGGTAATAATTTGTTGCTCCTCCTCTAGTTGTTCCTCCCGAGGTCTCTCAAGACTGACAGATCTTGTGCCAGAGAGTAGGTGACGACTTCTCCACCTTTGATGCCCAGGAAAATCGCCAGAGAGTTTAGAAAATACACATGCCCCATCCCAAGACCAGCTGAATCAAACACAGAGGAGTAGGCCACAGAAATCTATATACATATATGTTTTAAAAAGTGTTCTGGCCCAGGCACAGTGGTTCACGCCTGTAGTCCCAGCACTTTGGGAGGCCGAGGTGGGCAGATCACTGGAGGTCAGGAGTTCGAGACCAGCTTGGCCAACACAGCGAAACCCCATCTCTACTAAAAATACAAAAAGTAGCCAGGCGTGGTGGCGGTTGCCTGTAGTCCCAGCTACTCGGGAGGCTGAGGCAAGAGAATCACTTGAACCCAGGAGGCAGAGGTTGCAGTGAGCCAAAATCATGCCACTGTACCCCAGCCTGGGTGACAAGAGTGAGACTCCATCTCAAAAAAAAAAAAAAACAATGTTCTGGGTAGTTCTCATGCACAGCCAAGGTTGAGAACCACTGAACTAAAGGAACCTTGAAGACATAGCTGATGTAGAAGCTGGGGACCACCCCTTTTGCCCTAGCTTGATTCATTGTTTTCATTCAACCAACATTTCTTGGTCAGTTACCATGGGTCAGCTACCACTATGCCAGGCTATAGCAGTGTAAAGTTGATTAAGATAGATTCCTAGTATATGAAAATCAGTTGGGTCACGAGGCATTTCACAGTTCCCCTCCCCCGGGAGCACAGAGAAGATCCCCTCAATTGAGTGACCATGAGACGTAGAGCCACAGAGCAGCAGTGAACTGGGGAGTCACAGAAGAGCATCTCTTCTTGCTCATTCCTGTCCCAGGAAGTAGGTGGTAGAAGTGGGCAGGGGCTGGGGGCTAGTGGCAGGTGCACAGAGGGTGTGAAATGGCAGAGGCTGGAAGTGTCATGTCCCTGATGTAACTACGTCAACTTGACGGTGTCAGATGATTGCCAGAGGGGAAAGACTCGCCCCTCTGTAGCTCATTCGTGTCTCACATGTATCTCTCTGATTTGTTCCTTTAGTGACCTGCAGGATCCCATTGTCTGTCTTGCTGACCATCCACGTGGCCCACCATTTTCTTCCAGCCAATCCATCCCAGTGGTGCCTCGGGCCACTGTGCTTTCCCAGGTCCCCAATGCTACCTCTTTTGCTGAGCCCCCAGATTATTCACCTGTGACCCACAATGTGCTCTCTCCAATAGGGGAGATTCACCCCCTTTCACCTCAGCCTTCAGCTCCCATAGCTTCCAGCCCTGTCATTGACATGTCCCCACAGTCTGAAACAATCTCTTCCCCTATGCCCCAAACCCATGTTTCCGGCACCCCACCTCCTGTGAAAGCCTCATTTTCCTCTCCCACCGTGTCTGCCCCTGCGAATGTCATCACTACCAGCGCACCTCCTGTCCAGACAGGTAAATGTAAGATGCCACTTGAACAGCGGCCAATCTGCTAGTCAAGACATCTGTGATAAGACCATGTTGAGCCTTTCTTTGTATGATGTTCGCTTGATTTCTAGAGCTTTCCTTTAGGCATTCTAATGTTCTAATGACTTACGTGGTTGCATAATAGTCATTGTGTTGAGGTGGCATATCTAATTTAATCATTCCTGTCTTCTGAAACCATTAAGTTTATTCTACTTTTTAGCTCCCAGGTATCTTTCATGTAGTTGTCACTTTGCTTCTTGGCTGTGGCTGAGTTCCATTGTTTTGACCAAGATAATGGAGAAATAGCTCTAAGGGGCAAGCACAGATCTCACTTGATAGAGTTGGAGATTTTCTAGGTTTCTTTCTCCTACAAAAGGTGGTTGGGACACTGTTTTCAACACCCTGAAGAGTAAACTTTTGATCTATTAAACATTGCAGCTCAGTTTAGACAGAAGACAAAAGAAAAAATTGGCAGGTCTGAAAGTCAGTCAGTCACGGAGTGACCGAGCTGGGACTGAGCCAAGGTAGTGGTAGGAGGGGAGAAACATTGTGAAGACCCAGGCTTGGGTCCGCACGGGCCCTCGCAGACAGTGTGATCTGGAACAAGCTCCTCCTGCCTCTGCCTGTTCTATGTGAGGATCAAAATCATCACACTAACTGCATGAGGCTGAGAATGAAGGTGTACGTGAGAACGCTGTGGAAACCGCCAAGGGCTCCCGGGTCCAAAGTGGGCTTAGTGGTACAGAGAGAAAGGCAAGAGGGAAAGAAGCTGAGAGAAATCTGGATATGCTGGAGTTTCAGCTCTGTGAGTAAGAGGCAGGTCTTCCTCTAGAATTTGGAGGATGGGGGAAGCCAAGTTTTTGGTGACATTAGATTGATTTTGGTACCCACCTCCTCCACCCTGGTGCTAGCATCACCAGGAGATAAGGAGCTTCTGCTAAATGACTTCATATTTCTTCAAATTTGCACTGCTCTCTCTTCAATATCCTCCCTCCCTCCCTCCCTCCCTCCCTCCCTCCCTCCCTCCTTCCTTCCTTCCTTCCTTCCTTCTTCCTTCCTTCCTTCCTTCCTTCCCTTATTTGGGGTCTTGCTATGTTGCCTAGGCTGGTTTTAAACTCCTGGGCTCAAGTGATCCTCCCACCTCAACCTCCAAAAGCGTTGGGATTATAGGTGTGAACCACTGTGCCCAGCCAATAATTTTTTATAAATATAAATATTTTCGACCAAATTAGAAAATCACTGGGGCTCTAGTCAAAGGAAGGTCCAAATAACTGATGAAGAATAAAGTAAAATTGAAGTTCATTAGCCTGGGCCTAAGATGCCCACCTTCCCAAAGCTAATTCCCAACGATCCTTAGACTCAGCCTAACAGGCTACACAAAACACTATCAAGGTGGCCTCTGGTGCCTGTGTATTCCCGGGGCAACAAGAAGCAAAGTGACATATGCATAAAAGATACAGATTGAGGTGTTACCCAGGAGCTAAAAATTAGAATAAACTTAATGGTTCCAGAAGACAGGAATGATTAAATAAGATATGCTACTCTAACACAATGACTATTATGCGACCATGTAAGTCATTAGAACAGAAACAGAAATATACAGAAACTTGGGGGCATTTACAAGTCTTGATGTGAGGTGAAAATAGCCCAACAACAAATAGTTTGCACACCATGTTTATAATAGTGTAAATACACATGCATAAAGATTTGACTGGAATAGGTAAAATAATAGGATGTTAAGTGGTGAAATTAAGAGTTGTCTGTTGTTAAAGACAGGTTTGTATCATTGTTTCCCTATTAAAAACACTATTAAAAATCAGACTTACAGGTGATAGTCCAGCTGTGGATTTCATAATATTCTTTTTTTTTTTTTGAGAGAGAGAGAGTCTCACTCTGTCACCCAGGCTGGAGTGCAGTGGCGCAATTTCGGCTCACCGCAACCTCTGCCTCCTGGGTTCAAGCGATTCTCGTGCCTCAGCCTCTCGAGTAACTGGGGCTACAGGCACATGCCACCACACCTGGCTACTTTTAAAAATATTTTTAGTAGAGACAGGGTTCCCCCATGTTGGCCAGGCTGGTCTCGAACTCCTGACGTCAGGTGATCCACCTGCCTCAGCCTCCCAAAGTGCTGGGATTACAGGCATGAGTCACTGTGCCTGGCCCATAATATTCTCTTTTTCACAAAAGAGCTTCCAGCAATCCACACAAAATCCTGTACACATGATATAAATTAAATACAAGCATACTTGTGCTTATATGAGTATATACTAAATACACTGATGTGCTTTATATTTTTTAGTTAGATTTATTGAAGTATAATTTACATACAGTAAAGTGTATCCAATTTTATGGTTAAATCAAATTTTTGCAGTTCTGTGCAGGTGGAAACACTCACAGTCATGTAACCACTATCATAATCAAGATATATAAGTTTCCCTACTACTCCCAAAGTTCCCTTGTGTCCCTTCAAAGTCAAAACCTAGCCCCTCACCCCAGCCCCTGGCTACCACTGATCTCTTTCCCTACAGTTTTTTGGATTTTTCTAGAATATCATATGAAGAGACTCACTATGTGGCCTTTTGAGTTTGGCTTCTTTCACTTCACATAATGCATTGGCAAATTGGAGATCCACCCATGCTGTTGCGTGTATTTAAAGTTAATTCGTTTTTATCATGGAATAATATTTCACTGGATGGAGGTACCACAGTTTGTTGATTCATTCTCCAGTTGATGGGCATTTGGGTTGTTTCTAGTTTGGGACTATTATGAAAAAGGCCACCGTAAACATTCATGAACAAGTCTTCCTAAGACATATGTTTTCATTTATCTGGGGCAAATACCCAGGGGTGAGTTTGCCATATCACAGGGTCTGTGTACGTTTATCTTTATTAGTGGGTTTTCCATTGTGTGTTCATAACACGATTTGGCTCTTTGATACAGACATCGTCAACACCAGCAGTATTTCTGATCTTGAGAACCAAGTGTCACAGATGGAGAAGGCTCTGTCCTTTGGCAGCCTGGAGCCTAACCTCGCAGGAGAAATGATAAACCAAGTCAGCAAACTTCTTCATTCCCCGCCCGACATGCTGGCCCCTCTGGCTCGAAGGTACGACTTAGCAAACTGAAGTGGTGGTGAGAGGGGACCCTCCAAAGACAAAGATGCTGCTCACATGATTAATATCACCAAGTCTTTTACTCCCAAATACCAGGTACATCATGGTTTCTCAGGTTGCTACTCTATATTCTGCTTAGAATGAGGAGACAGAGCAGGCCTGCCAAATCTACACTGCCAACCTTGAGGCTGAGCACTGTGGCTCACGCCTGTAATCCCAGCACTTTGGGAGGCTGAGGCGGGCAGATTGCTTGAGGTCAGGGGTTTGAGACCAGCCTGGCTAACATGGTGAAACCTTGTCTCTATTAAAAATACAAAAATTAGCCAGGTGTGGTGATGCGTGTCTGTAGTCCCAGCTACTCAGGAGGCTGAAGCAGGAGAATCGCTTGAACTCAGGAGGTGGAGGTTGCAGTGAGCCAAGATGGCGCCACTGCACCCAACACTTTGGGAGGCTGAGGCGGGCGGATCACGAGGTCAGGAGATCAAGACCATCCTGGCCAACATGGTGAAACCCCGTCTCTACTAAAATACAAAAAATTAGCTAGGCGTGGTGGTGTGCATCTGTAGTCCCAGCTACTCAGGAGGCTAAGGTAGGAGAGTTGCTTGAACCCAGGAGGCAGAGGTTGCAGTGAGCCGAGATCACGCCACTGTACTCCAGCCTGGCAACAGAGCGAGACTCCGTCTCTAAATAAACAAACAAACAAACAAACAAACAAACTGCCCACCTTTCTTTACAGATTGCTGAAAGTAGTGGATGACATTGGCCTACAGCTGAACTTTTCAAACAAGACCATAAGTCTAACCTCCCCTTCTTTGGCTCTGGCCGTGATCAGAGTAAATGCCAGTAGTTTCAACACAACTACCTTTGTGGCCCAAGACCCTGCAAATCTTCAGGTACGTTGTAATTGATGTCAGAAAAAAACATTCTCTTGTGTGTGATTGTAGTCCCCGTTGTATTTCATGATTGAGGCAATTACTGCTTATAGTCTGGGGTGATATTCAAAATATTTGGCATCTAGAACAGAGAGGCACCACAGAATCAAGCCGGGCGCAGTGGCTCACACCTGTAATCCCAGACCTTTGGGAGGTCAAGACAGGTGGATCACTGGAGGTCGGGAGTTCAAGACCAGCCTGGACAACATGGTGAAACCCTGTCTTTACTAAAAATACAAAAATTAGCTGGGCGTGGTGGCATGCACTTGTAATCCCAACTACTCAGGAGGCTGAGGCAGGAGAATTGCTTGAACTCAGGACGCGGAGGTTGCAGTGAGCTAAGATTGCACCACTGCCCTCCAGCCTGGGCGACAGGTAATATTCCGTCTCAAAAAAAAAAAAAAAAAAAAAAGACAACGTTGGTCTTGGCTGGTGCAGGATGTCGGAGGTCCCTGTTATTCCCTGCGTTAACCCTTTAGCAGCTGAATTTTGGAAGCTGGCATGGGTGGTATCCAGCAGAGGGTTCTAGGCAGTTGGAAGAGTAGGCAGGGGTGTCAGCTACTTATCACATTTCAATATTATAACAAGTGTTAGAACTACACTGCTGTATATAGTGGTGCTGAATATCATTCCTGTTTCTAGTGTTTTCTGTCCACCTATTTAGAGGGATTGGGGACTGCAAACACCCAAGGAAACCAAGTCTCACTTTTTAATTTTCACAGTCTTCCTTTTACAAGTGCAGTGCACATGGTTCTATGAAGACTTGACACTAACTTGGTGTGTCTGCTGCTACAGTCTCCCTGGGATCTGCAGTCATCTTGCACTTTTCAGCTATTTCTATGCATCCTTAAAATGTTTCCTTTCCTTCTTGGGGCCTCCTGTCCTTATTACACTTCCTTTCTTTCTTTTTTTTTTTTTCTCTTCCTTTTTTTTTTTGAGATGAAGTCTCGCTCTGTGGCCCTGGGTTGAGTGCAGTGGTGCGATCTTGGCTCACTGCAGCCTCCACCTCCTAGGTTCAAGATATTCCCCTCCCTCAGCCTCCCAAGTAGCTAGGATGACAGGTGCCTGCCACCACACCCTGCTAATTTTTATATTTGTAGTAGAGATGGGGTTTTGCCACGTTGGCCAGGCTGGTCTCAAACTCCTGACCTCAGGTGATCTGCCCAACTCGGCCTCCCAAAGTGTTGGGATTACAGGCGTGAGCCACTGTGCCCGGCCTGCACTTCCTTTCTTTAATTTAGTAGCAACCAGAGGAATAGAAGTAGAAGCTATTTTACATAGAGATGCTGCAGGTCAGGTCCTCACAGAACCCTGTGTCTTAACTATTAGGCTGGTGCAAAAGTAATTGTGGTTTTTACCTTTAAAAAAAAAAAATGGCAAATAGTGCAATTACTTTTGCACCAACCTAATAGGTGTGTTTTCCATCTCATTATACTAGCTCCAGATATTTATTCTTATCTTCCACTTGATTTTCAGGTTTCTCTGGAAACCCAAGCTCCTGAGAACAGTATTGGCACAATTACTCTTCCTTCATCGCTGATGAATAATTTACCAGCTAATGACATGGAGCTAGCTTCCAGGGTTCAGTTCAATTTCTTTGAAACACCTGCCTTGTTTCAGGTAAAACTGCTGCTCACTGCTTTTGGCTTGGGTTTTATTTGGAGACGAGGGCATTTCATTTCTTTTAGTGCTCAAATATTCTTAAGGCTGCTGTAAGTCAAATGAATTGCCGAAATGCTGCAGTTCATTTTAAAACACAGCCTAATGATACTGGTGATGATAAATAACAGTAACTGACAGTTATGTAGTATTTATATTTACTAATTGCCAAGCACTATCCTAAGCAGTTACAATGTTAACTCTAATCCTTTCAGCAGCCCTGAGAGGAAGGAACTATTATTATCCCATTTTACAGATGAAGCCATGGAGGTGCAGAGAGAGGTTAAGTGACTTGCTTGGGGAAACACAGCTTAAATGGCTTAATGCTATGTTCCCTTTAAAGATTCACAAAATCCTGTTGTGTCAATCTGTGCAGTTTAGCTCAGTAGTTAGAGCGTTGTATCGTGGAACGAGCTCTGTTTCTCTCTTTGTGAACCCTTGGGAAAGTCACTTTCCTCCTTGTTCCTCGATTTCTGACCTACATTGTAAGATAAACAATGTGGACAGAATATTCCTTAGTGTTCCTTCTAGCTCTAAAACTCTGACAATATCTCATTTACCCTTGCCATCTTCATGTGCCAGGATCCTTCCCTGGAGAACCTCTCTCTGATCAGCTACGTCATATCATCGAGTGTTGCAAACCTGACCGTCAGGAACTTGACAAGAAACGTGACAGTCACATTAAAGCACGTCAACCCGAGCCAGGTGGGGAGAGGCCAGTGCCATCTGGTCATTGACCAAGAACACCTTGTACAAACTATGCTTGTAAGGCGTGGCCGGCAAAAGGCAGATCAGGCAGAAAGAAGCTTCAGCTCAATTGGAGTAGTGTGTAGGACTAGAATCACACCTCTCCATTGGGTTTTAACACACTTAATAATTGACCAGGGCAGGTGCGGTGGTTTACACTGTCATCCCAGCACTTTGACAGGCTTAGGCGGGCAGATTGAGCTCAGGAGTTTGAGACCAGCTTGGGCAACATGGCAAAACCCCATCTCTGCAAAAGATACAAAAATTAGCTGGGCGTGGTGGCAGGCGCCTATAGTTCCAGCTACTTGGAGGGCTGAGGTGGGAGGATCACAAGCCCGGGAGCTCAAGGCTGCAGTGAGCTGTGTTTGGGCCACTGCATTCCAGCTTGGGTGACAAAGTGAGACCCTGTCTCAAAAAAAAAAAAATTTTGACCACTAAATTTCCAGGAAGAATCGGTGCAAAAGCAAGCTCTTAACAACTGTGAAATATCAGATATCAGTGTGTGGGGATCTGTGGCTGCAGGTCTGATTCTCAGCTCAGTCCACACTAAGCATCATCTACGACCTCACTACTCACAGTGTGGTCCACACACCCACAGCATCAGCATCACCTGGGAGTTTGCTAGAAATGCAGAGTCTCAGGCCCCAACCCAGACCCACTGAGTCAGAATGTGCATTTTCACAAGGCCCCAAATTGATTCCTATGCACGATTGATGAGCTTAAGAAATGCTGGTCTATTTAGGGCTCACTTGCTTCTAGGGACCATATAAAATAAGAACTCTCCAAAAATTAAGCCTAAGATTCTGAAATAAAAAAAACCACAGGTTTTTTTTTTTTCAAATACCTTTCTTTTTTTTTTTTTTTTTCAGTTCACTAAATTAATTATTTGTGATTTATCTTTCTACCACAGGATGAGTTAACAGTGAGATGTGTATTTTGGGACTTGGGCAGAAATGGTAAGTTCTAGTCATAACCTTTTCAAACTCTTGAGTGGGTTAATTGGGGAGGGCGTGAAGTCACTGGTGCTGTGGCCTTGCTGATGGGACAGATACTTTTCCCAATGCCAACAGGTGGCAGAGGAGGCTGGTCAGACGATGGCTGCTCCGTCAAAGACAGGAGATTGAATGAAACCATCTGTACCTGTAGCCATCTGACAAGCTTCGGCATTCTACTGGTAATATGCCCGTGCCACGTGGCCTTAAATTCTGGGTCTGAGGGGTAGCTGGGCATCACACTACAATGTCTAATCTGATGGATTAGACAGATCAGCACATATGATATTGTGGCTGATTTATACACCAATGAGATTATTCCTTGCCAGGCGTGGTGGCTCACACCTGTAATCCCAGCACTTTGGGAGGCTGAGGTGGGTGGATCACTTGAGGTCAGGAGTTCGAGACCAGCCTGGCCAACACGGTGAAACCCCGTCTCTACTAAAAATAACGAAATTAGCTAGGCGTGGTGGTGCGCACCTGTAGTCCCAGCTACTCAGGAGGCTGAGGCAGGATAATCACTTGATCCTGGGAGGTGGAGGTTGCAGTGAGCCGAAATCATGTCATTGTACTCCAGCCTGGGCAACAGAGAGAGATGCTATCTCAAAAAAAAAAAAGAGATTTCTCTTCTAATAAGCAAATGCACCTGAAGGAAAATACTTGAACATGAAAGACAAGTATTTTTTCACATTCTCTTTTTACATTTAAGTTTTTCTCTTTTAAATAATTAAGAGAACTAAGGAATTCAGATTAGGATGGGTAATAAAAATGGTTTAGTTTGCAATGCACTTTAAGATTTTTACAAAACACTTTGACATAAATGCTCTTACGTAATCATCCCAACAGTCCTGCCAGATAGGTAGAATGGGGAGTTGCTATTGTCATTTTATTAAAATCAGAATTAAGACTCACTTGTTAGATAATTGCCCACAGTCATAGAACTAAGAAATGTAAGAGGCAGGAGCTAAATCGCAGTCTTTAGGCTCCTAGTCCAGTTCCTTTCCATTGCACTATAATGCAGTGATCAAGTACGTGGGCTTTGGAGTGTGCCAGACCTGAATTTGAATCCTGGCTTCTCCACTTTCTATCTGTGTGTCCTTGAGCAAGTTACTTAACCTCTCTGCGTCTCAGTTTCCTTATCTTTACCTGATAGTAATAATTGTGCCTACCTCATAGGTTTGTTGAATAGACTGTGAATGGATCCCTAGAATACTTGATAAATCATAAGTCTTGTATTTATTTTAAAATATTTGATTATTAAAAGCAATTATTTCATTTTCCAGGACCTATCTAGGACATCTGTGCTGCCTGCTCAAACGATGGCTCTGACGTTTATTACATATATTGGTTGTGGGCTTTCATCAATTTTTCTGTCAGTGACTCTTGTAACCTACGTAGCTTTTGAGTGAGTATCCACAACTGGAAATTTGGATTTAGGACTCAGCACTCACCTCCATTGCTAACATTTATTAACTAAGCCCTTTCCTCAGCCTGCTTTACCCTGTACACCCAGCTAGTGGAGCACCTATGTATCAACTTTATGGTACTTTTTGGTTTATATGCTTGTGTCCTCACACTAGTCTGTGGACTCCCTGAAGGCAGGGGTTGTGTCAGAATCATCTTTGTACCCCAGAATGACGCCCAGTACCTGATAGACATAAAGTGTGAAATGAATGAGGGATGCAGGCCCCAAAACCCAGAGACTTACAATCCAAAATAGACCATAGCACCATGTACAGCATAAGAACTATGTTTAATAAATTATATTTCTAAATTATACTGAGCAAACACAAAGGATTAAATACATTAACTGGTGTGGGGATGGAGAGAAATAAGGGTGGAAAAGCTTTACTGAAAAAAATAGACACTCAGTGAGTGTAGCTCTGCAGCAAGAATGCCATTCTAAAAAACAGCCTTTCCTTTTTGACTTACCAGACAGGTCCCTTTGGTTGCTTTTTGGGGGTAATTTCAACAAATTCTAATGGAAAAGAAGGACATAGGCATTTTTATTGCATCAACAAAATGAAACAATATGTAAGTTCTTGGATTTAGATTTTGGATACTGATCAGAAAATGTAAAAAATTTATTTTCAGTGCCAAAGTTAGGGTCTAGCTGTGACTACAGATCTAGTGAGCCTTTGGAAATATTATTGGTGAGACTAAATAACCATAAGGCCAGCCATTACTCAGAATGATTTCACCGGATCTAATTTTGCATGCATAAACATGAACATGTCATCAATTAGCTGGCTTCTCCTATGCTATTACATTTAGCTATAAACTCTTCTTTCCGTGATCTCATTTTACCTAATAACATACAATAATATGGGAATCTTGGTTAAATTTTGAAGATCTGAATATAGCAGACTCTATGAGAAGCAGCGCCAATGCTTCTGAAAGTAGTTTGGGAGAAACAGGGCGAGTGCTCAGTAGAGTCTACTCTAAACTATTTAAAAGTCTGGGCCAACAGTCAGCATGTAAAAGATCTCACAGAAATACAGACACAAATTCTCCTCATGGTTATCACAGACGATTCTGTTCAGATTTTTTCTTTGTTGTTGTTGGTTTTAAGCCCCGCCCCCCCCATACAAACACACACTCAAAGAGAGGAAATTTATGCATATAGACATTTACCAAAGAATAAAAATAAATTGCTTAAAACTCAAAGAGCCTGACAGATATGCTTACATAAGGGTTATTGCTAGGCGTGGTAACTCATGCCTCTGTAATTCCAGCACTTTGGGAGGCCAAGGCAGCAAGACTGCTTGAGCCCAGGAGTCTGAGACCAGCCTGGGTAACATGGCGAAACCCTGTCTCTACAAAATACAATACAAAAAATTATCAGGGTGTGGTAATGAGTACCGGTAGTACCAGCCACTCAGGAGGCTGTGGCGGCAAGATCGCTTGAGCCCGGGAGGCGGAGGTTGCAGTGACCTGAGATCACGCTACTGCACTCCAGCCTGGGTGACAGAGCCAGACCTTATCTTAGACCAAAAAAAAAGATGGGGGGTTGGCAGAGTAGAAGGCTAATTCTGGTTCTCATCCTTTCCTTTTAGAAAGATCCGGAGGGATTATCCTTCCAAAATCCTCATCCAGCTGTGTGCTGCTCTGCTTCTGCTGAACCTGGTCTTCCTCCTGGACTCGTGGATTGCTCTGTATAAGATGCAAGGCGTCTGCATTTCAGTGGCTGTATTTCTTCATTATTTTCTCTTGGTCTCATTCACATGGATGGGCCTAGAAGCATTCCATATGTACCTGGCCCTTGTCAAAGTATTTAATACTTACATCCGAAAATACATCCTTAAATTCTGCATTGTCGGTTGGGGTATGTATAAGCTTGCCTGTATGTTGCCTGGACTTCCTCTGCTTTTTCTCCAGTGTTTTGATTTTTGAGCAGGAGGAAATGATGAAGCAGATCACATTCAGCAAGTTTCTAAAACAGCTTTATACTCTTACATGTGCACTGCCCGAAGAGCAACTTTGTCAAGTCTCCTTCTAGGACACCTGTATATTTCCTCTGGATTTGTTATGAATATGAAATTCCTCAAGGCTGAACCATGAATCCTCTTTGTATCTCCAGGAACTAGAATTTGGGGCTGGCACAGAAGGTGCCAGAAAGTGCTCAATATATTGAAAACATTAGCTTGGTGGTAAAGAGCCCAAACTCAGTCCCTGAGCTCCCAGCCAGCCTCATTCTACTTTGTACCTCCCAGATATCAGACATGTATGACAGTATGCTCAGGAGGGCAGAGTGAGAGAACGTACATATAAAACCCATTGTGGCCGGGCGCGGTGCCTCACGCCTGTAACCCCAGCAGTTTGGGAGGCCGAGACGGGTGGATCACAAGGTCAGGAGGTCCAGACCATCCTGGCTAACCCGGTGAAACCCCGTCTCTACTAAAAAATACAAAAAACTAGCCAGGCGAGGTGGCGGGCGCCTGTAGTACCAGCTACTCGGGAGGCTAAGGCAGGAGAATGGCGTAAACCTGGGAGGCGGAGCTTGCAGTGAGCTGAGATCCGGCCACTGCACTCCAGCCTGGGCGACAGAGCGAGACTCCGTCTCAAAAAAAAAAAAAAAAAAAACCCCATTGTAACTTCACTGCCACGCGGGCATGACATTTCTGATTGTGCAGCCTATTGGTGGTAGGTCACAAGGCCTTAGACTCCCCAAAGATCTTGAAGATCTCTTCATTCAATTTCCCATCCAATGTAGGAGCCTCTTCAACCCTCAACTGCACCTGACTTATCCTTAACTAAAGATAATCTAACTTCTGCTTGAATACTTCTATTACTGGAGATCTCATTACCTTACAAGGCAGCCAATAACTATTTCATAAAGCTCTACAGTTCTGATTTTCCACTAAGTTCATTCAGCTCCCTGGTGGCACTTACCAGTGGTCTTGATTTTGCTCTCTCAGGCAGAAAACAATAAGTTGATACCTCTTCTGCCAGAAAGTCCTTTAGATAATCTATAAGTAATATATAACAGTATGTATAATCCCCTATTTTTCAACGTATTTGCACACAAGTGACCCCATGCAAAATAAGCCAGTGAGGTGAGCCACATGGTCATTCCAAATGTAGGTGAAGAAACTGGCTCCAAGTGATGATGTGATTTCCCTCCAGTTCACAAAGCTAGAAAACAGCAAGCCTGGCTCTCTGTCTCCTTATATGCAGCCTTCTGCCATCACCCCCCACCAGACTCCGTCTATTTTCAGGCTAAATATTCCTACACATCAAGATTGCAAGCACGCCACCGCCCTTGCCACCCTGCCTTGCATCTTATGTCATTATGTCTTTGTGAAGAACAACAGAACAACACCCTTTCCCTGCTTGTCCCAGAAACATAAGTCACCACTCCAGATACTGGGCACGGATTCTGTCTTCTTTAGAGAAGGCTGAAAGTCAGATTCCTTTGTTAAGTACAAGGTCCTCCACCCCCAATATTTTATTTTTAACAAAGTGTCTCACTTAGAAAATTATCATATGTCAGGGTCACCAGAAGGTTCAAGCGCAAAGGCATTAAATGAACTATTAGATTTGATATTACCAGGCACTGCAACTGGTCTGTGACAAGGAATTGTTTGTTCTTTACCAGAGCCTTGAGATGGGACATCTGCTGGTTGGCTGGCGGGTGATGGTGTGCAGTGGTAAATAGGATTCTTTCCCCACCAAAAGACATTTTAAACTTGGGGGACCCTTCTCATGGTACCTTCTCTGAAGGGAAGTGTCCGTGGGCTTTTGAGAGAGCCAGCATAGTAGCAGTCACCGCCCCCTGGATCAGCCAGGACAGAACCCTCCATCCTTCACTGGGTCTCAAAGTTCTCAAATTGAGGACTTTTAGTTTCATAATGAAAGATTTGCCAGGAGTTGCTGACTCTTAAATGTACATTCCAGACATGTATAAGTTAAAGGCACAACACTGGGTGCAGTGGCTCATGCCTGTAATCCCAGCACTTTGGGAGGCCAAGGTGGGCCGATCACCTGAGGTCAGGAGTTTGAGACCAGCCTGGCCAACATAGTGAAACCCCGTCTCTACTAAAAATACAAAAATTAGCCAGGTGTGGTGGCGCACGCCTATAATCCCAGCTACTTGAGAGGCTGAGGCACAAGAATCACTTGAACCCGGGAGGCAGAGGTTGCAGTGAGCTGAGATTGTGCCATTGCACTCTAGCCTGGGTGACAGAGCAGGAAAAAAAAAAAAAAAAAAAAGTTAAAGGCAACACTGGTAGCTGTAACAGATTAATCTTGAAATCTCAGTAGAAGATCATTTCTCACTCACCTACAGTCTAGTTATCAGGGGCAGAGGAGTCCCTGGTCTTGCAGTTATTCAGAGATCCAAGCTAATGAAGACTCTGCTCAAGGTTGCCCCAAGTTTGCAGGCAAAAAGAAAGTAGAGGATCTCACAGGAGGTTTCTATGGGACAGGCCTGGAAGTGGAGCAAATCATTTGTGCCCGTATCCCATGGGCCCAAAGTGAGCCATGTGGCCACACACACCCAGCTGCCTGGGAGGCTGGGAGCATCCAGTCATGTGCCAAAGAGGAAAAGAAACCAGCCTGGTGAACTTGTAGCCAGTCTCTGCTACAAGATGTAAATAGGATGTGATCTCTAGTCTTGTCACCCACTTCAGTTATTAGAACTAGGTGTGACCGGCTGGGCGCGGTGGCTCACGCCTGTAATCCCAGCACTTTAGGAGGCTGAGGCAGGCAGATCATGAGGTCAGGAGTTCGAGACCATCCTGGCTAACATGGTGAAACCCCGTCTCTACGAAAAATACAAAAAAAAAAATTAGCCAGGCATGGTGGCATGCGCCTGTAATCCCAGCTACTAGGGAGGCTGAGGCAGGAGAATTGCTTGAACCCGGGAGGCGGAGGTTACAGTGAGCCGAGATCGCACCACTGCACTCCAGCCTGGGTGACAGAGTGAGACTCCGTCTCAAAAAAAAAAAAGAATTAGGTGTGACAAATGTTTCCCATCTTCCAGGGGTACCAGCTGTGGTTGTGACCATCATCCTGACTATATCCCCAGATAACTATGGGCTTGGATCCTATGGGAAATTCCCCAATGGTTCACCGGATGACTTGTGAGTACAAAGCACCCTAAGGGAATGCTAAGTGAACTGGAAAACGGAATGCTCCTAGAAAACGAGGATCTAATCAGCATATTGACTCCTGCTGTCATCCTAATAAAACCCAGCAATATTTCACAGCAGCCTTCACAGTCTTATGTAATGAGAGAAGCTAACTGGAAATGCCATGCTACTCTTCAAGTGATGAATTAGGAGGAGATATTCTGAAAAGAAAAATGAATTAGGAGGAACTATTTTGAAAATATTTTCATTAGCCTCTGATAAAATGACATTCCAGTTATATTAATAAAGACTCATGGAACAGAGTTGCTAGGATTTACAGGGGCAAAATCCTGAATGTTTAAAAAAAGGTCTATTTTTAAAATACTTTAAATCACCAAGTGTCCTCAAATAAACTCTTAGATTCTTTTCCCTAGAGCTATAAATGATTGTAGAGAATAGCAGTTTTATCATTTTTTTTCTCTTGTACTGGTAGAAAATGTTTCAGTAAAATGTTAGAGATTCATTGTATCATTTTGAACTCTAGTTCATCACTGTAATATGTTTTCCCCTGTTTTCCCCCCAACCAACTCCAGCTGCTGGATCAACAACAATGCAGTATTCTACATTACGGTGGTGGGATATTTCTGTGTGATATTTTTGCTGAACGTCAGCATGTTCATTGTGGTCCTGGTTCAGCTCTGTCGAATTAAAAAGAAGAAGCAACTGGGAGCCCAGCGAAAAACCAGTATTCAAGACCTCAGGAGTATCGCTGGCCTTACATTTTTACTGGGAATAACTTGGGGCTTTGCCTTCTTTGCCTGGGGACCAGTTAACGTGACCTTCATGTATCTGTTTGCCATCTTTAATACTTTACAAGGTAAGCTTTACAGCATCAAATACAAACTGAATGATCCCAGTTGAATACAAAAATGTAGCTACTGAAAGAGTACAGGCATGCCTCAGAGATGCTGGGGGTTTGGTTCTAGACCACTACAATAAAGCAAATATTGCAATAAAGTGAGTCACACAAATTGTTTGGTTTCCCAGTGCATATAAAAGTTATGTTTACACTAGACTGTAGTCTATTAAGTGTGCAATTGCATGATGTCTAAACAAATGTACATACCTTTAACTTAAAAACATTTTATTGCTAAAAACTGCTGATACAGAGACACAAGGTGAGTACATGCTGTTGGAAAAAATGGCCTTGAGAGACTTGCTGGATGCAGGGCTGCCACAACCTTCAATTTGTAAAAAAAAAAAAAAAAAAAATGCACTATCTGTGAAACCCCAAGAGGTATGCCTATATATGCAAAGTAGCTTATTTAGTGGCTTAAGATATTTTCATTGAAAAACATATTTATCATTGAGAGGGAGTGCTTTGAGATCCTTGGAGGAAAGGTGCTTACTAAATTCAAGAAATGGTGTTTTTTTCTCCTTATTCATCATTATCTCCTTGGAGAGACCACATTGAGGGGAACCTGTCAGGAACTCTTTTTGAAAAAGTCAATTATTCTTCCTTCACTTGGTTTCTTTTTTAAAAAACTGTTGTATTCAAGTAGAACATGCAGACAGTAAGCACACATACCATGACTGTGCCTGTACAGGGAGCCCACCGCTCTTACCTCCTAGGTCAGCGATTTGGAGACAATGAGAAATGGGAAGGCAACAGACAGACCCAAGCGGCAGCAGTCTTACTTGAAGGCTAATCCTAAGAAGTTGCTGCCCTGGGACGCTCAGCGGGAAAGAGAGCAGGCTCTGTGTGTCGCCATCTGCTTCAGGTTTCCCATTGGTTAATGAAGCCAATTCATCTTGGAACCCTGATACTTGTACTCTTTATAAAAGAAAATGACTGATTCTTTTAGAGCAGTATTATGAAAGACGTGTCCGCTGTTAATTTTTAATGGAAGTGCTTTGACATTAAAAGCCTAGCAGGCTATTAGGTTTACATTACAATAACAGTAATTCACTGTCCCTTAGTTTCCTTTTATTCTGAATCCTCTTTGGTGGATGCCTTTTAATTGCCTTCTCATTGGCTTTTGTTCATCTTCCCTGTTGGTTTTGCTTCTCTAGTTCTGTCAGGCAATAGATCATCTTGTTGGTTTTCAGAAAAATCCCAACCTGAGGTTAAATTCAAATGCCAAATTTGGTTGTTGGTTCTTATTTAAATTTGGAGGAAGCCAGCAGAGGTGATTGTTTGGTTATATATGGTTATTAATTTTTACTTATAATATAGCAGTTCCTCAACTGGTATATCCAGGTGTTATACCACATGGTATTGCATACAAAACCAAAAACATGAGCAAATTCTTTCAAGGGTCTTAAGAAAAGTTTTATTTGCCAACCATGGCATACTAAAAGTAAATAGATACTTTAAAAGAAAAAAATATAGACCAGGCGCGGTGGCTTACGCCTGTAATCCCAGCACTTTGGGAGGCCGAGG
The DNA here is from genome assembly GCF_037993035.2 of Macaca fascicularis. Lineage (NCBI taxonomy): Eukaryota > Metazoa > Chordata > Mammalia > Primates > Cercopithecidae > Macaca > Macaca fascicularis. Next base: position 18,870,572 of record NC_088395.1, on the reverse strand, counting down.
CGGGCAGATCATCTGAGGTCAGGAGTTCGAGACCAGCCTGGCCAACATGGTGAAACCCCGTCTCTACTAAAAATACAAAACTAGCCGGGCGTGGTGGCCCACACCCATAATCCCAGCTACTTGGGAGGCAGAGGCAGGAGAATCCTTTGAACCCGGGAGGCTGAGGTTACAGTGAGCTGAGATAAAGCCATTGCACTCAAACCTGGGGGACAAGAGCAAGACTTCTTTCAAAAAAAAAAAAAATATATATATATATATGTATATATATATGCCCACATCACACTAATCATTGACATGAAAGCAAGGTACCCACCCTCACATGTTTAATGTGGAAATTGAATCTGCCTTTTTCTTCATTTCCCCAGATTATCTTCTCATTAGAATATGAATGGATAAAAGGAATGAATGTATTGCTTCATCTATACAAGGAAACTAACCCTAATGCACAGGGCTTTTGGGGTGGTTGAATATATATATAGGTTCTGATTTTGGTCTCTCTTATACATGCTGTTTCTCTCCTAATGCAACCAGTGGTCGACTCCCAGGGTGGCAAATGAATGAAGCTGTGTAATATTCAGACATGGTCTTGATGGTGGGCACATATACCCTACTAGAAGCAAAACTGTTTTGTTTGTTTGTTTTTTGAGATGGAGTTTCGCTCTGTCACCCAGGCTGGAGTGCAGTGTTGCGATCTTGGCTCACTGCAACCTCCGCCTCCTGGGTTCAAGTGATCCTCCCACCTCAGCCTCCCAAAGTGCTGAGATTACAGGCGTGAGCCACCACGCCTGGCCCCTGGTATTTTAAAATGAAGGTTTTAAAGTGAATAGATTGGGGGTTTTTAAGTAGAAGGCAGAGAACCCAGAATTCATCCGTTCACTCAGCAAATATTTATTGACAAAAGCCTTGGGGAGTGGCAGCGATGTGACTGGCTGGGGAGCCCTGGCCTGCCTTGACTGGGCACCCGAGTGGGTGACAGGTAGAGCCCCAGGGCCCCTTCAGGTCTTCAGCTTGTTCTCCATGCCAGCACCTGGAGCAGGTCAGGAGGAGGCAGGCAGGAAGGTGAGTACATCGCTGAACTGCCTGGGTTTGAGGGGGAGAGAGAGATTCGAGCAAAGGACATGGCAGTGAGCTGGAGAGGAGAGCGGGAAGGGAAAGATGTATGGAGAAGATGGCATTTGACAGAGCTTCAAAACAGATTCTAAATAGGGAGGGAGGGAGAGGCAGGAGCCTAGGTCCAAGCTGGGATCCTGGGTGGATGGCTTGTCATTCCAAGATACAGAAGGCCAAGGACAGGATGTGGGAGGAGAGGAGACAGTGAATTTAATTGTGGAAATGCAAAGTTATGATTCCTTTTATCATATAAATAATCTTAATCTTACAAAGATTTTCTAGAGGCATTCCCTGATGCCTTTTGACAGCAAGCTTTCCTAGGACTCCGGACTTTTGATTCAATTTGCACAATTTCATGTTGCCCACAGCTGCCAAAATAATTATTAATATATTTTGTGCAAAGTGAGCTTATGACATTCAGCTATTAGCTTGGAATTCATTGTAGGTTTTTTTTTTTTCCCCTCCTTAGGATTTTTCATATTCATCTTTTACTGTGTGGCCAAAGAAAATGTCAGGAAGCAATGGAGGCGGTATCTTTGTTGTGGAAAGTTACGGCTGGCTGAAAATTCTGGTAAAGATTTACCTCACTTTTTCTCTTCCTCTTAAATCTCAAGGAAAAGATTGTATAAATTAAGATCCAAAGCAAATCCAATCTAGAAATCAGTGAATTCCAGCAAATCTGGAATCTGCTCAACAGAAAATATTGATTGTGAACATTAGGGAGAAAAAAAAAATCTAGTGAATTAAAAAATAATTACTCATATCTGGGAATTTTTTGAGCAATAAAAGTAATGGCCTGGCTGCCTCTTCAATGAAGCAACAGTAAAATTTTTAGATTTGATTTTCTTTTGAGATCATGCTTTTCATTTCCCAAAGTAATTTTTAATATTTACCTTGGAAATTTTAAAAATCTCAACTCAATCCTTTCTCCACAGGTCCTGGTTGTCAGTTGCTTTATTTGTTAGTAAGCCAGACTTTGTGTATAAGCTTTAGCATACATTTGGTTGTAACATACATTTGTTTATTTTGAAGTGATTTTCACACATACCCAGTTGGGTAGTAGAGCAAATAGCTCATTTGTTTTTTTTGTTTTTTTTTTTTTAAGAAAATGAGAAAAATGAAGTACTGTTTGAAAAGTTACATTCCTTTTGCATGAATACCACCTTTGCAGTATCTGGGGGACACGGGAGTCTATTCAGAAAATGGCAGTACATATAGTTCAGTCATTTTCATGGATTGAAGAACAATTAGTCATTACAACACAGACTATTTGTGTTCTTGTTAAGACAGTGTGAAGCTCTGAATCACTACCTAATTCTGTGGATATTTATAGACATAATCAAATTAGCTTGGCCTTTAGTTCTAGGAGAATATAGGTTACTTTTAACCACGCAGTCATTTGAAGGACAAATGTAAATAATCCAAATGAAAATACATGTTATCACACCAACTGGTGGAAGGTGACTTCTCCATAAGATCCTGAAGTGAGGAATCAGTTGCTTAGGACTTGTTACACTGTGATCTGTCTCTTGCGTTTGAGCTTCAACATACTGCCCTGTTTTTCTGTAATGCTTATTCTGCTGTAGACTGGAGTAAAACTGCTACTAATGGTTTAAAGAAGCAGACTGTAAACCAAGGAGTGTCCAGCTCTTCAAATTCCTTACAGTCAAACAGTAACTCCACTAATTCCACCACACTGCTAGTGAATAATGATTGCTCAGTACACGCAAGCAGGAATGGTATGTATGTCTCAATATAGTATTTCTCAAGCTAGTGTTTATTTTTTAAAGTAGTTTTATCCTTTACTGGCATTTTGGCTAAGCAAAGCGAGTAACTATTAATACATATATGACTAGTGGATCAAAATGTGGTTCCCTTACAGAAGAGAAAAATAATCCAAATTGATTTATTATAGAGCAAATATTGGAACAACGATCTTTTTTTAAGATTTGGTTTTTCATAGTGGGAATTGATGATTACCTAAAAATTTTAACATTTTAAATCCTCATTTAACTGTTGTCCAAAGACTTCAGTATTGTGCTAGTTCTGTGAGAGCAGCACCTAAAATAGCTGATAAGACGATAACAATTTTTATTACATCTATCATAATATACATTTTTTTTTTTTTTGAGATGCAGTCTCACTCTTGTCGCCCAGGCTGGAGTGCAATGGTGCAATCTCAGCTCACTGCAACCTCCATCTCCTGGGTTCCAGCAATTCTGCCTCAGCCTCCCAAGTAGCTGGAATTACGGGTGACCTATAGGCAACCGCCACCATGCCCAGCTCATTTTTGTATTTTTAGTAGAGACAGGGTTTCACCATGTTGGCCAGGCTAGTCTCGAACTCCTGACCTCAAGTGATTTGCCCACCTCGGCCTCCCAAAGTGCTGGGATTACAGGCGTGAGCCACCGCGCCCAGCCGACACTTTTACACCTTCCTATTGTTTGCTTTTCATGTTTGTTAATTCTTTGCCACAATGTGGCTGTCTTGTGACAGCACCCAAATCCCCATGAATATGTCAAATACTGGAAGATGACTTGTGACCAGTATTGGTGACCATATATGTGACCAATATCTGAACAGATTACTGCTGCCATGCCTCCTTTACTCATTAATTCTGACATTTCTAGCTAAAACTTCTGTTACATTTTCTTTCTTTCATAAGACCAAGCTGTTCATTACTCATAAAAGCTTACCTTATCTATTTTTACCTTCTCTTGCTTCTTAATATATCTTTTGCATTCTTATAAAAACATAAGCTCTGCTGGTATAGTTTCTCCTTCCATGGAGAATTTGCCTGTATTCATTGTTTTAGGATGTTAGTTCTTTTCAAGACTAATTCAAATAAATTTGTGAGAAGGTTCATACATCTACCAAACAGTTTTCCAATTTCCTGAAGATATGTGGTCCTGCTGGTTTGTCTAGACTTTTTTTTCTTTCTTTTTCTTTTTTTTAAAGACAAGGTCTCCTATTGCCCAGGCTGGAGTGCAGTGGTGCGATCACAGCTCACTGCAGCCTCGACCTCCCAGGCTCAAGTGATCCTCCCATCTCAGCCACCGGAGTAGCTGGGACTATAGGAGCATGCCACCATGCCTGGCTAATTTTTTTTTTTTTTTTAAGATGCCGTCTTGCTGTGTTGTCCAGGTTGGTATCAAACTCCTGGGCTCAAGTGATCCTCCCACCTCAGCCTCCCAAAGTGCTGGAATTACAGATGGGAGTCACTATGCCTGGCCTGTCTAGGCTTTTAAAATACCATAGGATGCCTCAAAATCAAGGTTTCTCAACTTCAAGCACAACTGACATTTGGGGGCTGGATAATTCTTTTTTGTGGAATTGCAGGACATTTAGCAGGATCCCTGGACTCTATCAACTAGAGCCAGTAGCACCCTGCCCCCAGTTATGACAACCCAAAATGTCCCCAGACACTGCCAACTGTCCCAGGGGAGCGGGGGGAAAAGGGAGCAAGATTGCCCCCAGTTGAGAATCACTGTTGTAAAAGATAAGAAATAACTGCTGTATAGCCTTAGCTCTTTACTGTCGATACCAGAAAGCAAGCTCTGGGCTCTACACCAAATAGCTCTATCAGGAATGATTCAATGTAGGTAAACAGAGGCGAGGCAGTGGGGAGCACAGCTGGTTAGTACGTTAGTGTGAGAAAGCAAATTGAAAGGAGAGACATCAAAGGAGCGAGCTGGGTCATCAAGAACCCTTAGAATCACAACTGTGTTTGGGGCTCTGAATCCATAAACCAGATTTTTCCATACTCTCGAAAGAGCTCCGAGATGAAGCCTCACCTGCCTAGCTCTATCAATATATTGCCATCCTTTGGGAAATCAGATTTGATGGAAACAGCACATTTTACCACAGTTGTTTAACACAGCTGATTTGACACAGCTACTTTCGATGCTTGACGGTGAGGGTGGGGGTACTTTTTAAGGCTGCCAAAATGACTCAGTGTTTAATATCACATAATGTGCATGTCAGATAAACATCCCTGACTCCTCAGTCCTCGCCCCAGCATCTGGGATAGATGAGGAATGGAATTGGCAATTTCAAAAAAGAAATTGGGCACAGTGGCTCACGCCTGTAATCCCAGCACTTTGGGAGGCCTAGGTAGGAGGATCACCTGAGGTCAGGAGTTCAAGACCAGCCTGGCCAACATGGAAAAACTCCGTCTCTAATAAAAAATATGAAAAGCAACCAGACGTGGGTAGTCCTGAGTAGTCCCAGCTACTCAGGAGGCTGAGGCAGGAGAATCGTTTGAACCCAGGAGGCAGAGGTTGCAATGAGCCAAGATCACACCACTGCACTCCAGCATGGGCCACCAAACGAGACTCCGTCTCAAAAAAAAAAAAAAAAAGAAAGCTAGAAGTTTAATGGTTTATTATGCCAGGCCAAATTGTTCTTGCACCAAAATGTCCTCAAGCTGAAATGCCTAAATCCAAACAGCTGCCTCACACAGTCACATGCCCTATTTGATCTGTGTCACAGATGGAGCTGTGTTAACCATATTCATCACCTAGTTTGCATGAATATTACATAGTTCAGTTCTGAGCTGCCTTAGAGGGTGGGGTACCAGCAGCCATCTCATTTGGTACCCAGGACCACAAGGATCACAGTTTGGAAGCAACATCACACGTCAGCTCCATTACTTCTGAGCTGTGTAACCTTGGGGAGAGCATTTAATTTCTGAAACCTTCATTCCTCATCTGCAAAATGGGGATAATAGTCGTACCCACCCTGCAGGGCTCTAAATGAAATAATAAAGTGTCCAGTACTGTTATGATCATTGTTATCATAATCATGTCATGAACTAACAAATGGCCTTATTATTCAGCTTTCTAAATAGTCTCCCAATGGTCTAATGATCAGAAGGATGGTGCCAAGTAACTAGAGGAGGCCAGCACCTGGGCTCCCCTACAACTGAGGGCCTGCTTGGGGTGGGGAAGGCCCACATCCAAACCAAGTTACCCTTGAGTGCCCAGCTGCTCCCTGGCCTGGACTCTGAAGTTGGAATTGGTAGTTTCCTCTTGGGAATTGGTCCTATCCTGATTTAGTCAGAGGAGCTGGTTTAGTCTACAAGAGAGATGATTTCTTCTTGCCATGACTGTTGTAGCTGGTTGCTCTGGTTTCTCTGGTACAGTTTCATTTTATAGGAACCTAGGGAACCAAGAACTTCCTAAGGGTACATACGGGGATCTCTGTTAACATTAACCTTTTGGGAGACCAAAGTATTACCTTAGCTTATATTATACATATGCTGCTACTTGAAGTCAAAATATATCCAACCAGAGTTAGGAAGTGGGCCTTTTACTAATATATTACCTTGCTTCAGATTTTGACTGTTTCATTAAAAACCAAACAAAAAAAAATGCCATAGACAACTGGTTTCTGAAGCAATCTCCAATTTGGTATGCTTACTTTGAGTGGCCTTAGGGAAGGAATGAAAAATAAATAAAATATGAACATATATAACAAATGTTTTTAAAAACATATTTTACAAATACAGCTTTAAGAATAAAGAGATACCTAAGTTTGTTTGCTTTTTAATGTTTTCTGTGGATACTTCATGCCACTCGCTTTGTGTTTCCTTATACAGGAAATGCTTCTACAGAGAGGAATGGGGTTTCTTTTAGTGTTCAGAATGGAGATGTGTGCCTTCACGATTTCACTGGAAAACAGCACATGTTTAATGAGAAGGAAGATTCCTGCAATGGGAAAGGTCGTATGGCTCTCAGAAGGACTTCAAAGCGGGGAAGCTTACACTTTATTGAACAAATGTGATTTCTTGTAAAATCAAAGCATGATGCTTGACAGTGTGAAATGTCCAATTTTACCTTTTACACAATGTGAGATGTATGAAAATCAACTCATTTTATTCTTGGCAACATCTGGAGAAGCATAAGCTAATTAAGGGCAATGATTATTATTACAAGAAGAAACCAAGACATTACACCATGGTTTTTAGACATTTCTGATTTGGTTTCTTATCTTTCATTTTATAAGAAGGCTGGTTTTAAACAATACATTAAGAATGACTCCTATAAAGAAAACAAAAAAAGGTAGTGAACTTTCAGCCACCTTTTAAAGAGGCTAAATTATCTCTGATAACATCATACAAAGCAACTGTTGACTGCAGCCTGTTGGTGAGTTTAGTTGTGCATGCCTTTGTTGTATATAAGCTAAATTCTAGTGACCCATGTGTCAAAAATCTTACTTCTACATTTTTTTTCTATTTATTTTCTACTGTGTAAATGTATTCCTTTGTAGAATCATGGTTGTTTTGTCTCATGTGATAGTTCAGAAAATCCTTGGAGATGGTATGGGATGTGAAATACAGAAACCTCAGTGAAATCAAGAAATAATGATCCCAGCCAGACTGGGAAAATGTAAGCAGACAGTGCCACAGTTAGCTCATACAGTGCCTTTGAGCAAGTTAGAAAAAGATGCCCCCACTGGGCAGACACAGCCCTATGGGCTCATGGTTTGGCAAACAGAGTGGAGACCATGTTTTAGCCCCACTCACCCTCTTGGGTGTACGACCTGTACAGCCAAACACAGCATCCAATACGAATACCCATCCCCTGACCGCATCCCCAGTGGTCAGATTATAGAATCTGCACCAAGATATTTAGCTTTATACCTTGGCCACAGAGAGGGATGAACTGTCATCCAGACCATGTGTCAGGAAAATTGTGAACACAGATGAGGTACATACACTGCTGCTTCTCAAATCCCCAGAGCCTTTCAGAACAGGAGAGTAGACTAGGACTCCTTCTCTTAAAAAGGTATATATATATATATATATATGGAAAACAAAATCATATTGCTGTTCTTTAAAAGGCAACTGCATGGTACATTGTTGATTGTTATGACTGGTACACTCTGACCCAGCCAGAGCTGTAATTGTTTTTTAAATGTGTCTTGAAGAATGCATAGTGACAAGGGGAGCAGCTATTGGGAACAGGGAACTGTCCTGCACTGCTATTGTTGCTACATGTATCGAGCCTTGATTGCTCCTAGTTATATACAGGGTCTGTCTTGCTTCCCACCTACATCTGCTTGAGCAATGCCTCAAGTACGTCCTTATTAGGAACATTTCAAAACCCTTTTAGTTAAGTCTTTCACTAAGGTTCTTTTGCATATATTTCAAGTGAATGTTGGATCTCAGACTAACCATAGTAATAATACACATTTCTGTGAGTGCTGACTTGTCTTTGCAATATTTCTTCTCTGATTTATTTAATTGTCTTGTATTTATATGTTAAAATCAAAAATGTTAAAATCAATGAAATAAATTTGCAGTTAAGATCTTTAAGTTTGGTAATTTTCACAAAGAAAAAACATCTGCAGTCTCCTTCCCTGGCGGCCTGGCACGGAAGTGGTAGGACATGCTGATTAAGACAAACACAATTGGCTGGGCATGGTGGCTCACGCCTGTAATCCCAGCACTTTAGGAGGCTGAGGCAGGTGGATTGCTTGAGTGCAGGAGTTTGAGACCAGCCTGGGCAGCACAGGGAGACCCCTGTCTCTACGAAAAATTAAAAATTAGTTAGGCACAGTGTTGTGTGCCTGTACTCCTAGCTACTCAGGAGACTGAGGATGGAGGATTGCTTGAGCCTGGAAGTTTGGGGCTGCAGTGAACCACGATTGTGCCATTGCACTCCAGCTTAGGCGGCAGAGCGAGACACCATCTCTTAAGAAAACACACATAACAGTAACATCTTTTGGAAAACAGCAGGTACCCTGTGACTGTTAAATTAGAGCAAGGGTTGTTCTGTCTCATGAGATCAGTTTCTGAGGTCTCCTTTCCATTTTCCCATTACTCTTTCAAGATTATCTCTTCAACACATTGACTTTGGCCTGTAGGCAATGTACAAGACCCAATTCAGATCTCATCCAAGTATCTGCTTCTTCAATGTCAAACAAGACTACTGAAAAGTGAGAACAGGATTTGGGATTTCTGCATTGCTGGTTAGCATGTGGGATCCCCAAATATGGGAAGCTGACCTCACCCTTGCCAGGGTCTCTGAGCAATCTCTTCTTCCAAGGTCCTCAGCTCCCACAAAGATGCCGAGTACTAAATTCATAAGGAAGATGTGAGATCTTCTAGATTGAGGGAGGGGTGAGACCTCAGAAATCAATCCCCCAAAACAGATTATATAACCAAAATATACATAAAAGGATGCACAATGTCCAGTATCCTTTAGGTCTCACCCCCTTATTTTTCCTATTGTGTCTCTGCTGTGGTCCTTAAGCTGAATTCTCTCATCTATTTTTCTTACTTTACACAGACATACGGCAGGACAGAGAGTGTTTCTGAGAAGCATCCTCCTTTGGGTTTAAGATTGATCCCACGATCTGAGACACTATTGTAAGGAAACAGAGGTGGTGCCAATATTAGGAGGCAAGGAGTGTCAGGGCAGAGGCCAGTATTTAAAGAAGTATTTCCTCAAAATATTGGAGTAGTTTTGGTTTTGTTTGTTTGTTTGTTTTCCTCAAAACACACTGCAGTCATTAACCCCACAAAGGAAGTCTGCTGACTTCAGTGAGCAGCATCATGATCGTTCTTACAGAAAATGGTGAAGCAAGTCAGGCAAGCACCTGTAGTCCCAGCTACTTGGGAGGCCGAGGCAGGAGGATCGCTTGAGCCAGGGAGTTTGAGTCCATCCTGGACAACATAGAAAGACCTCGTGTCTTCAAAACAAACAAACAAAAAACGGTGAAACAGCTTAACTTGGGATACTGGGTGTGTCTAACGAGGTCAGCTAGGAGTCAGTCAGTTTGTTGAAGGCCATTTAGATGAAGATCTAATTTACTGCATAACCAATTCACAGAGTGGACTTGTTTGGTGTCATTTTGTCTCCATAAGAGCATTTTAAGGACTATTTAGTTTGTCTTTGTCTCTGCTCCTTTGGTTGGAGTCCAAAGGACAGGAAAAAGGAAAGACTGGGTAGGCATAAGAAGAACATAATCTTCAATTTGAAGAATTCTTATCAGTATATACTTTTTTTTTTTTGAGACAGAGTCTTGGTTTGTCACCCAGGCTGGAGTGCAATGGTACAATCTTGGCTCACTGCACCCTCCACTTCCTGGGTTCAAGCGATTCTCCTGCCTCAGCCTCTCGAGTGGCTGGAATTACAGGCGCCTGCCACCATGCCCGGCTAATTTTTGTATTTTTTGTAGAGAGAGGGTTTCACCATATTGGCCAGGCTGGTCTTGAACTCCTGGCCTCAAGTGATCCACCAGCCTCAGCCTCCAAAAGTGCTGGGATTACAGGTGTGAGCCTCCGCGCCTGGCCAGTATATACTTTTTTCTTTTCATGTTAATCTCCAGGTACAGCATCAAGAAGTCAGAGCAGGCAAAAATGGAATATATGTTCTTTTAGAATATATTCTTTTAAATATATTCCTCACTGTAAAGAAATCTTATGTTCCCTGGTGTTTCCTCTCTTTATCTCTCAGTCTCAAACGAGCTACAGGAAGCTGGAGCAGAGACAAATTCCACATTCTTTAAAATGTAATGAAAAAATGATTTCCAGTCAACTAAATTATCATATAAATAACTAAATTTGGTGAATTGGTCATTTTCAACAAACTCATTCAGATTTGACCCTTTGGGTCAAAGATGGAGTGATTTTCTTTAGAGCCAAAGACCTGAACCCTACAAGAGAAATATTTATTGGTTTCCACCTTGGATGTTAACACGGGGCTCTCTAGAAACTACCTGGACTGAAGCCTCTGTGGCAGGATGATGGCAGATCCTCTGGTTAGGGTCAGAAAAATCATACGTGGTGCTACCCCAGGGTCCAGTTCTGGGTTTTCATCTTCATGGAGATCACGAATCAGCTTCAGAAACAATAACATTCCCTATCATTATACTATATCTGATTCTTGACAAATATTTGAGAAATGGCTTGCAGACAAATTTCTATTGGGTGATAACCAGAGAATGGCTTCATGGATATGGGGACCAAGATATGGAGGTTTTGTACCTCAAGGATATGAAGATACTAAAATATGAGACTGATTTATTATATAGCACAGCTTACTGGTCCAAAATGAATCACTAAAATTTGCTTCGAAATTTAAAAGCTAAAACGGAGTAGCCTTCCTTCTTGGTTTTATCCCAGAATTTTGAGCTTATTGAAGAACATAGCTTAGATGTTGCTATGCAATCGTATAGACCAAAACCTAAGCATGTAGACTGCCTATACACCAAAAGGGGTGCATGTGTATATAGCAGAATTAGCAAAGAATGAAGTCAAGAAACTGAAAATATTTCTATACTAGGTGGAAATGCCAGATAAGGAGCAAAGATCAGTTATTTCCCGTATGGCTGCAAAATCAACTCCTAAAGAAGGACCCAATGGAAACAAAAGCCACAATGAAAAGAAGCAATGATCCCAGCTTTTAGATACAGATAAATACATGAAAATTCTAGCAAGAGTACATACTCAGATTCCAAAACATTTAGTGATGATAACAATGTCTAGTTTTATTCACCCCTAGATCACAGCAAATTCTTCATGGAGGCACATCACATGGATCGCTGCATAATTCAAGAGCCAATATTAAGAAAACAAAGTATTATATGAAGTAATATGTGAGCTGATGAGGGGTTTGGCGCTTTAGTTGAGTGACAGAGTAAAGCCATAGATTTATGTTCTGGAATATCTAACATAAACTTGGTCAAGGACCAAACATAAGGGAATGCAGCTAAGCAGGACTGATTTCATTTACTCATGCGAGCAACATTAATTGAGCTCCAACTATACACTCAACACTGTACCAGGCATGGTAGGAGATACCAAAAGACTGTTTCAATGAATAACGTACATTCCAATTAGGAAAATATGCCTCATCCACACGTGAAAACACAAATAACAACAGGAGGCAATACATTGTGGCCAAGTGACAACGAAATTAGTTATGATTTATTAAGTATTTTTCTACTAGCCAGGCTTGTGCTAAATGCTTTATATTCATCCTCTTGATCTTAAGTCATCCTGTGAGGTAGGTGCTATGATTATCCCCATTTTACAGATGAGAACACTGAAGTTCAAACATGTAAAACGGGATGCAAAAGGTCATACCACTTGTAAATGGCAGAACTGACATTTGAACTCAAATTGAACTGACTCTGAGTCTTAAGCTCTTACTAAACAAATGGCTATAGAAATTCAGAAAATGGGGAAGGCTAATAGACGAGCTGAGCTGGCCGTTAAGGGAAAGATAGGCTTCAGTTAGTCAAGGAGGAGGAGGAAGAGCCGAAGGGGTCAAGCATAGAGTAAATGCATGGAGACTGGCAAAGAGCTTGCGGAAACAATGATTACATTAGTCTAGCTGTCCAGTGAATTCCTCTGTGGGCCAGATATTGGTGGACAATGAATACCAGGTCGAAGATTGTGAACTGTGGGTTATCAGCAGCCACGAAACATTATAACGAATGCCAAGTTTCAAGCTGTAGACTTGTGGGAGATGAACTGCGAACCTGCTGGGGGAAGCGGCGCCCAGGTGGCTAGGGGCGGGGTCACAGGCGCCAGAGGTGTCACTGGGGCACCTCTCCGGGCCTTCCCCCTTTTTCTTCCGGGCTGGGTCCCGCTACTCCAGTTCCGCTAGGCGGCGGAGACGGGGCCAGGGGCGGGACTACAATCTTGACCCTCAGAGGGGTGCCCAGGCGGCCGCGGTGGGCGGCCCTCTTTCTCCGGCCTCGGGTGGGATTGGCACCCGTCTCGGGGGGCTCCTCACTACCACGCAGGGAAGCCAACTCGTTCCCCGCCCGGAGCCGGGTTCCCCTAGACTCCTGCGGGCCGCCTCCTTTTTCGTCCCCCCACGAGGCCGTGACTCTGAGGGTTCCGCTCTGCGGCGGAGGCGGGGCCGGGGGTGTGGGCGGGGCCGTGGGGGTCGTTCCAGGGCGCGGGGCGGGGCCACCTCCTTACCTGTGCCCCCCAGGGCTCCAAAGGTTCCACTCTGCGGCGGGGGCGGGGGCGGGTCCGGAGGGCGGGTTCAAGGCGCCCAGGTGGCCGCGACGGAAGGGCTTGTTTCTCTGGCCTAGGCTGTGGTTGGCAGCCGGCCGGGGAGAGAAGGGAGTCAGGGAGGCAACCTGGTTCCCGCCCGTTGCTGATTTCGCAGCTGCTCTCCCGGGCCGCCCCCTTTTCCTTCCCCCTCAGGCCACTACTTGGAGGGTTCCGCTCCGCGGCGGGGGCGGAGCCAGGGGCGGGGCTGAGCGCGGCCTGGGCGGGCTACCCGGCGGCTGGGGTGGGCGGGCGTCTTCTTCCCGCCCGAGGGACCTCCTCGCGACCGCCGGGACGTAAAAGGGGCTCGGCAGGGGCGTCCTCGCCCCACGCCCGAACCCGGTTTCCCGCTGCTCCCGCGAGCGTCGGGAGCCCAGCAGGCCTGGCCGAGGCGGGACCTTCATCGCTCCAGCCCCCGTCCCCGCCCCCGCGCCTCCCCACCGCGCGAAGCTCTGGTTGGCTTGCTTTCCGACCGGACTTAGGGGCTAGCGTTTAGAAAAGTCTCGACCTCCTCCGGCCCGGTCCCATCCCGAGAACTGTCTAAGGCTGTGAGTGTCCGGGAACCAGACCCGCTTGGAGGCCTCAGCCCCGACGTCCCGCGCCCACGCGGCAGATCGGGCACTACGGCCCGGGAGCGTCTGGGAGATGCGGAGCAGGAGCAATTCCGGGGTCCGCTTGGACGGGTACGCGCGGCTGGTGCAGCAAACCATCCTGTGTTACCAGGTAAGGAGGGACCGCCCCACAGGGAACGCGTGGAACTGCCCTCTCGTGTCACTCATTCTCCTCCCCAGGCCTCTGGCCCTCTTGTGACCTGAGACCTTGCAATTAAGAGTTTGCTACTTGAATCTAGTCCTTGCTAGCCAGTGATTACCACCCCATTACCACGCCGTTCTCCTTAAGATTCAGGGGACCTAACTGTTGCTACGGCTACTTTTCACAGAATTCTTTGGCCATTGTTCAGGATGAGAATGAGCCTCCTCCGTGCCCGGGGTCCAAACTGCCTGTTTTTGCATTGACTGTGCTTTTTTTGGACGAGAAAATAAGTTTGTGTGTGTGTGGGGGGGCGGTTGGACAGACTACACTGAATGAGAACAGTAGACAGGAGTGAAGAAGCTCCTGAAGTTTACGCAGGGCTCTGCAGTGTGGGGAGACAGCTACTGTCCCTCCCATGAGCTGCCTTGGTAGAGACCCACCTGGAAGGCCCTTTGGGGCTACTTTGGTTGCTATTTTACAGATGAGAAAATTGTGAGGCCAGAAAGGTCACTGCATGTAGCAGGTCAGACCCAAAGGCTCCCAAACTCACAGGATCCTATGACACTGCCCGTGTGGTCCGAGGTATGAATATGCCTGCTATGCTTTGTATTCCTGGGCCAAAATTATATGTGGGTCCATCAGTGTAAGACCACTGAACTATTTTTATTCCTAGTGAAGACAGCAGCTATGTTTCTTGCCCTCAATCAACAGCAACTATTTATAGGGCCTTCAGAGTCAACGAAGGCAGTGGCATTCAGGGGTTAGAGGCCTGACCTGCAAGTTGGGAGCCATGGTCATTTCCAAGGCACTGACCGTTTTCCCTTCTTAGCTAATTTCTTAGCCTTGTTTCCTCAAGAAATATTTGTGGGGTATCTGTTATACGCAAGGCACTCTACAAAGTGCTGGGGTTACAAAGAATAAATGATCGTAGTGCAGTAACATTTATGCATAGGGTATAGGTCCAAAGTCCTTTATCTGTTTTCTTTGTTGTTGTTTGTTTGTTTGTTTTTGAGACGGGGTCTCACTCTGTCGCCCAGGCTGGAGTGCAGTGGTGCGATCTCGGCTCACTGCAACCTCTGCCTCTCGGGTTCAAGCAACTCTCCTGCCTCAGCCTCCCGAGTAGCTGGGACTACAGGCGTGCGCCACCACACCCAGCTAATTTTTGCATTTTTAGTACTGACGGGGTTTCACTGCGTTGGCCAGGCTGGTCTTGACCTCCTGACCTCAAGTCATCCTCTCACCACGGCCTCCCAAAAGTGCTGGGATTACAGGCATGAGCCACTGCACCTGGCCTCAGAGTCCATTATCTGAAACCCTTTGGACCAGTTGTAGTTTGCCCATCAGAAATGTTTGGCTTTTAGAAAGGTAATATGTGTACAACGTACTATATATGCCATAATAACTGCAGCCAGATCTGGGCAGCACCCCTTCATCAAACAGGTTATTACTTCCACATCAGAATATGAATATTCACATAATTTCAGTAAATGCTGAAAAGAGTTTCGCATTAGTTCGGCTCATCTTTTGCCACCAAAAGAGCTTGCTGCAAACTTACGAAAACACTTTAAATTTTCAGAGCTTGAGATTGCACATGAAGGATGATGGTCTTTATTTTGGGAACTTTGAGGAAGGACCCCTCACCCAGTTTGTGGGAGCAGGAGAGGAGTCCTGGAAGAGATGATGTTCAAGTTGAGAGTGGGAGAAGTAGTAGGCAGGCAAATGAAGGTCATTTTTCCCCTTCCTCCTTGGAGTATATTCTAATTACATCTATAAAGTGTTTTACAATCCAAGTTGAAAAACCTTTCCCTTCATGACTGTGATGGAGGGGGCTTTGAGGATTGCTGATGAAGCTTAGTTCTTTTGTCAGACCTGGGTTTGAATCCTCTGCTCTGCCTTGAATGACGTGTGTGATCTTTCTTGATCCCTTCTGAGTCCATGCCCTCATCTGTAAAGTGAGGATAATAACACTTGCTTCCACTGAGTGTTTCTAAGGAAAAAATTAGTGCCTACTACCTTGTCTGGCACCTACTGGGCAGCAGTAAATAATGGGTGCTCTTGGTGGTGTCATGACTTTGATAGAGACCACATGTTTGTGCCCAGGCCTCATGGTCCTTGCAGGAGTACTCTGGCTCATGGTGCGCCCTTTCCTGAAGGTCCTGCTACAGCTCCTCATTCCTTGAGCATAAATATATCTCCCCATTGATGCCAAGAGAGCCTAAGTACAGAGATCTCATCAGTTTCCTTCCTTTGCATCAAGCAGTGGCCAAAGGCATGAAAGGTACCCTTAAGTCCTTGTTGGTAAAAGACTTACTGCAGGACCTGAGCCATCCTAATAACCCAGCTCTCTGTCCAGGCTTGCCTTCCCTCAGAAGCGAAAGAATTGTCTTCTCATGAAAGCAAATCTGTGAGATTGGACTTTCCTCCCCAACATTTTAATGATTAAAAAAAAGTTGTGTGAGCCTTTAGTTGTATTTGTTTTGGGGGTAGTTGGTGAGTAACCCTCATGTTTGCCCTCTTTTTCCCTTCCTGTGTCGTCAAGCTCTTCTGACTAACCAGGATACTCCCAGCACAGTTCTGCCGGGTAAATGTCATGCATCCACAAGTGCAGAATTGCACCCATTCACTCCCACAACTAGTGTGCGCAGTTGTAGAGCCCTAACCCATTCAAGGCCTCACCACCTTCTCTGAGTAATCTTAGGCAGGTCCCCTAACTACTCTGGAAAAATGAATGAGCACTTTTATGTTATGCATATTTTACCACAATTTAAAGAAAATGAATGAGCTGCACGAATGGTTTCTAAAGTTTATGCTGTATCTCCCCACCTTCTGTAGATATGTGCAGATGTTCAGGAGGCGTTTTTTTAGTGTCAGCTGGTAACAACTCTGAACTTTGTTTCTGATTTGCTTTTTAAATTGAGATCAATTTACATTGGTTTCATTTGTTAGAAATCATTTTGTGTTAAATATGTCAAGCTAATCAGCTAATCATCATTTGAAGGTGTGGCCTGCCCCGCCACACCTGTGGGTATTTCTCGTCAGGTGGGATGAGAGACTGAGAAAAGAAATAAGACACAGAGGCAAAGTATAGAGAAAGAACAGTGGGCCCAGGAGGCCGGCACTCAGCATACGGAGGACCTGCACCGGCACTGGTCTCTGAGTTCCCTCAGTATTTATTAATTACTAGTTTCAGTATCTCAGCAAGGGGAATGCGGCAGGAGAACAGGGTGATAGTGGGGAGAAGGTCAGCAGGAAAACATGTGAGCAAAGGAATCTGTGTCACAAATAAGTTCAGGTGAAGGTACTATGCCTGGGTGTGCACGTAGGCTAGATTTATGCTTTTCTCCGCCCAAACATCTCAGTGGAGTAAAGAGTAACAGAGCAGCATTGCCGCCAGCGTTATCTCGCCTCCCGCCACAGGGCGGTTTTTCTCCTATCTCAGAATAGAACGAATGTACAATCGGGTTTTATAGCGAGGCATTCAGTTCCCAGGGGCAGACAGGAGACAGTGGCCTTCCTCTATCTCAACTGCAAGAGACCTTCCTCTTTTACTAATCCTCCTCAGCACAGACCCTTCATGGGTGTCGGGCTGGGGGATGGTCAGGTCTTGCCCGTCCCACGAGGCCATATCTCAGGCTGTCTCAGTGAGGAGAAATCTTGGACAATACCCGGCTTTCCAGGGCAGAGGTCACTGCGACTTTCCACAGTGCATTGTGCCCCTGGTTTATTGAGGCTGGAGAATGGCGATAACTTTTACCAAGCATACTGGCCTGTAAACATTTTGTTAACAAGGCACATCCTGCACAGCCCTAGATCCCTTAAACCTTGGTTCCATACAACACATGTTTTTGTGAGCACAAGGCTGGGGCTGAAGTTATGGATTAACAGCATCTCAAGGCAAAACAATTGTTCAGGGTACGAATCAAAATGGAGTTTCTTATGTCTTCCTTTTCTACATAGACACAGTAACAGTCTGATCTCTCTTTTCCCTACAATCATTCTTCCGTTAGAGGCAATAGTTGGCTCACATAATTTCAGTAAAGGCTGAAATTATTAAATTAATTAAATTATTAAATATTAAATAGGAATTATTAAATTAAATTATTAGTTAAGCTAACATCTTAATGAATTCCTTTTCCTGTATCTGTGAAAGAGAAGAATTTTTCCTATTAGTCATTTGCCAAATATGCTTGCTGCTAAATATTATTTGGATCTTTAACGCAAAGAATGAAAGAGTTGTGGTTACAAAATGTCCTTTTGCAGGTTTGCTTTTGTAAATATATACTCTAGGAAGTATCATTAAACATTTGTTGCCTTTAAAAAAAGAAATTTTTAGATTGTTTTGGCTCAGGTAAGAAATATGAACTTTGTACATTTTTTTCACTAACAGCTGTTTGAAGGCTCCTTAATAAAAGTATTAAGTATGAAGTGGTGATAAGAGAATATGGATCAGAAGGAAAAACAATGGTCAAGGCAGTGTTCACTGTAACGACAGATTATTTAGTATAATAAAGCAAATAACTAAGAGACTGGGACAGTAAATACTGTTATTTAATGGCCATGGAATTTAAAATGAGAAAAATGGAATAAATAAAACATGGAGTATGGAACAAATAGTAACAATAATAAAGAGGAATTTGGGAGTTTAAAAAGATATAATTAAGTACTAGAAAATAATAGTATGACAGAAGAATAGGAAGAGACTGGAGTGAAAGTGTTTTTTTGTTTTTTTGGTTTTTTTTTGAGACAGTCTTGCTCTGTTGCCCAGGCTGGAGTGCAGTGACATGATCTCAGCTCACTGCAGCCCCCACCTCCTGGGTTCCAGCGATTCTCCTGCCTCAACCTCCGGAGTAGCTGGGATTACAGGTGTGTGCTACCATACCTGGTTAATTTTTGTATTTTAAGTAGAGATGGGGTTTCACCATGCCAGCCTGGTCTTGAACTCCTGACGTCAAGTGATCCACCTGCCTCGGCCTCCCGAAGTGCTGGGATTACAGGCGTGAGCTCCCAGCCAGTAGTGAAAGCATTCTAAGGGCCTTATCCCATTAAGAAGGATGATGAAGGTATTATCATAGCTTTTAAGATAAGAGTTTGTGTTTAAGCATTACCATTAATATATGTGGCATATATAACTTTATTTTCATTTTAATTTTTTTTTGAGATGGAGTTTCACTCTGTCACCCAGGCTGGAGTGCAGCGGTGCGATCTCGGCTCACTACAACCTCTGCCTCTCAGGTTCAAGTGATTCTCCTGCCTCAGCCTCCTGAGTAGCTGGGACTATAGGCGCATGCCGCCATGCCTGGCTATTTTTTTGTATTTTTAGTAGACACGGGCTTTCACCATGTTAGCCAGGATGGTCTCAATCTCCTGACCTCATGATCTGCCCGCCTCGGCCTCCTAAAGTGCTGGGATTATAGGCGTAAGCCACCACGCCCGGCCTCTGTAATATATAATTTTAAAAACGATAGCAGAATAAAGAAAATCTGATCATCTGGCTGAAGAGAGGAAAAGGCTACTGGGGAGAGTAGGAAGTAAAGAAAAAAGTGTGGTAAATATAAAGTACAAAATAAGATGCAAATAAATCCAACTACACAGTATTAGTAATCACAGCAAGAGTCTTCCTCATTAGCATAGTGGTGAGTATCTCCACCTGTCACAAGTATGAATGCTGAAATCCGCCAGATAGTAGAAATTATTATTATTATTTTGAGACAGTCTTGCTGTCACCCAGGCTGGAGTGCAGTGGCATGATCTTGGCTCACTGCAACCTCTGCCTCCCAAGTTCAAGCAATTTCTCCTGCCTCAGCCTCCCGAGTAGCTGGTATTACAGGCACCATCATGCCCGGCTAATTTTTGTATTTTTAGTAGAGACGGGTTTCGCCATGTTGACCAGGCTGGTCTCGAATTCCATACCTCAGGTGATCTGCCCGTCTTGGCCTCCCAAAGTGCTGGGATTACAGGCGTGAGCCTCTGTACCTGGCCCAGATAATAGAAATTATTTTTTAAAACTTTAAAAGGTGTATGTCATTTGTAAGAGACAAAACCTAAAACATAGGATACTGAGAGGTTGAAAGTAATATAGTGGGACAAGATATACTGAGCAAAACTAACCAAAAATACGTTGATCTATGAATATCAGACCAAGTAGACTTTGAAAATTTTTTAAAATTATATTAGGGATACAGAATGGTATTGCTAGATGACAGAGGGCTAATTCACCAAGAAAAATACAGCAATTTTAAATCTGCAGAATACTAACAACATAGCTTCAAAGTATGTAAAGCAAAATTTGACCTAACTGTAGGAGAAGTTGACAAATCCATAATCATAGTGAGAGTTTTTAAACCCCCTCTCTCAGATACTGTTAGATCAAGCAGAGAAATAATTAGGCCATAGAAAATTGGAGCACTGTAAGAAACAAATTTGATTAAGTACACTTACATAGAATTCCACACTGAACCAATAGAAAATACTTATTTGTTTCAGCTTCACAAGATATATTTTTCAAAAAGTGATGACAGATTAGAATATAAGGGAAATCTCAAAAAAATACTGAAAGATCAACTTTATGCATGCCACATTTTTTTTTGGCCAAAATGCAAGAAAATTAGAGAGCAGTAACAAACAATTGCTAATGCCTCCCATGTATGTTTGGAAACTTATCTAGCCTGCTTCTGAATATGTCATGGATTAAAAAAGAAATTATAACAGAAGTTACGAAAGAGTTAGAACTGAATGACAGCAAAAACATTCCAAATAAAAATGTATGGGATTACAGCTAAGGTGGAGTTTGAAATTTATATCCTTACATGTATATATTGGAAAAGAAGGAAGATTTAAAAATTAATAAACTCACAGTTGTGAAAAGAACAGAGTGTATTCAAGAAAATAGAAGAAAGGAAATAATAAGGGTACAAGCAGCAATTAATGTGCTATAAAACAGACAGCAAAGATGGACAAAGTGAAAAGCTGATTTTTTGAAAAGACTGGTAAATAGGCAGACTTCTGGCAGGGTTGGTGAGAGGGATGGGGGGAGGGAGGAGGGACAAATGAACAATACAGGAGTCCCCCTTATTCACAGGCGATACATTCCAGACCCCATGGGTGCCTGAAACCATAGATAGTAGCAACCCTATATATACTATGTTTTTTCCCTGTACATAGATACATATGAGAAAGTTTATAAGTAAGAGATTAAGAAATATAATAAAATTGAACAATTATAACAATATACTGTAATAAAAATTATGTGAATGTGGCCTCTCTCTCTCTCTCAAAGTATTTTATTGTGGGTAGTATTTTCAGACCACAGTTAACCACTAGTAACTGAAATGATAGAAAGCAAAACCAGACAAGGAAGGACTACTATATTAAGAGTGGGCTGTTTTCTAGATAAAGGTTACCAGTGTTAAGAAAAAATTAAATCCTGATTAGACCGGTAACCCTTAAAGAAATGGAATGAGTCCAAAAAGTCCTAGTCCAAGATACTTTTACAGAGAAGGACCAAGGAACATTTAGAGATTGATTTCTTTATGTATCTTGGAAATTAAAGAATTTGGCCCAAGCGCAGTGGCTCACGCATGTAATCCTAGCACTTTGGGAGGCCGAGGCAGGTGGATCACCTGAGGTCAGGAGTTTGAGACCAGCCTGGCCAACATGGTGAAACTCTGTCTCTACTAAAAATTAAAAAATTGACCCGGTGTGGTGGCAGGCAACTGTAATCCTAGCTGTTCGGGAGGCTGAGGCACGAGAATCACCTGAACCCGGGAGGCGGAGGTTGCAGTGAGCTGAGATCGTGCCACCGCACTCCAGCCTGGGCGACAGAGTGAGACTTTATCTCAAAAATAAATAAATAAATAAATAATTTGACTTTTATTCTGAGTGAGAAGGGAAGCCCTGAGAGGGTTTTGAGCAGGGGAATGATATAATCCGAATCATGTTTGAAAAGAATCACTCCATTGGCTGCATGGA
Organism: Macaca fascicularis; assembly: GCF_037993035.2. Lineage (NCBI taxonomy): Eukaryota > Metazoa > Chordata > Mammalia > Primates > Cercopithecidae > Macaca > Macaca fascicularis. The sequence continues at coordinate 18,848,725 of NC_088395.1, read as the reverse complement.
ATATTTACTGTAGGGGACCACGGGGCAAAGCAGAATGAATGACCCGTTAGGAAGTTTCTGCAGTTGGAGCATGATGACTCAGACAAGGGTTGTTCAAGTGGAGACAGTGTGGAATGGTGAGATTTGGGGTAAATTTTGAAGGTAGAGACAACAGGATTTCATGGTGGAGTGAGTATTGCATTTGTGAAAAAAGAAAAGTCAAGAATGACTTCAAGATTTTAGGCTTAAACAACTGGTAGTATGGAATTACCATTTACTGCAATGGAGAAAATTGTGGGGAAGCAAGTTTGGGGTGGAAGATAGAGTTTTATTAAGTTTGAGATGTCTGTTAGGCATCTGTATTAGTCCGTTTTCATGCTACTGATAAAGACATGCCTGAGACTGGGCAGTTTACAAAAAAAAAGAGATTTAATTGGACTTACAGTTCCACGTGGCTGGGGAAGCCTCACAATCGTGGCGGAAGACAAGGAGGAGCAAGTCACATCTTATGTGGATGGCAGCAGGCAAAGAGAGGAGTGCTTGTGCAGAAAAACTCCGCTTTTTATACCATCAGATCTCGTGAGACTTACTATACGAGTACAGCGTGGGAAAGACCTGCCCCCATGATTCAGTTACCTCCCACCAGGTCCCTCCCACAACATGTGGGAATTGTGGGAGTACAATTCAAGATGAGATTTGGGTGAGGACACAGAGCCAAATCATATCAGTATCCAAGTAGAAATGATAAGTAGGCAGCTGAATATGTGAGTCTAGAAGTTAGGGGAGAGGTCTGGGCTGGAGACAGAAATGTGGGAGTCATTGGTATGTGTGTGGAGGTTAAAAGACCCTGAGACGAGACGAGATCACAGGAACAAGTACAGACAGAAAAGAGATGAGGTTCAAAGAGGAGACCCCCGAAAATGAAGAGATCCAGATTATGAGGGGGAGGTGCTGCCAAGGGGGACGAGAAGAAGCCATCAGGGAAGTAGCAGGAAAAGCAACCAAGGGTCAGTGTCCCCCCAAAGTCCTATGTTGAAGCCCTAATCTCAAGGTGATGGCATTAGGAGGTGGGGCCTTTGGGAGATGATTAGGTCATAAGGGTAGGGTCCTGATGAATGGGAATAATGCCATTCTAAGAAGAGACACAAAAGAGATGATTCTCCTCACCACTACCATGTGAGCTCACAGCAAGAAGGTGGCCATCTGCAAGCCAGGAGGAGGGCCCTCACTAGAACTTGACCCTGCTGGCACCCTGGTCTCAGATTTCCTAGCTTCCAGTAATTGCAATAAATATATTTCTGTTGTTTAGGCCACCCAGTCTATGGTATTTTGTTAAAACCACCCAAACTGACTAAGATAGAAGTCAGGAAGGTGATTCAAGGAGGAGGAAGTAATCAGATGAGTAAAAGGCTAATAATGAGACAAGGTCAAGTAGCATCAAGACTAAGAGTTGACCATTAGATTTGGGGATGTGGAAGTTATTGGTGACCATGTCCAACAGTCTATATGGAGTGTAAGACACAAAAATTGGGCAAATTGGACTCAAGAGAGAAGGAAAGGACAGAAACTGAAGATTCTGAATTTAAACAGTTCTTCTGAAGGGTTCTACTGTAAATAAGAGCAGTGGTTGGGTGGAGATATGGGGTTGGGAGGGTTTTTTTAATGTGAGAAATTATGTATCTGGTGGGAATGATCTAGTAGACAGGGGAAAACTGATAATGCAAGAAGCAAAGTCCTGGCATGCATGAGAACAGGTAGATTGTAGCATATATATTGCGGGTGACCTTAGAGAGGAGCACAGATAGCTCATCCATCAAAACAAGAGGGAAACAGGGCGCATTGGCACCATGTTCCCTTTTGATTGCTTCTGCCTTCTCAGCAAAATGTGAAGCACGGTCACTAGCTGAGAGTGAGGATGGGTAGGAGTTATTGGAGGTTTGAGAGAGAAGGTACGAAGCAGTCCTTTAGGAGAAAAAGGGAATGAATGAACAAGGGATTTCTAGACAATCGTTGGACAGCATTAAGGGTCATTAATTTAAAGGGAGTTCAGTCAGCGTGGCTGTGTATTTTTCTCCAGCCACATTCAGCTGCATGAGTGCACCCTCAGAGTTGGCAGAGGCAGATTTAGCCAGAGCTGGCATTTTGCCCAGTGGGTACAGTGACTCCATTGTTGTTGACAGAGGGGCAAGGGATTAACAGATAATCCCTATCTTAAACTGTTTCAGATAAAAGATAAAGAGAGACAGCTCTCAACTCCTTTCAGATGGCCAATACCCCATGATACCATAGTCAAACAAGGCATGTAAAATATAAAACTTACAGAGGAAATTCACTTATGAATATTGATATTTAATACATGAAGTGAAATACTAAGAAAATGAATCAAGCAGTGTGTATAAAAAACATGATCAGGTGTGGTTTATCCACCAAATACAAGGAAATTTACTATAAAATCTATTAATGTATTTTTACCACATTAATAAATTAAAGAAGAAAAACAGTGTGATCATCTCAATAGATGTAGAAAAGCATTTGACAAAATTCAGTATCCATTAATGATTTTAAAAGCACCTCTTAAGGCCAGGCGCGGTGGCTCACACCTGTAATCCCAGCATTTTGGGAGGCCGAGGCGGATGGATCACCTGAGGTCAGGAGTTTGAGACCAGCCTGGCCAACATGGTGAAACCTTGTCTCTACTAAAAATACAAAAATTAGGGTGTGGTGTTGGGCACCTGTAATCCCAGCTACTTGGGAGACTGAGGCAGGAGAATCGCTTGAACCCGGGAGGTGAAGGTTGCAGTGAGCCAAGATCATGCTACTACACTCCAGCTTGGGTGACAGAGTGAGACCCCGTCTCAGAAAAAGCACCTCTTAGACAATGAGGTATACACTCGAATTTTATTATCTTGATAAAGGGTAATGTGAAAATAAATCTACAAACCTCGTAAGTAATGTATTGGGGAAAGATTTAAAGTCAAGAACTTTAAGGATCCCCACCATCACCCCCTCTCTTCAGCATTGTAATTGTGCCCCCATGTAACAGACATGAAAAGGAAATAAGAATCATGGAGATTATTATTTGCAGAAAAAAGTGCTACAGAAAACCCAAAGCGAGTGGAACTAGAGTTTTCCATTTTTCAAGCAAGTTTGCCACATATAAGATCCATATGCAGTAATGAAGGTACCCCTTTACGGCAGCCGCAAACAATTCGTAAATGTTATCATTTCTTAGAAAAGCATTCACAGTAGCAACGAAAACTGTTGAATAAATCTAATGCAAGGGCTAGACATGCCTGGAGAAAGTTTTAAAGCTCTATTGAGGGACATAAAAGAAGACAAATATGAGGAGAGACACAGCATGTTCTTGAATGGGAAGATTCAGTGTTGTAAAGATATATTCTCCCCAAATTAATGTAGAAATTCAGTGGACTGCCAATCCAAACCCAAAGAGACTTTTTCAGGGAAATTGATCCTAAAAGTCACATGCTGTAGTAAGGGGCCAAGAATAGCCAAGACACATTTTAAATAGAAGAGGGGAAGGAATGCCTTACCAGATTTCAAAACATAAATCTAAGGTCATTAAAATTGTGTGATATTGGCACAGAAGCAGACAAATAGACCAGTGGAAAAGAAGACGACCTCAGGAACAGAAAGGATAGATTATTCAATAAAAAATGTTAGGACAATTGGTTGTCTATATGGAAAAAAAGAAATTCTTTCTCTTAGACCATACACAAGAATAAATTCTAGAGAGAATAAAGACCTAAATATGAAAAGCAAAGCTATAAAACTTAAAATAGAACACTTTTATGATCTTGAGACAGGAAATGATTTCTTAAACTAAGAAAATAAAAATAATCATAAATCATAAAATAAATTGATAATTCAACTATATGCAAAAGCAAAACCTCTTATGACAAGAAGTTTATCTAAACAAGGCTAAGAGATGAACTACAGAATGGGAAAGATTTTTGAATCACGTCTTGGAAGCAGATCTTCTGCCCTAGTCAAGCTCTCAGATGACTGCAGCCCTGGCCAACATCTTGACTGAAACTTTATGAGAGGCTTTGAGCCAGACCCACCCAGTTAAAGCTGCTTCTGAATTGCTGACCCACAGAAACTGTGAGAGATAATAGAGGTTTATTGGTTTTAAGTTACCAAGTTTTTGAATTACTTGTTATTTAGCAATATATAACTAATACAAAAGCTTAATCCTAAGAGAGTCCTTAGAGAGTCAGCCATTTATATAATTGATTGGATTCAAGTTTCCATCTTAGTTGAGTGCTTGTTTGATGAGATAGCAGGTACCATCATTGTTTAGCTTCTGGGTTTGTAAATAATTCTCTTTTCATTACAAAGAGAAAGGATTTGCAACATAGTACCAGAATAACCAAAAAATATTTTAAATCCAGTTGACGTACTTCACTGTATCCCTTTAAGTTGATTCCCTTCATCATTTATAGTAGTTTTATATATTTCTATAGTAATATTGTATTCTACAATGTAAACAAGCAGTGTGCAGAGGAGAAAGCTAATAAACGGGCTAAACGATGGCTCAACTTCACTAGCAATCTGAAAAAGTAAAGCAAATTAAAACAAATTCAGACTTACAGATGGCAACAATATTAAAAGCATAATTCTAAGTGTTGGTAAGGTTATGAAACAGAGGTAAGTGTCATGTATCACTCACGAGAAGATGTATTAGTTAAGGTAGGCTAACTGCTGTGACAAACAAAACCCAAGTTTCATTGGCTAAACACAGAAGTTTATTTTGTACACATATAACAGCCCATTGTGGGTCTAGGTCATTAGGGGCTTCACCCAGATACCTGGGCTACCAGTGGCCTTACCGTCTTCAATGTGCAACTTCCAAGGTTACCCTGGATGTAGACATCCTGCTGGTGTACCAGGAAAGTACAAAACATTATTTGTGGGAGGGCTTTATGGGCAAGGCATGGAAGTTGTGTACTTTACTTTCATTCACATTCCTTTGGCTAAAACTCAAGCACAGGGCCATGTGGAACTGCAAGGGATGATGGGAAACATAGTATAACTAAGTGCCTAGGAAGAAGAGGAGATCAGATTGGTGATTAGGTAGTGGTCTATGCTACAAGATGTAAACTACAGACTATTAATTGGTACAGTCACCTTGGAAAGCAATTTGAGATGGTGAAACTGAAGCAATGCATGTTCTATGACCCAGGAAGCCCATATCTAAATGTAGACACTAATGATGTGTTCTTACCCACTGCCCAAGGAGACATGTACAAGGACATTTGTTGAAGCATTGTTTATAAAAGAGGAAAATTAGAAACAATCTGACTGTTCATCAATTTGGAAATGGACAAATAAAAATTCTAGCCACACAATGGAATACTATATAGCCATTAAAAAAAAATAACCCAGATTTACATGTATTAAATTGGATAACCCTCAAATATTTAAAGTTGAATGGTGACTATAGTTGACTGTAGTTAATATATTTCATTCTTGAAAATTGTGAAGAGTAGATTTTAAGTGTTCTCATCACAAAAATAAGTATGTAGGGCAGTACATATGTTAATTAGTTCAATTTAGCCATGCCACAATGCACACATTTCAAAACATGTTGTATATGATAGATATATACATTTTTTATGAGACAGGGTATAACTGTCACCCAGGCTGTAGTGCAGTGGCACTCTCATGGCTGTTTGTAGCCTCAACCTCCCAGGCTCAAGTGATCCTCCCACCTCAGCCACCCCAGTAGCTGGGACTACAGGCACATGCCTCCACACCTGGCTAATTTTTTATTTTTTGTGGAAACGAAGTCTCAGTGTATTGTCCAGTCTGGTCTGGAACTCTTGGGCTCAAGCGATCCTCCCACCTCACTTTCCCAAAGCGCTGGGGTTAGAGGCATGAGCCACCACACCCAGCCTAATTTTTGTCTATGAAAAAATTTAAAGACGAGTAAAAAAAGCAAGTTATAGAACAATAAGTATAGAATATTACTAGGTATGTAGAACTTTTAAAACACCTGAAATATGGTTATATCTTGCTTATGGGCACATACTTTTCTTATAAAAATTTTAAAAACATGGACAAGAAAAATACACTCCAGCTTTGCACTACTGTGACAGTTCACAGAGGGTGATCCCCATATCCCTGAGGGTCCGTGACACCCTTTCAGGATCTCTGTGAGGTCAAAACTATTTTCATCCCGTTCCTAAGATGTGATTTGCCTTTTTTCACTGTGTTGACATTTGCGGTGATAATAGAAAGCTGGTGCTTTAGTACAAATCAAGGCAGGGACTCCAAACCAGACTAGGAGTCACATACTATAAAAAAACAAAAAAAAGAAGAAAAGAAAAAGAAAAAAAACAATTGCACTTAAGAATGTCCTTTTTGGAGCATTAAAATTTTTTTCAAGTTTAAACTTTATCCGATCTTTAAATATTCTGTGTGTTGACGTGAAAAGTACATATAAAGCACTTCTGCTGCATACCGAAGTACCATGGCTGCTTCTAGGAAAATCACTTGCACTGTTGTCTGAGTTGTGAGCTGAACTAGCAGTTTGGTTTTTTTCTTGGACACCATTTTTACTTGAAAGGTTGACAAATTATGGTTATTCAGACTTGGGCATTTGGCAGACATTTTCTCAAAAATGGGCAAAGTGAGCCTATTGCTGCAAGGAAAACAACTGGCAATATTTGTTGCCAATGATAAAATTTAAACTTTGAATTGAAATGAGATTTTGGGGAAACTTTTTTTAAATTTTTTTATTTTTATTTTTTTTATTTTTTTTAATACAGAGTTTCACTCTTGTTGCCCAGGCTGGAGCACAATGGCACAATCTCTGCTCACTGCAGCCTCCACCCCCGGGTTCAAGCAATTCTCCTGCCTCAGCCTCCCAAGTAGCTGGGATTACAGGCATGCACCACCACACCCCACTAATTTTTTGTATTTTTAGTAGAGACGGGATTTCACCGTGTTGGTCAGACTGGTCTCAAACTCCTGACCTCCGGTGATCCACCCACCTCGGCCTCCCAAAGTGCTGGGATTACAGGTGTGAGCCACTGCCCGGCATTTTGGGAAAACTTGAATGAGCTTGTGAGTCACTGTGAGCTTGACTTAAAGCTCTTGATACTTAAAGCTTCCTGATACTTAAAAAACTTTTCTGATGAGATTGGTGGTGATATTAACAAATGTAGATAATGAAATATGTCAACATTTAGGCTAACTACATAACTCACTGAACTGATATTTTCCAAATGACCAGTGCTTGATGTTATAAAATCACACCTGGGCAAATGATTCATTCAAAGAGCAAGATAGACCAATGGATTTTAAAATGTCAGAGTACATAAAGCTCGTTGTTATGATTTCAGATTTCACATTTCAACTGGCGTTTAAGAAACCGTCCACTTGTTGAGTTTTGATTATATCAAATAATATTCTTAATTATCCAAAAAGACTTAAAATATTTCTCTCTGCGTAGCTGTGTGAAGCTGGATTTTCTTCATATACTTCAACTGAAATAACATTGCCACAAAGGGAATACAAAATCACATATGAGAATAATAGCTATCTTCTATTAAGCCAGACATTAAAGAGATTTTTTTAAATGTTAATCACTGCCATTCTTCTTATTACTTTTTTGTTTTGAAAAAAAAATCTAATTTTTTGTAGAGACAAGGTCTCGCTATTTTGCCAAGGCTGTTCTTAAACTCTTGGCCTCAAGTGAGCCTCCTGCCTCAGCCTTCCAAAGTGCTGGGATTACAGGTGTGAGCCACTGCACCCAGCCTGAAAAAAAATTTTAATGTTTTGTTTTGAAATGATACAAAAATTTTACTTATGTTGACATGCAATAGGTTGTTAACAAATTAGTAAATATTTTAAATTTTTTCGGTTTTAATTTCCAATATGGTAAATATGAGTAGCTAGAATGCATATAAACAAAAGCTCTTAGGGGATCTCCAGTAATTTTTAAGTGTAAAGGGATCTCATGACCCCTTTACACTTAAAATGGGAAGTTTGTGAACCATTAGGGAAGACTACAAGGAAGGCTTCAATTTTATCTTTAACTTTTTCTTTCTTTTTTTATAAAGGAAAGTGGCACAGTTACAGCAGAATGCTTTCATTTGTTGAATCTGGGTGATGGTTATATGGATATGGGCTATATTGCTTTCTCTTTGCTTCCCTATATGTTTGAGGCTTTATTTTTTTTAAACGAGGCTATATTAAACATAGCATAGGAGTCAGCTTTGATTCTTCCTAGAATGGGAGGAAATTCCCCACCTAGAATGGGGAGAATTTTCTAATGGATAGAGACCACTGAAACATCTCAGCTCCACCCACTTCTGTCTGTATTCATTGTCACCACCCTTGTCCAAGCCACCATCATCTCTTGACTGGACCCACCCCTCTAGTCTCCTAATTCATTCCCTGCTTCCACTTTCAGCCTCTCCTCTCCAAAGTAGTACATGATCTTCCATCAGGCACCAGACTACACTACTTTCCTCTTGCAGCCTTCCCATAGCATTCGTAACTCCTAGAACAAAATGCAGAGTCCCTCCTGTGACTGGCCAGCCTCTGCTAGCTGGCTGCAGCCAAGCCGACAGCTGCCAGTCTCCCCTCACTCGCCACCAGTGGGGTCCTGCTCAGTGCTTAGTAACAGGCTCCACTGACTTGAACACTTTGCCTCTCTGTCAAGAGTGACCCCAGGAGAAAATGAGAGAAAGCCACCCCCAGTTTCTCATTCCTTCCAGCAAACCCAAGATCTTTGCCAACAAGTCTGGCACCACCACCCAGTCGGCAGCCTAGGAGACTTTTTGGCCCCCTTTTTGCCCTCTCCCACCTATATCCAATCCACCACCAAACCCTGTTGATTTTATACCCTAAACATTTTTTGAGCCCACCCTGCTGCCTCTGTTCCTCGGTCACCCCACCATCCTTGTCTGAGCCACCAGCCTCACTGTCCCTCCTCCTGCAGTAGCTTCCCCTCCTGTCTTTTTCTTGCATCCACTCAGTCCCTTCCCTGTACTTCTCCCCACTGAAGCCAAAGTGCCCTTCTCCAGGGACCAGCTCCAGCATTTGGGGCAGCACTGGGTCCAGTTGGGGCAAAGGTGACATTTTTAGTGCCTAGTTAGACAGGGACTGGCTGACACGTGGTTGTCTGGTCTTTGTGTTAAAGGAATCACTCCATGGATAGCATTTTCCCCCTCCTGGGATAACCCAGGGCCCTGCCTTCTGCACTTCCTACTTTAGCTCTTTTTGGGGAAAGCCAGGAGGAAGGCTTTTGCTCTTTTCTGGACAGCATTTAAATAATTTAGTGTCAGATGAAAACATTTGAGTAATTCATAGAAAAAAAGTGCTCGAATCCTCCATTTACAAATCAAGGACTGCAATAACTCACACAAGGGAGAGATTTGGAATTGTTTCAAGCTTTGCAGGGATCCGAAAGATCTAGTCAGATCACTTAGTCGCCTTTTACAGTTAAAGAACCCCAACCAGCCAGGCATGGTGGCTCATGCCTGTAATCTCAGCACTTTGGGAAGCCAAGGCGGGCAGATCACTTGAGGTCAGGAGTTCAAGACCAGCCTGGCCAACATGGTAAAACTCCGTCTCTACTAAAAATACACAAAAAAATTAGCCGAGTGTGGTGGTGCACACCTGTAATCCCAGCTACTCTGGAGGCTGAAGCAGGAGAATTGCTTGAATCCGGGAGGTGGAGGTTGCAGTGAGCCAAGATCGCACCACTGCACTTCAGCCTGGGTGACAGAGCGAGACGCCGTCTCAAAAAAAAAAAAAAAAAAAAGCCACCACCAAGAGAGTTGCGGGGACCTTTCTCCAGGTCATTTCTTCTCGTGAGGTGTAAGCATTGTGTCTTGGACCAGGCCAGATGAGTGGAGATAAATAGCTTAGATACGCCAGATTGCTGTGAATATCAAACAAAGTTGCCTTCTCCTTACTTTATGTGTTAAAATAGTGAAACTTTAAAAGGGTGTTTATTTAAATATTCCACTAAACTTAGTTCTGCCATATTGTTCCTTGTCACATATTTGAATATCACTGTTAACTAGTGAAATAAATATCACACCTCTCTCACAATGGGTAGGGAGAACATAATTCATGTTCATAAAATACATCTAGAGAAGTGGTTCTTAATCAAATGGGTTACAGATCCATTTGAGAATTTGGTAGAGGCTGAATATCCAATGTTCTCCTGAGAGAAAACGCTCACACAAAAATTTCAGGAGTCTCATAGCTTCCATGTCCCGTCCACAATGCGTACTCCCACACACACACTCCACAAAGCCGATCCGTGGACTTGTAGCAGATCCTCTGGAGGCACCAGGTTAAGAGCCCAACTGTGGAGTGACATGTGGTGTCTTCATGCTCCAAACCCAAACCCCAACCTGAAACTTTCGGAATAAAAGTCAGTCTTATAATTGAAAATATCAAATAGTGACATCTGCAATACCCCTGTTCAGCTGAAAGTTGACTAGCACAGCACCCAGTAATTCACCAGTACCTAACATTTCAGGTATTGGCAGGAGGGAACTGACAGCCCTCTCTGAGCTGAATGTGTCCTGTAAGTTTCCACAACAACAGGCTCAGGACTTTCATCTCAGTAATCCTCCCTCCTTACTACACGAATTGGTGAGAGAGACAAAGAATTAAAGTCTCCTAGGAGAGTGGTAAAGTAATTTACACGTTTGATTGTAGCTAAGGAGCCCAGAGTGGTTTGTGTGAGTTTCCAAAGTGTTAAGATGAGCATCGGGATCTGGAACGAAGCTGCAACCAAGTGGATGCCTGTAATGCTTGGCTTCCAACCCAGTTTATTTCCCTGTAGGCCATCATTCATATCAGATGGTGCAAATACCTCGGACCAGGACAGCTTGCAGCTTGTGCATTGTTTGTAAACCCAGAGGGGAAAATCGAATAGGCAGCAATTTAGACAAAAATACATCATATGAAAGTGAGAATTACACACCTGTGATCCCTTTAAGTAAAGCGCGAGGCATATTAGAGCTTATGGTTTCAAGATTATTCTCCGAGACACCTGAGGTTTACCTACCAAATTGTACAAAATCTATCTTTTAAACTAACTTAAAAAGAAACTGTTACTTGTACAATCAGTAGTCTCAATTGTAGATGCAATCATTTTGAAATAAACGCTATTATAATTCCTCCTTTAGAACACATCTCAAGTGTAAAGTATTGCCCTTCCCTACTCCTCTAATATTTCAAACGGCAGTAGCTAGAACAGAATTCTGGTACACCAAGTTAATTTAACCAGTTGTTGGCGTTATTGTAACAGGATTTTTCACTTTCTATTTTTTGCTTTACCAATGGAGAGTGGTGGTAAGAAATCATGTCTTTTAAACATTTATCCTGGTCTCTTCTGTGTATTTTATTTGAATAATTGAACTATACTTTCCTCCCTCGAAACTGAGCAAGGTGAGGATATGCACTTAGTGATTCTTAATCCAAAGGAAAAAAGACCAAGGGCAGGGTTGGCCTGAGGCCTCTGACCTCTGTCCCATGGAGTGAAGGAAAGGGAACCAAAGGCCTGGGAGATCAAGCGGGGAAAAAGGGAATTGGTACTTTGTGGTATTTCTGGTACGTAGATGACAACATTCATCTCTGTGCTGTCCAGCTAGAAATTGAATTGCAAACTGTTAGATGTAAGTAGTTTGCTGCTACCATCAGGCATACGTCTTTTGCCTTGTTATTGCCTCAATCTTCCATGTCTTTAATAGCACCAAACACATGTTTTATGGTGTCTAGTTCATCCTGGCCATATAAGCATTCATGGTTGTATTTGTCAGGATTCTTTCAGTTGTAAATGACAGAAATTCACCTCAAACAGCCTTAAGCACAAGAGAGAATTTATTGCTCAAATAACTGAAAAGTCCAGGGGATTGGTCTAGATTCAGGCATGGCTGGATCCAGGAGCTCAAGTCATCAAATACAGTATGTCTCTTTTCAGTGCCCTGTTTGACTCTGAGTGGGCTTTATTCTCTGGCAGGCTCGTCCCGGGTAGTGGCAGAGGTATCCCTGGGAGCTGCAGGTGATAGTCTTCTAGAGCGGCAGCCTCCACAGAAAGCAAGCTTTTCCTGTAGTGGCTCCAGTGAAGGTCCTGATTGACTTAGAGTGCCTCTCAGGTGGTCCAGCTTGGGTTGTCTGCCTGTCCCTCAACCTTGCCCAGATTGGCCAGGCCTGGGCCACATATCCTTCCCTGCAGCTGGGCCAGGACCAAAGTCAGCCCCACCAGAGCCACACTGTGCAGAGCAGGGGAAATTATAGGCCATTACTAGAAAGGGAGGAGACAGGTACTAGACAGGCAGAAGCAACAGCATTTCCATCAGGACAGGGATGAAGCGAAGGGCCCAAGGGGACACCCTGAGTTGAAATCGGAAGAGTTCAGTAAAGGGAAAAATTAAATCCCTCTTGGAGAGGACAACCTTTCAGCTCTTTGAAGCCTCCCCTTAACAGCTGTATTCTTCCTCCTTCCCATGAGATGTGGCTTTTAGCTTTTTCATTGCCCTGATCACCCTCCTCTGGCTATGCTCTAGGTAGTGAATGTCTCTTTTGAAACATGGTGTTTGGTGGTAACAAAGTACACCAGGTGTATTCTGCCAGGCTGGCGTTTGGTGAGGTTCTTATTTCCCTGGTTCCAAAAACAATACTTCTATTAACACAGCATTGACTTTTGGTACGTGGTACTCACACACTGTTGGTAGGTTGCTGTTAAAATTTGCAGTCAGTATCATCCAGTTGAATTTTCTTTGTTTGTTTGACTGTCGTATAAGATGGGTTTAGTAGACTGGCTTCATGAATTTTCTTGTACCTAAGAACATTTTCTTGTGTTGGGCAAGCTGTGGCTGGGTCACAGAGTGGCTGCTGGGGTGGAGAGTGATTTGGCAAAGGGAGAAGGAGCTCTGCTTAAAGATTTATTGGGATCCCAGAGGTGGGGGTGTACGTGTAAAGGGAGCTGAGTCAACTCAAATGTGGGAGTGATGGCTAATAAAATTAGTTCAGCAAAAATTTATGAAACAAGTGAGCCCAATGAACAAATCCTTACTGAATGCTGTTTAGTTTGTTTCAATCTATTGTCCAAGTCCTTGGCATTCTGCTGTTCCGGTATTGGCTCAGCATCCATTTTGCAGTCCTTACCTGCCCCTCCGTGCCCATGCACGCACCCACAAAGGAACAGTGTATGTTACTATTTCAACATCTCTGCTTTCTTCTGTTGTTAAAATCTAACCCATCCCCTGCTTGCTTGGAGAATCACCATCTTTGTATTGCCACCAGTCAAGAAGATTGTTTAAGTGTTGTTTCTCAAGTTTGTGTGATGAAGACTTTAGTTTTTTGTATTTCATTTTACAATACAAAATTATAATGTTGAATCTGTATTTTTAAATTATACACACACCACCGTAGGGAGTCATGTATCCTGTATTCTCTGGTCAGTTTCCACCACTGCACCCTGATCCCCACTGAAATTCACTACCCTAACTTCTGCCTCCTTAAACTTCACCTCCGTCCTGTGACATTACTGTTCTCTATTTCACCCATCTCAGCTCTGAGTTGAGCAATGAGCCATTTCCTGTACTTGAAGCAGCTCCCCTGTTTTGTCCACTTTTCTACTTTTAAAGCAAAAATGAGGCTTTACCTTCTGCTTGAGTCATTTTCAAGGTTCATGTTGTACATGTCTGATTTATTTCTTTTGAGTTTCCTAAAGAAAGGCTGAACAGAAGGACATGCATAATAATAAAATGAGCATTTTTTTTTTTGAGATGGAGTCTTGCACTGTTGCCCAGACTGAAGTGCATGACACCATCTCAGCTCACTGCAACCACCTCCTCCCAGGTTCAAGCGATTCTCCTGCCTCAGCCTCCTGAGTAGTTGGGATTACAGGTGCGTGCCACCATGCCTGGCTAATTTTTGCGTTTTTAGTAGAGGCAGGGTTTCACCATGTTGGTCAGGCTGGTCACGAACTCCTGACCTCATGATCCGCCCACCTCAGCCTCCCAAAGTGCTGGGATTACAGGCGTGAGCCACCGCACCCAACCAAAATGGGCATTTTTAAGTGGTAAATTACTTGTATTAGCTATGTATAATTCAAATATATATAGACAGAGAATGTCTATACTTTTAAGTACCTTTGAAAAGATATTTCAGACTATAAATCAGTAAAAATATAGTGATTTATTATACATTCATTTATTTATTTATTAGGTACCTAACTAGGCCAGGACCTTGCGCTAGAGTGGTAAACGAAAAAGATAGGCTTTGCCTTTAGGAATCTTGTAGTATGAAAACCAGGCTTCAGATTGTGCCAGAAAGACATCCCATGTTCGTGGATCAGAAGACTCATTATGGTTGAGATGGTAGTATTCTCCAAACTGGTCTACAGCTGTGGAACTGAGATGGAGGTTCTTTTTCTTGCATATGTATGTCCACTTGTCCCAACACTGTTGAAAATACTGTTCTTTCTTGGATTGTCTTTAGATCTTTGTTAAAAATCAGTTTGTCCTGTTCATGTGGATCTATTTCTAGACTCTGTTCTGTCCATCTGTGTGTTTATTCCTTTACCTCTTGTTAGGTTCATACACATCTAGGATTGTTTTATCTTCATGATGAACTGACCGCTGTGTTTGTCTTCTCCTGTGCGCAGGATGGGCAGTGATATAGCTTGGATGTTTGTCCCCGCCCAAATCTCATATCGAAATGCAACCCCGGTTTTGGAGGTGGAGCCTGCCGGGAGGTGATTGGATCATGCAGGTGGATTTCTTATGAATGGTTTAGTATTTGTGAGAAACGGTTTAGCACCCCTTGGTGCCGTCCTTGCAATTGTGAGTTCTCCCGAGATCTGGTAGTTTAAAAGTATGTGGCGCCTCCCCCATCTCCCTCTTGCTTCTGCTCTTGCCATGTGAAGTGCCTGCTCCCGTTTTGCCTGCTCCCATTTTGCCTTCCACCGTGAATAAAAGCTCCCTGAGACCTCCCCAGAAGCAGATGCCGCCACGCTTCCTGTACAGCCCACAGAACCATGAGCCAGTTAAACCTCTTTTCTTATAAATTACCCAGTGTCAGATATTTCCTTATAGCAATGTGAGAATGGTCTCATACAGGCAGTGTTTTAGATACAAGTTGCTCGAGTAGCCTGGTTCCTAGAGGGAAGATAACACAGAGCAGAACCACAGCCGGCCAGGGGTGGACACGAGGCATGGACAAAAAGTAAACATTTGTTGTAATAAGCCACTGAGATGTTAATGTTGTTACCAGACCATAGGGGACAAGCTCTGGGCCCCAATCCATTCTAGGTCATAGGGGCCTGCCCTTTATTCTTCGTCAACAGCAGCCAACAAGGGCACTTTTCCTAGATTAGAAACCCAGAGGAAGTGGAGAAGGTAAGAGAGGTGAACAAATGGCTGGAGATAAAGGACAAGCTGCTCAGCTCTTGGCCCCTTGCTTTTGATGAAAGTCAGTTTATATTAGGCTCCTCTGTCTCTGGCCCCTTCTCATAGAGTTTAAGGATATCATTGGCAGGTTCTCCTGCAGCAGGGATGCTAACTGTCAGTGCAGGTTCGGGCTGTCTCCACTAAGACCGGCTTGTGATACCTACTGCTTATGATTCTTAGCTACCCTCTGAGTTGCCATCTCTAGAGATGTGCCCCATTTCCCATCCTTCATGACTCTATATCCAGTCACCTGATATAGGTGGGAAAGTGGATACTATTACAGAATTTGCCGCTGATATCAGTCATGATTTTTTTCAGTCAAGGTACACAGAGTTTAGCAAAGTAAACAGAGAAAATTTATATGAATGAGCAAAATTCAGGGCTAAACTTGAAGGGGAAAGGCAAGACTCGGGTGTGGAGAGGACAGAGTGGCCAGGTTTTTTTGTTTCAAAAATGTCAATGTGATAAAATATCTTCACCAGTAATGTTTATAGTAATGATAAAAGAGGGCATCCCCAACTGTGGTGCTTTTTTCTAATAAAAATGATGGTTACATCGACCTCACTTGCAGATTCCTCCCCTAGCTATATCATCTGACTTCCTGAAATTATTGTAATTATATGAAGAAGAAATAATGTTAATGAAAGCTGTTCAAACAGGTCAATAATATTAAACATTGCAGTTATTGAGCAGTTATGTGTGCCAGACAGAGCCCAAAAAGCTTGATATGAATTCATTTAATCTTCACAAATCCCTATGAGGTGTACACATTGTTGTAATCCCCATTTGACAGATGGACACCGAAATCATTTGCTCAAGGTCACAGCTGGATGGTAGGAGAGCTTTGAACACGGGCAGTTTGATTCTAGCCTCTGCTCTTAAACAAAATACATGGAAGGTTGTCTTTGTAGGTAGCAGTGGTGAAATAATACCTGGTTAAAAAGAAACTAGGCCAGGTGCGGTGGCTCACGCCTATAATCCCAGCACTTTGGGAGGCCAAAGCGGGTGGATCACTTGAGGTCAGGAGTTCAAGATCAGCCTGACCAACATGAGAAGAAAACCTGTCTCTACTAAAAGTACAAAAATTAGATGGGTGTGGTGGCGGGTGCCTGTAATGCCAGCTACTCGGGTGTCTGAGGCAGGAGAATTGCTTGAATCCCCAAGACGGAGGTTTCGGTGAGCCGAGATCGCACCACTGCACTCCAACCTGGGTGACAGAGTGAGACTCCATCACACATACACACACACACACACACACACACACACGAAACTAAAAATCAGCTCACAGAAGAGCAAATCCAGTGGTCCTCTCTCCCAGACAAGAATGACTGGATAGTTAAATTCACTGGTAGTCAGGGATATAAAAATTGTAAAAATAAAAATGGTGATGAGATATCACTTTACACCCATCAGACTGACAAAAAATTAAAACTATTGATAACTTATGGCAGAGATGGGGAATAGTTATGAAAATTTAAAGTGTATATGCATATAACATGCCAACCCAGCAGACCCATTTTTGGGATTCTATTCCATGGAAATAAAAGCACTGTTGAATATATAAGGATATTTATTACAGTCCTTGTATTGCCAAATTTTAAAAAAAATCCCAGAAAACAAATGAATACCCGTTATTACAGGGATTTTCTATGGAATATGATGCAGCCTCTAAAACTCATGAGTTTGAACTATGCCAGGTGACTTGGAGGGACCTCATAGGTCCTGTTGAAAGAGAGATGCAGGGTGCAGCAGTGTGTATCATATGATCCCACCATCCCGCTCGTTAAAAACAGTGGCCCTGACCGGGCGTGGTGGCTTACGCCTGTAATCCCAGCACTTTGGGAGGCCAAGGTAGGCGGATCACCTGAGGTCAGGAGTTCGAGACCAGCCTGACCAACATGGTGAAACCCTGTCTCTACTGAAAATACAAAAATTAGCCGGGTGTGGTGTCATGCGCCTGTAATCCAAGCTACTCGAGAGGCTGAGGCAGGAGAATCTCTTGAACCCGGGAGGCAGAGGTTGCAGTGAGTCGAGATCACGCCATTGCACTCCAGCCTGGTGACAAGAGCGAAACTCCATCTAAAAAGAGAACAAAACAACAGTGATCCCCACCTCCAAAAAGAAAACCTGTGCATGAACAGGAATTTATACATACATATATATATATAGACTTCACCTATTTAAGGGGTACAATTATTTTTATATATATGTATATATATAAAAATCTGGTTTTAGTAACACATAGGAAAAAATGTATATATGGGGTTGTTACATGGAGTGTGTGGAATTGCTGACATGAGGGGGAGGGAACCAAGCAAAAAAGAGAAGGAAGAAAGACAACTGAAAAACATACATCTATCTGATTACGGTTATGTATTTCTACAATGCTCTGTGTGGGTGCAGATATAGCTAAATAGTGTTTTTCAGTGTTTGGAAAGCAACATATGGTTAAAATGATCATATCTGAAACCATAGGCTTGGCTTGGACCAATCTCCCCACCGTCCTCCAGTGGTCTGCATTTGCCTGTGTTTATGTTTAGCTTGCAGAATGGCATCAGACAGGGCAGGCTTTTTTTTCCTCCTCCATTGCCATACTTAAAATAAAGACTCCAGAGCTCCAAAGAGATGGGCCTGTTCAGGTGGTTCATAAGCATCAGTGAGTGAGAGTACAGATACGGCAGCATAGTCCATCTCCAGGCAAGGGAATGACTCAAAGACAAAACCACTGGGTCATCCCTATTAGAAGGGACAGCAGTGGCTGGGTGCGGTGTCTCATGCCTGTAATCCCAGCACTTTGGGAGGCCGAGGTAGGAAAATCACCTGAGGTGAGGAACTCGAGACCAGCCTGACTAACATGGTGAAACTCCGTCTCTACTAAAAATACAAAAATTTAGCCAGGCGTGCTGGCAGGCACCTGTAATCCCAGCTACTCGGGAGGCTGGGGCAGGAAAATCACTTGAACCCGGGAGGCAGAGGTTGCACTGAGCCGAGATTGCACCATTGCACTCCAGCATGGGTGACAAGAGTGAGACTCCATCTCAAAGAAGGGACAGCAGAGCAGAAGTGGCAGAGTATCTGCCAATCTGTGGTCATTTCAGGTGTTATGAATCACGTCAAAATGGAACCACCCCCGTCTTCTTCCAACACAGTGCATTGGTTTTTATAGACTTAACAAGAGAAGCAAGTCAAAAAGTAAATATTCCTATTGCTAAGTGCAGTAACACCCTAATTTTACGTGGCATGTATGTGTATGGTTCTGAATATGGGGATCCCCTGAAACACTCAGACTGCTTCTCTGTAGTTGAATGAGGGGGACAGACAATATAGCTTTGGGTGAGGATGAACTAATCTACTCCAACAGTTAAGCGGTGTCTAAAGAGTAAGAGAGATGACTTTCAGTTAACAGGACAGGGATATTTCATAATCCAAACCACACTTGGCACTATGTGTAAGTGATCACTGCTGTGTTACCACAAGGTTGTTTGTTTTAGTAGACTCATGGTTGGTGGGCACACGAGGAATGGGTTGAGTTCTTACTCTGGGTCTCCTGAAGTTTCCCTGTCTCTGGCTTACCCAACAGGCCTCAGAACAGATAAAGATGCTTACGTTGTTGTTTTCGAGATGGAGTCTCACTTTTGTCACCTAGGCTGGAGTGCAATGGCACAATCTCGACTCACTGCAGCCTCTGCATCCTGGATTCAAGTGATTCTCCTGTCTCAGCCTCCTGAGTAGCTGGGACTACAGGCGCGCACCACCACACCCAGCTAATTTTTGTATTTTTAGTAGAGACAGAGTTTCACCATGTTGGCCAGGCTGGTCTAGAACTCTTGTCCTCAAGTAATCCACAGGCCTCAGCCTCCCAAAGTGCTGGGATTACAGGTGTGAGCCACCATACCCAGCCAAAATGCTTATGTTGTACATTATTGGTGAATAGTGATTTTCTAAAAGAATACCAGTAGTCCACTGTTGGAATAAGATTTGTACTTTCAGTCATTCCTAGATGTCAATTCTGGTTGACTTTAACGTCAGTGATTCATAGTTGTTGGCCGTAGAACCATGTCAATACATTGAATGCTATTGCTCCTGTGGGTAATATCAGTTGAGTTTTAGATGTTTTAGAGTTTTTGATAGAGGGCGTAGATTTGTTAGAGGAGAAAGTCAAATATTTAATTCCTTAGGTGGGAACGTGTGAAACTATGCCAGTGTTTTTTACCTAATATTGGCAGTATCACTATGAATGTACCCAGTGGAGTTTTTTCATGAACTATCTTGTAAATAATATGCTACCCTTTTGAGTAATGTAATTTTTTAAGTTTACAAGATTCTGATTGTTATGATACATTTTATTAGATATGTACAAATTTTCAGGAAATGTCAACAGAGACTTTATCATTATGTGACTCTAATCTGATTTCTAGGCAGAGTGTATTAGGACTGGCTTTTAAAAAATTAATAGCTTTATTTACTTACCATACAATTCACCTATTTAAGCTGTACAACTGGATGGTTTTTAGTATATTCACAGATTTGTGCATTCATCACCACAATCAATTTTTGAGCATTTTCATCACAAAAAAAAAAAAAAAAAAAAACTAGCAGCCACTGACTTCCAGATTCTACCTCTACTCCCAGCCCAGTCAACCACTAATCTACTTTATGTCTCTATAGCTTTGTCTTTTCTAGACTTTTCATACAAATGGAATCACACAATATGTAGCCTTTGGCATCTGGCTTCTTTCACTTAGGGTGATGTCTTCAAGGTCCATCCCTGTCGTAGCATGCATCGATACTTCTTTTTCCACCAAATAATGTTTCATTGTTTGTATAGACCACATTTCGTTTATCCATTTATCAGTTGATGAGTATTTGGCTTATTTCCACTTTTTGGCTTTTATGAATAATGCTGCTATGAACATTTGTGTATAATTTTTTGTGGCAAGGTCTGGCTTTTTAGTGACTCAGTTGCCCTTTTAAATACCCATGATATCATAGCTAAATAGGACTCCTAGATGTCCTCTTGCTTGACACTTTCTGTTTAGGCACATGAAGTATCTGGATTACCCAGAGAGGGAACGTGGTTTCCCTGGTCACACAGAGCTAGAAAGTGGATTGGGGCCCCGCCTCCAGGTTTCTTGCTTACAGGTTCAATGCTTTACCTATTGGTGTGGACACATGAAGGCTGAAGAAGACCTATAGTCTGCAATATGCAGCTTTGTGAAAGCCTTGCCGTCTTTTCCTGTTTGCTGTTTCTTCTGTTTTACCACTTACAACAGTGTGGTCTCGTCTGAAAGCAAGAACATAAGAGCTACAATGTTCCTGAGAGATTTTCTAGTCGTGTATCCTCATTATACAAGTGAGGAAACTAGGGTGCTGAGAAGGGATGTGATGTCTCACCCAAGGTCACACTGTTAGTGGCAGAGCAAGGACTGGAACTTTGGTCTTCCTTTTCCAGGTCCCAGTCCTCATCTGCCCTATTAGGGCAAGCATCTGTTACCTAGGGACTGCATGAAGGGTGGCACTGAGCCATTTTGTGTCTCTTCTCTAATAGAATCCCGTCACGGGGCTACTGTCAGCCAGCCATGAGCAGAAGGATGCCTGGGTGCGGGATAACATCTACAGTATCCTGGCTGTGTGGGGCCTGGGCATGGCCTACCGCAAGAATGCAGACCGCGATGAGGACAAGGCCAAGGCCTACGAGCTGGAGCAGGTAATAGTGACTGATGGCTGTATCTCGGCTACTCAGCCACCTTCTCCTTGAACTGAAAAACCCACAGAGAAGTAGCTATGCATGCAGAACTGTTTCGGTGCAGGCCTCTCCTCTATTTCTTTTTTTTTTTTTTTTTTTTTTTTCTTTGAGACGGAGTCTGGCTCTGTCACCCAGGCTGGAGTGCAGTGGCGTGATCTCGGCTCACTGCAAGCTCCGCCTCCCGGGTTTACGCCATTCTCCTGTCTCAGCCTCCTGAGTAGCTGGGACTACAGGCGCCCGCCACCTCGCCTGGCTAGTTTTTTGTATTTTTTAGTAGAGACGGGGTTTCACCGTGTTAGCCAGGATGGTCTCGATCTCCTGACCTCGTGATCCGCCCGTCTCGGCCTCCCAAAGTGCTGGGATTACAGGCTTGAGCCACCGCGCCCGGCCCCTCTCCTCTATTTCTGCTATAGAATATTTTGGGGAAGCACTTAGATAGTCTCAACCTCACATTGGTCTTTCTGTTTGAGATTGGAGATTCCCCCGTAAGACAATGACAACATCCAAAATCATACCAAATAGAAGATGAAAGCAACCACATTTCTTTTTTTTTTTTTTGAGATGGAGTCTCACTCTGTCACCCAGGCTGGAGTGCAGTGGTGCGATCTCAGCTCACCGCAACTTCCGCCTCCCAGTTTCAAGCGATTCTCCTGCTTCAGCCGCTCGAATAGCTGGGATTACAGGCGACTGCCACCATGCCCAGCTTATTTTGTATTTCTAGTAGAGAAAGGGTTTTACCATGTTGGCCAGGCTGGTTTCGAACTCCTGGCGTCAAGTGATCCACCCGCCTTAGCCTCCCAAAGTGCTGGAATTGCAGGCATGAGCCACCGCACGTGGTTGCATCCACATTTCTAACCCCAAAGTGTAAATTTGTATAATTAGTTACATTTCTTTCACACGTACTTTATCCATTTTGTACATATTTATGCACAAGACATCATCATAAACTGATAAGTTTTTTAAAAGTCACCTCACCACAGCTTCACATTCCAAAGCATGTACTCTTCAGAGTAGTCACTCTGGAAGGATATTTATCCAAACATTATTGCTACTGCTTAAAATATTTTTGAAACTTCCCTTAAAAATGCCTTTCTAATTTGAGCCATTCTAGGAAAGCAATCTTAGTAGTTTATGGTCACCCTTTAATTTTGAACCAAATTGGTGTTATCCAATTTGGGGGCCTCTGTTATTCACCATACAGGACAATGAAGTCCTTTTATTGTTTTCCCAAATCTAGAACCAAGATACCTACCAAAGATTTGCCATCACTGAGTTTGTAGCAAAATAATCTGTCCCTGAACACAGGAAGTATTTTCCAAGTGTTTTGAGTGGTAGCATTGAAATATAAAAATCATTCTCTTGGCATGAGAGCCCTTGGGATTTATCTTTGATTCAGACATTCTTCAATGGCCTCACGGTCAGTGGATCGTCTGCGACATGGTGTCTCACGTATTAATGTAGCATTATTGTTGTTATTTATAATGAGGATAATAAGAGTAGTAATTGGTTACAATAAATCATATTATTCAGAAACCTTGGCTGTCAGTTGCATTTTGTTAGAGCTTTACTCAATAATTCAGTGATGGTTTCACAAATGGCCATGTTGGCGAACATTACTTTTGGGCAGGCATGGTGGACTTAGTGTAACAAAAATAAATTACCAAGAAATATGACATAAAGCTCCAGAGTACTACACTTACAGGAATTGTGTTGCTAAGATGTCAGCGAGGAGTCACTGAATTTCAGAGCTGGCGGATATCATCTGATCCAACCCCTTTATTTGAGATAAGTCACTTTGTTGAGATATTTCTTTCTTTATGATGGAGCAGAGAGGACATGAACCATCAGAACACTCACGTAGGCTCGGGACTGGCGTTTCCAGGGCAGTTGCTGGGCAGCACTGGCTTGCCAGCCACAGTGATCAGGAGGTGATTTTCCTGCAGCAAGGACCCTGGGCCGTGTTGCTGATTCTGCTTTATCTCCATAGAACGTGGTGAAGCTGATGCGAGGTCTTCTCCAGTGCATGATGAGACAGGTAGGCAGAACCAACACATGTGTTTGCCAAGTGGGCATTCCATGTCATTGTAATTGTGACAGTTAACATGCTTAAGATGTTTTGTACTTCTCAAGAGGAAGAGAAATTGAAAATATTTTGCTTACTTTCTCTCTCTCTCTCTCTCTTTTTTTTTTTTTTTTTTTTTTTTTTGAGACAGAGTCTTACACAGTCTCACTTAGTCTTACAGAGTCTCACTCTGTCACCCAGGCTGAGTGCAGTGGTGCAATCATGGCTCACTGCAACCTCAAACTCCTGGGCTCAAGTGGTTCTCCCAACTCGGGTGTGTACTACCACACCTAGCTAATTTTTTTTTTTTTTTTTTTTTTTTTAAGATACAGCATCTCACTATGTTGCCCAGGCTGGTCTTGAACACCTGGACGCCAGTGATCCTCCCGCCTTGGCCTCCGAAAGTGTTAGGATTACAGGCGTGAGGAACTACCATGCCCAGCTACCTTCTCTTTTTAAAATTATTTTCAGTAACTTTACTATTGAACCACCGTCTCAAAGGACAGTTTCTGAGAATCTCTTTTGAAGAGTTACATGGATAAAAGGAGAAACATGCTTTTTTTGGAGGGGGAAGAAAACATTTTTTTAAAAGCGGCTTCTAGAAAGCCTTATATTATTGTTTACTCCATCATGTTTACGAAAGGGTATATTTTCATTGAGATGAAATGCTTGAGTTTTTAAAACTTGATATTATTGTTGAGTGGTATTTTCAGTGAGGGGTAAATAAAACAATTCATTGAGCATGTACTGCATACAGAACATTATACTAGGATCTGCACAAATTCAAAGATGAAGACGAAGCAGTCCCCACCCTCAGTCAGCGCAAGCAAAGACATAGTTGCTCTTTTCCTTTCAACATTAAGAAACAAGAAATTGAAATTTAAACAGGTTCCTTTCCTCCTCTCCTTCTCTCCCTTCTTCCCTCCATCCGTCTCTCCTTGAGTATCTGCCATGTGTCACAGCTGGGGATATGTAGACAAGGACACCCTTTGGCATGACCTGTCACTCCTGCAGATGAGATTCCCCCCAGGCTGGGACATTTCAGGCGAGTGGGCGAGAAGAATCCCCAGCACAGTCCCTCTGTGCTGTGCCACCTAGCAGCTGCCCTCCGTCCCTCTGGCTCCCAGAAGTAGCAGATAAGAGCTCTAGATCCAGGTGGCTGGCCATGGCGGTGATCTCTGCCAGCCATGAACCCCTATAACTATGCAGAGCGGGCTTGCCTTCTCCCTCAGGTGGCCAAAGTGGAGAAGTTCAAACACACTCAGAGCACCAAGGACAGCCTGCACGCCAAGTACAACACCGCCACCTGCGGCACGGTGGTGGACGATGACCAGTGGGGCCACCTCCAGGTGGATGCCACCTCTCTCTTCCTCCTGTTCCTGGCCCAGATGACCGCCTCAGGTGAGCCGGGATTGCTGGAGCCCGTTGTATAAGGAGTGACAATCTGGAAGAGGGGTGGGAGAAGGGCAGGCAGCGGCCAGTGTGTCAGGCCATGTGCTGCTTCACTGCTTTAATAAAATTTCTCAGACAAGGCCATTTATACCGAACCAAAATGCATTTTCTCACAGTTCTGGAGGCTGGGAAGTTCATGACCAAGGCACTACCAGGCTCAGTTGTCCGGTAAGGGCTCCATCCTCCAAAGAGGAGGACCGCTGTGCCCTCTCGTGGGGGAGGCCAGAAGGGCAGGAGAGCCAGAGGCTCCACGAAGCCTGTTTCGTAAGAGCCTTCATCCCATGCAGGATGGGAGGAGTCCACAGGGCCTAATCGCCTCTTACGGCCCCACCTCTTAATACCATCACATTGGCCACACCTCAGTTTTGGAGGGGACACATTCAAACCATAGCAATCAGTATTATAAATTAGCAGTTTACACAAAAGACAAGCATGCTTCCCCATATTCCATGCATTTGTTTCTGCGATAGGGCAGGGAGTGCAGAGACCCTGTCTGTAACCTGCGGAGAGGACAGTCACCCTCCACCTGGGCAGCAGCAGGGCGAAGGCTGTTGAGCTGGCTCTCTTAGTTTCCCTCTGTTGAGCATACAGCCCCCTTACCATCACTCTCCTAGTTCCTGGAGCCACCTAGGTCCGGTCTAACTTTGACACTTAGCTATCTGCAGACCATCTCACCCCTGCTCTTAGACTTTTCTCCTCCAGGATCAGCAGCCCTGTCCTTTCAGCTCTCCCACTCACTACCTGGTCACCCTCTTCTAGACACACCCTCACTTTTCCAAATTATATTTGAACAACACCATTTCCGCCACTCAGCGGCGTGCCCAGAGCAGGTTGAGCAGCCCGCTACTCAGCAGGCTGAGTAGGCTCACAGTTTGCCGGCGGTGTGCCTCGTTCCCGTTGAAGCTGGAGCCGCTGGCCTCTGTGACAGCCTGAACGCCAGGCCTCTCTCTCTCCCACTAGGGTCTTATACCAGGAGGTCTGTCTCCCACGATGGCATGTGCCACAGATGCTCCCCCACGTTAGGGCACTTAGCAGCTGTATCTCGGAGTTCGTATCACCTACCAGTCCAGTCAACTGATGTGTCTGAGGCCTCCCATTCATTGCAGACCACAAGTGTGAAACCCTCAAAATCCCAGAAATCAGTCAGCAGTATTGTTTTGGCTGTGTGAATAAATCACACATTTATAAAGTTACGTTTTGGCTATGAAAGTTAATATGAGCTCACTGTAGATATTTTGGAAAATATAACAGAATACAAAGAAAAAAATTCCACTGCCAACTTTCATTTGGCTGTGTCTCCTCCAAGTCTTTTTTTCCTGTGCATTTTTTTTTTACATGTTTAAGGTCACGTTGTACACATAAACATAGTCTTTTTATTACACAGCGTTATAACAAGCATTTCTCCCATGATATAACAAGCTCTTCATAAACATTATTTTAGTGAGTTTATCAATGGATATACCATACCTAAACTATTCCTTCCTTCTTTTATTTTGCTTCTATAACTAATGTTGCAATACCAACTTTGACCCCATCTTCATTTACTTCCTTCTGAGAGTTAGATATCACTCAAAGGCAACTCATATATTGCCAAATTGTTTTCAGTTTCTAGTTAAACTTAGTTCTGATTCAACTTCTAATCTGGCTTACTAGCTAAGCTTCCGTCATTGATGTAAGAGTCCATTTCCTATCATATCCATAGCAACTTCCAGAATTCATACTTTAAAAATACCTGTGTTTGTTATAACTGACTGTATTTTTCCGCAGGGTGGAAGGCCAGCTCCTGGAGTTGGGGACTCCCTGTCTCCCACTGGGAAAAGTATTCACCCTTCTCTTTGGCTCACTCAAAGATAGGGACGGTGTCTGTGGTTCTTCTGGACTAAAATCCTTGCTTTGTTGGAACCTTCTCAGCACCAATCCAACCTGTACCAGAGGTTCCAAATCTCTCTCAACCCTTTCTACTCATAGGCACACACAGCAAAATGGAGCCATTCCTTCTCCTTATTTTCCTTCCTTCCCTCCTTCCTTCCCTCCTACCTTCCCTCTTTTCTGAGATTAGACATTCACTGTTATGCCTTACTTCAGACTTCATTTTTGATGCCTTTGGAAGAAAAATGAAAATGAGGGTAAAAGGGTTTATTTCCTAGTGTGATATTTGTAATTTGTGACTGGCAGCTCTCTGCAACATGGCTTCATAACCTCATTGTTTTTCTTTGCTAGGCTTACGTATCATTTTCACCCTCGATGAGGTGGCCTTCATACAGAATCTTGTCTTCTACATAGAAGCTGCATATAAAGTCGCTGTAAGTATCAACCCTGGCAGTCTTTTCCGATGTGCCAGTCATCAAAAAGAATAAAAATCATACAGTGTTTTGAGGGCCAGGCTGTTTGGGGCTCACCAAAAAGTTAGTGAGACTAGAGCTATGAGATTGTGTCATCTCCACACACAAAGTGCGTAGTTTTGTCCTGGGATAGAGTTGGGGGTTTCATGTTTTTGGAATGCACTCTGTGCTCTGTCTGAATCCATTATGCTTGTTTTTTTTATTTTATTTTATTTTATTTTATTTTATTTATTTGGATTCTTGCTCCATCACCCTGTCTGGTGTGCAATGGCATGATCTAAGCTCACTGCAACCTCCGCCTCCCAGGTTCAAGTGATTCTCCTGTCTCAGCCTCCTGATTAGCTGGGATTACAGGTGCCTGCCACCATGCCTGGCTAATTTTTGTATTTTTAGTAGAAATGGGGTTTCGCCATGTTGGCTGGGCTGGTCTCGAACTCCTGACCTTAGGTGATCCTCCAGCCTCGGCCTCCCAAAGTACTGGGATTATAGGCATGAGCTACCGCTCCCGGCCCATTATGCTTGTTTTATTTTATTTTATTTTATTTTTATTTCCATAGGTTATTAGAGAACAGGTGGTGTTTGGTTACATTAAAGTCCTTTAGTGATGATTTGTGAGATTTTGGTGCACCCATCACCCAGGCAGTATACAGTGCACCCTATTTGTAGTCTTTCATTCCTCTCCCCCTTCCCACCCTTTCCCTCTGAGTCCCCAAAGTCCATTGTGTCATTCTTATGCCTTTGCATCCTCATAGCTTAGCTCCCACTTAGGAGTAAGAACATACAATATTTGGTTTTCCGTTCCTGAGTTACTTCACTTAGAGTAATAGTCTCCAGTCTCATCCAGGTCGTTGCGAATGCCATTAATTTATTCCTTTTTATGGCTGAGTAGTATTCCATCATATATATACCACAGCTTCTTTAAATACTCATTGACTGACGGGCCTTTGGCTGGTTCCATGTTTTTGCTGTTATAAACATGCATGTGCAAGTGTTTTTTTTTCATATAACGACTTCTTTTCCTCTGGGTAGCTACCCAGGAGTGGAATTACTGGATTAAATGGTAGTTCCCATTATGCTTGTTTGAAATAAGATCCTAAAATGTCCTGCAGGATGCATATGTGCTGGCTTGAGTTGGGGCTAAAGAGGTAGCAGCATTAGCACCTTGGTGGGAGCTGGAGTGCCACGAGCATCACCCCAAACCGGGCCACAGGTAGAGGGGCTCAAGCCAGGCAGAGCCCCAACCTGGGCCAGATTTGCTGAGTATAAATGTATATAAACCCCCTTTCCTCTGAGCTTCTGTCTGGTTTGGAAGGCAAAGCCTGAGGCACCTTTACACAACAACCCCAGTGTGTAAAGCTATCAGGGAAGGAGGGAAAAGGTAAAGGTTGGCTTTAAAAAAAGCCACTATGGTCTAAAAGAAGGTCAGCAAAGGTTTTCTGTAAAGGGCCAGAGAGTAAATATGTTTGGCTCTACAGGCCCTAGGGTCTCTGTCACAGCTACTTGGCTCTGCCTTTGTAGCATGAAAGCAGCCATAGACCACATGTAAACAAATGAGCATGGCTGTGTCTCAGACAGACTTTGCAAAAATAAGCAGGAAACTCGATTTGGTCCAAAGACTGGATGGAGTTCGCTGACCTCAGGTCTAAAGCAGTGATTCCCAACGAGAGGCAATCTTGCCCTCCCAGGAGACATTTGGTGACATCTGGAGACATTTTTGGTTGTCGCACCTGGTCAGTAGGTGTTCCTGGCATCTAGTGAGCCAAGACTAGGACTGCTGCTAGACATCCTACAATGCACAGGCCCGCCCCCCACGGCTTAGATTACCTGGCTCGAAATGGAGTAGTGCTGAAGTTGACAAACCTTGGTCTGAAGAAACTTGAGAAGTCTTTGTGGAAAGGGTGGGCATTGAGTTGGACCTTGGAAGCTGAGCAGAGTCTAGATCAGCAGAAGGGAGGAGATAGGGAGTTTGGGTACAGGAATAGCTTGTGCAGTCCCAGAGGCAGGAACAGGCTCTGAGTGCGGCTGGGTGGGCTGGGGGGTGCTTGAGGAAAAGGGTACAGAGTAAAGGAGTAGACTTAGGGGGAAAGCTGACATTGGAAAAGAGTAGAACGTAAGTGGATCTTGTGTTCCACTCTCAGCTTGTGGGTGTGTCTAAGGAGGCCAGATCATGGGGCATGTGGACATCCAGAGAGAGAGAGGTGAATGTGATCCACTAGGAAATACACCATTTGTCATTTTAGACCCTGAAGCAAGGGAAAGCAGCAATCAGAGCAGTTTTTGAGGATAAATCACCCAGTGCCAGGGTTGGAGGAAAGGTGGGTTGGGCCACAGGAAGGCGCAGATGAGAGGAGTGCTCAAGGAAAGAAGCCCAGGCTCAGTCACCAGGCATGCTCAGCGGGGAAGTTGCTCTAGGATGCCTGAGTCTCAGTCTCCACATTTTGAAAATGCTCCGGCCAGGCGTGGTGGCTCACGCCTGTAATCCCAGCACTTTTGGAGGCCGGGACAGGTGGATCACCTGAGGTCAGGAGTTTGAGACCAGCCTGACCAGTATGGCAAAACTCCGTCTCTACTAAAAATACAAAAAGTAGCCAGGTGTGGTGGTGTGCGCCTGTAATCCCAGCTACTCGGGAGGCTGAGGCAGGAGAATTGCTTGAACCTGGGAGGTGGAGGTTGCAGCGAGCTGAGACCACGCCACTGCACTCCAGCCTGAGCAACAGAGCCAGACTCCGTCTCAAAAAAAAAAAAAAAAAAAAGAAAAGAAAAAAGAAAATATTCCTTTTTGGAGATAAAAAAATAAAGACTGAAATGTTGGCATCAGTCCTGTGTAAGTTGGGTGGTCAGCTTTCAGTAGTACACACAGCATTGTTTAAAATAGCATCCCATAGCCGGGCGTGGTGGCTCAAGCCTGTAATCCCAGCACTTCGGGAGGCCAAGACGGGCGGATCACGAGGTCAGGAGATCGAGACCATCCTGGCTAACACGGTGAAACCCCGTCTCTACTAAAAAATACAAAAAACTAGCCGGACGAGGTGACAGGCACCTGTAGTCCCAGCTACTCGGGAGGCTGAGGCAGGAGAATGGCGTAAACCCAGGAGGCGGAGCTTGCAGTGAGCTGAGATCCGGCCACTGCAGTCCAGCCTGGGCGACAGAGCGAGACTCCGTCTCAAAAAATAAAAATAAAAAAATAAAATAGCATCCCATATGTGGATTTTTTAATGAGAATATGAATTATACGTTAGGTACACATGTATCAAGTTCTCTGGGTGCCAGCATTCTGAGTCAATCCCTAGTAATTGGTTTGTAAATACCACGTAGGTTCAGTGTTCTGTGTCTCAGTTGTGACTTTGGCTCCAGTTACTTGCTGAGCATTTTTTCCCCAAGAGGTAATGCTAAAAATAGGTACTAAATTATTTTAAATGCTTTTGCTGGCTTCGACTAGTTATGACCCATGTGCTAAAGTTTCTGTATTCCATCTTACAACATAAGTTCAAAGGCATCGACTAAATAGAGAGGCAGCATTTTATTCGATCTTAAGAAGATAAAATAGTTTGTTCTCCATACATCCAGAGTTTCTTACAAATGAATACCTTCTAGAAATAAGAAATTTGAGAGTGTTGTGGCATGCACTTTTGTCCCACTTGAGTATTTTCTTCTAAAATTCTGCACAGAGGTCTCATGAACTGAAATCGAGGAAGAACACAGTATGAGTCTACAAAGCCTCCGAGAAGATCCACTTATGTTTCAAAAGGAACATGAAGCATTTTTCCCATAGCACTTCTTATATACCTCTTTCTCCCCTCTGATTCCCACCTTTTTCTCCCCCAGGATTATGGAATGTGGGAGCGTGGAGATAAGACTAATCAGGGCATCCCGGAATTGAATGCAAGCTCCGTAGGAATGGCCAAGGTGACGGTCGTCCTGTTTGTTCTTCCTTCTGCACGTTTTTACTGCTTTGATTTGGTTCCCTTCATCAGGAATTTGGATTTAATCTGATTAGCATATTTTTCAAAAGTCAACAGCAAGTATGTGAAATTCAAGTGGCACAGGTACCCCAGCCACCTGAAATTCTAGGTAAAGAAGGTAGGTTTCCAATGCTGAAATCTGCCCATGGCAGAAAGTAAGAGTGATCCGTCCTGGTTAGCTGCTGCCATCACCCACGGGTCTAAGCTCTTGCTGTTGTTTAAGAAGCTGCATGTGTGATGTCCGGTCTTCTTTTCTGGGTCTCAGAGAGGACTGGAGAATATCACCACTTTGTAGGTCGGACTCACAAGTTCAAAAGTCTGCAAGGTCAGTCAAATAACAATACGAAGTGAAACTAGCCAGACAGCAAGATGGGGGTCAGAGGAGGTATTGGGGACATTAGGAAACTTTCCCTGAAGGTACTTCAATTCAAACTCATTTAAAATACTCTTCAAGCCAAACAAAACACACCTGTGGGGCAGATTCAATCTGTGGGCCACAGTTTGCTTCTCTTGCCATAGACATATAGTGTGCCTCCCTCCCTCCTCCAGAATGAAGTGTATTTTTTGGACAGAGTAGAGCCTCCAGGGCTATAATTTTTAAAGCAACAAAAATTATGCTCTGTTGAAGTAAACAGAAAATGTACTTATTACTAAAAGAATTAACTTTCTGAAGTGCCAGATGTTTGAAGTTAACTGTTAAAACGTGAGAGAAAAGACGACCATGAATTTAGTGCACACACACACACAACGTTATGAACTTGTTAATTCATTTTTTGGTAGAACACTAACTTCACTTTGGAAAATGTTTTTCTGTTTTCTCTTTCTTGTTTCCATAATAAGCAGCAATGTACAGGAGAGCTCTGATCCACTGAAAATAAGAATAGGGCCAGGCACGGTGGCTGACGCCTGTGATCCCAGCACTTTGGGAGGCTGAGATGGGAGGATCACCTGAGTCCAGGAGTTTAAGACCAGCCCTGGCAAAATGTAAAGACCCTGTCTCTAAAAAAAAAAAAAAAAAAAGACTAGAACGTGACTACAGGAGTTTAGCTGGATTTTTAAAATGTGTTTCGTTACCTTTGGGAAAACATGTATACTAGATTGCTTAATGAAAAAGGAGTGCCAGATACTGGAGTGTATGTTTATTAGAAAGAAAAAGTAACTCATACCTGTGTTTGTAGGCAGCTCTTGAGGCAATTGATGAACTGGACCTTTTTGGAGCCCATGGAGGACGCAAGTCAGTGATTCATGTTCTGCCGGATGAGGTTGAGCACTGCCAGGTAATAGCCTCTTGCATTTCAGAGAGCAGGGAAGGAGAGTCCGGGCATGGAAGGCCTGGGATGCAGTGCAGATTCCCCACCTTGCTGGCTTGGTGATACTTTGCTTCTTTGAGCTTCAGTTTTCTCACCCATAAAATGGGCATCCTGGGACCCTCTCCTCTGGCCTCACAAGGTAGTTGTAAGAATCAGTCAACTTAGTCTGTCTAAGCACTTTGTAAACCAGAAAAGTGTAAGACACCATGATGCTGTAGAGATGGAATCAGCAATCCAAGCAGCCTTGTTTTGCAAGAGGCAAATGTTTTATGTGTTTTGAGCACATTGGTGGTTTTCTTTCAGGTTTATTTCACAGTGCCCCCAAATTGAATGATGAGCTAGTTCACTTGGGGGTGGGGGGGTGGGGATGAGTGGAATAGGAAGTGGAGAAGAAATGAGATGGGAAATTAGTACAACCTCTGAAATACAGGTCAGAGAAAGGAGTGATTTAATACAGATTGGGGGATTCTATTGAGCAGAGTGCAAGTCATCAATTGCTAGGCCCTCAGCACACTCTTATTTAGTCGGAGCCCACTGTGTGCCAAGTATGCTGCTAGGGCTAAAGAGGGTCAGATACATAAAGACTTGTGAATGGAGAGCTTTTGGTAGAAGTTTGTGTTTCCAGGCAGAGAAACCCTAGGGAAGAGTGAGTTACAGAACAGGGCCCTGGGCTCAGTTGGCTATAGAAAAGAAACCTTTATTCTGAAGCTGAAGGGTTCCACCCATCTTGACCCTATCTTCCAGCTCACTCAATTTTTTCCCTTTAGGTAGTCCTGGTATTTCTTGGGGTATAATCTTTTTTTTTTTTTTTTTTTTTTTTTTTTAAGAGGAGGTCTTATTCTATCGCCTAGGCTGGAGTGCAGTGGTGCAATCATAGCTCCCTATAACCTCAAACTACTGGGCTCAAGCAGTCCTCCTGCCTTAGCTTCCCAAGTAGCTGGGACTACAGGCATGTGTCACCCACATCCAGCTAATTTTTTTTCTAATTTTTTTGTAAGGACAGGGTCTCGCTCTGTTGCCCAGGCTGTTCTCCAACTCCTGGCCTCAAGTGATCTTTCCACCTCAGCCTCCCAAAGCTCTGGGGTTGCAGGCATGAGCCACTGTGCCTGGACGTGGTGTGCATCTTAATAGATGTGTAATCCAGTGGAAATGCGTGAGCTTTGCAGCCAGCTGGGCCTGAGTTAGATTCCTAGTTCTGTCACTTACTAGCTGCTCGAAGTCTCAAGGTCCTCAGGTGTGAATTGGACATGGTACCCTAAGTCCTTCTTTGTTGCGGGAAGTCAGGGACCCCGAACAGAGGGACCGGCTGAAGCCGCGGCAGAAGAACATAAATTGTGAAGATTTCATGGACATTTATTAGTTCCCAAAATTAATACTTTTATAATTTCTTACACCTATCTTTACTGCAATCTCTAAACATAAATTGTGAAGATTTCATGGACACTTATCACTTTCCCAACCAATACCCTTGTGATTTCCTATGCCTGTCTTTACTTTAATCTCTGAATCCTGTCATCTTCTTTGTGAGCTGAGGAGGGGATATATGTCGCCTCAAGACCCTGTGATGATTGCGTTAACTGCACAAATTGTTTGGAGAGCATGTATATTTGAACAATACAAAATCTGGGCATCTTGAAAAAAGAACAGGATAACAGTGATGTTCAGGGAACAAGGGAGGTAACCTTGAACTGGCCGCCGGTGAGCCGGATGGAACAGAGCCATATTTCTCTTCTTTCAAATGCAAATAGGAGAAATATCGCTGAATTCTTTTTCTCAGCAAGGAACATCCCCGAGAAAGAGAATGCGCCCTGAGGGTAGGTCTATGAACGGCCCCCTTGGAGGTGTCTATCTTTTATGGTGGAAGCCAAAGGGATGAAATAAGCCCCTGTCTCCTGTAGCGCTCCCAGGCTTATTAGGATGAGGAAATTCCCGCCTAATAAATTGTGGTCAGACAGGTTGTCTGCTCTCAAACCCTGTTTCCTGATAAGATGTTATCAATGATAATGTCTACCTGAAACTCATTAGCAATTTTAATTTCGCCCCATCCTGTGGTCCTGTGATCTCGCCCTGCCTCCACTTGCTTTGTGATATTCTTTTACCTTGTGAAGCATGTGATCTCTGTGACCCACACCCTATTCGTGCACTCCCTCCCCTTTTGAAAATCACTAATAAAAACTTGCTGGTTTTACGGCTAGGGAGCATCACCGAACCTGCCAACGTGTGATGTCTCCCGCGGACACCCAGCTTTAAAATTTCTCTCTCTTGTACTCTTTCCCTTTATTTCTCAAACCAGCCAAGACGCCTAGGAAATAGAAAAGAAGCCACGATAAATATCGGGGGTGGGGTTTCCCCGATACTTCTTCATGTGAAAGATTCAATGAGCTTGTGTTTGCAGGGGTCTAGCCCCATGTCTGTACATGTTAGATCTCAGTGTTAACACCTTCCTTTCCCAAACTTTTCCTGATAATTTCAACTCCTTTCCAAGTTTCCGGCACCTAATCCAGCCACTTACTTATAATTGAGGCCATATTATAGTGCCTCTAAGTAACCCTAGAAAGATTCTAGGACTAAACTACTTCTGTGGTTTACCATTTTGTCTGAGTATTCATGAGATCTTCTGGATTTGACTCCTCCTTTAAGTGGTTTCTGGGTCACCCAGTCCAGCTGTTCACATTCCACAGAAGCCAGACATTTCTCCAAGCTGGCCACGTGTATGTGTTCTTTTCTGGTCTCTGTCTTCATAGCCAAGACACCTTAGCCTACTGACACAGGTGGCTCTATAGTTCCTCCCCTACATGTCCTAAAGGTCTGGCAAAGTCATCACTGCACGGAAGGAAGGGAGACAAGCAGTTTGCAGCACGGGCTCCAGACGGTACCATGCTCTCCCCAAGCCCTGACTTCTCGCCTGAGGAATAGGAATCATTGGCTGGGTATACAGGGTTGGCCAGCAGGGGCCATGTTGGTAGGACAAAGCTTTACTCAAAATTGGCAACCGTATTTGAATGTTCCCTTGGGGCTGAGCGCATGGTCCCTAGATACTGCGCCTATTAGTGCATCTCCAGATTAAACCACCTCTTTGTTTTTCATTCAGTCTATTCTGTTCTCCATGCTGCCAAGAGCATCGACATCTAAAGAAATTGATGCTGGACTTCTTTCCATTATTTCCTTCCCGGCCTTTGCAGTGGAAGATGTAAACCTCGTAAATGTGACCAAAAATGAAATTATTTCTAAGCTCCAGGTAAGTATTAGCCATGCTGGTGCCCTTCTGTCCTGTGTGATGCGCGTGGAGCAGCTCACCCATGCCTCAGTTCCCCATGAGGTTAATTGCTTGATTTAGCTAAGCAGATGCATAAAGTGTTCAAAGCTGAGTCTACAGGCAAGAAAACAAAGTCTCCGACTGATTTAGTGGCTTGGTTCTCTCCTTGAGTAGCAGAACTGGCACTCAAGCAGGCACCTTTGAACCCCAGTTTGTACCAGTACCATACTTCTAAGGCAGAGCTGCTTAACCCTTTAGAGGTCACAGACAGTGTGTAGAGTCACTGCCAGAAAAAGAAATGCATATGTCCCAATATCCTCAAACTTTACACACAATTTCAGTGGACTTGCCAATCCCAAAGTTACCTTCAGGTTAAAAAAATCCCTGTTTTGAGGTGAAATGCAGTAACCATGATACACTAAACTGAGAATATTAAATACTCCAGCCAGTTGAAACTGTCGGTAAAATTATCAAACAATGTAAGTTTCCCTAAGCTGAAATCTGCAGGTTGATTGTCCTATTTAGGTTCCATGAAAAATGCTTTTGTCCTTTGGAGTCCCTATGTCTCCAATCATATTCCCAAAAGAAAGCAGCTGTCTCAGTCAGGGTTCAGTGGGAAAAAGGGAACCCCTTTACGTAGTTGAAGTAGGAAGGGAATGAATGCAGGGAATGAAGTGTTTACAAGAAGAGCGGGTTCTAGGCTGAGCCTCCTGGGATGACTCCCAGGACAGTGCAGTGCTGGTCGCTAGGGCTAGGGACATAGTTGCTTCCAGTACCCTTGCGAGAGCCACATCTGCTGTAGCAGCTTCCACATACTTACAGAACTGGAGAATGGACTCCCAAAGCTGCGATTTATGGATTAGGGGGTTCAGATTAAGAGACTGCTACGCCTGCCCTCCTTTCTTAGCATCCAGGAAGCTGGGACAGAACCCTGGAGCCTGCAGCCCAAAACCAGCAGCGACAGTCCTAAGCATAGGAAGCCACCCCCCTCCGTTTCTGCTAACCTTTGTGGAGGTGCATCTGACCTTAGAGCCTCCTCTGCAGCCAAAGCCTAACTTCCAGGAGCCTGGGGAATGTCCTTTTAGCTTTCCAATCTTGCAGGTAGGAGCAAACCAATCCAAGTATCTGCCTTGGTGGCTTTTCTAAATAGGGTCCTTTTAGGTCTCTGTGTAACACAGTAAATCAGAATGAAGGCGTGGTTGTTCACTGAACTCTTGGTAATTACTCTTGCAGCCCTGATACTCCAATGGAATGTTTTGGCGTTCCCTTCCAAGTACCAATCAAACCTGAATTGATTTTGCTTATTACTTAAATATATTAATAACTGTACTGACAGCAAAGAACAGTTAGTATAAAATTCACTACTAAAAGATTCATGGGAAAGAGGGTGCAGGGCTGACTTGAATTAAAACAGCAAAAAAATTCCTCTGAGCTCATCGAATGCACTTTCTCTTATTAGGGGCGTTATGGATGCTGTCGCTTCCTTCGAGATGGTTATAAAACTCCAAGAGAGGTTGTATTTAAATATTGTTTCTTATCCTTCCTCAACTGTTTCATCTCTAAATTGCCACTGTGTTCTCCCTGTATTGATTATAATTATATGTTGGAATATTGGAAAGGGAAGTATTAATTTTGGAGTCAGCAAGCCTGGAGCCAGGCAATAGAATAGTATCTTCAGTAGGGACAGTGAGCTGGTCATTTAAAACCAGCTTATAGGCCAGGTACAGTGGCCTGTAATCGCAACACTTGGGGAGGCTGAGGAGGGAGGATTGCTTGAGCCCAGGAGTTCGAGACCATTCTGGGCAACATAGTGAGACCTTGTCTCTACAAAAAAATAAAATAAACAAAATTAGTGAGACAGGCGTGATGGCATGTACCTGTGGTCCCAGCACCTCAGGAGGCTGAGGTGGTAGGATCACTTGAGCCCAGGAGGTCAAGGCTTCAATGAGCAGAGATCACACCATTGTACTACAGCCTGGGTGACAGAGTGAGACCTTGTCTCAAAAAAATAAAAATTTCTTTAAAATTTTAAAAATAAATAAAACCAGCTTGTAGACAAGGACAACTGGTTCTGTGGCTCACACATTTTTCTTAAAGACCAACTGTGGCCTCCTCCTTGGGTTTCTTTGCCACAGTGACTAATATAATGATATAAATCAGATCATCTGCCAAACTTGGTGGTAGACATATTGCTATTTCTTTGTTAGAGATATAGGAAGCTTTAATATAATAAACTACCAAGGAGTCTTGTGTATGTTTCTGAAATGTTACCATGGCAAACTGCCAAAAACAGCATCTCATTATAGTAAAATCCTACTCATGCCAACCTCAAAGCTGTAAAAATCAGACAAGCATGGGAAACCCAGTGAGGCACGATGGTATTATGTATGTACTCTGACATTACGTTTTAAAAGTTTGACTTATTTGATTCTAGGACCCTAATCGACTGCATTATGATCCCGCTGAACTCAAGCTCTTTGAAAACATTGAATGTGAGTGGCCTGTGTTTTGGACATATTTTATAATAGATGGAGTCTTCAGTGGTGATGCTGTTCAGGTGAGAAAATGCTGGATGTTATGTTGATAATTATTTTCATTTCACCGGTATACTGATTATTATTAGAACATAGGGTTGTGCAAGAATTTAGGTCACTGTTTCAGTTATCTGTTCCCACTCAGCAAACTTTCCCAAAACTGAGTGAATTAAAGCAACAGCTATTTTATTTATTTGCTCATGATTCTGCAATTTGGGCAGAACCCAGCAGGGACAGGTTGTGTCTGCTTTACCTGCTGTCAGCTGGGATGGTTCCATGGAAGTGGAGAATCTATTTCCAA
Organism: Macaca fascicularis; assembly: GCF_037993035.2. NCBI lineage: Eukaryota > Metazoa > Chordata > Mammalia > Primates > Cercopithecidae > Macaca > Macaca fascicularis. Next base: position 18,810,332 of record NC_088395.1, on the reverse strand, counting down.
GATGGCCTCACTCACATGGACAATTGATGCTGGCTAGCAGCTGATGCTGGGAGCTCAGCTGTGCTGTTGGCTGAGGCCTTGGTTCTCCTCCACATGGCTACCTTGGGCTTCTCACAATATTGTAGTCTCTGGGCCATTAGTTTTACATGTTGGTTGTTTTCCCCCCCAGAACACAAAAGCAGAAGCTGCCAAGCTTCCTTAAGTGTTAGGCCCGGAACTGACAAAATGTCACTTTCATCACATTCTGTTGGTAGGGCCATCCCATATTCAAGCAGGAGGGGACTAGACAAGGGCATGAGTACTAGGAGGCATGGTTCACCGGGGTCTAGCAAGAACAGTCCATCACAGACAGGTTTTGCTGTTGCTGTTGTTCTTTCCAGATCAGCCAGTGGTTTGCTGTCTTTAACCCTAGTTTGGGGTGCTCTTGGATAACATCTTACTTCATGTAACAGCCTCCTAACTTGAATCTCAACCTCTGGCCTGGCTCCCTGCTGTTTCCATTCTTCTCACCCATGCCAGAGTGATCTTATTAAAAGGCAAATTAGGTTATGCTACTTCCTTGCTTGAAAGCTTGCTTGAAAACCACTTCGTGTGTTTTGTGGGGTTCCATATGATCTGATCCCTGCTTTCACCCCTTTAGCCTCATTTCTTAGTGCTGCTTTCTTGAGTTCTGTGATCCAAGCACACTGAAGTCCTTTCAGTCCTTCAAACAGGCCATGTGCCCTCCTCTCTTCTCAAAGGCCTAGGACATTCTTTTCTTCCCCAATTGCCCCTCCCCCTTCCCTTGGTTCAATGTAAGTGTGTCTTGTTTCAGAAAGCTTTCTCTGACCCTAAAAGCTGGGGCAAGTGCCCCTGCGCCCCACAACTATAACAGCATGGGTCACACTATGTTGTATCTCCCACTTACCTGTCAAAGGACCCTGGTAGAGGCCATCTCTCTCTCCAGTTCACGGGTATAGTCCCTGTGCCTAGTAAACATTTGCTGATGCAACACTCATTTGTTCAAGACCTGCTTCTTTAGCTTCTACTTGGTACCATGCTCTGTGCTGAGCCCTGAGCATACTTCGTTGAACAGAACTGACCTGGCCTTGTGAAGCTTACATGGATGACTGACATCACAGATGCTTTGCCATTTTTTCAACTGGTTCTGATCACGTTTGGTGGGGGTGGGGATACGCAATCAGAGATCCATTTTAGCTCTTGAAAGCTCTCCTCAGGAATGCTGGGGGGCTTCAGAACCAGCAGTCAGCTGGAAATGTTAATATTTCCCCACTGTTGATGCTCTCTCTTAGGCTTCAGTGATTATCTTAGGTTTTCTGTCATTTTATCCCAGAATTGAAAGATCTCAAAAGAATTGACTTAGAATTTCAATTGTGAATAGGCTTAACAATGATGGGGGGAAGAAAACTCAGGAGAGGAAAATGACTGTGTTCAGCATCTTGTTGATTAAGCCTCGTGAAATCTACTGCCCTACTACACCTTTGCTGTCTCTCACACTTGTTGCCCAATGACATTTTTAATATGGAGTCAACTTTTTTAGTGCCCACACATGAGTGAGAACATGCAGCATCTTTCTGTGCCTGGCCTATTTCACTTAACACAATGACCTCCAATTCCATCCATGTTACTGCAAATGACAGAATGTTATTCTTTTCTTATGGCTGAATAGTCATGAATGCCTCTTAAGTAGAAAACTTACCAAGAGATGGAAATGGGATACACTGCTTAAGATACAGCTTCCCCCACAAGAAGTTTATAATCCAGTTGCTGAGACAAAATTTAAATATATGAGGGGTTAAGAATGAAATAATTACATGATGGATTAAAGACAGAACATGAAGGACATCTGACACACGGTGTAGATATGACTACTAGAGGAATTTTGGGGAAGAAACAGCTACTGCATGATGGGTGCTCTGTCTCTCTTTCTGGAAGCGTGACAGGCAGGGCTGAGCTTAGACACACTCCTGAGAGGAACAGCCGATCGTGTTTAGCTCCTCCTAACACTGTAAGTGGGCCTCCTGCACTCCTGGAGCTGAGGGTATTTGTGCATTTCTTTGCCCTGTGTCTGAACTCTAATCTGTTGCCATGAGAGCTTTTTTTCTATGTTGCACTGCTGTTACAGCATTCATGACCAGACCTCCTTCCTGCCATGGATGATGGGGCTGTTTTCCAGGTCCAAGAGTACCGAGAGGCCCTGGAGGGAATACTCATCAGAGGCAAGAATGGGATCCGCCTGGTGCCGGAACTCTACGCTGTCCCGCCTAACAAGGTAACCCAGTGGCAGGGGGCCCTTTGCACTGCTTATCTAGAAATAAGTGACTCACTGCTTGGCCTGTTGGTATTCTTTATCCCCTTTTTCGATCTAATGAATACTTTTTCTCCAAACGTGGTTTCAGAAGCCTTAGGTAGGCTGGGCACGGTGGCTCACGCCTGTAATCCCAGCACTTTGAGAGGCTGAGGTGGGTGGATTACTTGTGGTCAGGAGTTTGAGACCAGCCTGGCTGACATGGCGAAACTCCATCCCTACTAAAAAAAAGAAAAAAAAAAGCCAGGCATGGTGGCACATGCCTGTGGTCCCAGCTACTTGGGAGGCTGAGGCAGGAGAATCACTTGAACCCAGGAAGTGGAGGTTGCAGTGAGCCAAGATCACACCACTGCACTCCAGCCTGGGCTACCGAACAAGACTCCATCTCAAAAAAAAAAAAAAAAAAAGCCTTAGGTAGTGTCCAGTCTATCTCAAGGAATCATGGCTTTGGAAAAATATGTGGAACATGCTTGATCACGGGTATCACGGGGAGGCAGCAGTTGAAGACCTTCAAATGATACCTGTCCCTCCCCCCAAGTCCTGACACAGGCTCTCTGAAGAGCGTAAACCCCTGTTGTACACTGTGTTCTTACACACTTCCACAGACGAAGCCCGGTGTACAGGGGTATTGAGAATCTCTTCCTTTGATTCAAGCAGTTTGCAAGCTAGAGTTTGAGAATCAGTTAGAAGCCATTCTACATCAGGGAGAGAAAAACAGTCCAGTTCCAAGAAAATGCCCAAACATAGTTTTATTCTATCAAGTTTCCTAAATTGGGTTATGATGGACCTATTATCTTGGCAGGAAGATTTGTCTGTCAGTATCTCATGGTTAGAAGGGAAGAATTCTTGGTTCCAGGCTGTCCCTTGGATGCTTTTGGTGCCTCAGGGCTTGATTATTGTGTTTGTGGGATGAAAAGGCCTTCAGAGGGCCGTGTCTTCCCCAAAATTGCCAGGGCCTGGAGGAGGTCATAAGCCAGCAGAGGCCTGGCATACAACGACTTGGGTTTAGGTGTTCTGTGGTTGAATCAGGCCCCCACACACATGGCCACAGGACTGGCATGGCCTTTTAAAGTGTCTGCCTCAGCTCGGAGAGGCTGTGGAACCTGTCAGAGCTCACACAGCACTGGGCTCCGCCCTGGGGCCAGACCCCAGGTTCAGGGCCTTGCCCCCACCCCACACTGCCTCCTAATGGGTGATCCATTTCTGTGTAATGGAAGTATCTACACAATGGATGCTCTCACTAGGCTTCTGAAAGCAATAGTATAGTGGGCTTCTTTATTTTTCCATAGAAAATACATTTTAAAGGAATCTGATACTTGATCCTTACGGCAAAATAGGTACCACCGCGTATCACTTTGGGCCATATTTCCATCTAAAAGGAACTATTATGTGTTAGATCACTGAACCAGTTAAACCAAGTAGAAAATCAAAGGAAGGAGTTTCCATGAGAAGTAGAATGTGCCATTGCCAGAAGCATTCAGTTTTTTGCATTTATATCAGCCCATCTGGTTCACTGGGTCCCTTGAGGTGGCTGCTTGCTCCAGGTGGGCTCACCAAGCCCCACCAGCCTGGACCCTTAGCCCTGAGCTCCGGAATGTTGATGACTTCTCATCCCAACATGAACCAACGGTCCACATCATCCAAGCTCTCTCAGGACCGATTTTGTTCCAGGGTTAAGGGCCAGACTTTGGAGAGGAACTAGTCTTCTCTCACTCTGCAGATCAGTCTACGGAGCCTGCTAGGGCTGTGTTCCCTCTAAGTGTCCTCAGCCTAGATCCCCTGCAAATAAATGTATTCCTTTTAGTACACATACTGCAGTGTGTGGGTTGGCACGGGGCTGGCAGTGGGGGCTGGTACCTTCCAGCAGCCACATGTTCATATCCCCATTCAGGTCGCTCCTTTCCCAGTACTGAGGCATTGGGGAAAACAGAATTGGTAATGAGAAGTCATTTGGAACCTGGAAGCAGAGCAAGGGAAAATAAATGCCTTCAGGGTGGTTTTACTTCTTCTGTGGTAGAGAAGAGCTGTCCAGTTATACTAGAGGGACGTTTTACTGACTCTGGTAAATGCCAAGTGTTAAAAGCTACCCTTTTCTTTCTTGCTGATGAACAGTGCTGACTACACATTGAAAAAATTACTCTGAGCCGGGCACGGTGGCTCAAGCCTGTAATCCCAGCACTTTGGGAGGCTGAGACGGGCGGATCACAAGGTCAGGAGATCGAGACCATCCTGGCTAACACGGTGAAACCCCGTCTCTACTAAAAAATACAAAAAACTAGCCGGGCGAGGTGGCGGGCGCCTGTAGTCCCAGCTACTCGGGAGGCTGAGGCAGGAGAATGGCGTAAACCCGGGAGGCGGAGCTTGCAGTGAGCTGAGATCCGGCCACTGCACTCCAGCCTGGGCGACAGAGCCAGACTCAGTCTCAAAAAAAAAAAAAAAAAAAAAAAAAAAAAAAAAAAAAAAAAAAAAAAAAAAAAAAAAAAGAAAAAATTACTCTGTGACTTTCTCTCTTCTAAACTCCACACTGACCTTTGGGTTTCTGCTTGTCATTACAGTGTCCTCAGCATGTTCACGCTGGTGTGCTAGGCACCGATTTTGCACACTCTTTGACACTGATTGCATTTTGTATTGGCTCCTTCCGGTTGACAGCTGGGAAGGTTCATTAGTCACATCAATAACATGTAGAGACCACTGGGAAGGATTTCTGGACACAGGGCCACCACAGGCCCATGTGGCATCTGTGTGCAAATTAGATAAAGGGCCTCAGGGTAGCCGCAGCCCTGGGCCAGGGTGGCATGCAGCTTGGATGTGAGCCCCACTCATTTCCTCAGCCGGATGTGCTTGCGTAGGGCACCACAAGGCCCTCCGTGGACAGCTGGAGACCAGTGAAAGTGTCCCCGCAAACATGGATTGAGCAGCCGCTCCATGCCAGGCACCAGACTAGCTACTAGGGCACAAGGGTGGCCACAGCACCAGCTCTGTCCCTGTGAGCTTGCAGGTTAGCGGGGGCCAGAAAGGCTGGTCCATGAGATGGAGGGCAGCCACAGCAGAGGCGGCAGCAAAAGCATGGCACCTTTGAGGACCTGTGGGCAGTTCGGAAGGACCAGTGTGCAGAGAGGCGGAGAGGGACACCTCCATGCAGGGCAGGAGGTGGCTCATGGGTGGGAGGAGTGCAAAACCAGGCTGTCTTGTAAACTGGACACCTTGTCTGCTCTCTATTGAATATTTCTCATTCCAGATATCTGCATTCTTTTTTTTTTTTTTTTTGAGACAGTCTTACTCTGTCACCCAGGCTGAAGTGCATTGGCGCAATCTCGGCTCACTGCAACCTCTGCCTTCCAGGTTCAAGTGATTCTCCTGCGTCAGCCTCCTGAGTAGCTGGGATTATAGGCATTCACCACCATGCCTGACTAATTTTTGTATTTTTAGTAGAGATGGGGTTTCGCCATGTTGGCTAGGCTGGTCTCCAACTCCTGGCCTCAGGTGATCTGCCCACCTCAGCCTCCCGAAGTGCTGGGATTACAGGCATGCGCCACCATGCCCAACTTTTCAGTCTTTCTTAACACGACTTACATTTCAAGTAGTTTTAACATACTACCTGATTATCACACAAGTAATTCTGTACACTACAAAACATCTAGGATTCTGTAGAAAGAAGAAAACGTTATCTCTAATTCTACCACTCAAAGATTATGACATTTTGGAGAATCTCCTTCCACACTATTATCCTATTGGATTATCTGATCACTAATGACATTTAATTCTGTTCAGTTCATGCACTTAAGTTTTTCTTAAATGTTTACCACTATTGAAAAAATTTAAAATTTAACTAAATATGTTAATAACATCATTGATTAATCTGCAAGCAGAAGATGAGTCCCCTCATGGTGTGATGTTCCCCTTGGGAGAAGGATGGTTCCTATTTCCTTTGGTTGACTTATGTTTTCTGGAAGAAAACAAGTGGTCACTGACATTACCCCCAACCAGTGATGTGATGACTTAAATGTCTAAGTCCAGCATGGAGTTTAGAAGAGAGAAAGTTGCAGACTAGCTTACAATGTGCAGCCAGCCCTGTCCTCCAGAAAGAACACCAACGTTTATTTTACTGAGACGGAAGCCCCCCAGTGGGTTCAGCTTTTTGAGGCCCTGAAGGGGGGGTTGCAGGTTAGTAGGTCCAAGTGTTTTTCCTCGGCAAATAGTGCCACCTTCTGGCGATTCTCTTGCATTAGGCGCACAGTTTATAAACCCCTAGGGATGGCTCCAGCGATGCACCACCACAGCTGGAGGCTGATGTTTTCCATCATTTCACCCATCATGCAGCCAAATGTAAGCATGAGCCATGACAGTTTCCATGGCCAGAGCCATGCACGAAGCAGGCAGGCCAGGCATCCGGTGCTGGTGGCCTTGCGTGTGCCTGTAGGAAGAGCGTTTGTCCAGAACCAGGCCGCAATTTGACTTCCACCTCTGCTGCTTTATAGCCTTGCGGCCCTGAGGAAGGGGCTTGCTCCCCAACCTCCTGGCGCCTGCACAGAATTGGCCTGGAGGATGAGTACCATTTCATAAATCCTCAGTGCACTTCCCAGGGTCAGGTATTGTGGCCATTTTATCCTCTGACTTTCTGACTTTGGATTTGTCTCTCTTTCCAGGTAGATGAAGAGTACAAGAATCCTCACACGGTAGACCGAGTTCCTATGGGGAAGGTCCCTCATCTGTGGGGCCAATCCTTGTACATCCTCAGCTCGCTGTTGGCAGAGGTAGGGAGCTTAATGGCCTCGCAGACTGGAAACCATGTGATTGAAGGTGCAGGGAACCCCGGAAGGGCATAGGGACTCTCTGCCAGGGGTGCGTGTGGATGTCTTTTGCATCTTCATGCGTTTAAGGTCAACTGGACCGTGTTGGCTCCAGGGCTTGACTCCTGGCCTTGACTCCTGGCCTTGTGTGTCCATATTTCCATTAAACCAGCTCAGGTCCATGAGGTCCCAGCACTCCCCTTCACCCCCTGCCAGCATTCCCCTGTGGCTAGAATCTCTTCCAGTTGATGGTCAGAGGAGCTGGAAGCTTCTCGGCCAGGATTGTTGGCACATCTGATCCTAGAAGATAAAAGATTTGGGAAACGACTTGATTGGCCCCTAGCTGCCCCTGCTCCAGTCCTAGGCGCAGGAAGCACAAGGACCACAGATTTCTACAGAAAGAGGCGGTGGGCCGGATTTTCTGTGGTGAATTTTGTGTCAGGTGTTCCCCCGGACAACCCGCAGTACCCTTCCTTCTGCAGACAACTGCCTCTTGACTCCTTTCTTTTTGTTCAGCATTGACTTGTCCCCGGGCTTTTGTTTTAATATGCAAATACTTTGGAGCCCCCTCAAATGAATCTCCCAGTCCTCAGTGTGAGTGACCTTATCAGATGGGCTGTTGTTCCTGAGAGGGTCCTGCCCAGCTGAGTGCTTTGGCTGGACCCGGGGAGGCAGGGAGGGGAAGGAGCCCAGGGAAGGGCTGAGGGGCTGCCAGGCTCTAGTAAAGGCGGAAGGGGCGGTGGGTCAGCATGCCACCAGGTTCCTAGAGTGTCAAAGCCCAGGATGAAAGCTACCACTGTGGAAGCAGCCCTCAGGAACTCTGCCTGCCGAGCTGGAGCAGTTGTTTTACGGGTACCTCAAGACTCCCCGGTGTCATGGTCATGTCCTTGGAGTAGGGGCTGTGTCTTCCACTCCTGTCTTTATCAGTAGGGAAAACGCATATATCTCCTTTGAAAGCCAGCCCTGTCTCTCACTAGTTCTCTGACTCCGGGCAGGTCTCTAATCTCTCTGGGCTTCGGTTTCCTCATGTGTAAAATGAAAAGGTTGGACTTGATCATCTCTGCGATACCTTCCAGCTCTGATTTCTGTATCAGTGAGATGGGAAACGAGTAACTCCCCTCCCCTACTTTCTCCTCTCTGATGTAAAGGCTTTCTCTGGGCCCAGCACTAGGTCCAGTTCCCCCTCAGAACTCCCAGAACACCTTGATCCTCTCTCTTAGGGCTCGGATCATTTGTAGAAAGTACAAGGAGGTACATATTCAAAGAGAATACTTTGCAAGGGAGTGGGGGTGGGGGGACCAAGTCCCCACTCAGCCACTTCCCTTGGGTCATTACCTTGGTTTCCCCACCTGTACAGTGGTGATGGTGGTAGTGTGGGGGCCAAGGTGTTCCCCTAAAGGTTTGATGAAAAATCACTGACATGAGGCAGATTGATTAATAAGAAAAAAGGGCATGCAGATGTACTTAACATGTATACATAGGAGCCTTCAGAATGAAGACCCCAAGATCTAGGGGAAATTTTCCATTTTTATGCATAGTTTCAACAAAATATGGACAGCTATGTAGAAATGTGATTAGACAAAAAGGACCTGATCGAATGCTAATGGACCAGGTGGGGAAACCCAGTGAGGCCTTTCTGTGCAGAACTCCTTCCTTCTGGGGGTGGGGCAGGACCCTCCCTGGACTGGGGCCCTTATGACCTACAGCCAAACAAGGTATGTCAGGGAACTTTTTATGGCCAGTTTTTACAGAGAATATTTTTAGGTTTTGTGGCTGGCTTTGGGGAAAAAGGATTCTGGTTTCTATGCCTGCCTTGGGGAAGAAGGATTCTAGTTTCTGTGGCACCTCCAGAAGAATGGACTGAGAGAGGGAGGCAGGAGAAGGTCAGAGGAAAACTTTTGCTTCTGAGGCTGCTGCTGAGGTCTTCATTTTGGGGGTGTTGTTTTCTGAGCCCCAAAAGTAGTACCTACCTGTCAGGAGGCATAAGTGTGACAGTGCACATACAGTGGCTCAGCACAATGCCTGGCATGTTACTGAGAGCTCAGAAAGTATTGGTTATCATTCTTTTTGCTCATACAAGATGGTGGCATATTCGACGAGCCCTAGAGAGCTGGGTGCAAAAATGCAATATGTTTATCAGTGGCAATTTGAATGACGTTACTCTGTTTCACAGAAAATAAGCAATTGACTCGAAAAATATAAAGAAAAAAGTCTTGACTATGTTGAGCCCCAAAATATTTCATTTTCACATCTCAGGTTAAGATGAAATTTTAGTTAATCTATATTTCATGGTGTTAATAATGCTCCTCTTTTCCATAGGGATTCCTTGCCACTGGTGAAATTGATCCCTTAAATAGAAGATTTTCCACTTCAGTCAAACCTGATGTTGTAGTACAAGGTTTGTGAGCGTGTTTACTATTCATATTTAACTTTGTAAAACCAATGTTATTTTAATTCAGATGGTTGCCTAATTTCTTGTTTAATTTTTTTTTTTTTTTTTTTTTTTTTTGAGACGGAGTCTCGCTCTGTCACCCAGGCTGGAGTGCTGTGGCCGGATCTCAGCTCACTGCAAGCTCCGCCTCCCGGGTTCACGCCATTCTCCTGCCTCAGCCTCCTGAGTAGCTGGGACTACAGGCGCCCGCCACCTCACCCGGCTAGTTTTTTGTATTTTTTAGTAAAGACAGGGTTTCACCGTGTTAGCCAGGATGGTCTCGATCTCCTGACCTCGTGATCCGCCCGTCTTGGCCTCCCAAAGTGCTGGGATTACAGGCTTGAGCCACCGCGCCCGGCCTAATTTTTTTAAAATGTGTATGTGCCTATGCTTTAGCATGTAGCAGTTCTGTGAGATGCGTTATATAACTCAGTGGCTCCCAAGGCAACAGAATTCTTCCCAACCACAAAATGACTTTCTATAAAGCAATTGTTTTCTTGAATATAAACCTTGATTGCAACTGGGGCACAAGTGATTCATTGCTTATCATCTTTCATCATCGTTATTCTTTGAAAAATAGAGCCTAAGTCTGGTGAAAACTCAGAACCCAACTGAGGGTCATTCATTCCTCCCTTAGAGTCCTGACGTCTTTCCGCCTTTCACCTGTGTCCACCTTTCCTCTCCCTCCTCTCCAGCCAGCCCTTCTTCTGGAGAGGGAGGAAACCAGCCTGGGCTGCTGCTGCCCTCTGCCTAGCCAAGTGATTTCACCCTTCTGTGCCTCAGGGTGCCAGGACTTGAGCTCCCTCACTGGGGCTTCCTAAGATGTACTGAGGCTGCAGTGGGGAGAGTGCTTGCTGTAGTGCCTGGCCTGTGGTGTGCGCCCAGGTGGAGCAGTTCTCTTCCTACCTTCCCTCTTAGGGAGGAGCTGGCAGTCCAGTAACATTCTGTGCCCTGCAAAGCACACCAGCTAATGCCATAGCACATTGTATGTACACTGTATTGCCCCTGAGGCTGTACATTTCTTAATGACAAGGTCCGTATCATTCTTGCAGTTTCTATGTTGATTGGCACATACGCACCCATATGTTGAAAACAGTGATTGAACAAATGACAAGCATTTCTCTGTGGCCACTGGCTCATTTTGCTTTGGGGACTCATGCTGTGTTGTGATGAGCTGATATCACCCAGTCAATAGAGCCACGAGATACACCTGTCACAGCATTCTGATTAGGTAAAGTTTGTGATGATGATCATCATCTTCACCTTACACACGAGGCTTAGACGTTAACCCGCTCCCTTAAGGACCCACAGCTGGCAGCTGCAGGTGTGAACCCATTCCTGACTTCCAGGTGGACTGATCCAGCTGGACTCCATTGTCCCTGCTCTAAGTCAGAGCATGTCCTGCTAATTCTTCCCTTGAATCTATTAAGACCGTTTTTCCAGCTGCAGTCTGGGACACTTTAATGGGTGTTGACCAACATTTGTTTAATAGAACAGTGTAGAAATTCCCAGAAGGTCAGGCACAGAGTAGGGGAAGTGCAGTTTCAGAAACTTTGCCACATCCAGCTGCACAGATCATGAGGCTCCCAGGTCTCCCCCAAAACCACTGCACTAAAGGAGTTACTCCTACAGAGAGTGGCTGCTGGCGTTTCGATAAATATGGAGTCAAGTCATGCCTGTCATTGGAAGCTTTAGAAGAGACAGGTGTTAAGGGAAGCCACCCAGCCAGCCCTGCATGGCTGATGTTCCCATTTCTGGAGGGCCTGGGAGTTTAGGTTTCAGTCCATGTGCAGCTGTAACTGGCCAGTTGAGCATGCAAGGCTTCCCTGGGGGCTTGTTGTGAAGGTCAGATGAGATAATGGATATTAAAATACTTGAAAAGGCATCAAGTGCTGTGTAAATATAAGGAGGTGACACTCAGCTCTCAACTGCATGTGTATGTATTATACTTTCCGGCCCCACCAGCCTGTGATTGTACTTAATAGTAGTCAATCCTGCACTGCCCTGAGCCTCTCCAGCTCCCAGAGGGCTCCGCCGCAGCTGGACATGGCACCAACCTTTCTCCCTGTGGCCGTGCTCCCCTTTTCCAGTCCCATCCCTGTACTCCTTCCCTTTGCCACAGCACTGTCCCTTCTCAGAAGGCCAGCAGTACTAGTACAGCAGGTGCAGCCTAGCCGATCCTGGGTGGTCCCTAGTGACGGCCTCCCTCCTCCATGGGCCCCCAGGTCCCAGGCACAGTCAGCTCCCTGCCTGCTGGAGAGCCAGGTGCCCAGGCTCTCCCACCAGAGATGGGGCCCAGGCCAGCCCTGGGGTGCTTTTTCCCCACCAGTGGGGCCCTGTGTGGGAGTTCTGAATGGGCCAGGCTGCTCCACTACCACTACCACAGACCCACTTTGCTTTCTCTAGAGGGAAGGATGTCCCCTCAGAGCATCCCCTGCCAGTAGGCGCACCCATTTTACTCTTCTTTTCCCCGTCCTTTGGGAGCAGGGGCACAGGCTTCTGGCATCCCGTAAGTGGAGCTGTTTCCACTCCTGACCCTGCACGAAAAGGGACACCAGGCAGGTTTAGAATAGATGCAGACCCAGAGAGAGGCAAGACATTACTTGAGATGGGACATTTTGGCTTGGGACTTATTGAGGACAATTTCTAGAAGTCTCCTATCAGACTATCTCGCACGTTGAGGGTACTTGATAAATAGGCATCAAGGTTGTTGAGAGGTGGCAAGGACAGAATGGGGAGGAGCAGCAGGACGAACACTGTCATTTCCAGAGCCAGTCATTGTGTGGAAGAGCATGCTAATGTGTATGCCAGCAGGCAGACGAGGGCAGTGAGGAACACGTGTCCATGTGAAGAGGTAAGAGTCATAAGCTAACGTTCATTCTGTGTTCTTGTTCACAGTTACTGTTTTGGCAGAAAACAATCACATTAAGGACTTGTTGAGGAAACACGGGGTAAATGTCCAGAGTATCGCGGACATTCATCCAATTCAAGTCCAGCCGGGCCGGATTCTTAGTCACATATATGCCAAGCTTGGTAGGTTTGGGGAAATTACCTGGGCCTTTTTGGCATGGGGGCATCTTGGTTCTAGATTTGGGGTCTGAGGGAGACTGTGATATACATAAGTTCTAAAGACTTGGACAAAATACTAAAGCAGGTGGTTCCACCGCTTTGATGTGAAGAGGAACGGGCGAACCAGCACGTTCTCACACCCGTTCAGTGGGCACCATCGCAGGTGGCCAAGCATTCACCAGATCTGTTGTAAAGTAAGGAGCCACCTTGGAGAATTTACAATTGGAAAAGTCATTTGTGTCTTGATAATGCTTCTCATATTTACCTTTAGTATCAGAAAATGCTTATTTACACATGAAAATGGGAGGAGGTTCTCTATGCTTTTTCTAGAATCTGACTTTGTTTACTATTATGGCTCAATACTAAATAAATCAAAAGTAAACGTTCTATAGTCCTTTTAGTAGTTTTATTCCATGCAGTTCCAACCGGGTACTGTTCATACACATTCATGAAAAAAAGAGGGGTGGGATTTGTTTTAATATGCAGCTTCGTGCCATTTTAAAGAAGGATTATGGCAGTAGAAGAACTAAGCCCCAAAGTGGGTTGTCTAATCTAGAAATAAGCTCAGTCTTAGCCTGAGTTGCCTGCATTACTTGTTACCATATTTCCTCTAACTCCGATTTCTCTTTTACTTTTCAAACAGGACGAAATAAGAATATGAATTTGAGTGGGCGACCGTATCGACATATTGGTGTCCTTGGAACCTCTAAACTATATGTGATTAGGAACCAAATCTTTACTTTTACACCCCAGGTGAGGAGAGCAGGCCAATGAGCATCTTTTTTTTTATTAAGTTCTCTTTGCTGTCTGGTAAGCTTTTCTCCTGTGCATATGACAGAATTCTGCGTGCGTGGGTTCAAATAGAGACATATGAAACGACACCCAGTGCCTAGTACAAGTCTGCCCGTAGTAGGTGCTCGGTAAATGCTGATTGAGACAGGTGTGCCATCACTTCCGGTCATGAATATTAGTGAAATTCAGACTGCTTTAGAAGTTTGCTGTTGACATGTCACTTGACTCACAGCCCTTGTGCCCCTAATTACAGTCATACAGTCATCTGTTACCCTTGTGCAAGCTGTCAGACCCTCTGTGTGACACACAGCCAGGCTGATTTTCTGGGCACACCCCCACTTACTGGGCTACTGAGTGTACTGATTATGGAACTTATCTGCAGAGCTTTGGTTTCCAAAGAAAACTAGTCCTGTGGAAGTACATAAAAAGGTTTTTCACCCATTTGGGCAGCTAGAAAGACCAACAGTGGGATCGCTTTGGCAGCGTGGGGCACAGCCCCCACTTACCTGTGCACAGGGTTGATCATGGGGTCTTGGGTCAAGCTTCCGTTTCATCCTAGCCCCTGCTGCTCACTGAAATCTTGCAAGCTATTTCCCTTAGTGACAAATCTCAGTCCAGAGCTAAGCATGCACTAGTCCAGAGGCCAAGAGAACAATTTGATTTGTTCTCAACATCAGGCAGCAGTGTCTTTAGTTGACATTAACCAAAGCCGTCAATCAGGTAAACAGGGCGTCCACCTCTCACCTGCTCACAGTGCCCCCACTTGGAAAGCATTTTCGAACCCATAGCCCTGGAAGGAGCAGGAATTAAGGAGTTATTGATTTGCTTTCAGAGACAGCGGTGTTGGGCAAGATGCTTAAATCCCCATCTGAGGAGCCGAAAATAAATCTAACAGTGCACCTCTCCCTTCTACTCTACAGCGACAGCTCCCAGGCAGGCAGCAGACTGATTTGTCTGATCTTGAGCAGGGCAGCCCCATGGCTGGGTGGATTGAAACCAGTACTGAGCCTCTTGTAATAAAACCCCAGGATTAGTGCTGAGCTGAGTTGTCAGCTGGTGTTTCCAGGTAAACAAAGGGTGGCCGTTTACCCAGCCTCTTCTGACTTTCAGTTCACCGACCAGCATCACTTCTACCTGGCCCTCGACAACGAGATGATCGTGGAGATGCTAAGGATCGAGCTGGCCTACCTGTGCACCTGCTGGAGGATGACGGGCAGACCCACGCTCACCTTCCCCATCAGCCGCACCATGCTTAGTAACTCCAGGGATTTCAGCAGGCTCCCTCCTGCCCCAGGGGTGGTTTGGGCTCTTACAAATGTTTAAAATGGCTCCCATGGCCAGAACTAAGCACTGAAGGGGCTTCTTAGCAGTTTGGTTTCTTATCTCAGGAATCTTCTATGCCAAAAATATTTTAATTAGATGGTGTTGATGAAAATGTTTCAGTGCATAAGAAGGGGAAAAAAAAAGTCTTCCCAGACTAAACTAATTCATCACTTTTTTTTCCTTAGCAAATGATGGCTCAGACATTCATTCTGCTGTGCTTTCCACAATTAGAAAACTAGAGGATGGATATTTTGGAGGAGCCAGGTAATTTGTGATTTAAAAAAAAAAATAAGAGTAGCACTGACCTTTCTTAAAGTCCTTTGCTGCCCTTGTCCCATTTTTCATATTGATTGTTGAACCTAAAAGCATGCAGTTTTAGAGTAAGCAGGAAGGTAACACTTCTCTAATCCAGTCTCCCATGTGAAACTTGGCTCATCTCTGAAACAGCACGCAGCTGGTATCTTTTAAGCTTTACTTGCACCAGGAGGCCTCAGACATAGGGAGGTGAACCATCAAGTCCCTCTGAAACGTCTGTTCTTGGAACGCATGTATGGAATTCTGTGTATGTTTCTGTTAAAAGGTGTGGAAAGAAATACTCAGTGCCTGGGATCCGGCAGGTGCCCAATAAACGCTCCTTGCACCGACTTGAATATACTATCACCTTAAGATTCATTTGCAGGACTTGGCAAATTCCTTAGAGCCCTTAGAGCAGAGCACCTGAATGAGTCTGCGTAGGTCACTGTGCCCTCACCCCCTGTGGAATGAGCCCCCTTCTGGTTTACAGGCCCCAAGTAGGGCAGACGCGCCCAGGCATTATGCTTAAGCACCTCGAGTGATACAGGGCTTGCCCTCCAGGAATACCCCTTCCATTTTTGTGCCCTCTGCTGTCACAAGGCAGAGGTCTTCTCTGTAGTGTCTATTCTCTCATCTCCCTCTACCCCCTAGGATATACCAGAAGGGCCCCAAGAGAACACTGTGGACCAGGCACGGGGGCTCACACTATAATCCCAGCACTTTGGGAGGCTGAGGCAGGCAGATCACCTGAGGTCAGAAGTTTGAGACCAGCCTGGCCAACATAGCAAAACCCTGTCTCTACTAAAGATACAAAAATTAGCCAGGCATGGTGGTGCACACCTGTAGTCCCAGCCACTCGGGAGGCTGAGGCAGGAGAATCGCTTGAACCCAGGAGGTGGAGGCTGCAGTGAGCCAAGATCATACCACTGCACTCCAGCCTGGGCGACAGAATGAGACTCCATCTCAAAAAAAAAAAAAAAAAAAAAAAGAGAATCTCACGTGTAGCCCAGTGTGGCTTTTCCAGGACTCAGGGAGGCTTCTGTTTGGTCCCTGATGGAATGCCAGTTGCTAGAACTTTTGGAGTTGAAGTCGCCCTTTCTTCTCATATCCTCTCACCCCAGGGACACTGCTACCACAGCAAAGTCACTCATTTTTTACAAATTATGGTTAACCACCTTGAAATCGCTCCCAGCGTGTGGGGGTGGACCTGCAGAACCTCAGAGCCCAGGCTGTCAAACCCAGCTTCCAGGTTTCATTGGAACTGTGCCCAGCCTAAAGTGATAGGGCCACTCAGGACTTCTGCTCCAGTCTGGGGATGGCTTCCCCATCGAATTCCTTCTAGAGGGAACCTGACCTCTTCCATCATAGCACCCCTGGCCCTATGTGATGGTGTTTCATGGTAGGGACTCATAAATAATGGAACGAGTGTGCCCAGAGAATCACTGCTTCTGGGCCAGTTGTTTTGGGGGAGAAAAACAAAACAAAAACATGGGTTGGTTGTGTTTAAAAGCAGTTTGCTCGATATGTTTTGTCAAACGGTTGGTTGGTTCAGTAAAGTAGATTCGTATTTGTGTTGGGAGTAAGAAGTCAGTGTGATTCATTTGGCTTTTAATATGCTGTGCGCGTTCGCTTCATACTTGCTATTGAATTTTTGTGTGAATGTCTTGGCTGACCGCTTATATGGGGCAATCTGCAGAGTAATATATGTATTGATTCCGGCAGAAGCACCACATGGTTGTGCAAAAGTCTCTCAGTGATTCATAGTGGAAGGTTATCCACACACTACCTGTGTCCCTAACCCGGTGTCTTCTTGGCAGAGTAAAATTAGGGAACCTTTCGGAATTTCTCACCACATCGTTCTACACGTATCTGACTTTCCTGGATCCAGACTGTGATGAGAAGTTGTTTGATGATGCCAGCGAAGGGACTTTCAGTCCTGATAGTGATTCAGATTTGGTAGGATATCTGGAAGACACCTGTAATCAAGGTATGGCTTGAAATGCTTTTGTGGGTAGTTCGCTGAATTTATTTAAACTTTAGCATTGTGATAAAATTGCCGTAAGACTCAAATACAGACAATGATTGATAAATAAAAACAAGGAAAAATGAAACAAAAAAGAGGCTTCTGAAACTTGCATATATTAAAATGAATAAAATGCCAGTTTAAAAACCGAAACTGCAAATGATGTCCTTGAAAGTGGGACATTTTTAAACCTAGAAGGACAAAGAGTTTCAGGAATGGGGACTTTTTTTGTTTTTTTTTTCTTCTCTCTTTTTTTTTTTTTTGTAATTGTTGTTGTTGTTGTTGTTGTTGTTTGTTTTTGAGACAGGGTCTCGCTGTTGCCCAGGCTGGAGTACAGTGGCATGATCATGGCTCACTGCAGCCTCGACCTCCTGGGCTCAAGCAGTCCTCCCACCTCAGCCTCCCAAGTGGCTAAGACTATAGGCCTGCAGGGAAGCATCACCATACCCAGCTAATTGTTTTACATTTTATAGAGATGGGGTCTCCTTGTGTTGCCCTGGCTGGTCTTGAACTCCTGGGCTCTACTGATCAGCCTGCCTCGGCCTCCCAAAGTGCTGGGATTACAGGCAGGAGCCACCGTGGCTGGCCAGGAATGGGAACTTTGCACAGAATACATACATTCTGAAGACAGAAACATACTGCTTGAATTTTCAAAGGAGTGGTAAAATGATCTAGGTTTGGTTGGATATGAGTGATGAAACCCTATGGACATAACATTTCTCATTTTGAATAAGGTTTTGAGGTGATCTGTTTTTCACTTTTAGATAGTAGTTGGAATTAGGACTGGGAGTTCCATAAGGCTTAGCTCATTCATGACAAATTAAAACAAAAAGCCCAGACTTCGGCTGCTATCCTTCACGCTGTCCTTCAGGCTGTCTTACAGTTCATCTTGGGAGGACGAGATGTAAACACTCTCTTGACCGGTAGTTTTGTTTTCCTTGGATGAAGTTTTTCCAAACAGTAAACTTCTACATACATACATTATGTCTGTAAATCTCTTTTTACTCTTTGGGAGTGAGTGGGAGTGCAAATATCAACCTGCGGTCACTATTGTGCAGCCATATTTCTGCAGCTTGGTTTCATTGGCTCTTTTTCTTGCTTGTCCAATTACAGAAAGCCAAGACGAACTTGACCAGTATATCAACCACCTTCTGCAAAGCACATCGTTGAGGTCCTATCTGCCTCCTCTTTGTAAGAACACAGAAGACCGCCATGTCTTCAGTGCTATCCACTCCACGCGGGACATCCTTTCTGTGATGGCAAAAGCAAAGGGTTTGGAAGTTCCATGTATGTTATTAACTCTTTTCTGCCTGTTAAAATACCTTCTTTTATCAAAGTAATGCAGGGACATAATTTAAAAGCCAAAGAATCCTAGAAGACAACAAAATGCCCCCCACATCCTTCTACTTAGAGGTAACCACTTTCAACTCTTTTAGCTCTTCTGGTATATACATATCTCCATATTTCTCAGATAATGTGTGCATACTGCTGACTTCACATGCATTGACTTGATTCGGTACCTGTTGACTTTTGATTATGTGGGTAAGGATCTGGCTGTCTTAAATCACCACTCTTCTGCTTCACTCCCCCTAACCCACCATGGAGTTAAAGTTTAGTTAAATCAGTATTCACTCTTTATATCATTGTATGTACGCAAATATTATTTCCAACTGAGCATTATAGTATACTCTGATTATATTCCCATTTTTACTCTTTGTTTTTTCGAAAGGTAAAGTTGCCCTGGCTTTTCATTTGCTTCGCTTTCTTTCTACATCTCCCAGTGGCCTCGCAATACAAATTTCCACAAGCTCAGTCGTATCAGCGAATCTCTCAATTCCACTGCCTTTCTTAGAGTCCACGAGTCTCCTTCTATCTGGGCTGACTGCGCTCTAGGCCTGTTGCGTATGTGTCATCCTGGGAATTTCCCTGGCTTGTCTCCTTAGTTGGATTCCCTGGTTCCTGAATCTGTTATGTTCCCCTTTCTCAATGTATTCTTCTGTTTTGGTGGAGCACATTCTAGAATAGTTTCAGTAGGTTTCAAAAAAAAAAAAAGTGAAGTGGAAGAGGGCATGGTAGTGACAGCTCTCAGCTTGCTTGTTTTTGAACTGCACTGCCCTCTGCCCCCTTCTGGTTTGGTTGCCCTCAATGTCTGAGGTGCTTTTCACCCTGGGATCTTCCCTGGAGGCTTCCTTTACTTGTCTCCAGAGATGGCTCTCCTGTATTCTGTATCCCAACTCTTCTTTCTTGGTTCACCCTTACTTTGATAGAGGACATGCAGTAGTTTCCTGAGAAATAGCACACAGTGGGTAAAATTATTGAAACCTTGCCATTTTAAAAATGTCTACAAATGTTCCAGACTCATTTGAGAGTTTGGCTGGGTATAGAATTCTAGATGGAAAATACATTTTCTTGGCTGGGCATGATGGTTCACACCTGTAATCCCAGCACTTTGGGAGGCCGAGGCGGACAGATCACTTGAGACCAGGAGTTTGAGACTAGCCTGGCCAATATGGTGAAACACTGTCTCTACTAAAAATACAGAAATGAGCCAGGTGTGGTGGCCTGTGCCTGTAATCCCAGCTACTCGGGAGGCTGAGGCAGAAGAAGCAGTTGAACCTGGGAGGCGAAGGTTGCAGTGAGCTGAGATTGTGCCACTGCACTCCAGCCTGGGTGACAGAGCAAGACTCCGTCTCAAAGAAAAAAAAAAGACAAGACATTTTTTTTGCAGATTTTGAAAGTATGACTTATTGTCTTCTTGCTATCAGTGTGTTGGTGTTGCTGTTGAGAAATCTAAACCCGGCCAGGCACAGTGGCTCATGCCTATAATCTGAGCACTCTGGGAAACTGAGGCAGGAAGATCACTTAAGTCCAGGAATTTGAGAACAGCCTGGGCAACATAGTGAGACCCCGTCTTTACAAAAAATAGAAAAATTAGGCATGGTGGCACATGCCTGTAGTCCCAGCTACTTGGGAGTCTGAGGCAGGAGGATCACTTGAGCTCAGGGAGGTTGAGGTTGCAGTGAGTTGTGATCACATCACTGCACTCCAGCCTGAGTAGCAGAACAAGACCCTGTCTCAAAAAAAAAAAAAAAAAAAAAGCCCATTCTTGCATTGCCATAAAGAAATACCTGAGACTGGGTAATTTATAAAGAAAAGAGGTCTAATTGGCTCAGGGTTCTGCAGGCTATACAGGAAGCATGATGCTGGCATCTACTCGGCTTCTAGGGAGGCCTTAGGAAGCTTCCAATCATGACGGAAGAAAAAAGGGGAGCAGACACTTCACATGGTGAAAATAGGAACAAAAGAGAGTGGCAGGGGAGAATGGTCACACACTTTTCAACAACCAGATCTCAGATGCCTTGTGAACTCAGAGCAAGAGCTCTCTCATCACCAAGGGGATGGCCCAAGGCATTCATGAGGGACCCACCCCCATGATCCAAACACCTCCCACCAGGCCCCACCTCCAACACTGGGGATTACATTTCAACATGAGATTGGAGTGAGGTATTCAAACCATATCAGAAATCTAAACCCATTCTGATTTTTGGTTTGTTTGTTCGAGACAAGAGTGTCACTCTGTCGCCCAGGCCGGAGTGCAGTGGCACGATCTCAGCTCACTGCATCCTCCACCTCCTGGGTTGAAGCGATTCTCCTGCCTCAGCCTCCCAAGTAGCTGGGATCACAGGCGCACACCACCACGCCAGGTTAATTTTTGTATTTTTAGTAGAGACAGGGTTTCACCTTGTTGGCCAGGCTGGTCTTGAACTCCTGACCTCAGGTGATCCACCCTCTTGGGCCTCCCAAAGTGCTGGGATTACAGGCGTGAGCCACCGTGCCCGGCTCGTTCTGATTTTTGATACTTCAAATATGAGCTCTTTTTCTCTTTGAAAGTGTTTAGGATCTTCTCTGCTCCCAGCTTCTGACATCTCAGTGCTGCACCTTAATCTCTATCTCATGTGTTTTCATCCATTGTGTTGGATACACAATGGGCCTTTCTAATCTGGAAATTTGTTTTTCAGTCCTGTAAAGTTTTCCTAAAAAGCTTCTTGACTCATTTCCTTCCCTACATTTTCTCTGTTCTTTCTTTCTGGTGTTTCTGTGATTCCAAAGTTGACTTCCTGAAGAAGACTTTATCATTTTTTTTCCCTCTGTTTTCCATTTTTCTGTCTGTCCTGAGAGCCATTGTCTCAACTTTTTCTTCCATCCCCTCAATTGAGCCACTTTTGCTATCACATTTTAAATCTTTTTTCCCCAAATTGCATCTGTTTTTGTTTCATGTTTACAATATAATTTCTGGCCGGGCGCGGTGGCTCAAGCCTGTAATCCCAGCATTTTGGGAGACCGAGACGGGCGGATCATGAGGTCAGGAGATCGAGACCATCCTGGCTAACACGGTGAAACCCCGTCTCTACTAAAAAAATACAAAAAAATAGCCGGGCGAGGTGGTGGGCGCCTGTAGTCCCAGCTACTCGGGAGGCTGAGGCAGGAGAATGGCGGGAACCCGGGAGGCGGAGCTTGCAGTGAGCTGAGATCCGGCCACTGCACTCCAGCCTGGGCGACAGAGCGAGACTCCGTCTCAAAAAAAAAAAAATACAATATAATTTCTTGGCCGGGCGCAGTGGCTAACGCCTGTAATCCCAATACATTGAGAAGCCGAGACAGGCGGATCACTTGAACCCAAGAGTTCCAGACCAGCCTGGGCAACATAGCAAGACACTGTCTCTACAAAAAAATAAAATTAGCCAGGCGTGGTGGTGCATGCCTGTGATCCCAGGTACTTGGGAGGCTGAGGTGGGAGGATCGCATGAGTCCAGGAGGTTGAGGCTGCAGTGAGCCATGATCATGCCACTGCACTCCAGCCTGGGTGACAGAGCGAGACCCTGTCTCAAAAAAATAATAAAAATACAGTATAATTTCTTTTTTTTGAGAGAGAGAAGGAAAAGGTCCTGTTCTGTCACCCAGGCTGAAGTGAGTGGTGCAATTACGGCTTACTGCAGCCTTCACCTCCCAGGCCCAAGTGATCCCCCTACCTTAACCTCTCAAGTAGCTGGGACCACAGGTGCATGCCACCACACCCGGGTAATTTTTATTTTTATTTTTGTGAAGACAGGGTTTCGCCATGTTGCCCAGGCTGGTCTCAAACTCCTGGCCTCAAACAATCTGCCCACCTTGGCCTCCCAAAATGCTGGGATTACAGGCATGAGCCACCATGCCTGGCAATTTCTTATTATTCTAAGAATATTAATGGCAGGGCTTTTTGTTTTGGTTTGTATATACCCTTTTTACTCTTTGAATGGTTTCCATGCCCCCAGGTCACTTTTTCCGGTTTGCTTAGGTTTCTGTCTTCCACGTGAGAGTCCTTCTTCCAATGCCCTGCTCCTCCTCACTTACCTGGTCATGAATGAGAATCTCCAAGCCCATGGGTGGGGCTTGTTGACTCAGAGTTATTTGATTTCCCAGAGATACTCTACAGTCTCTTAGTGGATTTCCTATTTCAAGGATTAGGATCTGGTTGCCTGGAGCTATATAGTTACTTATAATTCCCTTGAGGAATGTATCCAGGCCTTCAGATGTGCTATTCAGCAGCCCCCCTCTCTTTGAGCCCCTTCCTCTTTTACCCTCTTCTGAGTGACCCTCCAGTCTTCTGTCAGAGTGAGTGTGAGTGAGGTGCTCATCAAGCTGGGTGTAGTTGAAGCAGGTGTCCAGGGAGCTCACTGCTTCTCAAATAGCTTCTCTCCAACCTTCCTTGTCTTGGACACTCCTTCTAGGCCCCAGTTCCAGAAGCACATGGCGCAGCAGGCCCCAAGGACTTTTGATGAGCCTTGGGTGTAACTGACCAGCTCTCGGATTTCTCCACTGCAGACTTGGGAATTGGTTGCCTCGTATCAGCTGAATCACTTATCTTTCATCCATCAGCTTTCCCGCTTGTGAAATTCTGTTCCTGTGGTCGTCTTTCTTGTTTTTCTTCATTCTCAAGGATTTGTCTTTTTTAAAAAATACATACAGTCATGCACCACATAACTTTTGGTCAGTGGCAGACCATATATATGGCAGTGGTCCCCTAAGATTATAATGGAGCTGAAACCTTTCTGTCACCTAGTGATGTCGTAGCTGTGGTGACGTTGTAGCACCATGCACTGCTCACATGTTTGTGGTGATGCCGGTATCAACAAACCTCCTGCACTGCCAGTCGCATAAAAGTCTAGCACATACAATTATGTATGGTACATAATACTTGATAATAAGTATGTTGCTGGTTTGCATATTTACTATACTATACTTTCATCATTATTTTAGAGTGTACTCCTTTTACTCATTAAAAAAAGTTAGCTGTAAAACAGCCACAGACAGGTTCTTCAGGAGGGATTACAGGAGAAAGCATTGTTATCTTAGGAGATGACAGTTCCATGTACGTTACTGCCCCTAAAGACCTTCCAGTGGGACAAGCTGTGGAGGTGGAAGACAGTGAGATGGATGATCCTGGCCCTGTAGAGTCCTAATGTATGTGTTTGTGTTTTCATTTTTTAAAAAAAAGTTTAAGAAGTAAAATTAAACAATAGATCAAAGCTTATAGAATAAGGACATAAAGAAAATATTTTTGTGGGCCGGCGACGGTGGCTCATGCCTGTAATCCCAGCACTTTGGGAGGCCGAGGTGAGTGGATCAGGAGGTCAGGAGTTCCAGACCAACCTGGCCAACATGGTGAAACCCCGTCTCTACTAAAAATACAAAAATTAGCTGGGCGTGGAGGCGCGCGCCTATAATCGCAGCTACTCAGGAGGCTGAGGCAGGAGAATTGCTTGAATCCGGGAGGCGGAGGTTGCGGTGAGCCGAGATCGCCCCACTGCACTCTAGCCTGGGTGACAGGGTGAGACTCCATCTCAAAAAAAAAAAGAAAAAAAAATATGTTTTTGTACAGCTGTACAATCTGTGTTTTAAGCTGTTATTACAAAAGTCAAATTTTTAAAAATTTAGGTTTATAAAGTTACAGTAAGCTAAGTTTATTTAGTATTAAAGAACACTGTGTGATGAATTGAATGCAGTGTGAGTGTAGAGTATTTATGAAGTCTACAGCAGTGTCCAGTCATGTCCTAGGCCTTCACATTCACTCACCACTCACTTACCCAGTCACCCAGAGCAACTTGCAGTCCTGCAAACTCCATTCATGGCAAGAGCCCTATAGAGGTGAACCACTTTTCATCTTATATACCATATTTCTTGCTCTGTCACCCAGGCTGAAGTACAATGCCATGATCAGGGCTTCCTGCAGCCTCAATCTCCTGAGCTCAAGCGATCCTTCTGCCTCAGCCCCCCAGTAGCTGGGACTATGGGCATGCACCACCACACCCAGCTCATTGTTTTTGTTTTGTTTTGTTTTTTGAGACGGAGTTTCGTTCTTGTTGCCCAGGCTGGAGTGCAATGGCACGATCTCAGCTCGCCATAACCTCTACCTCCTAGGTTCAAGTGATTCTCCTGCCTTAGCCTCCCCAGTAGCTGGGATTACAGGCATGTGCTATCACACCCAGCTAATTTTGTATTTTTAGTAGAGATGGGGTTTCGCCATGTTGGTCAGGCTGATCTTGAATTCCCAACCTCAGGTGATCCGCCCGCCTCAGCCTCCCAAAGTGCTGGGATTACAGGCAGCAGCCACCACGCATGGCCTACCATTGTTTTTGTTTGTTTGTTTTAATTTTAGTAGGGATGAGGTCTCACTATGTTGCCCAGGCCAGTCTTGAACTCCTGAGCTCAAGAAATCCTCTCACTTCAGCCTCCCAAAGTGCTGGAATTACAGGCATGAGCCACCATGCCTGGCCTGTACCCTATTTCTACCATACCTTTTCTATGTTTGGACACACAAATACCATTGTGTTACAGTTACCTACAATATTCAGTACAGGAACATGCGTACAGTTTTATAGTGTAGGAGCAATAGCCTCTATCTAAACTACATATGTAGTAGCCTATACCATCTAGGTTTCTGTAAGTACACTCTATGCTGTTCATTAGTGAAGAAATTGCCTAATGACACATTTCTCAGAATGTATCCGTGTCATTAAACAATGCATGACTGTATATATTTTCTATAATGTTAGTGGAGGATTGGAAGGAATTAAAATTACGATGTGTATTCAATTCACAAGTATAACCTGGAGGTCTATAAATGCCTTTTAAATATGCATTGTCTTTACCTTGAAAACTTCCTGTTCTCCTGAGATGACATGCTATAGCCCGGAAGACAGAGATGGCTTAATGAATTAATATTGATAATGATAATATCCAGAGGTGGTTGAAAAACAAGCCCTGCTGCCCGGCAGTGGCAGAATGAAGTGCATACTGGACCGGAAGCCCAGACACCTTGATTATGGGAAGCCACCTTGGACAAATGGTCTACCCTCTCTGGGTCTCTGTTTCCTCATCTGAAAGAAAAAGAGGTCAGGCGAAATCACTTCTGAGCTTCTTTCCATTCCTGGGATGTTATATCATTTTCCCTGAATTCCAGGAGGGAAAAGCGAAATCCAGTTCTCAAAGCAAGATCTATGCCCTGCTCACTTCTTATCCCCAGATTTAGCACATGAGGTAGCTACATGATAAATTCCTGTTGAAGCTAAATACGTGATCTTTCCTTCTGTTGGTTTGTGTTAGATAGGGAGCAGCCGCCATACTTCTCAAAAGAAGTATTGGCCGGGAACGGTGGCTCACGCCTGGAATCCCAGCTCTTTGGGAGACCAAGACGGGTGGATCACCTGAGGTCAGGAGCTCAAGACCAGCCTGACCAACATAGCGAAACCCCATCTCTACTGAAATATAAAAATTAGGCCGGGCCTAGTGGCTCATGCCTGTATCCCCAGCACTTTGGGAGGCTAAGGCAGGCAGATCAGCTGAGGTCAGGAGTTCGAGATCAGCCTGACCAACATGGCGAAACCCCGTCTCTACTAAAAATACAAAATTAGCTGGGCGTGGTGGCGCATGCCTCTAATCCCAGCTACTCGGGAGGCTGAGGCAGGAGAATCACTTGAACCCGGGAGGCAGAGGTTGCAGTGAGTCGAGATCACACCAGTGCACTCCAGCCTGGGTGACAGAGTGAGACTCGGTCTCAAAAAAAAAAAAAAAGGAGTATTTTATTGTTTTTCCTCCTCAGAATAACTGTCTTTATTCTTTTGTTTTCCAGTTGTTCCCATGACTTTGCCGACTAAAGTTCTAAGTGCCCACCGTAAATCACTGAATCTTGTTGATTCTCCTCAGCCACTCCTAGAAAAGGTAAAGTATATGGAACAGCTTTTTTTTAAAGTATGGTGTTCTACAATGCAGGATTAGTCCCCAAACTCTTTCAAATGGCTAAACTCAAAAGAAACAGCATATTTCTCGATATCCGGGACCTTTTGGTTTAGAAGCTCTGGGCTTGGATGCGAACCCAATCACTTCATTGTCTGGAATCTGACTTGTATCAATATGTACACTGAATGTGATACAAACCTTTATATTTTGCCTGTAGAAAAAAAGGCTACTACCTTGCTACCTACTCATCAAAGTCTATGTAGCCACTAGAGGAAATAGCTCACCACCTAGCCCCGCCTAACTGTTTAGCCGGCCAAGGTGGGACTACTTGTGGAACAGGGAGCAGGACTCTGTTCCTAATGGCCTTTTTAAATTTTTCTTAGACAGAGTCTTGCTGTGTCACCCAGACTGGAGTGTAGTGGTGTGATCACAGCTCCCTGCAGCATCAACCTCCAGGCTCAGGCGATCCTCCCACCTCAGCCTCCCAAATAGTTGGGACTACCAGCATGCGCCACCATGCCCGGCTAATTTTTGTATTTTTTGTAGAGACGGGGTTTTACCATGTTGCCCACACTGGTCTGGAATTCCTGGGCTCAAGCGATCCTCTCATCTTAGCCTCCCAAAGTGCTGGGATTACAGGCGCAAGCCACTGTGCCTGGCTCCTAATGCTCTTAATGTAAGAAAAAACAGTGAAAGATTCCTTAGGATACTGTAGGAAAAAGATGGGCATAAAAAAATGTTAAAAATAAGATTCCTCAGGAGAATAAAATCTCAGGCTGTTCCATTAATTCCCACAATTTGTTATTTTATCCAGGACTCTTCCCTGATTTGACCCCACACAAATAGACTCAGTCCCTGTTGGAGAAGATTTTACCCTGATTTCAATTTTAGGTTAAAACATCCTTTTTGTGTTTAGTTTGCTTCCAAATAACTATACCATATATGCGGCATGGTGCAGAAAAAGCAGGAATAGAGGAGCGAGAGGTCACCTCCAACCCCTCCTTAGCTCTTGTGAGGGCTTTTCGGCTCTATCTAGAAGCCGCTTGACACCAGGCAGATTAAAAAGAAAAAGCATACAAAGGTGATTAGCTTTCTGGGTACATGAGGATCTTCACAAGAGAGTGAAGTCTGAAGAAGCGGTCAAAGCAAGATGCTTTCCTACTTTTTAAACAAAGAGTGATACATTTGAGAAGCTAGGACAGGACAAGGAAAATCTGGCTAGAGGCGGTTACTAGGAGATATATAGGGGGCGTGTAAAACTAGTGGAAGATAAGGGTTCCTTGGGTAAGTGCATTTATACAGGTCCATTGCTGCCTCCAGTTCCTGGGCTCTGATGATACGGGCTCTTTTCGCGCCCTAGGAGTGTACCCCTCCCAGAGGCATCTTTATGGCTTGCTGCCTGCAGAAAGAGACAGGTCAGCTACCCCTTTCTGAAACTACAATTTTTCCAATGTTTTCAACTCAACACAGTCAATATACCAATCTGGCATATTTGGAGATAGCACATCCTTCACACCTTCAGCTCAATGAATGATCACCGAGCCAGTATACCTGGATCAGTGACCACCTTCTGTGCCCCCCTCCCATCTCTTTCTCTTTTTCTGGTCCAGAGATAACTGCTGTCATGATTCCTAACACCAGAGGTTAGTTCTGCTTGTCTGTGAACCTTCCATAAATAAAACTCACATATATTTTAACCTATTCAGTCCAGTCTTTTGCAAATGTTGACCAGCACAGTGATT
This sequence comes from Macaca fascicularis, assembly GCF_037993035.2. Taxonomy (NCBI): domain Eukaryota; kingdom Metazoa; phylum Chordata; class Mammalia; order Primates; family Cercopithecidae; genus Macaca; species Macaca fascicularis. Next base: position 18,782,284 of record NC_088395.1, on the reverse strand, counting down.
CAATGATCAAAAATAGTAAAAGCCTATAAATAAAAAGGTACAAAAAGTCATTGAAAACTGGAGCACAGCACAGCAATAGAGTTCCAAGACCAGGTTGGTGTTTCACTTCTTGATCTTCCGAAAGTTCCATGCCTAGCCCATCTCCCTGCTTTTGGGCTCTTATATGACCAGGTTCCTGAAAGTGACTTCCAGTGGCCCAGAGATGACCATGGTGACGTGGACTGTGAGAAGCTGGTTGAGCAGCTAAAAGATTGTTCGAACCTACAGGACCAAGCAGACATTCTGTACATTCTTTATGTCATAAAGTAAGTGTCTTAGTCCATTCAGGCAGTAATAACAAAATACCATGAACAGGTTGGCTTAGGAACAGCAGAAAGGTATTTCTCACAGTTCCGGAGGCTGGGAAGTTCAAACTCAAGGCCGATTTGATGTCTGGGAAGGCCTGCTTTTTCATAGATGGCGTCTTCTCATTGCATCCTCACATGGTGGAAGGGGCAAGTGAGCTCTCTGGCGTCGTTTTTATAAGGGCACTCACCTCCTTCAGGAGGGCTCTGCCCCGTGACCTGATGACCTCCCAAAGTCCCCACCTCCTAATGTCATCATTGTGGGGGTTAAGATTTCAACATAGGAATAGGGGGAAAACAGACATTCAAGTCGTAGCAGTAAGTTTATGGTCTTTACTAGGCTAAGCTTTCTCAGTTCTCCTTAATTTTTTCCCTAGTATTCTTGGCCTTCTAGCCAGCCCAGGTCATGATTATATTCACCCCAGTTACCCAGGATCACCAGGAATGAGACTTCCATCCCCTTCTCTGCATACTGATGCTGGTCCCCCAGGATGAGAAGGTTATGTGAGGCCAGGAGGCCACCACGTCCTGATGTTAGGCTTCTGTTTCAAAGGATATAGGGGACCTTTGGTGGGACGTAACCCTCTCAAGTGAGACTCACAGGCACTGGGAGAGCCCAAGCGCTTTGCAAAATGCACAGTGATCTATTCCTTTTCCCAGTCTTTAAACATTCTGGACCATATTTCTGGGTTTTTCTACCTCTTGGCAGGGGTCCCAGCTGGGACACAAATCTCTCTGGACAGCACAGGGTCACCGTTCAGAACCTTCTCAGCGAGCTCTATGGGAAAGCCGGCTTGAACCAGGAGTGGGGTCTGATTCGCTACATCTCAGGCCTGCTCAGGAAGAAAGTGGAGGTCCTGGCTGAGGTCAGTGTGACTGTGCCGGCTGCACATGTGTGCTCACTAGCTTGTGTCCCCTTCTTCCCCTTGCAGTCTGCCAGTTGTACCTCTTACTTGCGAAGGAGTCCCATTCTTTAACCCACAGGTGGAGTGGGCCCTTCTCTCCTGCCTGCCCGCTGCTCCGGGAAGGCGAACAGAGGGAAGAAAATGCAAGTGGATTGGTTTTGTTCTTTCTTAGCTACGGAAAAAGGCTCGCCGGGAAATCAAATGAAAGTGCTCTGTGGCCTGGCAGCCTCTTAGAGCTCTTTTTTTTACACATCCACAGCACAGTGATCATTAATATTTATAACCCCAAGGCCAGGCAAAATCCAGAGCCGCTTTCCAAGACACTCCAGTTCAGTGTCGTGATGGTAAGATGATGGCATTTATTAGATGTGAATAATGGGGAAACGGGTAATTTAGGAATTGAATATGGTTATTAACTCTTACCATCAGTATCTTCAGACTCGTTCCTGTCTCATTTGATAGCAGGGAGTCCAATGTGTTTGCTACAGTGGATGGGCATTAAATGCCCACTGACAGGCCCTGCAGAGCCAGGCCTGGGGGTACGCATTGGAGACAGAGACCACAGACACCCAGCCCTGCCTGGTTGCTTAGTCTGGGGTCTAGGTATGAATTTTTCAAATCAAGGGCAACATGGGTCATAAAGTTAAGGTAAATGTACGATCTGATTGGCATTGTCTCCTCCCCACCCCCCATCGTCTTTACCAATCTCTTTTGCGCTCTGCCTCTCACCCTTCCTCCTAACTGCGAAGGCCTGCACGGACCTGCTGTCGCACCAGAAGCAGCTCACCGTGGGCCTGCCGCCCGAGCCGCGGGAGAAGATCATCTCTGCGTAAGTCGTCAGCCTTGAGGACCTCAGGTTTGCCGGGGAGCCATGGGGAAAACATCAGCACTTCCCAATGTTTGGAGGAGGGGCTTTTTAAAGACACTCCGTCACATGGATGCATCTAGCACAGAAAATAAGGGTGTTCCGTGGAGGGTGAGGAGGCACTGTCTCAAGACACTTCATCATGTTTGTGACACAATGCTCCTTCCTAGGCCCCTTCCCCCGGAGGAGCTCACAAAACTCATCTATGAGGCCAGCGGGCAGGACATCAGCATCGCGGTCCTCACGCAGGTCTGGGGCTGGTGTGGGAGGGGCCGGGCCACAGCCTTCCTCAGAGTGGAGGGGATCCTTCAGCCACTCACCCTGTCTCTGAAACCCTATCTCCGTGTGTGTCTGCCTCAGGAGATTGTGGTTTACCTGGCCATGTATGTCAGGGCGCAGCCCAGCCTCTTTGTGGAAATGCTGAGACTCCGGATTGGACTGATCATTCAGGTGATGGCCACGGAGCTGGCGCGGAGCCTGAACTGCTCAGGTGAGATGCCCGCAGCTCCTGCAGCTCCCGCCGCACCCCACCCCAGCCACCAGGCCACGGCCTCCACTCTCAGGGGAAGCCCTGCTTAGGTTATCTCGAACTCAGCATCCAAGCCTGTGGCAAGCTCAGGCTTTACCAGCTTCTCTCATTTAGATGGAACTCCCTTCCATGTGGCACAGAGCTGAAGTTCATAAGTCAGGGAGAATGGGGCTCTGGTGATGTTGACCATTACAGCCTCAAAGGCGATGTGGAATCTTCCGCCCCGTACCTGACATCTAAGCTCCTTCCTGGATGCCCTTGCTATGAGATGTCACCCCTATTTTATAACACCTTCACGGGGAGAAACCCTACCAATTTGAATATAAAAATCCATCATGAGACATCCAATGTTGGGGATCAAACATTGTGAAAAATCATGTGTCTGAGAATTAAGCAGATTCATGATTTAAACAGCAGCATTTAGAATCCCCACGGAACAGTGCATTTCAGCCCCAAAGCAATAGTGAGGTTCTCCTGAACAAGGGGACCTGCCATGGCATCTGCTGTCACCTCCCTCCCCACCCAGGTCCACCTGACCCTACCTTTACCCGCCACCAGCCCTGTGTCTGGGACACTTACAAGATATTTGTTTTTAGGAGAAGAGGCTTCTGAAAGTTTAATGAACCTCAGCCCTTTCGATATGAAAAATCTCCTGCACCATATCCTAAGTGGGAAAGAGTTTGGCGTTGAAAGAAGTGGTAAGTCCCATGCTCCTGTTAGTGTCTTCAGGGAGCTGCCTCCTTTACATGCAGTAGACATTAGAACCAGCGCTGTGGGGCATAGTGAATGTGGGAAGGGAAGGCTCCTACCTGAAGAAGATGGACAGAGTCCTAGGCTCAAGCTTCCTGCTTTGGGGGCTTTGGGACTCGCTCGCAGTGTGCTGGGCGAGCTTTTCTTGCCCAAGTTGGCACAGCATGTGGGGTATACCGCCTCCTGTAGCCATAAGCACCTGGTACCATCCCTTATGCAAAAGTGTTGGCCAGGCATGGTGGCTCACCCCTGTAATCCCAGCATTTTGGGAGGCCGAGGTGGGCAGATCATGAGGTCAGGAGTTCGAGACCAGCCTGACCAACGTGGTGAAACCCCATCTCTACTAAAAATACAAAAAAAATTAGGTGTGGTGGCGCACGCCTGTAAGCCCAGGTACTCAGGAGGCTGAGGCAGGAGAATCACTTCAACCCGGGAGGTGGAGGTTGCAGTGAGCTGAGATTGTGCCACTGCACTCCAGCCTGGGTGACAGCAAGACTCCGTCTCAAAAAAAAAAAAAAAAAGTGTTAGAAGTGTGGGGGACCCTGAGGGCCAGGATGAAAGGGCCGTCCTTTCACACCACCTGAGCATCCTGGCCTTTGGGTAAAAACATTCTCAACCCGGCCTCACATCACCCTCCACAGCGCGGGGAGGAGACCCCTCTGTGACCTCACAGCATGCTCGAGCTCACTTATTTTGCTTTGTCCTGCCTCGCTCGCTCTGTTTTTATCTGAACCGGAACCCTGCTTGCAGTGCTGGGAAACATAATCACCCAAGTCCTGGCGTGATTCTTGTTCTCAAATGTTCCCTAATTATAATTGAAGCAATTATCATTTCTCCTCCTCATAAAAAAGCTAAATGATTTGCAGGCACGTTGGTGAATTTATTTCATCAAGCCAAAGAAATGCACTGTGGGCTATCATTCCTTTTATTTAATAAGAAGGACATTGGGTACTTTGTATGTTTCCTGAGCATGTGCCGGCCGCAAACAAAGACGGCATCGTGCAATCAGATGTGTTTTGGTGGTTTTTCTCCTTTCCTGAAGGAGGGATGCTGAAAATGCTTTTGCAAAAGTAATTTCCAGTTCTTTCCAAGGCAGAGTCCTTGAAATGGTAATGTATGAGATAAATATTTAATGTCTTCTGCTCATCATTACAGTATTCATGGCTTGACACAGATAATTACTAAAAATTTGTCATTAGGTGTACAGCTATAGATACTATGAAACTAGGAACTGAGTAATGTCATCTGAAAGCCATAAAAATATGTGTGATTGCAAGCAAGAACAGAAGACATGCTGTCTTTTTAACATATAACATCATTTGTTAGCTGTCCTTTGTAATTGTTCAATTTTTGTAAATTAGGAAGCCCAAATAGGCTTAGAATTTTGATTAAATCCTGAGATGTCTGAGATAAATGTTTCCAGCGAACACCCACCCCAGACAGCCCCTCTTGTAGCTTCCTGGCCTTTGGTTTGGATAAAAACATTCTCAACCCGGCCTCACATCACCCTCCACAGCGCGGGGAGGAGACCCCTCTGTGACCTCACAGCGTGCTCGAGCTCACTTACTTTGCTTTGTCCTGCCTCGCTCGCTCTGTTTTCCACTTTCTCCTTCTGTTTTCCACTTTCCTGGGTCTGTCCTTCCTCTCCAGCTCATCACTGAGTCTCCCTTGTGGGCTCCTGCCTCTCTGCTGTCCTTTAAATGTTCTTGTCCCCAGGTTCCTTATTTGTCACTACTCCTCCTGGACAGTGCCTCCACTCCCATGGCTCCACTGGGGTCAGGTGGGATGGTGAGGCTTGCAGAGGATGCTGCCCGAGGAGGTGACCTTTGAGCTGGGCCTGGCTTGCCAGCACAGGCAGATGCCCAGTGCAGTGCAGGTGGCCGGGAGTTGAGGGGAAGCGGGGCTCCAGTTGGTAGAGTTTCAGGTGATGCTGGGAGGACTGTTTGGCCTTTGTCCTGAAGACAGCTAGACCTGGGAGGCTTTGGAGTGGGCAGTGATACGATCACACTTGCCTTTTAGAATGATTGTTGTGACCACAGCACAGAGGCCAGGCTTGTGGGAGGTGGGGCTGGGAACAGGTTTGAATCCCAAGGCTGGTGCGATAGGTTGGGAGTGAGAGGTGGTGGCCTGATGCATTGCATCGGTGGCCTCTGGTTGCCTCCACCTCCAGCCCCTGGCAGCCTGACTTTCCTAGCACTTCCCCCTCCAGCCCAAGGCCCTCCTCCAGCTGCCACCTTCATTTCATTTGGCACCTCCCCCTCAGGCCTGGGCATGGGCTCTCCTCCAGGCACTGCTGCGGCACTGAATTCTGCATTCACACCTGCACCTGCTGCCCAGACAGGGCCTGGCACCAGGAGGCCCCTCTGGATCACCCAGCCCATGGCCACAGCTGCCCGGGGTGCCAGCCTTTCAGGGGCCCGCAGCAGTTTTGTCATTTCCCAGGGGCATTCCAAGAGTCACACGGGACTGGGGACAGAGCCCAGCAAGGTCCATGTGGGTCCTATACATTAGTCATGATGAACCCTTTAGAAAAATATTAATATAAATAGGATTGGGGATATCGTTGACCAGTCAACACTCACCAGATCAAACTCCATGCGGTCATGAAACATGATATGATAGAATATTTAATGCCAGAGAGAGATATGCATGATATAATTACAAAAAGGCAGATCACAGAACCATACTTATGTCCACAGAATGTATGTATCCATCTCATGTTTCTATATCTATACGTATGTATGTGATGATTCTGTTTTGTTAAAAACATACACAGTCATAGGGAAAAAAAACTGGAAGGCTCATGACTAAAATATCAAGAGATGTTAGTTCTAGCTTCTGTAGTTCAGTGGTCTCAGTTTCCTACAAGGAAGGTGTGCTTTGGGTTTTTTTTTAATTTTTATTTATTTATTTATTTCTAATTAAATATAGATATGAGGTCTCACCATGCTGCCCAGGCTGGTCTCGAACTCCTGGGCTCAAGCAGTCTTCCCACCTCGGCCTCCCAAAGTGCTGGGATTACAGGTGTAAGCCACCGTGCCTGGCCTCGGTTATGTTTTTTGGGGTTTTTTTGTTTTTTTTTTTTTTTTGAGATGGAGTTTGGCTCTTGTTGCCAGGCTGGGATGCAATGGCATGATCTCAGCTAACCACAACCTCCGTCTCCCAGGTTCAAGGGATTCTCCTGCCTCGACCTCCCAAGTAGCTGGGATTAGAGGCGTGTGCCACCACACCCAGTTAATTTTGTATTTTTAGTGGAGATGGGATTTCTCCATGTTGGTCAGGCTGGTCTGGAACTCCCAACCTCAGGTGATCTGCCTGCCTCGCCCTCCCAAAATGCTGGAATTACAGGTGTGAGCCACCACACCCAGCCAGGTATTTTTTTTTAGAATAATTTTTTACTTATCCAAAAGCAAGGCTGGGCATGGTGGTTCATGCCTGTAATCCCAGCACTTTCGGAGGCTGAGGCAGGCAGATCGCTTGAGCCCAGGAGCTCAAGACCAGCCTGGGCAACATGGCAAAACCCTGTCTTCACAAAACATACAAAAATTAACCAGGTGTGGTGGCACACGCCTGTGGTCCTAGCTACTTGGGAGGCTGAAGCAGAAGGATCTCTTGAGCCCAGGAGGCAGAGGTTGCAGTGAGCCAAGATCGCGCACTCCAGCCTCGGGAACAGAGCAAGACTCTGTCTCAGGCCGGGCGCGGTGGCTCAAGCCTGTAATCCCAGCACTTTGGGAGGCCAAGACGGGCGGATCACAAGGTCAGGAGATCGAGACCATCCTGGCTAACACGGTGAAACCCCGTCTCTACTAAAAAATACAAAAAACTAGCCGGGCAAGGTGGCGGGTGCCTATAGTCCCAGCTACTGGGGAGGCTGAGGCAGGAGAATGGCGTAAACCCGGGAGGCGGAGCTTGCAGTGAGCCGAGATCTGGCCACTGCACTCCAGCCTGGGCGACAGAGCCAGACTCCGTCTCAAAAAAAAAAAAAAAAGACTCTGTCTCAAAAAAAATAAAAAAACATGACCGGGTGCGGCGGCTCACGCCTGTATTCCCAGCAGTTTGGGAGGCCGATGTGGGCGGATCACAACAAGGTCAGAAGTTTCAGACCAGCCTGGCCAATATGGTGACACCCCATCTCTACTAAAAATACAGAAATTAGCCGGGTGTGATGGCGGGCTCCTGTAATCCCAGCTACTCAGGAGGCTGAGGCAGGAGAATTGCTTGAACCCAGGAGGCGGAGGTTGCAGTGAGCTGAGATCGCGCCACTGCACTCCAGCCTGGGTGACAGAGTGAGACTCCGTCTCGAAAAAAAGATATATATTTCACTGTGTAAGGTGCTTCCTGGCCACTGTGTTGTAATGGTGCTTAAGTACTCTGCACATTTCCGTTTACTCCTTTAAGAGCTGAATGCTGCACCTGTGCTGCTCTCAGTGCTGCAGACACAGCGCTGGCCAAGCAGAGAAGGCCCTCATTGTCAAGTAGGGAAGACAGGGGCAGATCCTCCCTCGGGGTGGATGCTGTAGAGTTCCTAAGAACCACATGTGTGTGTTTCCCACCCAGTGCGCCCTATCCACTCCTCCACATCCAGCCCTGCCATCTCCATCCACGAGGTGGGCCATACTGGAGTCACCAAAACTGAGAGGAGTGGCATTAACAGACTGAGGAGTGAAATGAAACAGGTAAGAACACCTTGGTGGCAGCGAGGGGTGAGTGGTGGTCTCCCTACCTGGGCTCACCCCAGAAAGCGACAGAAACCTAGGGCATGAGGCTGTAGCCCACTGTCTAGAGTGGGAGGTCCCTTCTGTCTGGGATCTGAACACACCCGTCCCCAGATAGATATCCCAGAGCCGCTCATGCGCACCCTCACCCACTCATCCTTAACGTGATGTTCTCATGAATGTTCCAGAAAATACCCTTGTCCATGTTTGCCTCTGTTCCTGAGAACCACTCTTTGGAGTGGGCCACAGCCATTGAAAAAGTAGAGTCATGTAAAAAGTCACCAAATCATCTATGTCCTTCAAATGAAATAGCAAGAGGGCTCCGGAAATAGACCAGAATGCCCATGATACTTGGATTCTCCACCAGCCACAGGGGTCTCTTTTCTTAGTTCACCTTTAATTCCTGGTAAAAAAAATCCTTTTGAACTGACTGCACAGGGCCGCAGCTCAACATCGCAGTCTTAACGTGCCAGGTGCTGTGCTAGGCCTTGCCCGGGATCCATGCTGGGAAAGAGTTTTCCTCTGACCATGAGAAATGCACTCGAATTTTCTACTCTATTTTAAATGCTGGTCGTGACCCACTAAATCGAGTCCATGATGCACTCATGGGTCACTGCCTGCGGTTTGATCAACACGGCCCTGGATTAAGAGAGGGCGATAGAAGAAGCACGTGTTCTTGACTCAAAGCTGGTTTTGATTTCCTGATGTATTTTTGCTTTCAGATGACTAGGCGGTTTAGTGCTGATGAACAGGTGACACCCCTTTGCCTTGTTCGTCCTTTACTTCCTGTTCTTTCTGGCTTGAATGTGGAAAGCAAGGCTGTGACTCCGCAGCTTGGGGATGTGTGGAGGGCGGCTCTACCCGGCAAATGGGCTGGGGCAGAGGCAGAGAGCAGGACTCGGGGCCGGAGAGACGACCTTGCCCCATGCCTTTACAAATAATCTGTTTCTCAAATTCTTGGGCTTTGTAGGGTACTTTGTGAAAGAGATCATCCGGGCTCTGAGTTTCTATTCAAAAAGAGGGAACTAAATAGGGGGAAATACGGTCATTGGTTATATCAGTAGAAAGAATGCTGCTATTCCTGTCCTCAGATCGCCTGGGGGTACTTAACCCTGAAAGGAAAAACATGTAAGGATGCTCTTCTTTTATATCACCCTGGTGACATACGTTCTCCTCCCCCCTCTGGAAAACTGGAGTCGCATTTCTAATATTTTGATATGTATTACCACAAGAGCCTAGAGGAGACATCTTAATGACATGTAAAGGCCGATTCCACATGTTGTCCAGAGGTAAAACATGCTTTAATCTCTCCTAATTTATGCTGTTTCCAAGTAAGGAACCGGCTTTCCAAACATCTTCCCTTGCCAGCCACTCGGTGGCACCGTCCCTCTGTCCCCACATCCCAATGGCCTGACCGTGGGCGAATCTGAGTGGTTCCTTCTGCCTCCATTTCATGCTGTTCTTGCGTGCTACGGAGACGAAGTGATCACCTCTGTTCTTTGCTGGGCTTAGAGTCACCTAGCTAGTACAAACTTTGTGTTTGACCACTTATGTCAAGGAACATATTCTTTGTTCAAAAAATGTAATAGGTGTTATGGTATTTTCAATTTCTAGTCTCTTTTGCAAGAATACCGTGTAGATAGCACACTGTACCTTTGCAAATTAAGGGTACATTCTAGATTTTTAGACGAGGAAATACTTATTTGGCCAAAGGTATCAGCCTGATCATATTTGTTCATTTAATGAATATCTACTGAATGTCTGTTAGGTGCAGCATGTTAGTGTCAGCGTAGGTATTTAGTTCATCTGTAGATTTTCACAATTCTTAAAATATGAGCATTTCATGGCTATGAGTTTGGAAAATAAATTGTGTCCTAACTTGATGATGCACCCTCCACATACGACAGGGACATTTAATATTTACGTTCAATGGCAACAGTTCATGTTTGGTTTTTTTTTTTGTTTTTTGTTTGTTTTTTGTTTTTTGAGACGGAGTCTCGCTCTGTCGCCCAGGCTGGAGTGCAGTGGCGTGATCTCAGCTCACTGCAAGCTCCGCCTCCTGGGTTTACGCCATTCTCCTGCCTCAGCCTCCCGAGTAGCTGGGACTACAGGCGCCCGCCACCTCGCCTGGCTAGTTTTTTGTATTTTTTAGTAGAGACGGGGTTTCACCATGCTAGCCAGGATGGTCTCGATCTCCTGACCTCGTGATCCGCCCGTCTCGGCCTCCCAAAGTGCTGGGATTACAGGCTTGAGCCACCGCGCCCAGCCAACAGTTCATGTTTTTAAAGAGCAGTTAGCAAGTTTCATGTGGAGTCGAAGCCCAGAGTGGTGCTTGCAGGTGCCCCTGCACCTGAGCTTGCCTATGTATGTTGCTGTTGGACCTTCTCTGTGCCCGTATTCTCTGCTGCTGCTTTCTGTGGGTGTTTCGGATGCTGCTCCATGACCCTTCTCTCTGCTGTGTCTCTTGGTGTCATTGCCGTCAACTGAGTGGATTCTTTTTGTTTTGTAGTTCTTTTCTGTGGGCCAGGCCGCGTCCAGCAGTGCACATTCCTCCAAGTCTGCGGTAACAGTGCCTCGGGATCATTGTGTCCGTCCCTGCTCCTCCTCGCGTCCTTCCTTGTGCTCCCACCTCATGCCCAACTTCTGAGGACTCGAGCAGGGCTGAAGTGTTTTCAGCGGGATGCTCACAGGCTCCTCCAACTGGAATTCTGAGGAGGGTAGAAAGGTGGCCCCAAAGTGCTTGCACTGAGCTTTGTTCTCTGCCTGTGCTCCTCGGCACAGTGTGGGTGAGGAGTGTCCTTCTCACCAATTCCCAGAGCTTCTGAAAACTTCGGAGCATTAGTTCCGTGCCTCTTTATGGAGCCAGGATGGTGAACCCTTGCCTGCACATGCCGACTAGCGCTCTGCACCCACCATGCCCCAGATCCTGTGTAGGGCTCGGATTGTGCTCACCGCAGAGCAAAGGCTGAGTCTTCCTCCTGCAACTGGAGGGCCCAGATCAGCTGAGTCATTGAGGAGTGCAGCTGTAATTACTTTTATTTGTGTCTAATTGTTGCCTTAAGTGGCAGTAATGAGCCCAATGGAATAACCCAGCCGAACTGCCTTTTCAAAATAAGATCTGTTGAAATCCAAGTGCTGCAGAAAGGAGAGCTCCGCCTCCTGCCCTGCTAGCACACTTCAGGATTTCACTTTAACCCTTTACATCTGACTGTGCGCATCGAGAAATGAAAGTGCCAGATAGTCCCAGGCAAAGAGATGTGTGAGCGTGAAGGTTATCCCTTCTGGACCCGGAGGTCTCGCAGCTAGAAGCCCCGCAGGGCAAGACAGAAGGCTGGGAGCTTTGCTGCAGGGAGGAGATGGAAAGCCGCGGGGAGCCTCTCAGACAGTGCTCCCCTCTGGAGCCTGAATCAGTCTAGCCAATGTTGAGGTGGGAAGGAGATGGCGCCCTCTTCCCTCACTTCAGCAAAGTCAGCCCCAGTTCAGAGGCAGCCATTGCCCCAAATTAAGATAAAGCTCAGTGCCAAGAACAGGGAAAGCAGGAAGTGGGACTGCAAAGGATGGGTGGATGGACCCTGATCTGCGAGGCCCCTGCCACTAAATGTGGGCTTCACTGTTTGTCTTCCCTCGTGTCATGTGTTACCTTCTCTGTGGTTCCTGTCCTGTGGAAAGGTGACTGTGACTTCTCTGTGGCACTGCAGCAATGAAGTGGGCACTATGGAGTTTGTCTCCCTGGGCCACGGGTGCCTGCTTCGAGGGCCCGTTGTCATGCTCAAAGCTCTCCCACTGCAGTGGCACAGGCGCCACATGCGGGTGACAGCTGCCCCTTATGGACACTTAGCACGCACCAGATATGCCTCAGTGTCTCCATGTGGCGAAGGCTTCCAGGCAGCTCTCTAAAGGACGCCCGACTGTGTCCCCACTGTGCCGATGAGACTGAGGCCCAGAACCAGTGTTCATGGCAGGGCCAGACAGCCTCGGGTGTGTCCTTGGCATTGCTGGCATTGAGTGGGGATTAGCGCTCCGGCAGTCTGACCCCCAAGCCCGTGCCTGCCCTGCTCAGCCTCCTCCCTGTGGGTTCTAGCTTTGGGGGCAGGACTGCCTCTCAGGGGGGCTGGTCAGAGTGCAACATGGAATGGAGTGATCGACCCAAAGTGTGCGAGTTATCTCGCATCAGGAAACAAGCAAGGTGGACTGGAGGAACCGTGTTCCTCTCTGGCGAGTGGTGGTCTGCCATTTGTGCCTAGGTCGCAGGGCCACCCTTCGTGATGGCGCACTTTCCCTGGGGCACCTGCTGCGTAGCTTCTGAGGCCCCAAGCTGTCTGTCTTGCAGAGGTCCAGCACCCCATCCTCGCCCACTGGCACGTCATCCTCAGACTCGGGAGGACATCACATCGGCTGGGGGGAGCGGCAGGGCCAGTGGCTGCGCAGGAGAAGGCTGGACGGGGCCATCAACAGGGTCCCCGTGGGATTCTACCAGAGGGTGTGGAAGATCCTCCAGAAGGTGAGCTTGGGGAAGTGAACCGTTCCCATACTGCCCTGGCAAGGCATAGTGGCACCTCCAGGCAAGCAAACACACAGCCCTGAGGATGGCTTCTCTGCCTCAGTGCTGTTGGCACCTGGGGCCGAGGCATTCTGTACTAGGGGGCCTGTGCGTGGTAGGATGTCTACAGCATCCCTGGCCTCTCCCCCCCCCACCCCCGTGTGACAACTAAAAGTGTCTCCAGGCATTATCAAATGTCCCAGGGGAGGCAGATCACCCTGGTTGAGAACCACAGCAAGTAAGACAAGGTGGCAGTCGTGGTTGTGTGGGACCAACTTGGACGTATTTTAGGAACATAGAAGAAGGGGGAAAGGCTGGGAGGCTTCAGATGAAAACCCCGTAACACAGAGCAGCCCCCACAGGCCTGGAACCTGGAATGACAGTTCAGGAGGGGCCTGGAGTAGGCCAGCCCTCCAGCCTCCTGCACGTCCAGGCAGCAGTGTCCCTGCTGTTCAGCCATGTGACTGAGCCCCACCCTCCCAGGGTACCTGCTACGTTCAGTCCCAAAGCTCAGTCCCAAAGCGTACAGAGGTAGAGAGCTTCCAGTCTGGCCCCAGGTCCTGTGTGCCCTGAAGGCACGATCTCTCTCACACCCTGGGGCCCCCACTCCCCTCAGCCAGCCAGCTGTTGCGCTTCCCATCTGCCTGGGGCCCTTCCCATCTCCCCAGCGGTTGTCCTTGGGAACAATACCTGTACCTGAGCGTAGGAGCGCCTCCCTGAGCACCTGCTTTCGAGGGGGCAGCATTTTTTGTACCCACACATTGTCTCCCTTCTGCATCGGTCCCAGAGTTTGTGCAACTCCCTGGGCTGCACCAGGCCCTCCCTGTCTTTTCCCTTGAATGGAGGGACAGTATGCCTCGCTGAAAAGCTGTGCAAACCAGGACTTTTTCCCCCCAGAACTATGTTTTAGTTCATTTCACAGTGGGAGAGGAGAAAACATTATCCCAGTGACAGCATACAACAGCCCCCTTCCCAAAGCCATGGCACCGCTTGCTCCAGGTTGTTTCTGTAACAAGGGCCCCTGTGCTTCATGGGGCCCAAGGTATTCCTCACGGCCACCGCAGACGACTCTTGAGCAGCTGGACTCCCGGGACCCAGGCAGGAGCCTGCAGGGGCTCATGGTGCTTATTTCATTTCCCGCCTCTCTTAAGGGGGTGGGAGTGTCCATTGCTGTTCTGCCTTCAGTGTACCAGGGACGCTGCTGACCGGGGCACTGGAATTTAGAAGGTGGCCAGTTAGACTAGAACAAGCCGTTCCTAGAAAATTTCCCCACTCTTCCTGGGGCATCACATGCTTCCGCTTGGACTTACTGGCCCAATACCAAGACACTTCTATTATGAAAAAGCATTTTGTGTTGAGCTGGCACTCGGTATTTATATACATGGGTGTGCATGTGCATGTGCTGGAGGCTTTTGTGATTGGTGCTTATTATAGAAATCTCAAAAATAGATGCCTGCAAAGGCACAGAAGCATCCCCTCCCCAGCAGGAGCCATGAAAATCCCCCTTTATTATGGCACCAAAGGGGACTTGCAGCCGCCAGGGCCCGGTTGCCAACTACAATGTGGAGCCTCCCGGGAGGACTCGGCAGCCCCCTAGGGCATTGTTCGGGGGAGATCTGAAAGATGCCTGCTGGGTTCCCTAGAATTGTTCCATCGAAAACAGCCTGTGGGCAGCGAGAACAAGCTCTCTAAAAATAACTCTGACAGTCTGGCGTGTCCCAGCCCTCATATGGGTTTCCAGGGCCGAGGGGGCTGTGTGTGCACATGCATGTGCTTATCCCATTCTGGAATCTGACTGAAACGCTCTGTGTTCTGCCTCCAGTGCCACGGTCTCTCCATCGATGGTTACGTCCTCCCATCCTCGACGACCCGAGAGGTACGATGAGAAAAACGCAGATGCGGGCCCCTCTGTGGGTTCACAGTAAGGGCTTCATTGCATGGACTCTGACCTCTTTTGCTCCTTTTGGCTCTGACAGGCCAGGTGTAGCTCTGAGCTGCCTAACCACTTCACCCTTATACTTGGCAAAATGTCTTTCCTGCATTTATAGGCATCAGCCTTTTTCTTCACCTGAGACTCAGCATTTCTGGGCTAGCGAGCTCTTTTCATTTGCCAGCCACCCCTTAGAACCCTGTTGAAAGAAAGGAGCCTATCTCCATGCCAGCCTGGCCTGCACCACAGGCAGCCTTCTCGGCCCAACTAAAAACAGTCATCGTCCCTAGGTGATTTGTCATTCTTTTTAACATGGATTTTTTTAGTCTTACCCCAGCCAAAGCACCATGCTTTATGCTGGAAGGAATAATGAAGAGGAAAGAGAAACCAGAAATGGTCCCTGCTCCCTGGAAGCTGTAGTCGATGGTGGGGGAAGGGTAGATAAATCAGGCTAGGACAGGCTGACTGGCTCCTGGAGGCACACTCCAGCCTCCTGCGCTGAGGGCCACTGCCGGCAGGATCCAGAGAGTGGCCAGAAAAGGGGTAGCAGTGGCGCTGAGCCCCAAGCCCAGGCACTGCTACGGTCACCCTTGGTTACTCGGTGATGGGGCTGCATCTGTCCTCTCACTGGTGGTTGCCTGGCTGTCCCTTTGGTAGATGACCCCCCATGAGATCAAGTTTGCTGTCCATGTTGAATCGGTGCTGAACCGCGTGCCACAGCCTGAGTACCGGCAGCTGCTGGTGGAAGCCATCATGGTGCTGACGCTGCTCTCAGACACGGAGATGACCAGCATTGGGGGCATCATCCACGTGGACCAGATCGTGCAGATGGCCAGTCAGCTGTTCTTGCAGGACCAGGTGGGGGTGCTGGGGAGCCGGGTTGGCTGGCATTTATCTCTGTTGAGGCTGGAGATTCTGTGTCCAATAGGAAAGAATATACTCGAACCAAGAAAATGTCATCACAGATGGGGAAAAAATGTCAACCACTTGCTTAGAAAATGGTACAGTGGCCACTTAGGAAATCTCAAGACCTTTGGGGATGGATAGGCCTGTCTCAGTGCAAGTTTTCGTCCAAACACCACTTGCAACACATGTGACCCTGGGTGAACCCCTTTATCCTTTACGCCAAGTCAGGTTCAACAGAGTGGTCGTCATCATAGTCAGGAGCTGCAAACTAGGATGCGTGATGACAGAGTGCAGTGTCCAGAGAGGTAGGGCATTCCCCCGGCAGCGCTGGCTTCGTGCCCTCAGAAGGCCCAGGCCTCTAGAGCAACTCTCACCCTGCCCATGTTGACCCGCCGCCAACACGCAGAAGCATGATGGGGAGCAAGGACTCCGCTCATTGTCCCCTCTGCCCTTTCCTACTGCAGGTGTCGATTGGAGCCATGGACACCCTGGAGAAAGACCAAGCCACAGGAATCTGCCACTTCTTTTATGACAGTGCCCCAAGTGGGGCTTATGGGACAATGACCTACCTAACAAGAGCAGTGGCTTCTCATTTGCAGGAATTGTTGCCCAATTCGGGCTGCCAGATGCAATAGGCTCTCACCTGGAAACACGATCACGCTCTAAACCTGTCATGTGCCCCCTAGCCTTATTGAGAAGCTTCTGTCTCCCAAGATCCCCTGTGCTATCAGGAAAGCATGTCCCATCAGAAACACTCTCAGGGGGGCGATGGCAGCACTCACCCTGAAACTGATGTCTGTTGAAGCCACAGATAGAGCTGAGGATTCCTGTGCTCCCCACCAAGGATCGCCCCGAGATCATTTTCTAGGTTCATTTCTCTGGAACATTTGTCGTAGCATCTGGTCTCACGGACTCTGAGGAGGAATTGGAAATTGGTCTCTTTTGAGTGCAGAGGGAACCGAGGCGCCAGCTTAAATTGGCTCTTGCAGAGAGTTACAGAAATAGTTTCGATGAGCTAGTGACACATCCTAAAGATGCAAAGATCCTCCCGGCGGCAGTAGCCTTGACAAGGGCCACCTCTTCACAGGATGCAGTCTGTCTGTGCACCAAACTGTTCACCAAATAGAACGCTTGTGTCTCTCTCTGGAATTGGGGTTTCCTTGTGCCTTGCTTGCTTTCATAGCCTTCCATTTTATTGGCATGGCTGCCTTCATGTAACATAATTCTCTATCCCCAAGATTTAGAAAATTCCTCTTTGTTCACCTTGGCTCGTGGGCTTCTAGGGTTTTTATCCTGGCTGTCCGTGAACTAGGGTTTTCTCCTGCCTTAGGAAAAATCCTGCATCTTCTGGAATCTAGGAAAAAAAAAAAAAAGAAGGCAAGGCTCCTCTTTATAGCCAGGCAAGCAGTTGTTTTAGGGCTAGGCCTGTGGTCCCCGCTTGTGTGGGGCGAACGCCTCGCAGTGGATACTTTCCTCCTGTGCTCTGGGCGAGGCGTCATAGGGTGAGCACAAGTCAGCAGTGCCATGGAAATGAACAGGCATGTCCCCGCAGAAACAATGCTTCCCTCTGAAAAATGGAGCCAGGCGAGGAACCTGCACCCTCTTGGTAGAGGCACTCTGGTCTTCCGTCTCTCAGGTGGGTGCAGTCAGGGGCCTCGATTGGAGGGGAGCAAGGTCGAGTCAGGTGTCAGGGTCTGGCAAATCTTTCGCCAATGTCTTAGCAATGGAGTTTCCCTGGGCATTGTCTTACCTTGGGGGAAGGAAACAAAACCAAGGGGAAAACAGTTTCTGTAAATAAACCCTGAAAGACGAATGCTCGCCTAGTGGCCAGGAGGTGCTCTCTGTGTGTTGAGAGCAATGGGCTAGATTGTGGTGGACTTTGCCTCTGAAACGGAGATGAGGCTATGGGATCATTTCCTCGTACATCTGTTTGGAGATGCAGAGATCACGATGCCCTAGCTGCTTTGAGTGGGCATCATGATGCCCAGTGCCCCTCAGAGCCAAGATGCAGTACTGATGTTTATTCCTGAAGCAGAGGAGGGACAGGTGGCCTCAGGTGCCTGCCAGCTTCCTGGCAGAGTCTTCTTCGGGCTGAACCAAACCCTTTGCAGTCTAGAAGACTCTCAGCACTCCAATCTTGGTGTGCAGGCTCTGTCCACATGGGACTTCCGTGCCCTTGTTTCCATTTCCTCCAAACCATAATGCTCTCCCTGCAGAGGTGCAGAGTAGTTCGGTAAAGAAAATCCCCCAGAGTCTCTCCATATCTGCTACAGTGGGCTTATGCATTTCTTGCATTTGGGGGGCAGATCCCAGAGACAAGAGGGCGGCACATGAGCAGACATGGTGCCAAGCCCCTGACCCCTTGGGCCACCCTGTTCCCTCCCCAGCCCACAACAGCCGCTGACCAGAGCAGCTCTTCCCTCGCAAGCCGGCTTGCTCCCTTTGCCCCTGAGGCTCCACAGGCTGCAGCCTCCGAGGTCTGGGGGTCACATTTTCCTAGCCTTTGCACGTGTGTGTCTTTAAGACATGCCCGACAGAAACAAGAGTCTTGGAGATGACACGTAATTCACCTGCCCCGTGGATCATTTCAAACAGATAATGTGGGAAAGGTGTAAGAAGGTATAAATCATGAAAGTTGTTCTTGGAATCAGCTCGGGAAGAGTTAGAACCCTCCAGAATGAGCCAGGTGCTAATTTAGAACAGTCACCTGCCTGCCAATGATGATGACGTGCTCAGCCACAGAGCCGCGGGCCGGGAGAGGAGCCATAATAAGCGATTCCACTAAGCCTTCCAGCCACTCCTTTGAAACCTCTTTAAAATGAAATCCTGAAATAGGACCGCATTTCCACAGGCATCAAGCTGTCAGCTTCAAAGGAGAACAGGCTTCTGAGGCCTGGCCCCTTCAGCAGGCAGCTGAGGCCCCCCTCCCCGAGGAGTGGAGATGTTTGAGGGCAGAGGGCCTGTCCTGATAGCACCTGCGTGGGGGTGGTGGGAGGGGACTGTTTCTAGGCCAGGCAAAAGGAGCCTGGCAGCCCCTGGAGCCTCAAGCCTGGGGCGGGCCAGGAACTTCTACCTTCCCCCTCAGAGCCAAGAAGTCAATTTGAACCTTTGCTGGGGCTCAGGATTAGCATGTTTTGTCTTGGAGGGTAAGCCGCTGGGGCCGGGAACAAGCATTCCTTTTAACAACTTCAGTTGAAAAGCAGCAGGCGCCCCATCCACTACTGTCCCTGGCTCTCATCAGAGGTGAATTCAGCATTCCTGCCACCCTGCCAGCACCTCTAGCGATCCTGGGCATGAGTTGACCACTGTGTACCTCAGTTTACCCATCCACAAAAAATGCAGAAGGCCAGGACTAAGCATGGAGGCGTGATGTGAACTCCCACTCCTCTGGCCAAGGGCTTCGTGCTTAGAGGAAACGAGATACGCCGTATGGCAACCCTGCCCAGAGTGGGGTGGGGAGGATGAGGAGGAAGGGGAGACCCTGCCTTTCAGGCCAGGTGAAGGGGAGGAGAGGTTGCCAGGGCTCAGCTGCCTGGACAGAGAGGATGGAAATGCTCCCTGTGTGAAAAAAGAAAAGGAAAAGACCCCAGATCGGGAGGCAGGAAATGCAATTTGGCGGTTGGTTAATGCCACTTACTTCTGGACAAGAAGACAGGAGGCTTGGTCACCCTTGATGGAAATTGCAGCAGAACCATCTCTCGAGTCTATTGATTCCTGTACCAGACTGGCAAATAGCTTTTGTCTTTTCTGCTTCCTTGTTGTCAAAGGGTACAGAAGCTTCCCACCCACTCCACCCCGCATCGCCCTTTGTGCCATTATCTTTCAAGGTGATATAAGCTTTTGAAGTCCCTGCCATCTCCTCCGTGGGCCTGTACTTTGCAGGATGTGAGCACCATGTTCCCAGAATGCCTTCTGTTCTCCCCGATGCGGCCACTGACGGCTCTGCCTGTGAGGGGAAAAGAAAGCTGCGCTGTGGCCCTCTTAAAGCCCAGTCCCTGCCGTCTCCCTCAAAAAGCCACTTACGAAAGCCACGGCCTTGAGTTATCAAGAGAGTTCTCCGAGAAATGAGACTGGAGAGGCTGCTCTGCAGTCGAGTGCTGGGCGCGTCTGACAATGCCTGGGAGAGGGGGAAATTCCATCAAAAAACTACCATGGTTTTCTTTAGAGGAACATATGTGCACTTCTGGCAAAACATGCCTTCTCAGGAGGGCTGGAATAGTTGGAACCAGTGAACTCTGAAGTCGTGTGATTCGTCCCTCTGCCTTCGTGCAGTCCTTAAACTATTCTGAAAAATGCATGAATCCAGCACGAATCCTAGCATTTCTGCCATGCCCACTGAGGGCCAGGCAGGCATACGGCCTGGTTGGGGGGTGAAAAAGTATCTCTTTCGTGCTTGAAGGCCCCTGAGGAAGCCCCTGGGCTCCCGTGGTGAGTGTTCCCTGCGCTGGCCTAACAGGGTGTTGGCATCTTGAGCCCAGATCCTGTGCAGCATTGGCCCAACCCTTGCAGGTGGGCACCACCCCTTTCCCCTGCAGCTGGTGTGGCCAAGGTGCCAGGCTCTGCAAATAGCAAGCTGCATCTGAATTGGGCACGAGGGGATGGTTGCGCCTTCCACGTCTCCTTTTGTGAAAGACCTTCCCAGATACAAACCCAGGACGGACTTGCCGAAGAGAAATCCGTTACTGGCTCTAATCTCTGTGCTACCAGCTGCCATTGTCTCGAAGTTCATTTGCAAATAACAGAAACCACCTCTGGCTGGGTGAAGTGGGAATTTTATTAAACAATATTGGATAGGTCACATGGTCACCAGGCTAAGCGGCTCCCCAGCCAGGACCAAGATCCCATGTCACTCCCCAGTACTCCCAGGTTCATACCCTGGGGCTTACATCACAGACACCCCCAATGCTGAGCACTGTCACTGGGGCCACTGCCTCTGCTCTTTTGGAAACTAAATGTAGAGGCTTATGCTTGTCACCAAAAGGGATTTTAAACAGCCACTAGCTGCCACTTCAAGGTCTCGGGCAAGCATGCCGCCTTTGCTGCGGGAGAGGTTAGAAAAAACAGCGTCCAGCCAGGCGTAGTGGCTTGTACCTGTAATCCTGGCGCTTTGGGAGGCCTAGGCAGGAGGATCTCGAACCCAGGAGCTAGAGACCAGCCTGGGCAACAATGTGAGACCCTAGAAAAAAATAAAATCAGCAAGGCACAGTGGTGTACACCCTGTTTTCCCAGCTACTCAGGAGGCTGAGGTGGGAGGATCACTTAAGCCTGGGAAGTCGAGGCTGCAGTGAGCTGTGATCACACCACTGCACTCCAGCCTGGGTGACAGAACAAGACCCTGTCTCAATGAAAACCACATCTGAGAATTCTGCCCTCCAAAGTAGAGGTCCCCACTTCGTAAAATGGGGCTCCCCTGAACACAGGAAGGAGGTTTAGATGCCAAACATTCAAAACTCAGTGTCCGCTCCAGCTGGAATGCTTTTCTTTCCTCTGCCCAGAAAAGGACCTGTGCCCTCGCCAGGGTCTGCCCTGGAGAGCTGATGCGAGAGACACGTTTGTCCCTGAGGAAGGCTGTGTGTCAGGAGTGAAGAGGGGTGTGTAGGGGACCCCTCCTCACCCCAGGTGCATGGAAGCCATCCTGGCACTCACCTCTGGGCGGGAGGTAGGACAATTAATAACATGTTCTCTTTGGGTAGAAATGCTACTGAGCCATAGGGGCTGGATCACTGCTGCTGCCCAGTATGACCCACCAGACCACCTTCCACCACCCAGCGAAGCCCTGCAGAATTGCCAGTATGCCCTGCAGTTTTTGTGACCACCAGCCCAGTCCCGTTAGATTTTCATGGCAGCCCATCTGGGACAAAACTCAAATGATTGTCACATCTTTTCTTCTAACTCTTTAGCCAGCTGGGGGATTTAAAAATAATGAATTGGAACCATTCGTGGTATAATCCTCTCTCCTGACGGTGTGAATAATTTCCTCCAGCTGTCACCAGGGATCTTTCCCTGAGTTCCTATAAGTACTGAAGTCTCTCTCCTGGGCTCAAGGGAGGCACAGCCATCTAGGCGAGGCGGCCCTCTCTGCCTCTCCCCTCCCTCCCCCTCCTAGAGAGGCAGGCACCAGCTACCTGCTCCCCTTTCCCTCATTAGCCACAAGAGATCTGGAGCGAAAGTGGCCCAGCAGGCTGGGAGAAGGTTTTGAGAGCACTGCACACACCGTGGCTCTTCACGCCAGAAGATGAAGCAGCTGTTCTGAGTGGCCCCTTGCACTCCCACGTGAATCTCACCAGAAAGGATTCCGGGGTTTCCATCCCCTAAAGCAGAGAGCTCCCTAGTGCTAGGGCGGTGACTACCCCCTACCCCCGCAGGATGTGTACCTTTGTCCCAGCCTGGTGGAGGCTGTGCATCGACTGGGTACTGTCAGCACACGTCCACGTGGCTGGATCTGGGCTTGGCTGGCTTAGGCCCAAAGGGCTCCACGTCCAGTAGGGCAAAGAGTCAAAAATAAGCAAGTCTGCAGTGCAAGAGGGGTCAAGGTGGAACCCGGGTAGGGGAGCTCACTGCCAGCATGGGGTCAGCAGAGCCTCCGCGCAATGCCCAGAACCGGGACTGGGGGGTGTGGAGCAGCAGAAAATGCGGGGAGAGGCAGGCACAGGCCAGGCAGCCTGGGAACTGCCAGCACTCCGTGGAGGGGATGCAGAGGGCTTCCTGGGCTTGGCTAGGGGTGGAAGGACCTTAGCAGAGTCACTGTCTTCAGTCCCTAAATGCCAGGCACCACCCCTCCACCAGCCCCAGTCCCACTCACTCAGCTGTGCTGGAGGCTCGAGATGGGTTGGGGCCAGGGGTGGGGATTTGACCCTCCCAACCCTCGCCTGGGTCTGATGGGCTCCTCATGGGTGAAGGCTGAGTAAAACACTCAGTCCTCCAGAAAGTACAGGGCCATGGCACAGGATCTGCTCAAGAATCAGGCCCAGCAGGATCGGACTAGTCCTTCAAATGTCAAAGCAGCCGGCTGCGTGGGGACAGCACAGCTGAGTGAGGCCAAGGCCATCTTCCAGTCTCCTGCAGCTCAGCCGAGGGAGTGAAACTGACCCCTCCTCCCCACCCCGGAAAATGAACAAGGAACGATGATTTTCGCAGCATATCGGGGGCAGAACAAAGCAGAGGAAGGAATGGGGAGGCCTGGGAGCTGGAGAAGATCTCGGTGGGCAGGATGTGATCAGTGATCTGAAGGAAGTGAGGGCCTGAGCCTCACTTTACCTGGGGGAGACAGCACCAGGCAGCAGGAGCCACCAGTGAGATGGCAGGAGGCAAGACTGCACCCAATACATCTGCAGGGGGCGGGAGTGGAGCCACCAAGGAGTCCAGACTTTGGCTTTTGTCCCAAGTCACTGGGAAGAATGACACAAGTATTGCCAACCCTGCCCAGAGAGATCTGTTTTAAAGGTTAGGGGGCAAGGCAGAGGGGAGAACAGGTTCATTTCACCACAGGTCTGACGAGGGACGTGTGAGAGGCAGAGCCAGGAAGGGAGCCAGTGCCGAGGCCATGTGACTTCCTTCCACCTATTTTGAGGAGCTGACAGCCTTCAGGAGCAGCCCCTGCTTTGCTGCTATTTAGGGGAGATAATCTAGTAACTGGAAAATGGGGGTGATGAAATGACAGAAGAGGGAGAGAGAAGCGATGCCTGTTCCCTTCCTCAGTTCCCTCCACCGTCTCAGGCCTAAGACCCTACAAGGTCCCTACACCACGTTCAAGCCAACACGCACATACAAAGCCACATACCTGTATCTGCTGGCACCACCTCCCTCGGGATGGGGCGGGCAAAGGAAGCAATGGCTGGGACTCCATCCCCAGGGCACCCTCCTCCGCCCTGCCTTCTCCTGCTCTCACCTGACCTCTCCCCTGACGTCCCCAAGCGTCCACTGCCCTTCATATTGGGGCTTTAGAAAGCAACCATGACAGACTTTGGGGCCAAGGCCTGGAAAGGTTCTAAAGGCGCCACACTGCAAGTTGTTCAGAGGCTGCTTCCTCTGCACTTTAAATAGATGTGCTGTGCTGACTTTGACACATTTCTTTTTTAAACTTAAAAAAAGCACAATCGGAAAAAAAGCAAGAAAGAAATGTAGTGAGTCATCCACTAGTGGGAGGGAGGGGCACCCTGCTGGGAGGTGGGGACCAGCGGAACATTCCAGGAGGCTGGCCAGGGAATACGTACCCCAGCCGGTGGGGAGAAGGAATATAGGAGGGGATAGTTGAGGTCAAGAGGATTAGCTCCAAGGAATCCCTGGAATCAGCAACTTTGTCGTCTGGGGGTCTTCTGCCTGTACACCTGAGGTGTCTTGGAAACTAGAGGAGGGTGAAGACTTGAGCTGTGGCTCCAACTGAGGGACACGTTCCACAGGTGCTGAAGAGCACGTGATCATCATCTATGCCTGCTTAGTTAGGACTGCTGTTAGCACCTGGATTTTACAGATGAGGAAACTGAGACTCAAGAGGGCTTGTGAGTTTCAGAAATTCACACGTCAGTGGCAGATCAGGAAGAAGCCCATTTTGGGCCTCCATGTTTACCTAGATCTAGGCAAAGAACCTTGCCTTAGTCTCTAACAAATTTACCTCAGAAGAGAGACTCATTTGTTCAGTTTATTCAAGGTTTGGATAGTAGATATGAAGAGAAATATTGAAGGGGAAGGGAATTCTCAGCTTAGCATACAGGGGTTAGGAAGCTAAATTCAGCCCAGGGTGATAGAAGTCACGCATGCAACTGGGCGGCACAGCAAGGCTGGGGATGCAGCACTGCGGACAGTGGCCAAGTCTCTTAGCTCCTCTGAGTCCGCTGCCCCAGCTAGGAAGCGGGGACACCAGGTCCCGCCCTGCCTCTCTCAGAGTCCATTTCAAGGTCAGGAGAAATGTGGCTCATGCTTTGGAGCCCACAAAACCTTTAAGTAGCCTCTGCTGTAATGTGGGCACAGCCACCCTAGGAACTGTTCTCAGATGGTAGCCTTTGGCAAAATTGTGACACAGGCAGCATTGGGTTTAAGGTCTCACACCTTACTTTGGCCACCTCCTTGGCCCGTCACCACCAGGAGCTCAGGGGTCAGATGGGCCAGAATTTTGACCCCCATGCTGCTGCTTAGAGCTGGACACTGTTTGATTAGACACAATCTCTTGGTGCCTCAGTTTCTTCCTCTGTGAAATGGGATGGTGATTATAGAAACCATCTTCATGTGGTGGTTCTAGAGATTAACAAGCTAATGGACGTAACAGTAACAATACCGTGTATGTAATGAGGTCATGATCACGTTTGTACACCCCTGACACTGGCAGAGGCTCAGCAGACAGAGGCTGCTGCCACTCCCCCACCCCACGGTGGCACCGGCCTAGGTCTGCAGTCTCCACATCACCCTGGAGGGCCCAGGGTGTATCTGAAGGTGAGCTTTGGCTCAGACAGGTGACACTTGAGCTGTGTGGCCATGGATAGCAAGTCACTCTCTGAGCCTCATTTTCTCATTGGTCAAATGGGGATGACGATGCTCATGGTAGAAGATTCTAGAGGACCGTTAAGAACGAGCTAGGGGGATATGTCCATTTTAAACAGAGCAAGAGAGAGGTCTGTGAGGACTGCAGCCTGTCACACCTGGGAGGAGCCCAGTTCAAGGTCAAGGGTGTTGAAATCAGCGCTGCCCTGAGCAGGGCTCTGGTATATGGACCAAGGACAGAGCAGAGCTGACAGAGGCAGGAAGTGGCACTTTGAGGAAGAGAAGTGAAGAGCATAAAAGCCCTGTCTTCATCCAAGGGCCTGGGGTTGCAAAGGGATGCGGAGCCTCCTGCCCTCACTTGGGAGAAGCCTGTCTGCCCTTAGAAGAAGGGAGAGAGCCTGGGATGGGGGATGCCCCTGGGGGAGGCTGAGGAGCAGGGCTTCCCTTTTGTCTGACCCACTCAGGACCCACCAGGGCGGGCAACCAGGGAGGACTTGGGGCCAGGGAGCTCTCAATAGGTGGTGCCACTTCGCTGGAGGTATCACTGCCACACAGCAGCCTGAGACTGCAAGAGCTGCCTGGCATGCTGGGTGGTTCAGAGCATGGTGCTGGGGCTGGCACTGGTCTGCCCAGGCCACATCCAGGGCCACCACCTCTGTACTTGGGCTTAGTGAGAGCACCTGTACCTCGCATGGCTGTCACAAGATTGAGTGTGAAATATTTTTAAAGTGCTTGGATACCACTTGGCACATAGTACGTGCTAAATAAATGTATGTGTTTAAAAAAAAAAAAAAAAAAAAAGATAGTGGGGATAAAGCTGCCGGAACAGAGCAAATATTCAATGAATTCCTCTGAGAATGGCCTCCAAATCCCTTCTCTCCCATGGTGTCCTCTCAACAGCCAACCTCCCGCTACCTGGGAGACACTCAGATGCTGAAGTGTTCTAGGAAAGAAGCCACAGGGTGCGGGTCACTCCCAGTCCTCCCTGGAATGTTTCATTTCACAAGTCACATGCAAGTTTCGGTGGAAGTTCAGACTTGTGGAAGTCTCAGCCCCTGAGCTGGCCAGTGTGATGGGGAAAGGGTCCTTAACTCCCAACTGTCATCTTTTCTGCCTATGTGCAGGCTGCACTGCCTGGGATCTGCGTTCTGATAACCTGTCTCCTCCCAGGACTCTAAAAGGCAGGAATGGTTGGGTGCGGTGGCTCATGACTGTAATCCCAGCACTTTGGGAGGCCAAGATGAGGTGGGAGGATCGCTTAAGCCCCGGAGTTCCAGACTAGCCTTGGCAACTTAAGGAGACCCTATCTTTACAAAAAATGGAAAAAAACAAAAACAAAAAAAAAACCCTAGCCAGGTGTGGTGGCAGACACCTGCAATCCCAGTTACTCAGGAGGCTGAGCTGGGAGGATCACTTGAGCCCAGAGGTGGAGGCTGCAGTGAGCCATGATCATGCCACTGCACTGCAGCCTGGGCAACACAGCAAGACTCCATCTCAAAAAATTTAAAATAGTAGGCAGGATCACACAAGAGGACAAATGCCTCAGTAATCTCTCAGGATACTTTCAGCTGTCCATCGTGGCTACCCAGCCTGTCAGTGGCTCAAACACAGACATTTCTCACCACATGCAAGACCATGACTGCCCCTGGGAGGTTGCAGGGTTGGTTCAGTGGCTCAATAATGCCACAAAGGCCCCATGCTCTTCCTGTCTTTCTTCTCCATCAACTTCAGAGTGGTGCTTTCTTTTTTAGTAGGTACAAAATGGCTGCCACAGCTCCAAGCATCACATCCTTAAAGGACAACATCCTAACCAAGAAGGGAGGGTCCGGGCTTTCTTCTTTAGCTTTTGGCTTCTCTCTCGCTTGCTCCAGTCTCTCTCCTCCTCGCTCCCTCTCCACCCCTCTTTCCCCCATCAACCCATTCCAGGTAGGGAAGTCTTTCCTAGAAGCCCTGTGGCAGACTTTTCCTTAATTCTAAATGCCCGGGACTGAGTCATATGCCTGTTTAACACTAATCACTGGCAAGTGCAATGAGTATTAACAGAATGGATTTCTAAGTCTGGAACCATCATGGGCCTTGCAAGGTTGGTGGGGGTACCTTTGGAGACCTCACTTGTCAAATACCTGCAACAAACTCGGGGTCCTATTAGCTAAGATGACTGCTGGGCAACCTTGAGTCTGCCAGGAGCACTCAGCCTCCTGGGTCATGGTCTCTTTCTGTGCTTCCTGAAGTTTCTTATGCCTTGTCCAGGGCCACTTACATCAGTCCTGCGCTGGGAGAAGGCAGGCTGGGGGACTTGGCAGCACAGGCAGGTCTAAGGTCCAACAAAAATATCCCCACAAAGAAGCCAGAGGTTGCACTCTGAGGGATGGGGCTCATGCGATCCTTCCGCCTCGGCCTCCCAAACTGCTACAATTATAGGCTTAAGCCACCGAGTCCGGCCCTTGGTAAGATTTTTGATCGTCTTCAAAGAGTAATCAAAACCAAAGCAAAAAAGCAAA
Organism: Macaca fascicularis; assembly: GCF_037993035.2. NCBI lineage: Eukaryota > Metazoa > Chordata > Mammalia > Primates > Cercopithecidae > Macaca > Macaca fascicularis. The sequence continues at coordinate 18,754,825 of NC_088395.1, read as the reverse complement.
TATATATTTATTATATATATATTACAGACATGAGCCACCACCCCCGCTGCAAATATATTAATAATTAGCCAGAATGAAAAGTCTAGATAAAATCAGCATGATAGAATTTGAGGTGAGGGAGTAAACACTCTGGGATGTGAAATATGCAAATATTCTTTCTGAATATAAGGGGTGAGAAAGAGATCAATTCAAAAACAAGATGAGAGGCCAGGCACAGTGGCTCACGCCTGTAATCCCAGCACTTTGGGAGGCCAAGGCGGGTGGATCACCTCAAGTCAGGAGTTTGAGACCAGCCTGGCCAACATGGTGAAACTCATCTCTACTAAAAGTACAAAAATTAGCTGGGTGTGGTGGAGGGCACCCGTAATCCCAGCTACTTGGGAGGCTGAGGCAAGAGAATCACTCAAACCTGAGAGGAGGAGGTTGCAGTGAGCCGAGATCGCACCACTGTACTCCAACCTGAGCAACAAAGCAAGACTCTGTCTCAAAAAAAGACAAACATAGAAACACAGAATTTCCATCCTGAAGCCAGGACAGCATGCCTGTGTGTTTGTCACCCAGACAATATGTGACAAACTAAAATAAGTCTGTAATGCAAAGCAATGTATATCATATGCTCTGCAATGGGAAGGACCAGGTCAGAGAAGCCACCGTACACATGAACATGTTCAAAACGAGCTACCTAGATTGATGGTGACAATAATGTCAAGAGACCAGACCCCTGTTAAATGACAAATGTTGACAGATCGGGTTTACATGGTTCATATAGAAAGATATATGCTCTTTGGAGGCATATGGATACAGAAGGTTGCAAAGAAAAGGACAAAAAAAGGCATTTCAGGCAAATGCTATCAGAGGGCTGGTCCCCCTGTGTCACTGTTGGGTAAAATAGACTTCAGGACCAAAAGAGGTATTAAGGATGAAAAACAGCACAACATGACGATAAAAGATGAAATTTGCCAAGAAGACATTTCCATTTTAAACATTTCTGTATCCAATAAACAACTTCAAAATAAATGCAGGAAACATTAACAGAAGTACAAGGAGGACAAGATGACTTCATCATCATGGTGGGAGGCTTCAAGACATCTTTTTTTTTTTGCTACTGGTAGGTTAAGCTGACCAGAATATCATCAAGGACATAGAAGATTTCAGTGACACAGATAACAACCTTGAGCTAATAGACTTGAGAACAGGTCTGCTCAACAATTTGAGAATACATATTTGAATTCTTCACACACACTTGGAGTATTAAAATTTCAGTTATTTACTAAGCTTTAAAAGAAAGATGCAGGGCTGGGCCAAGTGGCTCACACCCGTAATCCCCGCACTTTGGGAGGCTGAAGCAGGTGGATCACCTGAGGTCAGGAGTTTGAGACCAGCCTGGGCAACATAATGAGACCCCGTCTCTACAAAAAAGTTAACAAATAAAAATTAGCCAGGTGTGGTAGTGCACACTTGTAGTCCCAGCTACTTGAGACTGAGGTGGGAGGATAGCTTGAGCCTGGGAGGTTGAGGCTGCAATGAGCTGCGATTTGTGCCACTGCATTCCAGCTTGGGTGCCAGAGTGAGACACTGACTCAAAAATAAGTAAATAAATAAGAGGTTGATTGGAAGAAAAAACAGGCACAGAGGCATTGAGTTTGCAATGATCATTATCACTTTTCCCCCCAAATCTAGAAGAACTACAGAGTGGACACCTTTGTCCTGGGGCCCCTGCTATTTCTGCGGGTCTGTTCCTTGGCTTCCCCCGAGGACATCCCCGCGGTTGATGCCTCTCCTGCGTGGGGAAGACACGTGGAGGGGGGGCCGCTGCTGCTGTGGGCATGAGGCTTAGAGGCTGCCAGGGTCAGCATTTCGTTCTTACCGGGACCCCGCAGCACCTCGGGATTATGCCTCGACCCTCCCCGAGACAAAACTGACAGAAGAGGAATTCACAGGTGGCAGGATTCGCCTGAAGGCCAAAGGACCGGGGGCACAGCCACAGAGAGCTGGTGAAATGTCATTCAGAGTCTCTCAAAGTCAAGGCCCACTCTTAATAGCTGCCAGCCACCCCCTAGGCCAGGCTGAGGTCACGAGGAGTTGGCTGCCTCTTGCTCCTCTGACAGGGTAGAGAGTGAGGGGGTGACAGGCAGTGAGGGGACAGTTGGTGGGGACTACACAGTCCACTTCCTGGGAGGGATATAGAGGTGGGAGCAGGAACCCCCAAAAGAGCCCAGACACCAGTCTGGGTGGAAACTGAAGGGCACAGAGGGTGCCGGCCCAACCTAATGAGACCTAGACAAGAGGGGCAGAGGTCATCCAAAGGCCACAGGTGTCACTGGGTAAGCAGTAGCATTCGGTGGTTAAGAGCTCTGATCCTGGTACCAGAGTCTAGGCTTCCATCCCCGCTCCTTCCTCAGTGTGCTGGGTGGCCTTGGGCAGGTCATATAACCATTTTGGGCCCCAGTTTCCTCAGTCAGTCCACTGGACGCATATTTAATGAGCCCCTACTACATGCCAGGTGCTGATTTAGACACATGGGAGAATCCATGAGCAAAACAGTGATTCCTCCCATCTCAGAGCCTAAGTTCGGGCAGAGACAGATGATAAGCAATGACCTTAACACATCGGGACATTATGCAGCCAATTCCACAGTGAGGCTGGCTCAGGCCTCACAGAAAGATTGGAGAGAGGGAATCGGGCAGCAGTATAAATAGGCTGCTGAGGCCAGGGCCTGTCAAGAAAAGATCTGAGCAAAGACTGGAAAGGGCTGAGAGAAAGGGCCGCATGGCCATTGCGGGAGAGCACTCATAGCAGAGGCAGAGCAGGCCCAGATGTGGTGGCACACACCTGTGGTCCCAACTACTCAAGAGGCTGAGGAGGGAGGATCACTTGAGCCCGGGAGGTGGAGGCTGCAGTGAGCTGGGATGAAGCCACTGCACTCCAGCCCAGGCGACAGATGGGACAGTGCCTCCATGAGAACTAATGGGCACTCCTGGTCTCAAAGACTGCCCTACCCTATCAGGGCCCTGGACCTTGGTGACCTTTGGCTTCCTGACCCAGAGCCTCCCCAGGATCCAAGTGTCTCCTTGGACTTGGATGTCCTGTCTCTTTAAAAATTGGCTCACACCTGTAATCCCAGCACTTTGGGAGGCCAAGGCAGGTGGATCACCTGAGGTCAGGAGTTCAAGACCAGCTTGGCCAACATGGTGAAACCCTGGTCTTTACTAAAAATACAAAAAATTAGCTGGGTGTGGTGGCGGGCATCTGTAGTCCCAGCTACTCGGGAGACTGGGACAGGAGAAGCCCTTGAACCCCAGAGACAGAGGTTGTAGTGAGCCAAAATTGCACCACTGCACTCCAGCCTGGGTGACAGAGCGAGACTCCGTCTAAAAAAAAAAAAGAGGAGGAAGTCCTGCCACCACATGGATGCACCTGGCACCTGGAAGACATTATGCTAAAGTGAAATAAGCCAGACACAGACAAATATCACGTGATTCCCCCTTATATGTGGAATCTAAAGTCCAGCTCACAGTAATAGGGAGTAGAAGGTAGTCACCAGGGGAACTGGGGAGATGTTGGTCAGTGGGTGCAGACTCAGCTATGAGCTGAGGAAGAGCTGGGGAGGGAGCGCAGTGTGGCGGCCATCACCACTCAAGCACTGTCCACACAGTGCCGCGTGCATGGAGCACATGTGCTGAGGGGTCTGTACTGTACAAGCCAAAGGAATGAAAAAAGCTTGGTGTTCATTGCTGGGAATGCCAGGCCACCTGTTCCAAAGCCAAGGAGATACTGGGATCCTGAATAGGCTCTGGGTCAGGATGTCAAAGGCCACCAAGGTCCAGAGCCTTGCCAAGGTGGCTCAGTCTTCGTGACGGGGAGTGCCCATTAGCACGTGTGGAGGCACTGCCCCATCTGCCACAACAACATCGGCTCTCTCCGATGTCTCATTGATGACCTGTGAGCTGTTTCCTCCCACACCGACCCTGGGAAAGCAAAGAATCACAAGCAGCAATGCCCTGGAAGGACCAAGGAAGACACAGCCATTGCGGTACTTCCAAGTGGGACGCTAGCTGCTCTCCCTCCTCAGGGACCTCCCATGCCTCCTAGTGGGGCTGGGCTCCATGACCTCCGCCACTCATGCCACTCAGAGGACCCTCTCTCTGTCGGAAAGTGGTGGCAGCTATGTCACCCCCAAACCCTGGCTCCTCAGTGTCTGTTCAGAATCCCAAATCTCTCAGCAGTTTTTCCGAACACTTTCAGAAGTTAGAGAACAACTTCTTCCCTTTGGCCATTAAAATGTAAGCAATTGACCTGGCACCGTGGCTCATACCTGTAATCCCAGCACTTTGGGAAGCTGAGGCAGGAAGATCACATGAGCCCAGGAGTTCGAGACCAGCTTGAGCAACATAGTGAGATCCCATCTCTACCAAAAATGTAAGAATTAGCTGGGTGTGGTGGCATGCACCTGTAGTCCCAGCTGCTCAGGAGGCTGAGGCAAGAGGATGGTGTGAACCCAGCAGTTTGAGACCAGCCTGGGCAACATGGCAAGACCCCGTCTGGAGGAAAAAAAAAAAAAGTAAACAGCTGTACTGTGAGTGGCAAAAGAGTTAAACTTCAAATATCAAAACTCAACTTCATTCAAGTGATGTTCTCTTTAGGTGTCTGACAATGTTCTTTGGAAATTCAGGTTGAAATACAGTGACTTTTAGGGCAAAGAAAACAAGCAGAACATCCATTCCCCATATCCTAGGCACGCTCATCCCTCACATGCCATTTATTCCTCACGCCACCTCTCTGAGAGAGGGCATATCACCCCCTTCTGTGGACAGGGAAACTGAGGCTTAGAGATGTTCAGAAGCTGGTCTGGATTCCAGCGCCTGTATGGAAGTGGCAGAGATGGGCCCAGGTGCAGTAGCTCATGCCTGTAATCCCAACACTTTGGGAGGCCGAGGCAGGCGGATCACTTAAGGTCAGGAGTTCGAGACCAGCCTGGCCAACATGGTAAAACCCCATCTCTACTAAAAACACAAAAATTAGCTGGGCATGATGGCATGTGCCTGTAGTCCCAGCTACTCAGGAGGCTGAGGCAGGAGAATCTCTTGAACTCGGGGAGGTGGAGGTTGCAGTGAGCAGAGTCTGCATCACTGCACTCCAGCCTGGTGACAGAGCAAGACTGTCTAAAAAAAGAAGGGAGGGAGGGAGGGAAGAAGGAAAGGAAGGAAAGGAGGATAGGAAGGAAAGAAAGAAAGAAAACGAAAAGAAAGAGAAAAGGAAAGAAACAAGTGGCAGAGCTGCAATTCAAAGCCAAGCCTTGCCCTTTAAAACTGTACGCCTTCTTCCAGGGTTGGAGGCCAAAGGATTCCTCCTTTCCACCACTCCTCCTGGAGGAACGTGTGTCAGCACCCAAAAGCACACGTGCAAGGTGGAGAAACAGGGAGAGGTTCGCGTGGCACCCAGGCGGGCCCCCTAATTTACATGTTTTCTGCATTGAATCCTGATGATTTCCCCAAGCACAGCCCAACTGAGGTTGAGCCTCCTGGGCCCACGTGGCCTCCTCAACCTGACTCTGGGAGGAGGTAGCTGAGCTGCATCTTCCCATCTGCTAGGTGTCAGGTTCTGCAGGACGCCAGGCCTGAAGCTGTCTCTGGCCATCCTCTCCCAGTCACCCACCCCACACCATTTCCCAGCTTCCCAGGAGGCAACAAATCCCTTGTCTGTTCCCCAGCAACGTACCCCGGCCCCAAGTCCCTCCTGCCCCCAGCGGATCCTATTCTCCGAGCACAAGGCAACCTTGGCCTTCGGCGCTGAATGCTCACAACCTTATGTGATCATGTGCACACCAGCAACAGCAGCGCACTGCGGCCAGGCATGTTGTACAAGTGAAATGCCAAGAGTGTGCTCCAGGGAGCAGCCTGGAAGGAAGCAAGAGTGACAGGGGAAGGAGCTGAGCAGGGTCAGGTGGAACCCAGCCAGCCTGACCCCACAGGGGGCTCTTGAGTGAGCATCGCAAGATGAAGGCAGCCTCTGCCATCAGTTAGCCAGTGGCTGCTGGCTGCCCGCGGGTGGCAATGGGGGCAGTTGGGGGGGACACGGATGGGACACAAGCTCCTAGGTAGGCACCTCCCATCAGCCCAGGGCAATGCACCAGGAAAGGGAGTCGCTGTGTGTTGCTGGCACCCAACATTCCTAGAAGCCCGAGGATGAGTACACCAGCCAATAAAGGGCATGCAGCGGGGCCAACAGCTTCCACTACAACGAGATACCACTTCCTGTGCTACGTGCTTCACGTACATTCGTTCTAATCTTTGCTATGGTCCCGGGATGTGGTTGTGGTTACACTCATTTTGCTGAACGATAAATGGAGGCTCTGAATGCCCAAGTCATAGAGTTTCCCATGCCCTAGATGGCAGAGGGGCATCTGAAGTCAGGTTGTATGACTTCAAAGTCCATGTAGGGTTGCCAGAGTTGACAACTAAAAATACAAAATGCCGGCCAGGCGCAGTGGCTCAGGCCTGGAATCCCAGCACTTTGGGAGGCCAAGGTGGGGGTGGATCACTTAAGGTTAGGAGTTTGAGTTTGAGACCAGCCTGGCCAACATGGTGAAACTTCGTCTCCACTAAAAATAGAAAAATTAGCCAGGCATGGTGGCACACACCTGTAATCCCTGCTACTCAGGAGGCTGAGACAGGAAAATCGCTTGAACCTGGGAGGCAGAGGTCCCAAGATGGTGCCATTGTACTCCAGCCTGGGCGACAGAGTGAGACTCAGTCTCAAAAAATAAATTTGGATTTCAGGTAAACAAGGAATCTGGTTTTAGCACAAGCATGTCCCGGACAATATTTGGGACATGTGCAAATGAAACTATTATGCATCGCTTATGTGACATGCAAATTAACAGGGCGGCCTGTATTTTAGCTGACAGCACTACAGCCCATGGTAGCGGGCTACCGTCTTCCACTCTCATTACTCAAGCAAACAGGGCTGGGGGGTGGAAAGTGCACATAGCACCCGATACTGGGGGACAGCGTTCTGTTACACTGAAATGCACACAAATGCTTTCATGCTTTGCAGAGGGAGGGGACCTACAGTTTTTGTCTGATAACGAGGATATAATTGTGGCCACATCACCAAGTTTGAAATTATCCCCTTTAAATGTGGTACCTCCGGGGGAGGGGGGGAGGGTTCTCACTGAAAGCACAAAGCAATGAGAAGTGGGACATTTTCTGTCCGGTGTTATCGGGTCCCCGTGGGAACGCCCCCGAGCTCGGCAGGCAGCCCCGGGTTTCCCTCCACCCTCGCGTGAGGGAGCTGTGACTGGATCCTCTCTATCGATCACTCTAGACGCCCACACTCGGCGCTGACAAACCTCAACTCTGCAGGAGCCCCTGCACGGAGGGGAAGCCCAGGAAGCCCAGTCCCCCCATCCCCGGGGGCTTGAGCTGTACCCCAGAGCTCTAACTTATTTGAGGACTCTGCCTCCCTGCCCAGCTAAGGTCCCAAGAGCTGTCCACTGTGCACGATGTGACACATAGCACCTGCAGAAAACCATTTCCAGTGCCTGCTCCCACTCTCGCACCGGGAGGCATTTCACCAGGCGCCGCGATGGGGGGAGTGAGGGATGGGGTGAGTTTCGGAGGCTCCCCGAGGCAGCAGTAAATCTAGGCTATAATTAAATCAGACTGTGAACATATTGTTCACAGAAACCTTAGCAGAACATGAGTCATGTTGCTTGAGTGAATCAGAGCCTCAGAGTTTCCATTTATAATTGCTTTATTTGGGGACTTTATACTTCAGCTCAGGATTTTGGCCCACGTCGTTATTCTCCCTTTTGGGGAAAGCCTGAGGACTGGACATGGCTAAGGGTGCACCTGGGCAGCCAGGGAAAAGCAAATACCAGGAGAATCCTCTCCCCAGCCCCAGGGCCACCTCCCTCCTGCAGATGCCCCCAGGGCCACAGGGACAAGGGGCCATTTCGACTCTTGCTAGTTTCTGAAATTTTTTTAAGTAAAATTTGATGAGAGGGAGGAGGTTGAAAGCTCAGGTTAGAATGAAGTTTCACGATCTCTCTGCTGCTTTTGGTTAACTCGGCTCCCAGGACAGACCAGACAGCGCACAGTGGTGCCCGCACACAGGCCCCAGAGCCTGACCGGGCCCTAGCCCTGCCCCGCCACGTACCAGCTGCACAATGCTGACAAGTGGCTCCACCTGTGTCTCTTCCTCCATAAAATAGGAGTGATAACAGTAACCTCACAGGCTGGTTGTGAATATTAACGAGTTCATATGGGTGAAGCCCTTAGAACACCAGTTGGCTTGGTGGAAGTGCTAGTGTGTGAGTTTTCATGATCACCACCACCATCGTCATCTCAGACCACCAGCGGCGTCGCTGAGCCCTGAGGGACAGGGCCTCACGTGCTTCACACACAACCCACAGGCAGCAGCGCAGGCGGAGGCAGAACTCACTGGATGGGGGTGCTACCTGGGCCTTCCCTGCTTTCTGTCTGTCACTTTTGTTGTAGGTGAGGAAATGCAAGCCCCAGCTCACACACATTAGCAGTGAGCCCAAGCAGACAGAGCTGAGCCTCCTGACCCCACCTAGCACGCTTTCATGTGTTCCCAGCTGTTCCTACTGCAACCACGTGCTTGGAGCAGGGAGCAGGTTTCTCCCTTTAGGAGATTTGCAGGGTGGGGTCTGTAGTGCTGGTAGGCAGTGGGAGACTGTCACTTTAAGCCACACCCAGGGCTGTGTAGTCAGGGTCCCCACAACCACAGCGCCAGCACCCTCATCACTCAATGCACACGTTCAGGATGCAGCAAGTTCCAATGCTGTCACCTCATTTGGAACCTCACCACAATCTTTGGAGGCCAGCTGGGGGCGGCGCGGGGCGGGAGGGGGCCGGGGGGTGTGGATGAGGTGCCCCTGCTGCGGATCCTCTGAGAGCTTTGTAATGAAGAGTGATTTCACCCACTCAGACCCAACATGTAAGTGGCCCCGGGGATCCCCAACTTTTTCCTGCAGGGATCTTTTTATCACCCCACTTTCCCTGCTTTGAACGAGTTTATCTCCCAAGCTGCGAGTGATAAGTAAATTAATTTGTTCTCCTATAATTTAGTAATTGGCAGTGAACATAATGGCCAAATGAAGTTTCTGTTCGGCATGGGAGAAAGGGTGCTCCCAAGCCAAGGAGCTGGGATTCCTGCCAAGAGCAAAGAAATGTGACATTTTCCTTGGCCCGAGATAGCTTATTAGGAGCTCCAAGTATGTTCTCCAGAAGGCTTTCTAAAATGACAACACCAGATAGGCTCCTGTTAGGATGGCTGTCCTCCCCGCAGGCCCAGGGACCCCAGGAAGGGAGTCACCGGGGGGCTGCGATCCCGCTATGGCAGCCCAACCCCTGTAGGTCAATGACTGAGTAAGGGCCTGTATTAGTCTGTTCTCACGCTGCTAATAAAAAACTAGCTAAGACTGGGTAATTTATAAAGGAAAGAGGTTTAATGGACTCACAGTTCCACATGGCTGGGGAGGCCTCACAATCATGGCAGAAGACGAAGGAAGAGCAAACAGACATCTTACACGGTGGCAGGCAAGAGTGCGAGTGCAGGGGAACTCCCCTTTATCAAACCATCAAATCTCGTGAGACTGACTATCACGAGAACAGCACGGGAAAAACCCACCCCCATGATTCAATTACCTCCCACTGGGTCCCTCCCACAACACGTGGGAATTATGGGAGCTATAATTCAAGATGAGATTTGTGCCCGGATAGAGTGATAACCCTGACCTTAAGCTGGACTGAGCATGAGCCATGTTTTTTTTTTTTTTTTGAGACGGAGTCTCGCGCTGTCACCCAGGCTGGAGTGCAGTGGCCGGATCTCAGCTCACTGCAAGCTCCGCCTCCCGGGTTCACGCCATTCTCCTGCCTCAGCCTCCCGAGTAGCTGGGACTACAGGCGCCCGCCACCTCACCCGGCTAATTTTTTGTATTTTTTAGTAGAGACGGGGTTTCACCGTGTTAACCAGCATGGTCTCGATCTCCTGACCTCGTGATCCGCCCGTCTCGGCCTCCCAAAGTGCTGGGATTACAGGCTTGAGCCACCGCGCCCAGCGAGCCATGTTTTTTAAGTTAGAAATGCTTGGTTTGGGGCTGGGTGTGGTGGTTCAAGCCTGTAATTCCAGCACTTTGGGAGGCAGAGGCAGGCGGATCACCTGAGGTCAGGAATCCAAGACCAGCCTGGCCAACATGGCAAAACCCTGTCTCTACTAAAAATACAAAAATTAGCCGGGTGTGGTGGCGCATGTCTGTAATCTCAGCTACTCAGGAGGCTGACACAAGACAATCACTTGAACCTGGGAAGTGGAGGTTGCAGTGAGCTGAGATTGCACCACTGCACTCCAGCCTAGGCAACAGAGCGAGACTTTGTCTCAAAAAAAAAAAGAAAGAAAAAAAAAAGGTGGGGGGAGGGGGGAGGGATTGCATTGGGAGTTATACCTGATGTAAATGACGAGTTGATGGGTGCAGCACACCAACATGGCACAAGTATACATATGTAACAAACCTGCATGTTATGCACATGTACCCTGGAACTTAAAGTATAATAATAATAATAATAATAATAAAAGAAAAAAAAGGAAATTCTTGGTTTTGCTCCAAAGCCCTGGTATTGTGGAAAGATCACTTGAGTTACAGTCAAAAGGACACCAACTTGTCTTTCAACTCCATTAATGTATCTGTTACTTTATCACTTAAAATCTCACATAAAGACTTTTTTTAAAAGCCCATATACCTATAAGTTCCATTAAAAGTCTAACAACAGTAGGTATTCACAAAGGGGAAAATGGAATGAGAGGCAATTTGATTTAACTAGAAAAAATAGAGGAAAAAAAAAGAACAGTTTAATACAGTAAGATGAATAAAATGAAATCAAGTATATCAGTCAACTTACCAGAGGTGATTAAATTGAATTCACTCAAGACAAGACAGAGACTATCAGAGTTAAAAGTAAAAATCCAGGTATATGCTGCTCACAGGGAAAAATGCAAAAATAAAATGAGAAAAATTGCAAACAGTATGCCAAAAAGATATCAGAAAAATGCCAATAACAAGAAAGCAAGAAGATGGCCGGGCGCGGTGGCTTAAGCCTGTAATCCCAGCACTTTGGGAGGCCGAGACGGGCGGATCACGAGGTCAGGAGATCGAGACCATCCTGGCTAACATGGTGAAACCCCGTCTCTACTAAAATATACAAAAAACTAGCCGGGCGAGGTGGCGGGCGCCTGTAGTCCCAGCTACTCGGGAGGCTGAGGCAGGAGAATGGCGTGAACCCGGGAGGCGGAGCTTGCAGTGAGCTGAGATCCGGCCACTGCACTCCAGCCTGGGCGGCAGAGCAAGACTCCGTCTCAAAAAAAAAAAAAAAAAAAAAGAAAGCAAGAAGAGCAGAGGTACGGAGAAAGTTGAAGTTCAAAACCCTAAACAGGATGAAGAAGAACTTGTGTATAATAAAAATGTACAATTAAGAATATACAATATTCATAAACTTACGTGCACTAAATAACAAACACTAAAATCATAAAGTGAAAAAATATAGAAATACAAACAGAATAAAAATAGACTTTTGTTTTTTTTCGAGATGGAGTCTCTGTCTGTCATCCAGGCTGGAATGCAGTGGTGCAATCTTGGCTCACTGCAACCTCTGCCTCCCAGGTTTAAGCAATTCTCCTGCTTCAGCCTTCCAAGTAGCTGAGACTACCGGCGCCTGCCACCATGCCCAGCTAATTCTTGTATTTTTAGTAGAGATGGGGTTTTGCCATGTTAGCCAGGCTGGTCTCGAACTCCTGACCTCAAGTGATCTGCCTGCCTTGGCCTCCCAAAGTGCTGGGATTACAAGCGTGAGCCATCACGCCTGGCCAAAATACAGTTTTAGTAGGGCGTTTCAATTCACTTCTTTCAGAACTGGATATACCTAATAAGCAAAAAAGTCAGTAAGGGCATAGACAAAGTGATTGATACAACCAACAGTTTAGTGTAACACATAGAGATCCTTACATTCTTCAAATGGAAAATATACATTTTGTTTATATGTCCATGAAACATTTACAGAAATAGATCAGGTACGTGGCCACAGGGAAAATCGTATTAAAATTTTAAGGAATAATAAAAGTGAAAATTTGAAGTTTGAAATATTTTAAATGTGGAAAATAAGAAACACTCCTGGAAACTCCTTAGAATAAAGAGGAAATTAGGCCGGGCGCGGTGCCTCACGTCTATAATCCCAGCACTTTGGGAGTCCAAGGCGGGCAGATCACAAGGTCAGGAGATCGAGACCATCCTGGCTAACACGGTGAAACACCATTTCTACTAAAAATACAAAAAATTAGCCAGGCGTGGTGGCAGGCGCCTGTAGTCCCAGCTACTCAGGAGGCTGAGGCAGGAGAATGGCGTGAACATGGGAGGCGGAGCTTGCAGTGAGCCAAGATGGCGCCACTGTACTCCAGCCTGGGCGACAGAGCGAGACTCCGTCTTAAAAAAAAAAAAAAAGAGCCGGGCGCGGTGGCTCAAGCCTGTAATCCCAGCACTTTGGGAGGCCGAGGCGGGCGGATCAAAAGGTCAGGAGATCGAGACCACAGTGAAACCCCGTCTCTACTAAAAATACAAAAAATAGGCCGGGCGCGGTGGCTCAAGCCTGTAATCCCAGCACTTTGGGAGGCCGAGACGGGTGGATCACGAGGTCAGGAGATCGAGACCATCCTGGCTAACACAGTGAAACCCCGTCTCTACTAAAAATACAAAAACTTAGCCGGGCGAGGTGGCAGGCGCCTGTAGTCCCAGCTACTCCGGAGGCTGAGGCAGGAGAATGGCATGAACCCGGGAGGCGGAGCTTGCAGTGAGCTGAGATCCAGCCACTGCACTCCAGCCTGGGTGACAGAGCGAGACTCCGTCTCAAAAAAAAAAAAAAAAAAAAAAAAAAAAAAAAAAAAAATACAAAAAATTAGCCGGGCGCGGTGGCGGGCGCCTGTAGTCCCAGCTACTCAGGAGGCTGAGGCAGGAGAATGGCGGGAACCCGGGAGGCGGAGCTTGCAGTGAGCCGAGATCGCGCCACTGCACTCCAGCCTGGGCAACAGCGTGAGACTCCGTCTCAAAAAAAAAAAAAAAAAAAAAAAAGAATAAAGAGGAAATTAAAAGGGAAATTACTGTCTAGAAACTAATGAAAAGAACACTTCACACTAAAACTGACCATACAGTGAAAGCAGGGCTTAAAGGAAAATTTATAGCCTTAAATGCCTTCATTATTTTAAAAAATTTCTAAAAATTAATAACCTATACCAATCATAAGAAATTAGGGAAAAAAACAGAAAAATAATGAAACAACAGAAATCAGAAGAGAATTTATACAGATAAAAGCTGAAACAAGTGAAATAGAAAACAAATACCCTCCCCTCAAATAGCTCAAAGGATAAATAAATGTAAAACTGGCACTTAGAAAAGACTAATGAGGCTGGGCCCCGTGGCTCACACCTGTAATCCCAGCACTTTGGGAGGCCGAGGCGGGCAATCACTTGAGGTCGGGAGTTCGAGACCAGCCTGACCAACATGGAGAAACCCCATCTGTACTAAAAACACAAAAACATTAGCTGGGCGTGGTAATCCCAGCTGGGCGTGCCTGTAGTCCCAGCTACTCGGGAGGCTGAGCCAGGCTGAGGCAGGAGAATCGCTTGAACCTGGGAGGCGGAGGTTGTAGTGAGCCGAGATCGCGCCACTACACTCCAGCCTGGGCTACAAGAGCAAAACTCTGTCTCAAAAAAAAAAAAAACTAACGATAGAGACAAATCTCTTATAAGCCAGATCAAGAAAAAGAGAAAGAAAGCAGAAGTTCACAAGAGGAGGAGTCAGAAAGGTGACATAACTGCAAATTTTTAAAAATCCTAAGAAGCAGTAACAAGTAAATTTGAAAATTTTAGAGGAAATGGCTGATTTCTTTGCAAAATTGAAGTTACCAAAATAGATCAATGACTGAAATAGAACAATGATCACAGAAGAGACTGGGAAGGGCAGTAGCAATCCACCGTGAAACAGGAACGAGGACCACATCGCCCATGGCTGAGTTTTATCTAACCCTTAGTGGACAAATGAGTCTAATGGTATTTGTACCCACTTCTCTCAAAATGAATGTGTACACAGATAACCTGTGGCTCTTGTTAAAATGCAGATTCAAATGCAATAGAGCTGGGACAGGGCCCTAAACTCTGCATTTCTAGCAAGCCTAGGTGAGGCAGATATTGTTGGTTCATGGGCCACACTTTGAGTAGCAACAATTTAAACTATTTCAGAAAGTAGGAAAAAAAGATACAAAGTTCACCAGTTTATTTTACAAAGCCAACCTTACTTAAATACCAAAATCAGACAATGGTAATTCCGACAATAATAACAGATCCTCAGCTTCAACTTCATGTATAAATATAGAGGCAAAGTCTAAATAAAATATTAGCAAACAGACTTTGGCATTGAACAACAGAATTAGAAAGTTCTTCAACATGAAGAAACCTAGCAATATGACTCTTTGCATCAATGAACTAAAGGAGAAAACTGCCATCCTAACAGTAAGAAGCTGAGGCACATTTTTTAATACTTCTTTTATTCGTTTTGGAAATGGGGTCTCACTATATTGCCCAGGTTGGTCTCAAACTCCTGGGCTCAAGTGATCCTCCTGCCTCAGCCTCCCAAAGTGTTGGGATTACAGGCGTGAGCCACTGTGCCCAGCATCTGAGGCAAAATTCATCTGAGTAGAGTTTATTTGGGCCAAGTATAAGGACTGCAACCCAGGACTGTAGACAAAAAGAGTGAAACGCTATAAAATATTTAAAGAGGTTTGTTGTGAGCCAAATATGAGTGGCCATGGCCTGAGGCACAGTCTCAAGAGGTCCTGAGAACATGTGCCCAAGGTGGTTGGGTTACAGCTTAGTTTTATATGTTTTTGGGAGACATAATGCATCAGTCAATACATGTGAGATATACATTGGTTGGATCTGGAAGGGTAGGACAACTCTAAGTGGGGGCTTTCAAGTCACAGGTGGGTTCAAATATTTTCTCATTGGCAATTGGTTGAGAGTAAAATTATTATCTAAAGACCTGGTATCAATAGAAAGGAGTTTCTGGGTTAAGATAAGGGATTGTGGAGACCAAGGTTGATAGGAAGTGTCACAGATGAATGTCCTTAGAGACAATAGATGGCAAATGTTTCCTATTCAGACCTTTAAAAGGTGCCAGACTCTCAGTTTATCTCTTTGGGATTGGGAGGGCCTGGAAGGGGAAGATCTAGTTATATTAATGGGGATTCTTTACAGATGCAAATTTCCCCCCCCCCAAAGATGGCTTTACAGGGCCATTTCAAAATATGGCAAAAAAACATATTTTGGGGTAAGATATTTTGATTTTTTTAAATGAAAACGATGTATTTGGGCACAAAAATGCAATACACAGTTAGAAACCATATTCTATCAATCATGACATCCTGTAATCTAAGAACACAGAAAATTTTGTTATTAAGAAATGCCAAGAGGAAAAAGAACTCTGTAAAGTCCTATTCAATTTACTTTCTTAGGGAAAAGGCTGTTTATTTGGCTCTTGTCACAGTTCTATCATGTCTACTCTTCTTGTAAGTTCAGCTTCGATGCTATCTAATTCTCGCTTTGCTGCTTCAATTTTCACTTGAGCAAGAGATGGATTCGGCATGAAGTCTAACTAGGACTCCAATTTTTTCTTCAAAGGTATAGTCTGTTGTTTTCATTTTGCCAGTTTCTCTGACAGTGCTACTAGGGACTGGTGAGACAGAGAAGCATCTGCGCCTCTGGTTGAAAGTCGCTCCTCTGCTGCTTTGATTCCAAATCTGAATTCCTCTGACTTTGGTTTTAGAAAGTCCATGTTCTGATGACGATTATCAACTTTGGCCCTTTCTGTAGACAGATGCAACTCTGCTTTCTTGAGATCCTCTTGTAGACATTTTTCTAACACTAAAGTTGCAGTTAGATTTTTCTTCAAGTTTTTCCCGTTCAATCTTGATTTCTTCACTTTTGGATTTGGTATGAAAGAGATCAGAGGTCAAATCATTCACTGGAGGAATAAAACTAGTTAGTGAGGCATCCTTTGTTTCAAGGGCTACCGCACTGCCAACCAAAGCATTCAGATACCTGGAACCAGTGCTAGAGAGATTGGCAGGGGAAAAAATTCGCACTCTCCGTGAGAAGGTCTTGGAGATACTTGGCTTCTGACTTGTATTCACTTGCTTTCTGCTTCAAGTCCTCTATTACCAGGTAGACACCTCTGTCCCGGGCCCTGTTGTGTTCTGAAAGGTGATGTAAAATCTCTGTGGTCCGTGGGTTCACCTCATACTGTGGAATGGGATGATCTCCAAATATATATATATTTTTATTTTATATTTGTTTTTTTGAGACAGAGTCTCACTCTGTTGCCCAGGCTGGAGTGCAGTGATGTGATCTCAGCTCAATGGCAACCTCCATCTCCTGGGTTCAAGCGATTCTCCTGCCTCAGCCTCCCAAGTAGCTGGGATTATAGGCGCCCCCCACCACACCTCGCTAATTTTTGTATTTTTATTAGAGATGGGGTTTCACCACATCGGCCAGGCTGGTCTTTAACTCCTGACCTTGTGATCCACCTGCCTCAGCCTCCCAAAGTGCTGGGATTACAGGCGTGAACCACCAAGCCTGGCCCAAATATTTTTTCTAACCACGCAGCAACGTTTCTTTCTCCTCCAGCAGCTCCATAGCTGCTGCTCCCGCCACTTCACTAGCAATATTTTCATTTTCTTCTCTGTTGGGTGGTGCTACGCCAGTCAGGTTGGAAAGTAACACGTTATACAGAGTTAAATAAAATTCACCTGATGAGATGTTAGGGTTTGTGATGTTATACGGTTTGTGATGTTATGGCGTAACTTCCCAGGTCCCTTAGACAGGAATTTGGGCAAGAGGGAAAAAAGGTTAGAGATTAGTCCTCAAGAGAATAGATTCAAGTTGCCCTGAATATACACTCTGGATTAGTGGCAGTTGCAAGTGGATTTTTAAAGGAAAGGAAGAGGCAGTTCCTGAGTTGTTTACCAAGAATTTACATTAAAATAACAAACTACTGATGGGCTACATACATTGTTCTTTGTATTATAAATTCCAGGCCAGGCAGTGGCTCATGCCTGTAATCCCAACACTTTGGGAAGCCAAGGCAGGTGAATCGCTTGAGCCCAGGAGTTCAAGATCAGCCTGGGCAACATAGGGAGACCCCTGTCTCTACAAAAAATTAAAAAATTAGCTGGGCATGGTCGTGTGCGCTTGTGGTTCCAGCTACTTGGGAGGCTGAGGCAGGAGGATTGCTTGAGCCTGAGCGGTAGAGTCTGCAGTGAGCTGAGATCAAGCCACTGCACTCCAGCCTGGGTGAAAGAGAGAGACCCTATCTCGAAAAAACCAACCAGGGCCAGGCGTGGTGGCTCACGCCTGTAATCCCAGAACTTTGGGAGGCCGAGGCAGGCAGATCACGAGGTCAGGAGATCGAGACCATCCTGGCTAACATGGTGAAACCCCGTCTCTACTAAAAATACAAAAAAAATTAGCCGGGTGTGGTGGCAGGCACCTGTAGTCCCAGCTACTCGGGAGGCTGAGGCAGGAGAATGGCGTGAACCTGGGAGGCGAAGCTTGCAGTGAGCTGAGATGCGCCACTGCACTCCAGCCTGGGCAACAGAGCGAGACTCTGTCTCAAAAAAAAAAAAAAAAGAAAGAAAGAAAGAAAAAACAAACCAACCCAAATTCTAGGAACAAGAAGGCAAAGGGTGAGACAGCTGGTTGGGAACAAAATGACTTTAAACAATTGCCCCCAGGCATGGGGAGAGGGGGAGCAGGGAGGAATGAAAGTCCCAAATTCATGTCTTTCTGGGCCTCAGGCCTCACATAGCCCAGACTGTTCTATTTTTCTTTTCTCAAAACCACATAATCATATTAATAGGTGCTAAAAGCAACCATTCCTAATCAAAACTTAAACAGGGCTAGATGAAACTATGTAAACAAAACTAAGGATATTTACTAAAAACCAACAAGTGTTATTTTAAATGTCAAAACACTGAAAATATTTCATTAAAATCAAGAACAAGATTCTTGATGCTTACTAACATTATTATTTAACATTGTTTTAAGGCAGTGGTTCTCAACCCCAGATGCACATTAGAATCATCTGGGAAGCTTTTAAATATATGTATATATACACACCAATTAAATCTCTGAGCCTAAGGGCCTGCCATTGGAGTGTTTTTTTTGGTTGTTTGTTTTTTTTTTTAAAGCTTCCTGGCTGATGCTAATGTGTAGCCCAGAATGAGAACCAGTCTTAGACGCTTCAGCAAATGCAACATAAAAAGAAAATAAAGCAGCAGGCATCCTCACTGGGAAAGAAAGAGGGAGGGTTGTTAGATAAAATACAGAACACCCAGGTAAATTTGAATTTCAAATGAATCATGAATCACTTTTTAATATAAGTATGTGCCATACAGTACTTGGGACATACTTATATTAAAAAATTATTCCTTATTTATCTGATATTCATATTTAGCTGGGCATTCTGTATTTTTGTTTGCTAAAGCTGGCAACCCTAAAAGAAGAGATATAAATGAATTCCATTTGCTGATGCTATAATTGTCTACCTTGAAAACCCAAGAGACCCCGTTACTGGCAGTGAATCCATATGGTTCTGCAGCAATCTCAATTCTTGGCTCCTCAGAAGAAATAATTCAACTGAGGGGCATAAGGCAGAAAAAGGGACCGAGGCAAGTTTCAGAGCAGGAGTGAGTTTATTAAAACGCTTTGGAGCCAGCTGGGCGCAGTGGCTGACGCCTGTAATCCCAGCACTTTGGGAGGCCAAGGTGGGCAGATCATTTGAGTCCAGGAGTTTGAGAGCAGCAGCTTGGGCAACATGGCAAAACTCTGTCTCCACAAAAATACGAAAATTAGCTGGGTGTGGTGGTGTGTGCCTGTAATCTCAGCTACTCGGAAGGTTGAGGCACAAGGATTGCTTGAACCTGGGAGGCAGAAGCTGCAATGAGCTGAGATTGCACCAGTGCACTCCAACCTGGGCGACAGAGTGAGACCCTGTCTCAATAATAATAATAATAAAAGCTTTAGGGCAGGAATGAAAAGAAAGTAACGTACACTTGGAAGAATGCCAAGGGCGCATCTTGGCGGTCCAGTGCCTCATTTCACCTTGGACTTGGGGTTGTATATGCTGGCCTACTTCTCGCATCTTGCATCCTTTTTCCCTTGATTCTTCCCTCAGAGGGGCTGCCCACATGCGCGGTGGCCTACCAGCAATTGGGCGGTGAGCATGCGTAGCGTGTTTATTGGAGGTATACGCATGCTCACCTGAGGCGTTCTTCCCTTTACCAATAGAATGCCCCCAGAAGGTCATATACCTCCTCCATTTTAACTTAAACTCCTCCATTTTGCCCCTTAATGCACATGCTCCAGCCCACTCGCCCAATTCCTGAGCTCTTATTGGGAAGCTGCTGATCATCAGTTTCAGGTGTTTTTATCTATTGGGAAACTGCTTTTCCCTGGTGCTGGCTGTGACCAATTATTATTTTAGAGAGACAGTTAACCGACTGACCATCACCTGATGGTCACCTGACATCTGACATTCCTGGTGGTGGTTGTCCGGGAAGGGGAGGGGTGCTCTCTTGTCCTGTTTATGTCTGACTAGCTACCTACTGTAACAATTCTATTAAAAAACTTTTAGAATAACAGTATTTGGTAAGGAGACCGGATACCAGATACATTACAACAGTAAATAGGCTTTTTTGAAGGAGTACCTATGAGGCCCTAGGGACAGGACTTGGCCCACGCCCACTAATGTATTTTTCCATACATACTGACCAGACCTTGCAAGCTATTTGAAGAAACTAAGATAAACGGCAACCCCCAGTAAATCTTAAGGCTCCATACCCGCTGATCGCGGGACCTTGAAAACCTAAAATAAGCAATACCCCAACATAAATCTCACTCAAAAGAGTTAACCCTATCACCCACATGTGCACAAGACCAGACCGATCTTTACTACACCTCCCGCCCAAGGAGGGGCTGATCTGCCATTTTCTGATCGTGTGATGTATGTGTTAGCATAACCCCTTACTACACCTGTGCTTCCTGAATTCCACCCTGCACGTGTAGACACTCCCCTAAACATGAATTATATATATCGCCCTCCTTAAGACACCACAGTGCACTCTCCTCAGAGGCAGCTGGAGAAGTTTTTTCTTCTGCACTGTCTCCCTTATGCCCAACCTTTCTGGGCATGTCTTAATCAACCTTGTCTGGAAAAAGTTTGCGTGGCCTCATGTCTGTCTGTATTCCTTCCCTTCCCTTTTTCCTTCCCTTTTTCCTTCCCTTTTTCCTTCCCTTTTTCCTTCCCTTTCTCCTTCCCTTTCTCCTTCCCTTTCTCCTCTCCTTCCCTTTCTCCTCTCCTTTCCTTGTGTGATCTCGGCTCACTGCAACCTCCACCTCCTGGGTTCAAACAATTCTTCTGTCTCAGCCTCCCGGGTAGCTGGGATTATAGGCATGTGCTACCATGCCCAGCTAATTTTTGTATTTTTAGTAGAGACAGGGTTTCACCATGTTGGCCAGACTGGTCTCGAACTCCTGACCTCAGGTGATCCACCCGCCTTGGCCTTCCAAAATGCTGGGATTATAGGCATGAACATCCATGCCTAGACAGGAAAGGAGACTTTATTTCTTATAGAGGGTTATATAGCCTGCAGGCTGGCTATCCTACAGGCTGGGAAGTGTAACCTCCAGCAGACACTTCGAGGGAATGGAGAACAAAGATTTATGCTGAACGGGTTACATCCCATGTTCACTTTGGGGTGGAGACTTAACATTTAAATGGATAACAATTAGGTCCTATCAAAGCTGTAGTGATGGCTGGTAGAACAGAGGGTTGGGGGGTCACTTAGTGTTTGGTGGTGGGTGAGCTACAATTGCATCAACATTGCTTATCTCAAAACCCTGCTTGTTTAGTTGCTAGAATAAAAAGGAAAAGAAAAATCCTTGTGGCAATTAGAACATAGTTGATTCTTTTTTTTTTTTTTTTTTTTTTTTAGATGGAGTTTCGCTCTTGTTGCTCAGGCTGGAGTGCAATGGCTCGATCTCGGTTCACTGCAACCTCCGCCTCCAGGGTTCAAGTGATTCTCCTGCCTCAGCCTCCCAGTAGCTGGGATTACAGGCGCGGGCCACCACGCCCGGCAAATTTTTTTGTATTTTTAGTAGACACGGGGTTTCTCCATGTTGGTCAGGCTGGTCTCAAACTCCCAACCTCAGGTGATCCTCCTGCCTCGGCCTTCCAAAGTGCTGGGATTACAGGTGTGAGCCACCGCCCCGGCCCATAGTTGATTCTTTAAGTGTAGGAGCGTGTGACTTAACACTTGCCCGGCATGGCTTTAGGTCTTGTTTATAATTTGGTATCTTATAGCCACAGAGAGTCCCTTCCATCAATCTTATGATCTCTATTTCAGCATTAATTCTGGTTCACTGTTGTGCCTAAACTGCAAAGGGAGATGGTATAACAAGATGTTTCCAACCTCCCATCTCTCATGGCGGGGAACACAGTTTTTAAGGTCTTTCTGGGGTGCCCTTAGCCAAGAGGGGTTCCACACAGTTGGTTAGTGGGGGCATGGATTTTGAGTTCTCAATGGCAAAAGGTAACATGAACAAAGTCAACAGACAAACAATAGATGTGGACAAAAATGTATAATGTAATAAAGGGTTAATTTCTTTTTTTTTCTATTTTTTTTTTGAGATGGAATCTCGCTCTGTCACCCAGGCTGGACTGCAGTGGTACAATCTTGGCTTACTACAATCTCCACATCCCGGGTTCAAGCAATTCTCTTGCCTCAGCCTCCTGAGTAACTGGGATAACAGGCACACGCCACCATGCCCAGCTAATTTTTGTATTTTTAGTTGAGATGGGGTTTCACCATGTTGGCCAGAATGGTCTTGATCTCCTGACCTCGTGACCCACCCACCTCGGCCTCCCAAAGCGCTGGGATTACAGGCATGAGCTGCTGTGCCTGGCCTAAAGGGTTAATTTCTACAGCATACAAAAATATCTTACAAATTGATGAGAAAAAGATGTATAGACCAAAAGAAAAAAAAATGAGCAAAAAATGTGAAGAACAAGTCCAAACACATGAAAAGCTGCTTAAATTGTCTAGTGGTCAGGGAATATATTATGCTAATGAGATATCATTTTATCCTCATGAGATTCACAAAACACAGAAAGAACTCTAACATCCAATGCTGGCAGAGAGGAGGGAAAGGGGAATTTTCAGGCATTGCTGACAGCAATGGCATTGTCACAGGGTTTTTTTTTTTGTTTGTTTTGTTTTGTTTTGTTTTAAAAACAAGCAACAGCATTTACTTTTAAAAGGCAATTACTATACTAACCAGCAATTTGACTTCCTGCAATCTGTCTGATATGGTTTGGCTGTGTCCCCACCCAAATCTCATCTTGAATTATAGCTCCCACAATTCCCACATGTTGTGGGAGGAATTGAATCATGGGGGCGGGTCTTTCCATGCTGTTCTTGTGGTAGTGAACAAGTCTCACGAGATCTGATGGTTTGATAAAGGGGAGTCTCCCTGCCCAAGTTATCTTCTCTTGTCTGCCACCATGTGAGATGTGCCTTTTGCCTTCTGCCATGATTGTGAGGCCTCACCAGTCACATGGAACTGTGAGTCCATTAAACCTCTTTTTCCTTATAAATTACCCAGTCTCGGGTATGTCTTTACCAGCAGTGTGAAAATGGACTAATACATTGTTCCATTAGTAGAGATAGATTAGTATCTCTACATAGGGATATACATACAATATTTATTGCAGCTTTGCTTTAGTGGTCAAGAACAGAAAACAAAGTAAACACCTAATAAAAGCAGGATGTCTGAATAAAGGGTGGTCCTCCATTGCAAGGAATACTATACAATCATTAAAAAGAACCAATTAATGACCAAAAATGTTCATGGTAGCACTAGCCATAATAACCCCAATGCCTATTAGAAGGAGAATAGATCAATAAGTTCTGGTATAGTCACACAATGGGATAGTATACTGCAACCAGAATGAACAAGCCACAACTACATGCAACAACATTATAAATGTCAAGAATATAATGTGCAAAAAAGTATGTACTGAATGTTTCTTTTACATAAGGCACAAAACAGACTAAAGAAATTGATGCTGTTACAAGTCAGGAGGATGGATACCCTTGGGGAGGTGGAAGGTCAACGGGAGGAGGCATGTTGGGAGAGGTAGCAGTTCTCGGGCACTGGTAATATTTTGTGTCTTGATCTGGGTGCTGGTTACGTGGGTGTATTCACTGTGGAAACTCATCAAGCAGTACATTCACGATTCGTGTATTCAGAAACACCGGACTTAACAATTGTAATAACTTGCAGGGATTTCAGCTAGGTATTGATTGTTGGTTAAGAAAAGCAGAATGTAGAAAATCATGTATAATATAATCGCATTTTCATATAGCATACAACAATAAAACCACCCTGATTATGTATTCCTGGGGGTGTAAATACATGTATATTGAGGATATATGTAAGTCTCTATAGAGTTATATGCAGACGGATAAAAATATGGAAGGCTGGCAAGGCGCAGTGGCTCACGCCTGTAAGGAGTCCATGAGAGGCCAAGGCAGGTGGATCACCCAAGGTCAGGAGTTGGAGAGCAGCCTGGTCAACATGGCAAAACCCCATCTCTACTAAAAATGCAAAAATTAGCTAGAGATGGTAGTAGGCGCCTGTAATCGCAGCTATTTGGGAGACTGAGGCAGGAGAGTTGCTTGAACCCAGGAGGCAGAGGTTGCAGTAAACTGAGATCAAGCCATTGCTCGCTCGCTCTCTCTCTCTCTCTCTCTCTCTCTCTCTCTCTATATATATATATATATATACCTCGTCAGGCCTCTGAGCCCAAGCCAAGCCATCGCATCCCCTGTGACTTGCACGTATATGCCCAGATGGCCTGAAGTAACTGAAGAATCACAAAAGAAGTGCAAATGCCCTGCCCCGCCTTAACCTATGACATTCCACCACAAAAGA
The DNA here is from genome assembly GCF_037993035.2 of Macaca fascicularis. Classification (NCBI taxonomy): domain Eukaryota; kingdom Metazoa; phylum Chordata; class Mammalia; order Primates; family Cercopithecidae; genus Macaca; species Macaca fascicularis. The sequence continues at coordinate 18,730,708 of NC_088395.1, read as the reverse complement.
AGTGAAAATGGCCGGTGCTTGCCTTAAGCGATGATATTATCTTGTGAAATTCCTTTTCCTGGCTCATCCTGGCTCAAAAAGCTCCCCCACTGAGCACCTTGTGACCCCCACTCCTGCCCGCCAGAGAACAACCCCCCTTTGACTGTAATTTTCCTTTACCTACCCAAATCCTATAAAACGGCCCCACCCTTATCTCCCTTCGCTGCTCTGTTTTCGGACTCAGCCCGCCTGCACCCAGGTGAATAAAAAGCTTTATTGCTCACACAAAGCCTGTTTGGTGGTCTCTTCACACGGACGCGCATGACATATATAAAGGTCTATTAAGGTCTTTCTGGGGTGCCCTTGGCCAAGAGGGGTTCCACTCAGTTGGTCAGTGGGGGTATGGATTTTGAGTTCTCAATGGCAAAAGGTGAAATAAGTGAAATAGAAAACAAATATATATATATACACACACACACACACACACACACAAGGCCATATAGCAGGTTAAAATGGCTTCCCTCGGTGAGGGAGAAGGCAGGATGAGGGCCATGCTGATGTTGGGAGAGGAAAAGGATAAAGGAAAATAATATGCCCTTGTTTAAAAATGACAACAACAACAGCAAAGTATAGGCCAGGTATGGTGGCACGTACCTGTAATCCCAGCTATTTGGGAGGCTAAGGCAGGATGATCGTTTGAGTCCAGGAGTTCAAGGCCAGCCTGGGCAACATAGCCAGACCCCACCTCAAAAAATACATATATGATCCCATCTATGTAAAAAAGATACAGAAATTTAGAAATAAGTCCTACCAAGATTTAAAAATTGAGACCCGGGAAATGATTTATGTTGCATAACTCAAGCACATGGCATATTATGAACATTTGGTCATTGTCTGGGAAAAAATGTGAAGCCTAAAGATTATTAACAAACAGCAAAGAATACAAAAAGTCTACTTATCAACTGCTAGCAATATGGTAGACTCAGACAACCTGAAAATTCTTTTACTATAATCACTTAGAAATACTAGGTAAAATGTAACATATTTATTTTAAATGTAGAGCTAGGCCCACAAATAATAAAATCAAATCCCTAGGTGCCAGAAACAAAGAAGGAAATGAAAAAGCAGAAGGGTAAGTGCCTGAGTTAATGGGGGGCAATTGTCTGCAGAGCCTGGGGTTTGAGAATGAATGCCCACACAGGGACAGGAAATGAGACTTTGGGGCTCTGGGAGCTAGGGAATTGCCCAGAGAGCTTTGCCTACAGCCGAGACCCTCAAATAACTATTCTATAAATGAAAGGATTTAAAAACAAGAGGGACCACAGGACACAGGGCTTTTGGTGGGAAAATAATAAAAGCTCTCTGAGAAGTCAAAACCACAAGACCACAATTCACATTGCTTTTACTCTGCCCACATAGTTCAGAAACTCCAGACTAAGAAGTACCGTGAGAATTATTCATCAAGCAGTGATACTCCTGGGGCACAAGGAAGAAGCAAACAAAAAACTTCTTTGAATTGAAGCTCCTACCACATCCCAAATATCATGGAATGTTCACACACACACACAAAAATCCTGCTAATGATGAGTTCACAGTAAAATATTACAAAGCCCATTGGTGACTAATCCAACTCAATCAACAGTCTGCACACAGTACACACATACAATTATACCTCCACAAGCTCCAAATGCACACAGATAACCAGAAACAGATTATTTTAAAAATACATATAAAGTAACTGAAGACTAGAAAAGACACGATCAAATCCTAATAGAACTGAACTCTATGGAAAAAGGACAAGAAGAATTGAAGAAACATCAAATAGAACAGTGACCCCATAATGTATCAGGGAGTATGTTTTTTATTTTTTATTTTTATTTTATTATTTTTTTTTTTTTGAGACAGAGTCTCGCTCTGTCGCCCAGGCTGGAGTGCAGTGGCCGGATCTCAGCTCACTGCAAGCTCCGCCTCCCGGGTTCACGCCATTCTCCTGCCTCAGCCTCCCGAGTAGCTGGGACTACAGGCGCCCGCCACCTCGCCCGGCTAGTTTTTTGTATTTTTTTAGTAGAGACGGGGTTTCACCGTGTTAGCCAGGATGGTCTCGATCTCCCGACCTCGTGATCCGCCCGTCTCGGCCTCCCAAAGTGCTGGGATTACAGGCTTGAGCCACCGCGCCCGGCCTGAGTATGTTTTTTAAACAAGATTATAGGGATGATAATAAATGCTTCACTGAAAGACATTAAAGAAGACTAAAATGATTGAAAAAATGTACCATTTCACGGATAGGAAGATTCAATATAGCAAAGATGGCAACTTTCTCCAGATTAGCCTATAAATTTAATGCAGTTCCCATCAAAATCCAACAAATGATTTTACAGAATTCACAAACTGATGCTAAAATCTATACAAAGGTCTAAAGGGCAAAAAAAAAAAATGTTAAAGAATAAAGGTAATGGGGGTGGGGCTCATACTACCAGATATCAAGACTATTATAGACAGGCACGGTGGCTCATGCCTGTAATCCCAGCACTTTGGGAGGCTGAGGCAGGAAGATCACTTGAGCCCAGGAGTTTAAGGCCAGCCTGGGCAACATTGTGAGATCTTGTCTCTACAAATAATAAAAAAGTTAGCGGGGTGTGGTGGCGTGTGCCTATAGTCCTAGCTACTTGAGAGGCTGAGGTGGGAGGACTGCTTGAGCCTAGAGGGGCCGAAGCTGCAATGAGCCATGATCATGCCACTGCACTCCAGCCTGGATGACAGAGACCGACCCCATCTAAAAAACAAAAAAAAGACCATTATCAGACACGGAGTTAAAGAAGGAAGGGGTTTATTCGGCCAGGGGCATCGGCAAGACTCCTGTCTCAAGAGCCGACCTCCCTGAGTGAGCAATTCCTGTCCCTTTTAAGGGCTCACAACTCTAGAAGGGTGTGTGTGAGAGGGTTGTGATCGATTGAGCAAGCAGGGGATATGTGACTGAGGGCTGCATGTACCAGCAATTAGATCGGAAGAAAATAGGATAGGGATTTTCACAGTGCTTTTCTATACAATATCTGTAATCTATAGATAACATAATTGATTAGGTCAGGGGTCAATCTTTAACTACCAGGCCCAGGGCGTGGTGCTGGGCTGTGTGCTTGTGGATTTCATTTCTGCCTTTTAGTTTTTACTTTTTCTTTCTTTGGAGGCAGAAACTGGGCATAAGACAATATGAGAGGTGGTTTCCTCCCTTAATATTAGCAAGAAGATAGTCAAAGAGACCAATGGATCACAAGGCCTAAAAACAGACCCATGTGGATATGGGAGCTTACTGTATGGCAGAGGGGGCCTTTCAAATGAGTGGGAAAGAATGAACTGTTCAATAAACTGTGCTCCCACATCATACCTTAAAATAATTTCTAGCGGATGAATGAGCTAAATGCTCTTGAAAAGCAAAATTTTTAAAAAAACCTTTGGAGATTACAGTTGATTCTCATTATTCACAACAGCTGTGTTCTATAAACCCACTGTAAACACTGAATTAGCAAATACTGAACCATTGCTCTTAAGGGAAATACAGGGTAGGGTTCCTGTGAACCTCTGGTCACGACATTTTCATCAACCTATCAATCCAGAACCTTGTTTTGTGTGTGTTTCTGTTGAAAGGCATCTCATTTAATTGTATTGCTGATTCCTGAACACTAAACTCCTGGCCAACAGGGCCATCCCTCATGCTTGAAGGAAGCTTCTCTACCACGCGTTTTCTCTGTAAGGCACATCACAGCTTCCTTGCGCTTGGGAGTGTCAGGCAACACTTCCGTCTATGCTTGGGGGCCATTTTAAACAGCAAAGTCACCCACAAAAAGCACAAAAATGTGAAAAATGTGGCACTAAATATGCCTCAAGAAGGACACTTGTTTACAGCTGAGACAAGAAGGCAGAGTGTCACCTTGTTCCACCTCATCTGGGAATGTGAGTGACTCAGATTTTTTCACTACCTTTGCATGTGGTCACTGAAGATACTGATTTTGGCAAGTAGGCAAATTTGCAAATACAAAATCTATGAATAATGAGGATCAACTGTATCTTTCTGATATTTCCAGGAGTGAAAAGGATTTGTTTGTGGACAAGACACAAAAAGCACAAATTATAAAGAGAAAGACTGACAAACGGGACAAATAACAATTTAAAACTTCTGCTTGAAAATGGATGCCAGAAAGAAAGTGAAAAATCAAGTCACAGACTAGAAGACGACATCTGCTTCACAAATAAAGAACAAAGTATTGGTATCAAGAAGCGTTTTTTTTTTTTTTTTTTTTTTTTTTTTTTTTGGAGACGGAGTCTCGCTCTGTCGCCCAGGCTGGAGTGCAGTGGCCGGATCTCAGCTCACTGCAAGCTCCGCCTCCCGGGTTTACGCTATTCTCCTGCCTCAGCCTCCCGAGTAGCTGGGACTACAGGCGCCCGCCACCTCGCCCGGCTAGTTTTTTGTATTTTTTAGTAGAGACGGGGTTTCACTGTGTTAGCCAGGATGGTCTCGATCTCCTGACCTCGTGATCTGCCCGTCTCGGCCTCCCAAAGTGCTGGGATTACAGGCCTGAGCCACCGCGTCCGGCCAAGAAGCGTTTTTAAAGTTGTTAGAAATCAATAAGAAAAATACAACCAGCCATTAGAAAAATGAGAAAAGGCTGGCCAGGTGCAGTGGCTCACTCCTGTAATCCCAGCACTTTGGGAGGCTGAGGTCAGATCACCTGAGGTCAGGAGTTTGAGACCAGCCTGGCCAACATGGTGAAACCATGTCTCTACTAAAAATACAAAAATTAGCCAGGCGTGGTGGTGGGTGCCTGTAATCTCAACTGCTTGGGAGGCTGAGGCAGGAGAATCGCTGGAACCTGGGAGGTGGAGGTTGCAGTAAGCCAAGATTGCGACACTACACTCCAGCCTGAGCAACAAGAATGAGACTCCATCTCAAAAACAAAAACAAACAAACAAAAACCAAAGTGGTCATTTAGTTACTATATCAAATCAAGAATATTTTATCATTAGTGCAGATTATGTATATGGGGGACTGGCAATAAGTAACATTAGAACATCTGAGAAATGTTTTCTAGATTTGTATCTCAATGTGTCTCCATTCTGTAAGTGATAGACCTCTTCACTTCAAAAAGAGAGTGGCAAGAGATGAGATTGAATGGCGAGGAAGGCACCTTCTCTGACCACACTAAGGGGTTTGAGTTTAATGCTGAAGACAACAGGAAGCCAGTGAGGAAGCTGAAGAAAGGAAGGTTAATCTTAAAAGTAGAAAGTGTAGAAGAAACCCAATAAAAAAGAAATGGAAGCTAAAGAGAGAGGGTCGGACAAGAGAATGAAAACGTATGCCCATACACATACTTGCACTTGAATGTTCTTTCTGGCAGTTTTCATAACAGTCAAAAAGTGGAAACAGGCCGGGCGCGGTGGCTCACGCCTGTAATCCCAGCACTTTGAGAGTTCGAGGCAAGCGGATCACTTGAGGTTAGGAGTTCAAGACCAGCCTGGCCAACAGGGTGAAACCCCGTCTCTACTAAAAATACAAAAAAAATTAGCCGGGCGTGGTGGCACATGCCTGTAATCCCAGCTTCTTGGGAGGCTGAGGCAGGAGAATCATTTGAACCCGGGTGGTGGAGGTTGCAGTGAGCAGAGATCGTGCCACTGCACTCCAGCCTGGGTGACAGAGCAAATATAATGTTCATCAACTGATAAGTGAATAAACAAAATGTGCTTTATCCATACAGTGCTATACTAGTCAGCAATAAAAAGGAATGAACTATGAATACGTGCTATGATACAGATGAACTTCAAAAACGTCATGCTCGGTGAAAAAAGCCAGACACAAGAGACCACATATTGTATGACTCCATTTATGTGAGTTGTCCAGAAAAGACAAATCTATAGGCAGAAAGTAGGTTCGTGGTTGCTTGCAGAGTGGATGGGGTGGGGCAGGGTGAGAGCAGTAGGAGGGTTAACTAGAAGTGTGTATGAGGGATTCTATTGATCTGATGAAAGTGTTCTCAAACTGATTTATGGTGATGGTTTCATAACTTAGAAAATTTACTAAAACATTATTGAATTGTACACTTGAAAAGGGTGAATTATAGGATCCAAAATATCCCTCAGTAAAGTTATTTTGAGAGAGAAACAGAGAGTAGAAAAAAAGCATCTAATCGGCTTAAGACAGCTTGCGGGGCCAGCTGAGATGGAGAACGTGCCTGGGCATGAGACTCTGCCCGGCTTCTGATCCGCAGGCCTCCTCTGTTCCCAATGCTCAAGCCTCCAGGCTCTTCCTGCCCAGGAACAGCTTTCAGGCAGGGGCAGCTTGGAGTGCTGAGCTGACGGTGGGTCAAGTGGGCTTGACTTTTCATCCTGCTCTCACTGTGTATCCTTCCTCTAGCTAGACCTTGGCCTTGAGACCTGCTTTTCTTACCTAAGAGGATCTAGCATTGCTTTTGACAGCCCCATTCAGTGACCTGAGCCCAGAGGCTCCTTACTCCAGCCCCACCACCGCCACTGCTGACCACCGAGCGGGTCCGACTAACACCTGCCTGCCCCGCCTCAGCTACTGGCCCTTCTGATGGGCACTGAGAGAGATGGTGGCCCATAATAAGATTAGGCTATGGTGGTCAACCTCGGGCAAGGTACTTAACCTTTCTGATCTTCATTTTCCTCATGGGTAGAACAAAGAGGATAATGGCATCTCTCTTATGGGATAAAATGAGATCATTCATGTAAACGGCCAAATACAGCAGCCAACACATAATAGGTACATACAGTGGGTGTGTCTGGTTCGACGCTTGGGTTCCTTTCTGCTTGGGTTGAGAGACCTCAGTCTCTCTGGGTGCTGGAATGTGACACAGGTCACCAAACAGACTTATAAGTGTTGACTCTAGAAACATTGATACCATCACCAGTGATAAGTCATATTGATAGTAGGTGTCCTTGATACAATTTATTCAAGCAGAATAATGCTGGCCTCATAGAACGAGCTGACAATTTTTGCATCCTAAAATGCCACCAGAATGGCACTTAACCTCTGTGGTCTTCCTCCCCCAAACACACAACCCCAATCTAATCAAGAGAAAAACATCAGTCAAGAATCTCCCAGTCAAGGGAGATTCTACAAAACACCTGACCAGTGTATCTCGAAACTGCCAAGGTCATGAAAAACAAGGAACTGCCACAATCAAGAGGAGCCCAAGGAGACGAGATGACTAAATGTAGGTAATGCCGCATCCTAGATGGGATCCTAGAACACAGAAATAACACGAAGCAGAAACTAAGGAAATTTCCATAAAGTATGCATTTGTTCAGCAGTTGCCAACCTTTTTGGCACCGGGGACCGGTTTGGTGGAAGACAATTTTTTCACAGACTGGGGTTGGGGGATGGTTTCGGGACGAAACTGTTCCACCTCAGATCACCAGGCATTAGATTCTCACAAGGAGCTTGCAACCCAGATCCCTCACATGTGCAGTTCACAATAGGGTTCGCGCTCCTGTGAGAGTCTAATGCTGCCACTGATCCCACAGGAGGGGGAACTCAGGCTGTAATGCGAGCTCACCTGCCGCTCACCTCCTGCTGTGCGGACCAGTTCCTAACAGGCCACTGACTAGTACCTGTCCGCAGTCCAGGGATTGGGGACCCCTGCATTAGTTAATAATAATGCATCAAGGCCAGGCACGGTGGCTCACGCCTATAATCCCAGCATTTTGGGAGGCCAAGGCAGGCAGATCGCCTGAGGTCAGGAGTTTAAGACCAGCCTGGGCAACACGGTGAAACCCCGTCTCTACCAAAAATACAAAAATTAGCCAGGCGTGGTGTGTCTCTACTAAAAATACAAAAAAAATTAGCCGGGCGTGGTGGCAGGCACCCGTAATCCCAGCTACTTGGGAGGCTGAGGCAGGAGAATCACTTGAATTCAGGAGGCAGAGGTTGCAGTGAGCCAAGATCACACCACTGCACTCCAGCCTGGGCAAAAAGAGCAGAACTCCATCTCAAAATAATAGTAATAATAATGCATCAACATTGGCTCATTAATTGTGACAAGTGTACCATACCAATGTAAGATGTGAATAGGGGAAACTGGGTTTGAGGTATCTAGAACTCTCTGTACTATCTCTACAACTTTTCTATAAACCTATTATAAAATAAACAGTTATTTACAAAGCAAAAACACAATAAGTCTGTTGTCCACACATGTATGGATCTATTTCTGGACTCTATGCGGTTTTATTGACCTATTTATTTATCTTTACACCAATACCACACCATTTAATGAGCAGAGCTTTATAATACCTCTTGATATAAGGTAGAGTGTTACTTCTCTAAGTTCGTTCTGCGTTTTCAATGTTGTTTTGCTTATTCTAGGTCCTTTGCATTTTTATATGAATTTTAGAATTAGTCGATTGCTTTCTTTTTTAAAAAAAAAAAAAAGGCTACTGGGATTTTCACTGGGATTGTGTTGAATCTATGGATTAATAAATTGGGAATGGTTGGGGATCTTCACATTATTGAGTCTTCTGACTCAACACAGTATATCTCAAGATTTATTTAGATCTTTAATTTCCCTCAGCAATATTTGTAGCTTCTAGTGCACAATTTGCAAATACTTTGTCACATTTATTGCTAAATATTCCATTTTTCGAAGCTCTTTTAAATAGTATTGGGTTTTTTTTGTTGTTTTTTGTTTGTTTTGAGATGGAGTTTTGCTCTTGTTGCCCAGGCTGGAGTGCAATGGTGCGATCTCAGCTCACTGCAACCTCCGCCTCCCGGGTTCAAGCGATTCTCCTGCCTCAGCCTCCCGAGCAGCTGGGATTGCAGGCATGTGCCACCATGCCCGGCTAATTTTGTATTTTTAATAGAGACAGAGTTTCTCCATGTTGGTCAGGCTGGTCTCGAACTCTCAACCTCAGGTGATCCGCCTGCCTCAGCCTTCCAAAGTGCTGGGATTACAGGTGTGAGCCACCGCACTCGGCCAGTATTGGTTTTTAAATTCCAATTTATGATTGTTGGTTGTGAGTATATTGAAGTAAAACTGATTTTTATATATTGATCATATATCCTGCAAACTTGCTAAACTAGCTTATTAGTTCTGGTAGCTCTTTTGTAGAGTCCATCAGATCATGTCATCTGCACATAGAGATCATTTTTCTTCTTCTGTTCAAATCTGGATGTCTTTATTTCTTCCTCTTACTGGATTATACTGGCCAGAGCTGTAGGTTTGTCATATATGCCCTTTATTAGGTTAAGGAATTTTCCTTCTGTTTCTAGTTTGCTGAGAAGTTTTATCACAAATGGATGTTGGATTTTATTCAACATTTATATTTACTGAGATACTCATATGACTTTTTTGGCTTGTTAATAAAGTGAATTATATGGAAAGAGAGCAGTGTTTAGTCTAAAGCTAATTATTTCCCACGACTGAGGCAATCCTTTGGAGTACTCTATCCAATGCTCCAAAAATTAGGAGATTTTCCACACTAATTAGTGGGACAAGGCTTTATTCTTGGCCCTAAGTGAGCAGCAGGTGGTTCTTTCTCTGGCCTCAGGTAATTTCCTCATGTGCATGCACTGCTCAGGCTTCTGCTGAAAACTTGAGGGGGGGAGTCCTCTGCAGATTTCCAGAGTTCTCTCTCTGTGCAGCTGTCTCCTCTCCAGGACTATGTCCTACAAACTCTAGCCACCTTGGTCTCCCAATTTAGGGATTCTTCTGGCTTTGCCTAAGTTTCCCCTCCCGGTGCCACAGCTTGTAAACTCTCTGAAGGGAGTAAGCTGGAGCAATTGTAGGGTTTACCTCATTCATTTCTCATCTCTCCAGGATGACTGTTCTTTAGTGCCTGATGTCCAGTATTTTGGAAATCATTGTTTCAGATATTCTGTCTTTTTGTTTTTGTTGTATCAGAAGGATACATCTGGTCCCTGTTACTCCATGTTGGCCAGAAGCAGAAGGTAACTTCAGGTTTTCATTTACTTTGAAAATCTTCTAGGCCGGGCGCGGTGGCTCAAGCCTGTAATCCCAGCACTTTTGGGAGGCCGAGACGGGCGGATCACGAGGTCAGGAGATCGAGACCATCCTGGCTAACACTATGAAACCCCGTCTCTACTAAAAAATACAAAAAACTAGCTGGGCGAGGTGGCGGGCGCCTGTAGTCCCAGCTACTCGGGAGGCTGAGGCAGGAGAATGGCGGGAACCCGGGAGGCGGAGCTTGCAGTGAGCTGAGATCCGGCCACTGCACTTCAGCCTGGGCGACAGAGCGAGACTCCGTCTCAAAAAAAAAAAAAAAGAAAAGAAAAGAAAAGAAAATCTTCTTCTAGCTGAATGATAGAGATTAAAAGTACTTTTATTTTCCAACTCAGCCTGCCCTGGCCCCTTTATATTCCTCATAAATTCTGCTTGAAAACTGAACAGTTTTTGCTTGGACTCATCTCTCTTTTCTTATACTCTATTATACACAGCTAGGACCAATCAGCTGTCACTTTCAACATTTTGCCTGTGGACCTCCTTAGTCAAATCCAAAGTTCATTAAGAAGCTTTTCCATCTTCCATATTATCATAGACTACACTTTTGGAAATTGTTTCAAAACCACATAACATGTGTAACCATGTTTTGTAGCCTGCAATAGCAGTTTCCTAGCTAACTTTCCAGCCTTTGCTGTTTCCTCACCGCTTTGCCAGCCTCTGCCCTAATGTGGCGGGCCAGGTCTCACTGACACAGGCCTCCATCACAATTGTTTCAGTACTGACTGAGGGGTTCAGTTAAATATCAAAAGCTGAAAGAGCCAGTGCCCTATACAAAGGCTGGAATGTAGCAAAAGCCTACTAAGAGTTTTGTCTAGGCCTTTCCTGGGCCTTAAAGCATGGCAAGATAACGAAGGAATTCTTAACCGGACCTATTTAGGATTAAACAAGTTTTATTGGGGGTCTGAAGAAACTCCACAGGCCTCCACAAATAAGTTTAATGGGGGTCTAAAGGAACTCCCCAAACCTCCATGATTTAGCAGGAGACAAGATAAGGGTAATCACCCCAGCACCTGGACCCAGTTAAATTAAGTACATTTACTGATGCTCTAGAGGAAGGTGTTCAGGACTCAGACCTTAGTTACAGATGAAAAGAAGTGAATCACTTATGTCTTTAAATGAATGCACGCTTACACGTACACATACAGCTTAGAAGGTATATGAGCTCTGGAAAACTTTGTAATTTTGAGTTGGTCTGGCCATGATTTCCAGGCCTTCTCCCTGTAGCCAGTTGCAGAAATAAAACTCTCTTCCTCTCCGTTTCATCTGCATCTTGTTATTGGGCCACAAGAAATAGCAGCCCGATCCTCAGTTTGGTCCAGGCACACTAACACCTTGTCCCAAAGTCACTGACACATATTTCAGTTTTTGTTAGGATAGCACTCCACTTGTAGATATCCATTTTCTTATAATTTAGTTTTTGCCACATTATAAACGACTCTAAAATTTAATGTCTTAAAAACAGCAATTGCGGGCACGGTGGCTCACGCCTATAATCCCAACACTCTGGGAGGCCGAGGCGGGCGGATCACCTGAGGTTGGGAGTTCGAGGCCAGCCTGACCAACATGGAGAAATCCCGTCTTACTAAAAATACAAAATTAGCTGGGCGTGGTGGCACATGCCTGTAGTCCCAGCTACTTGGGAGGCTGAGGCAGGAGAATCACTTGAACTGGGGAGGCGGAGGTTGCGGTGAGCCAAGATCATGCCATTGTACACGTCTGGGCAACAAGAGTGAAACTCTGTCTCAAAAACAAAACAAAACAAAAAAACAAAAAACACAGCAATCACTTATTTAGACTGGTGAAAGGAAAACATCTTGGGCCCCCAAAATCACGAAGCTGGGAACTGCTTAGGGCAAACCTGCCTGCCATTCTATTCAAAGTCATCCCTCTGCTCACTGAAATAAATGCATATGCGATTGCCTCCTTTGGAAAGGCTAATCAGAAACTCAAAAGAATGCAATCGTTTGTCTCTAGCCTACCTGTGACCTAGAAGCCCCCTCCTCTCTCCAAGTTGTCCCCTTTCCAGACCAAACCAATGTTTATCTTACATGCGTTGATTGATGTCTCATGTCTCCCTAAAATGTATAAAACCAAGCTGTGCTCTGACCACCTTGGGCACATGTCATCAGGACCTCCTGGGGGTGTGTCAAGGGCACATGCCCTCAACCTTGGCAAAATAAACTTTCTAAGTTAACTCAGACCTGTCTCAAATTTTGGGGGTTCACAAGACCATAGCTTTGTACATTAGCAATTTGGTCTAGCTTCAACTGTGCAGTTCTTCTGGCCTGGATGGGTTCAGGTAATCTCAGCTGAACTCATTCATGCATCTTCAGTCAGCTGGTGGGTTAGCTGGGCCTGGCTACTTTATGATGAATTCAACTGGGATGACTAGGCCTTCCTCCAGAGGCCTGAGTTTGTTTAGTTGGAAATGGTCCTAAACCATCAAAGGTGATTGTTTCCTCCACTGGGGACAATTAATCAATTTATTCTGAATATTTGGATTTAAATCTACCATATTACTGTTTGGCTTATCTCTTCTATATTCCTTTTTCCCTTTTGATTTCTTTTTAAAATTGTTATTATTCCATCTCTCTATAGACTGGAAATTATGTACCTTTACTATTTTTTTAAACCAGTTATTCTAGAGATTACAACATGCATTCTTGACATCACAATCTAATGTTAATTGTTGCTTTGAGCGTGTTTTTGAACAACAAAAAGACTTTAGAACCCTTTAACTCCATTTATTCTCTCATCAACTTATGTACTATTGTTATTTAGTCTCTGTTATTTTGCTGTTATTTTAACTCTTATAAAAGGTTATTATTCATTTAGATTTTACACACACATTTACCATTTTGATGCTCTTGAGTCCTTCAAGCACTTCTGATCTTCCATATAGGGTCATACTAGCACATCCAAATAGAGAGAGGCGGTGGGGGTAGGACTTGAAAAGGATCAGTAGTACCTTGCAAGGCAACTCACTCAAGGGAGGCCATTATAGGTCCTCCAAGCCCAAAAAGGGGAAAACTACCCTCCTCAGGCAGGGGTGGCAGGGCTGCTTCTCCAGGAAAGGAAAATCAAAATCAAAATCTGCTGGTGAGTCCTGGAAAAAGTAAAGTAGAGGTTCCTCTTCAAAGGCTTTCCTCCCCATCTAATTAGGAATAAATAGTAACTTCTCTTAGAAGCAAAATTTATTCAAAGACCTGTGCTAACATTCTTAAATATCTGCTAGCTGCAATAAAAAAATCAATGTACTTTATGTCCTTAGCTCCCACAATTTAGCCTAAATATTTGCCCTGGCATGCTTATACTGGCCCAAGCAAGCATTAGGTCATAGCCTGTTCCTCTTCCTTATTTGAAGGTGTTTTTACCTTTCTCAGCATTCCACAAGTTACTTCCTCCTTCCTTTGTTCTCCTCTGCCTTTCCTTCTTTTAAAAAGTTCTAAATTGCAGGCCGGGCGTGGTGGCTCACGCCTGTAATCCCAACACTTTGGGAGGCTAAGGCGGGCAGATCACGAGGTCAGGAGATTGAGACCATTCTGGCTAACACGATGAAACCCTGTCGCTACTAAAAATACAAAAAATTAGCTGGGCATGGTGGCATGTGCCTGTAGTCCCAGCTACTAGGGAGGCTGAGGCAGGAGAATCACTTGAACCCAGGAGGTGGAGATTGGGGTGAGCCGAGATCGTGCCACTGCACTCCGGCCTGGGCGACAGAGCAAGACTCCATCTCAAAAAAAAAAAAAAAGTTCTAAGTTGCTAGCCAATCAGGACAAATACAGAACGTGAGGTCCCATTACAGCCAATGGAAATCGGACACAGCAGTAAGGTGGATGCATCAGGTTATAAATGACCCTGTCTCTTTTGCTTGGTGTACTCTCATGGCAAAACTACTGGCGAGTGTACCCTTTCTGCAGAAAGTTAAAAAATGGCCTTGCTGAGGAAATTAAATTTATGTTCAAGTGCTAGTTCTTTACAGCACTGGGGAACAAGCATTTCTAACAGGTCCCCATTCCAATTTTCAGGCTGCCATTCCTTCCCAATCATTGTCTTTTCAGCAACATACCCTAAGAGGTTGGGAATTCAATTTGTTTTGTCATCAAGCATTCACAGGATTAGACTTTGGGTTTGGCTTTCAGAACTCTAAGCCTTGTGGTTATAGGAGATAAGAGTTTCTTTCCTGGTAGTTATAGAAACATTCAGGTCCTTTACGTAGACCTTGAGCTGATCACTTTCTTTACCCAAGTTCTTCAGTAATCATCAAACCAACCAACCCTATTATACTCATTCTTTTTTTTTTTTTTTTTTTTTTTTTTTTTTTTTTTTTGAGACGGAGTCTCGCTCTGTCACCCAGGCTGGAGTGCAGTGGCCGGATCTCAGCTCACTGCAAGCTCCGCCTCCCGGGTTCACGCCATTCTCCTGCCTCAGCCTCCCGAGTAGCTGGGACTACAGGCGCCCGCCACCTCGCCCGGCTAGTTTTTTGTATTTTTTAGTAGAGACGGGGTTTCACTGTGTTAGCCAGGATGGTCTCGATCTCCTGACCTCGTGATCCGCCCGTCTCGGCCTCCCAAAGTGCTGGGATTACAGGCTTGAGCCACCGCGCCCGGCCTTATACTCATTCTTTTGACTAAAATGTTAAAGGTAGCAAATATTTGTTCTCCTAGAGGCTTGCCTTCTATAGGTACTTGATTGCAAGTATCTGAAGGTGATCATTTGAGTAACTATTTTGCCACTTCACGCTGTGGAGTACAAGTACCTCTTTATCACTGGAAACAGGGCTATTTGTGCCTTCAAATCAAATCAGAGTAGGGAACCAATTTCAGAAAACCCAGAACCAATTCAGAGCACTTACCTTTAAGATTCTGTTCTTCTGGAACTACTCTCAGTACCAAATTCTGTGTCAGTCTGGGTTCAACCAGAGGCAGAACCAGTAGAAGATACAGATAGGTAGGTAGGCAGATAGATGATTGATGATTTATAGGTAGATAACCAGTAGAAACCAGATATGGTCTCCATATCTGATGCTGGAGCTCAAAGTCTACAGGGCAGGTAGTCAGGAAGGAAGATCACGAGCAGGCTGAAACCCACAAGCACAAGCTGGCACCCCACGAAAATGAACTGAAGCCTGTGTCCTTTCTTACCATCTCTGACCTTGGTCATCGAGTTGCCCTGCAGAAGCCAAGGCTTTTGGTCATGGAACTAAACACATGTACACAGCCCAGAAATCAGAGAAGCTGACAGGATCCAGGGGAAGGCAGAGCAATTGCAGGCCTAGCTACTGTTTCACACCATTGAGGTAAATTTGTAGGTCAGCCACAGCATGCGTAAGCTGCAAAATAGCAACTCCTTTCCTTTTGCCTCCCAAATCTCCTGGCCCACCCTAACCAGAAACATACAAGAGAGGGAATTCTGAGAAAGGTAGTTCAGCCTAGCCAAACTGACACAATTACAAAGCCATCACATTCTTTAATGGTTATATGTCTCTTCAGACACTCCTTTTGTTCTTGAGTTATATTTTTCCATAGAAAATGGTCCACGGGGCCGGGCGTGGTGGCTCACACCTGTAATCCCAGCACTTTGGGAGGCCGAGGTGCGTGAATCACCTGAGGTCAGGAGTTCAAGACCAGCCTGGCCAACTTGGTGAAACCCCGTCTCTACTAAAAATACAAAAATTAGCTGGGCATGGTGGCGGGCACCATAATCCCAGCTACTCGGGAGGCTGAGGCAGGAGAATCCCTTGAACCTGGGAGGCAGAGGTTGCAGTGAGCCGAGATTGTGCCATTGTACCCTAGCCTAGACAACAAGAGCAAAATTCCATCTCAAAAAAAAAAAAGTCCATGGTTTTGTTTTTTTCTGTTTTAGAGATGGAGTCTTGCTCTGTCACCCAGGTTGGAGTGTAGTGGCATGATCACAGCTCACTGCAGCCTCGAACTTGTGGGCTCAGGTGATCCTCCCACCTCAGCATCTCGAGTAGCTGTGACTACATGCACGCACCACCACACCTGGCTAATTTTTTATTTTTATTTTTATTTTATTTATTTATTTATTTGATACAGAGTCTAGCTCTGTCTCCCAGGCTGGAGTACAGTGGCACAACCTCGGCTCACTGCAACCTCTACCTCCCAGGTTCAAGTGATTCTCCTGCCTCTGCCTCCCGAGTAGCTGGGATTACAGGCACCCATCACCATGTCCAGCTAATTCTTGTATTTTCAGTAGAGACGGGGTTTCACTGTGTTGGCCAGGCTGGTCTCGAACTCCTGACCTCATGATCCGCCCACCTTGGCCCCCCAAAGTGCTGGGATTACAAGCGTGAGCCACGCGACTGACCAAATTTTTTTAATTTTTTGTAGAGAAAGGGTCTCACTGTGTTGCCTAGGCTGGTCTTGAACTCTTGACTTTAAGTGATCCTCCTGCCTCAACCATTCACCTGGTTTTAAAAATTATTGGTATAGGCCGGGCGCGGTGGCTCACGCCTGTAATCCCAGCACTTTGGGAGGCCGAGGCGGGCGGATCACAAGGTCAGGAGATCGAGACCATGGTGAAACCCCGTCTCTACTAAAAATACAAAAAATTAGCCGGGCGCGGTTGTGGGCGCCTGTAGTCCCAGCTACTCGGGAGGCTGAGGCAGGAGAATGGCGTGAACCCGGGAGGCGGAGCTTGCAGTGAGCCGAGATCGCGCCACTGCACTCCAGCCTGGGCGACAGAGCGAGACTCCGTCTCAAAAAAAAAAAAAAAAAAAAAAAAAAATTATTGGTATAAACTTATTCACAGTATTCTTATGAACTTTTTTTGGTCATTTTCTGGTAGATCTAGAGTTATATCCTTTTTCACTCATTCATTAATATGGTTATCTTTTTATACTTCTTTATAATTTAATTGCATATGATCAGAGAATATAGTGTCTTTTTGGTCTAATTCATAATTAATTTTTATAAATGCTTCGTGTGTACTTGAAAATAATGTGTATTCTCTAAAATCGATTGCAGAGTTGTGCATCTGTGTGTATACACACATACATGCACAGTATAAATTATATATGTATTTATACACAATTAGGTAAACTAATTGGGTTATTAAATCTTCTATACATGAATTTTTTAAATTTTCATGATCAATTACTGACAGAGGTATATTAAAAATCTCCCTCTACCAATTTAGTTGGGTAGTTATGTTGAGTTTTGCATTACACATTTTAAAGCTGTATTATTAGATGCATATGTTTATTATTATATTTTACTGGTGAATTATTCCTGTTAGCATTCAGTAATGACCATTTTTAATCCCTAATGATATTCTTTGCCTTAAAGTCATCCTGTCTGGTGTTCATATTGCTATGGTTTTAATTATGCTCTTTTTTCTGCTTTCTAGGAGTTTCTTTCACTTTCCTGCACGCTTAGTTGTGCACTTAAAAAAGATGTTTGTTATATTTTATTCATTACTTCTGGTGTGTGTAGCAGGCAGGGTTGCAGGATAGTTAATCTGGTATATTGCTAGATCTTGAAGGTCTCAAAAATAAAGAAACATACACTCTCCTTTAAACATACATTCTCTTATGTTTGATACACAATTTGAATAATAGAATAAATGGCACAATGTATATTGTGAAATGACAACATTACAATTTAAAGATCTTACTTGGCTTTGTGATTCTAGAATCAGGTGATACTTCATTCCATAAAATTAGAATAAGTGTTGCAATGAGTTGAGCAGAGGAGGTTGGTATAGACAGAGAAAAGCTGAAGAAAGCGGAACCAAAGAATGAAAGCAGACTGGTCTCCTCCAAGTTACTTTCCTTGTAAAGTAGAAACAGAGAAACAGAACACTAGACAAATAACTGATTGGAATTGATTGGTTAACACCAGGTTACTTCACATTACATTTTCTTTTTTTTTTTTTTTTTTTTTTGGCGGGGGATGGAGTTTTGCCCAGGCTGGAGTGCAGTGGCATGATCTTGGCTCACTGCAACCTCCGCTTCCTGGGTTCAAGTGATTCTCCTGCCTCAGCCTCCTGAGTAGCTGGGATTACAGTGCCTCCACCATGCCTAACTTTGTATTTTTAGTAGAGATGGGGTTTCACCATGTGTTGGCCAGGCTGGTCTCGAACTCCTGACCTCAAGTGATCCACCTGCCTCGGCCTCCCAAAATGCTGGGATTACAGGCGTGAGCCGCTGTGCCCAGCCAGTTTCAGATTACATTTTGTTTTAAGGATTAAAGGCAGAGGGAACTTCATTATCACATCAATGGAAATTGGCCCATTTGGGAAATGAGGCTGTTTCACTGTCCTGATTTTTTGGAAGGCCAGCCAACAACTCATTTTTGCTTTGGTGATGTGGCACTTCAGCATGAGTGATTCCATTTTGATTTTGAGTCTGGTCTTTTTGTTGCTTAGTTGAAAACAATGGCCTCCTACAGGTTTTTGTTGAACAATTCTCCCCTTTTGGTCAGGCTCTCCCCTAGGTGAGAGTGTGACCAAAACTGAGGGCATCAGCACTGCTCTCACTTACCATCATTTGGGTTTCTAGTCTCAACCTATCAATCGTAGGTTATGGTCTCTTCATGATCACACGCTTCTCTGAGTTTTTGTCATTCCAGCAGATGAGAGACCATTTCATGCTTGACAAATGGCTGTGTTCAAACATTTAAAACTTTTTGAGAGGAGACAGTGTGCTACGGAGACTACCATCGTAACTATCAGGAGGATAATACCAAGAATTTGGAGTATGGTTCTTAGCCAAGGTTCCCATAAACCAACCCAACTAAAATTCAGTAGATGAAAGAAGGAGCCAGATGAGGGTTCTACCATCATAAACAAAGTAGCCTGTTAATTTTTGCAACTGAGTCTCCAACACCTGATGGATTTATCCCTGCGCAACAAGAAGTGTTAGCAATTGTACAGATGGCAGTAGGCAGCAATTTTATTATCTGGCATCCCATGACTGGGTTAAATTAAAGCAAAGAGTGACCATTTGCAAGTGACCCACAGAAGCTACTGATTGTGAAATTCTAACTACGGCATTATGCTGCCAAGTGAAAGAGGTAAGAATAAGCAAAGAAAAATTCAGAGGAGTAAGAGTCTTAGGATAGGGAGCCTTCTTCCGATGGTCTCGGGAAAACTGTCCGCAGTGTGAAGTTGGCAGCTTCGCATCCTGGTTTGCAGTTTCAGTGTTTCTGGTTGTGGCATTGGTCATTCTGGTGAAGTCTTTGTGTGGCCCACACATCAGCCATGAGACTTGTCCCTTCCCAAATTTACATTGAGTTGTTCAGCTTCAGCTTATAGGGCTTTAGGAACAGAGCAGTTTTTGTTCTTAGTTGGAGTCCTGTAGTCAGTTATTGGAGGAAACTAGAATGCAGAATCCAGTCCAGTCTACAAGTGGATAATAAAAACTCAAACACAGTGAACAGGGCTATGATCTAGTAACAGGGGTACTACATTTGTTCTTCTGAAACATAAGTTTTCTCTCTACAGTCACTCAATTCCTACTAAAGGTAATCAGAGGTAAACTAATCTGTTTGCAAAATAAGTTTACTCTCATTAAACTTGGCCTGGTTGTTTTATATAAGTGCAGCAAGAATAATCAGTTAGGTTCTTTTACAAGTTGTTGGAAATTTTGTAAGGAGTCTCACATTGGACTTTTTAAAACCTCTCAATAATAGGCCAGGCGCAGTGGCTCCCACCTGTAATCCCAGCACTTTGGGAGGCCGAGGTGGGTGGATCACCTGAGGTCAGGAGTTTGAGACTAACCTGGCCAACATGGTGAAACCCCATCTCTACTAAAAAATACAAAAATTAGCTGGGCGTGGTGGCATGTGCCTATAATCCTAGCTACTCGGGAGGCTGAGACAGGAGAATTGCTTGAACCTGGGAGACGGAAGTTGCGGTGAGCCGAGATCGCGCCACTGCACTCCAGCCTGGGCGACAGAGCGAGACTCTGTCTCAAAAATAAAATAAAATAAAAATAAAAATGAAAACCGCTCAATAATAAAAAGCCAAACTAAGGCAGACATCAGACTTTGCCTGTAGTATCTAATATCTTGAGATTCCTGGGCCTTCCAGGAAGTGACTTTTTTTCCACGTTGTAAGGCTGGGAACCCTTGAAAGCAGGCATTTTATGCACATTCTCAAATATGACATTCCAGTCAAAGCCTTGGTATTTTAACCAGTGTTGTCAATTGTAGCCTGTCATAAAGAAAGCAAATTTTTGTTGAACTTATGTGAATAACCAGATTGCCATAAAAATAAGAATACTCATGAATAGTTTCCAAATTCTGGAGGGATAAGATAGGAAGAAAAAGCAAATGCTTCCATTTTTTTTTTTTTTTAAACAGAGTCTTTCTCTGTCATCCAGGCTGGAGTGCAGAGGCATGATCTCGGCTCACTGCAACCTCTGCCTCCCAGGTTCAAGTGATTCTCTTGCCTCAGCCTCCCGAGTGGCTGGGATTACAGGCGCCCGCCACCACGCCCAGCTAATTTTTGTATTTTAGTAGAGACGGGATTTCGCCATGTTGACCAGGCTGGTCTCAAACTCCTGACTTCAGGTGATCCACTCACCTTGGCCTTCAATTTTTGTTTACAAAAATATACTTTATCAAATTGTTGTAAACTATAGGTAGCTTAAAAGAAAAAAGTATTCTTAAATCTGAAACATGGGGCTGGCCGCAGTGGCTCATGCCTGTAATCCTATCACTTTGGGAGGCTGAGGTAGGTGGATCATGAGGTCAGGAGTTTGAGACCAGCCTAACCAACATGGTGATACCCCATCTCTATTAAAAATACAAAAATTAGCCGGGCATGGTGGCATGCACCTGTAATCCCAGCTACTCAGGAGGCTGAGGCAGGAGAATTGCTTGAACCCAGGAGGTGGAGGTTGCAGTGAGTGGAGATTGCACCATTGCACTCCAGCCTAGGGAACAAGAGCGAAACTCTGTCTCAAAATAAATAAATAAATAAATAAATAATAACAAAGCAGATGAGGCCCCTTCCCTGTTCCTAGCTGGAGTGACATGAGTGTCCCTGGGCCATTGTCCCTGGTCGGGGCCCTGATAAGGCCACTCAACAGCCTGGAGGCCTGGGAGCCCACGCTGGGTTTAAGTGACACTTCTCCAGATGAAGGGTTAATAGAGGACTTGACTATAAAACAAAACTGTTGAGCAACTGGCAGAAGGATTGCTTTCTCATTACTTGCCAGCTCTGCACAGATCAAAACAAACCCTCCAGGAACTCACACAGAACCAGGTTGTATTGTCAGACACACTGGAACAAGAGATTTCAAAATTTAAAGAATGTCATTCTATGTTAGCTATTAATGCTTCGTTTGCTGAGGCTAAACACTATCCTGCCGAGTTGGTGAATATAAGAAAAGAGATGCTGATGCTTTGTGAAAAAAACGTCAAATTTAAAAAAAAAGAGCACAGGCCAGGCGTGGTGGCTCACGTCTGTAATCCCAGCACTTTGGGAGGCTGAGGTGGGCAGATCACTTCAGGTCAGGAGTTCGAGACCAGCCTGGACAACATGGTGAAACCCCCATCTCTAATAAAAACACAAAAATTAGCTAAGCGTGGCAGTGCCAGCCTGTAGTCCCAGCTACTTGGGAGGCTGAGGCAGGAGAATCTCTTGAACCCGGGAGGCGGAGGTTGTAGTGAGCTGAGATTGTGCCACTGCACTCCAGCCTGGGTGACAGAGGAAGACTCTGTCTCCAAAAAAAAAAAAAAAAAAAAAAAAAAAAAAAAGGCACTTAAACTGCAGCACTGAGAAGAGTTTGAAAGGGAAAAGTAGTTAACTGCCAGACCAGCTAAAAGGACATGAACATTTGTGTTTGTGTGTTTTCTTCTCCTACCTATATTTGGATTAAGATGGCTTAAGTGTAGACTGAAGTTGAGGTAGTGGCTTATCCCGTTATGTCAGATCTTGAAATCCTTGTTCCAGGATTACTGTGTCTCCATGTCTTTCTTCCTAAATAGTAGACATCATATTGCTTTTTGATATTTATATGTAAGTTTTTCAAATTTTATTTAATTTTAAAATGTACTATTTTGACTTTGAGTCGTTTATAAACTGGAAAATGGTTTGAGTCTAGACCCTAAGTGGTTAAAAATTCATATGAATTTTGTAGCTTCTTAATGAATATAGATTTAAAACTTTCCAGTTCTTATTTTATGAACTGGCTTGCCTTTTTGGTAATATAATGCTGATTTTTAGTAATTGTCTTTTCACTGCTTAGTTGAGAAGAAATGCCAGCTGCTTAATCACATCTACCCCTGGAAAAGAGGTGAGCCTTGTGAAGAACATAGTGGAAAAGTGCATGCACAGGAAATAACAGCACTTCAGGTGTAGTTCAGGTGAGCAAGATGCCAGATAGATTCTACTAACCAGTGCCGTTGTCACTGCTTCTGAAGGTTCAAAGAGTACATCTAGGCCAGGCACAGTGGCTCACGCCTGTAATCCCATCACTTTGG
This sequence comes from Macaca fascicularis, assembly GCF_037993035.2. Taxonomy (NCBI): domain Eukaryota; kingdom Metazoa; phylum Chordata; class Mammalia; order Primates; family Cercopithecidae; genus Macaca; species Macaca fascicularis. The sequence continues at coordinate 18,708,246 of NC_088395.1, read as the reverse complement.
GAGGTGGAGGCAGGTGGATCACTTGAGGTCAGGAGTTCGAGACCAGCCTGACTAACATGGTGAAACCCTGTTTCTACTAAAAATACAAAATTAGCTGGGCGTGGTGGCGCATGCCTCTACTGGGGAGGCTGAGCCAGGAGAAGTGCTTGAACCCAGAAGGCAGAGGTTGCAATGAGCCAAGATTGCGCCATTGCACTCCAGCCTGGGCAACAAGAGCGAAACTCTGTCTCAAAAAAAAAAAAAAGGCCGGGCGCAGTGGCTCACGTCTGTAATCCCAGCACTTTGGGAGGCCGAGGCGAGCGGATCACAAGGTCAGGAGATCGAGACTATCCTGGCTAACTCGGTGAAACCCCGTCTCTACTAAAAATACAAAAAATTAGCCGGGCGTGGTGGCGGGCGCCTGTAGTCCCAGCTACTCGGGAGGCTGAGGCAGGAGAATGGCGTGAACCCGGGAGGCGGAGTTTGCAGTGACCCGAGATTGTGCCACTGCACTCCAGCCTGGGCAACAGAGCGAGACTCCGTCTAAAAAAAAAAAAAAAAATTCTTGAAATGGAATGATGTATAGCAATGACCCACTTTATAATGACAGAGATGGTGAAAAATTAGTAAATAGTTTCACAAAGAGGTAGCATGATACCTTTAGTGTTTTCTAGAATTTTTTCTGGATACTATATGTAGAAACTTACTATGTGAGGAAAATATTATGAGGTTTCATTGTTTAAAATCAAGAGTGTATTATTTACTGTTTTACCGTATTATTTAATATCCAACTAGTCTCCAATCTCTATTACATAGGTACTGTGCAGAGCCTGTAAAGATGTATGAATGTGTATCTTCCATAATCCACATTACATTTTTGGTAAGCTGGAATCACTACCTCTGATCATGTATCAGGCTAATGATGGAGAAAGCATTAGATTTAAGTTGAGGGCTAAGAACTGGTTTGTTTAAAAGTTTAAATTGTGGCCAGGCACAGTGGCTCACGCCTGTGATCCCAGCACTTTGGGAGGCCGAGGCAGGTAGATCATGAGGTCAGGAGTTCGAGACTAGCCTGGCCAACATAGTGAAACCCTATCTCTACTAAAAATACAAAAATTAGCCAGGCGTGGTGGCGGGCACCTGTAGTCCCAGCTACTCGGGAGGCTGAGGCAGGAGAATCGCTTGAACCTGGGAGGCAGAGGTTGCAGTGAGTCGAAATGGCACCATTGGCCTCTGGCCTGGGTGACAGAGCAAGACTGTCTCAAAAAAAAAAAAAAAAAAAAGAAAGAAAGTTTAAATTGTTTGAAAGGGCATTTATGTTCTTTAATGAATGATAGTCTCACAATTCAGTTGACTTTGACCTAATATTTAAGAATATAAATATATTTTATTTGAAAAGGCTGAGTGTTGCCCTCAAACACTTGCTCAAACTGCCTAGGGCAGGATTCATTAGGGCTTGCAGGACAATGTCGCCTAACTTGCTGAATGTACTCATTGTAATGTGGTATCTGACAAAGGGAGTGCAGTGTTCCTGAGTTGTTTTGGACCAGCTGCAATGGTTGTTTCAAATGCTGGTTCTTGCACACTACTCTCAATCTACTGAAGCACATCTGGTTTTCTGTTCGTTTTGCTTTGCTTTTAGTTTTTAAAGTTCCCCCCAGTGATTCCAAGGCACCTGAAAAATTGAGAACCACAAGCTCAGTGGCAGGTCAGGGTTTCCCACACTAGGCTGCATAGCATTATCACCTGGGAACATTACAAAATACAGACATTCTCGATTCTTAGTGTAATTAGCTATGATGTGGATCCCATGTATTTTTAAAAGAGCTCCCCAGACCATTCTGATGTCAGAAGCTACCGGTATAGACTATCTAGTGAGTTGTATTATAAGCAATAAAATACTTTAAAAGCTACCCAGCAACTCTTGGGATTAATTGTATGAAATAAATTCTGAACTGCTGTTTTTGATATAGTCAGACTTAAGACCGAACCCTAGCAGGCAGGCAATAGATACAGAATTCCGGTTAATTGAACTTTTGTGACCTGTATAAAAATAAATCATGTTTATTGAATGGATGGCAAGGCATATATACTTTCAGAATCGTATTATTTAAGTTTTGAAGACTTTAAAAAAAATGTCAAAATGTATATATATTAGTATCCACTATCTTAAGGTCAATTGTAAACCAGAAGTACTGTTATCTTGGTGATTAAAATCTAAAACTTTAGCTGTATTTCAGTAACAAAAACATATCTTACTAGACTGAGTGTGGTGTCTCACGTCTGTAATCCCAGTGCTTTAGGAGGCTGAGGTGGAAGGATTCATTGAACCCAGGAGTTCGAGGCTGCAGTGAGCTATAATTGCACCACTGCACTCCAGGCCAGATGACAGAGTGAAAGCCTGTCTCCAAAAACAAAACAAACAAACAACATATCTTACTGACTAAACCTGAATGGAACTCTTATGATTAGTCTTTCTGTATTTTTCCACAAAATAGTGAATTGGTACTGGGGAGACTTCTGTTTTTTCTTCTTCTTCTTGTTGTTGAAAAAACTGCCTTTGTTCTGAAATTATATTACCTGTGTTCTGAACTAAGCTGATGGGAGTTCATTTTGTATTTACTTTGCAGTAAGTATCATGTAAATATGCAAATGTTGAATGTAATATAGATTGTGACTGCAGTGGTTTTTGAGTGATACAGTTTATAAATATACCAATTATACACCCTCATACATTTGTCTGATTTTGAATTTGCAAAATGAGGACTACTGTTTACACATTTAATACAAAAAAAGGTCTCTGGAAAAAAAAAAAAAAAACAGATGAATACTCCAAGAACACACTGTTTTAACACAGGGGATTAAATTTTAGTTTTGTATTAGTGTACTTTTGATCTCAAAGTTTAATTTTTAGAAAACCCTATAAATAATCCCTTTCCAATTTTTGCCAACTTGATCACATATAAAATTCTTTTTTTTTTTTTTTTTGAGATGGGGTCTTGCTCTGTTGCCCAGGCTAGAGTACAATGGTGCAGTTGCGGCTCACTGCAGCCTCTGCCTCCCGGGTTCAAGCGATTCTCCTGCCTCAGCCTCCCGAGTAGCTGGGATTACAGGCATGCACCACCACGCCCAGCTAATTTTTTAATTTTTAGTAGAGATGGGGTTTTGCCATGTTGGCAAGGCTCGTCTCGAACTCCTGACCTCAAGTGATCTGTTCGCCTCAGCCTCCCAAAGTGCTGGGATTACAGGTGTGAGCCACCTCACCTGGCCTACAAAATTCTTTTCATAGGATTTATCTCTTACACACCTAAAACTTGCTCAGACCTCTTAGAACTTGCTCAAATCTTGTACAACTTGCTAAAACCTTCAGTTTTGTTCTATACTTCTTTTTCATATTGGAACAACCAATCATTCTACTTTATGACAAAAATTTACTTTCCTTTTTCCCTTATTTTGACCACAAAAATCCTTCCTCATACAAAAAAATACTACTTTTTCTCTTTCCAACTTTTTTTTAAGCCAAACATACATTTTCATACTTATAACTTTCTTCACATCTCTCTTACTGGTTCCTCCCTACCTTGTTTCTATTTCCTTCCTAAATCCTTATTTTGAAACAACATTTAAATAACCTCCATATTAGACAAAATTATTCTTTTTAAAAAAGTATCTTTATTTTTTCCTCACCAAAACACATCTTACTTTTAGTTTGCATAATTGTTTCCTTTATAGTAGTTTTAATTATATTATTAGAATTTTTAATCCTTAGCAATCGTGAATCAGTATTCTATAAATTAAGTTTCATAATTTCTAGAAATATACACTTTCTCAAAGTATAGTTTTTCATATTAACAGACCAAAATATTTTTCTATAGCTTTTCTTTAAACAGACTAAAATATATTTAGTCTTTTTTTTTGTTGTTGTTGAGACAGAGTCTTGCTCTGTCACCCAGGCTGGAGTGCAGTGGCATGATCCCACTGCAACTTGCACCTCCCAAGTTCAAGCAATTCTCTTGCCTCAGCCTCCGAGTAGCTGGGATTACAGGCGCCCACCACCAAGCCTGGCAAATTTTTGTATTTTTAGTAGAGATGGGGTTTCACCATGTTGTCCAGGCTGATCTGGAATTCCTGACCTCGTGATCAGCCCGCCTCAGCCTCCCAAAGTGCTGGAATTACAGGTGTGAGCCACCACACCCAGCCATATTTAGTCTTCCTATAAAATTTTTTTTTTTTTTTTTTTTTTTTTTTTTGAGACGGAGTCTCGCTCTGTCGCCCAGGCTGGAGTGCAGTGGCCGGGTCTCAGCTCACTGCAAGCTCCGCCTCCCGGGTTCACGCCATTCTCCTGCCTCAGCCTCCGGAGTAGCTGGGACTACAGGCGCCCGCCACCTCGCCCGGCTAGTTTTTTGTATTTTTAGTAGAGACGGGGTTTCACCATGTTAGCCAGGATGGTCTCGATCTCCTGACCTTGTGATCCGCCCATCTCGGCCTCCCAAAGTGCTGGGATTACAGGCTTGAGCCACCGCGCCCGGCCAAAATTTAAGAAGCCAAAAATAAATTTAAAGTTATGTTCAAATTAACGTTTCCGTATTCTAACTTAATTGGAAATGACTCAGACCTTTCATGAATATCTATTACTTATTACTTTTTTTTTTTTTTTTTTTTTTTTTTGAGACGGAGTCTTGCTCTGTAGCCCGGGCTGGAGTGCAGTGGCCGGATCTCAGCTCACTGCAAGCTCCGCCTCCCGGGTTTACGCCATTCTCCTGCCTCAGCCTCCGGAGTAGCTGGGACTACAGGCGCCCGCCACCTCGCCCGGCTAGTTTTTTGTATTTTTAGTAGAGACGGGGTTTCACGGTGTTAGCCAGGATGGTCTCGATCTCCTGACCTCGTGATCCGCCCGTCTCGGCCTCCCAAAGTGCTGGGATTACAGGCTTGAGCCACCGCGCCCGGCCTACTTATTACTTAATCATAATAGGACTTTGTTACTGTAAAAGGTTTTCAAAACTGAAAAGCTCATTTATCAATTTGTATCCATTTACATACACCTAATTTACTCATTTTTAACAATTATGCTTGAGTTGTTCATTAAGCAAAGCTAGCCATCATCTCAAGTTATTTTTCAAAAAAAATCAGGAAACTAAAGTATTACAAAAGCAAAAAGACTAGCAGGTTAAACATAGTTCTTCCACCCTGCTTTTTTCCCTTCGCATTGAGACGGGATAGTTCTCTTGAACTCCTTTGTGGGCAGGAACTGGAGTGGCTCATTTCACTCAGCTCACCACTAGCTACTCTTCGCAGGAGGGAGGGTGCAAGCGAGTGAGTGCAAGAATCAGAGCCAATGGGCCGGGCGCGGTGGCTCAAGCCTGTAATCCCAGCACTTTGGGAGGCCGAGGCGGGCGGATCACGAGGTCAGGAGATCGAGACCATCCTGGCTAACACAGTGAAACCCCGTCTCTACTAAAAAAATACAAAAAAAAAACTAGCCGGGCGAGGTGGCGGGCGCCTGTAGTCCCAGCTATTCGGGAGGCTGAGGCAAGAGAATGGCGTAAACCCGGGAGGCGGAGCTTGCAGTGAGCTGAGATCCGGCCACTGCACTCCAGCCCGGGCGACGAGACTCCGTCTCAAAAAAAAAAAAAAAAAAAAAAAAAGAATCAGAGCCAATGAATCCTGGGACCGACTGGTCGCTCTTCTCTGGTGGGAGCAGGCTCTCTGTGGGCCCTGCAGCAGCGTCCAAGCATGTTTTACAACCAATGCTCTTTCAGCTCTGCCATCCGGGGATGGCCAAGTGCCAACCAGGTCACTGGAGGGTCAGGGTGGCAAACCCTGCTCTCTCGGAACCCGGGTTCTTGTCTGGAGTCCAGGAAGAATCAGGCCACGTGAACTGTTTGAAAGGTGATGAATGCAGACTTTATTGAGCGGTGGGTGGCTCTCAGCAGAAAAGGAGGCTGGAAAGGGGATGGGAAGGTGATCTTTCCCTGAAGCCCAGCGGTCTCAGGCTGGGCTCCTCTCCGAAGCCGCACCGTCTGAAGTTAGCCGTGTCTATCCATAGTCTCTGATATGCATTGCTGCTCTGCTTGCCACTCAGCTGCTTGTATCTTTGACACTCAGCCACTTGTGTTGCTCTGCCAGCTGAAGTCTTTTATCAGCACAGGATAGGGACAAGGCAGGCCAAAAATGGCAACATTTGGGTGGGAAAAACGGGGTCAGCTGTTTTCACTTAGGGCCGAAGTTCCAGGCTTGTGAAAGGACACAAAGATAGATGTGTACCCGCCCCCCACCCGCTACACCCTTGTTCTGCTCTCTAATCTTTGCACATACCAGAGATTTCGTAAGTTCTGTGAGTACCTGGTTTTCTGCACGTACCAGAGATTTTGTTTTGCACATACCAGAGATTTTGTAAGTTCTGAGGCAAGGTCACAAGACGTGTTTAAGTAAGATAAACTCTTGCTGCCATAAACCTGCTCTCCCGCCTCAAAGTTTGAACCAAAATATCAGAAATGGCAGGAACCAATCATAGTTAGCCAAATCGCCTTGTTCAAACACTAGCCAATCATATATCTGATTTGTATAATAACTCTATGCCCACTTTTCTTAGACTATATAACATTGTTCGGAGCTGAGTGGGGGAGCTCTCCTGCCCGTCTCGTTTCACGAGCGAGGGAGAGTTCCAGGTTCGAACCTGTAATAAAGATCCTTGCTGCTTAGCTTTGACTCTGGACTCTGGTGGTCTTCTTCGGGGAATAAACGGTCTGGGCATAACAGTGGGTGGGGTTTAGCCAGGAGCCCAGCCCTTCTGTATCACCATGACTGACAGGTATCAAGATTTTTTTTCATGTATTTTGCTCTTTGGTTGGCTTTATAGCTTTATTATACATGTAGGAGGTAATACGCTTGTTTGACTAGTAAATCTAGAGGAAAAATATGCTTGCTTTATAAATTAATGACTTTAAACACTTATTAAACCAATTAGAGCTCTTTTATGTATTTTGGTATAAAAATATCAGATACACATAACACATAAATATACAAACATATACACAGAAAGAAGCAGATTTTATTGCTTTCATTAAGATTCATTTGCCGGGCCGGGCGCGGTGGCTCACGCCTGTAATCCCAGCACTTTGGGAGGCCGAGGCGGGTGGAACACGAGGTCATGAGATCAAGACCATCCCGGCTAATACTGTGAAACCCCCGTCTCTACTAAAAATACAAAAAAAAATTAGCCGGGCGTGGTGGCGGGCGCCTGTAGTCCCACCTACTCGGGAGGCTGAGGCAGGAGAATGGCGTGAACCAACCCGGGAGGCGGAGCTTACAGTGAGCCGAGATCGTGCCACTGCACTCCAGCCTGGAAGACAGAGGAAGACTCCATCTGAGAAAAAAAAAAAAAAAAGATTCATTTGCCAACTTTGAAATAGTTTTTCTCTTCCCCCTTCAGACCATCATTCCATTGCCCTGAGCAATTGTTAGCCCGACAACTGCAAGTTTGTGCTTCCAAAGGGATGACTCTTAAGTGAAACAAGGTAGAAAATTTACATCTCAAAGGCACAGAACTTAGATACAAACACCATTATTTGCCAAGATAAAGAAGGGCTTAAAGGCCCAGTTAAGACAAGATGGACAGGAAAAGCACCTTAAACAAAGGTAAAGGTTGATATGCAAGCTTTTAAACCAAAGCCTTTCTCATTGTAAAGGTTTCTAACGGTTTAGGTGCAGAGAGGGAGATACCCTTACAAATGGAGATTTTCTTTACAGATATAAATTTCTTTTAGAAAGAATTTCAAAATCTTGTTCCTTACTTAGATCATTGCCTTCAGGGCAGAGCTTTTTAACAAACAGGGCAAAAAATAACCAGTGGAAACTTACCAGAGCTGTCTTCGGAGGCCTGTCAGTCTTGCTGGTTAACATGGAGGTGATCAGAGGTAGGCAGCCTGTTTTTAGGGGCTTCTCTCAAATTCTTTGGGAGCAGTCCCTTTTTCAATGTTTTGATCATTTGCACAAATGACAACTATTTTTTCGAAACTGCCGTTTTAGGGGTTGCTTATTGGAATGCCCTGGGGCAGGCCCACAAGTGATTCTAGTTTGTTGGTTGCCATAGAGCTGAAATACTTTGGAAATAGCTTTCCTAAGGTCATTAGAAACCTTTCAGGGTTTGTCTGACCCGTAAATGGACCAGGTGGGGCTTGTCAGGTCACTAATATCACTCTTAGGAAACTACCATTCTGCCTCTTTCATCCATTTTTGGGCTTTTCAGATCCCACCAACATGTATATTAGTTGGTGTAGATCAGGTATCACGCGAGTTTTTTTTTTCTTTTAGAGGGAGTCTCGCTTTATCGCCCAGGGTGGAGTGCAGTGGCGTGATCTCGGCTCACTGCAAGCTCCGCCTCCCGGGTTCCTGCCACCACGCCCGGCTAATTTTTTTTCTTTTTTTTTCTTTTTTTTTGTATTTTTAGTAGAGACGGGGTTTCACCGTGTTAGCCAGGATGGTCTCCATCTCCTGACCTCGTGATCTGCCCGCCTCGGCCTCCCACAGGGCTGGGATTACAGGCTTGAGCCACCGCACCCAGCCCCCATCCCGGGATTTTAAATTATAATTAAGACTGTGAATTCTGGCTGGGCGCGGTGGCTCATGACTGTAATCTCAGCACTTTGGGAGGCCGAGGTAGGCAAATCATTTGAGGTCAGGAGTTCGAGACTAGCTTGGTCTACATGACAAAACCCCGTCTCTACTAGAAGTACAAAAATTAGCCGGGCGTCGTGGCGTGTGCCTGTAATCCCAGCCACTTAGGAGGTTGAGGCAGGAGAATTGCTTGAACCTGCGAGGCGGAGGTTGCAGTGAGCCAAGATTGTGCCACTGCACTCCAGCCCGAGCGACAAGAGCAAGACTCCATCTCAAAAAAAAAAAAAAGACTGAATTCTTCAGAAAACTTTTAAAGGTCTTCCCTGGGTTTGAAAATTTTTAACCTATGGCCCTGAGCTGTTTTTATCCAGGTAATGTAAATCACTCCAGGATTGTCTCCTGAATTTTCAGGTGGTTTTATGCTACAAGGGAACTGTTTAACTGTTTTGTTTTGTTTTGTTTTCACAGAAGAAAGGCAATTCAGACAGAGTATTAATAGACTAAATATTCAGGCAAAGTAGGATAGAGAGGAGCAGTAGGAGTTACATCAGTTTTACCATCTTTGGTGTGGCGGACATCTTCCATTTCTAGCCTTTCATTAGCTCTTTGCAATGAATCTTTTAAAAAGGCTATTTTGGAATCCTGGGCAGGTAACCAAGCAAAAATGTCAGCAGATTCTAAGTAGGCAGGGGAGGACAGAGAGAGAGCTTAGAAGCTTCTACATGCTAATCAATTATATACATCCCATTCAGACTTTAACCCTATGCTACAGTCTTCTAATTTAGTTCTAAGACTAAAAACAGGTCGGGCGTGGTGGCTCACGCCTGTAATCCCAGCACTTTGGGAGGCTGAGGTGGGTGGATCACGAGGTCAGGAGTTCGAGACCAGCTTGGCCAACACGGTGAAACCCCGTCTCTACTAAAGATACAAATCAGCCAGGCATGGTGGTGCATGCCTGTAATCCTAGCTACTCGGGAAGCTGAGGCAGGAGAATTGCTTGAACCCGGGAGGCAGAGGTTGCAGCCAGCCGAGATTGCGCCATTGCACTCCAGCCTCGGCGACAAGGTGAGACTCCCTCTGAAAAAAAAAAATTTAGGCCGGGTGCGGTGGCTCAAGCCTGTAATCCCAGCACTTTGGGAGGCCGAGATGGGCGGATCACGAGGTCAGGAGATCGAGACCATCCTGGCTAACGCAGTGAAACCCCGTCTCTACTAAAAAATACAAAAAACTAGCCGGGCGAGGTGGCGGGTGCCTGTAGTCCCAGCTACTCCGGAGGCTGAGGCAGGAGAATGGCGTAAACCCGGGAGGCGGAGCTTGCAGTGAGCCGAGATCCGGCCACTGCACTCCAGCCTGGGTGACAGAGCCAGACTCCGTCTCAAAAAAAAAAAAAAAAAAAAATTAAAAAAATAATAAAAACAACCTTACAAGGTTTGAACAGTCCACATAAAGGCCATTGGAACTCCAAATGGTCCTTGGTATAATCTTTTTTTGTTTTTGTTTTTTTTGAGACGGAGTTTCACTCTTGTTGCCCAGGCTGGAGTGCAATGATGCGATCTTGGCTCACTGCAACCTCTGCCTCCTGGGTTCAAGTGATTCTCCTGCCTCAGCCTCCTGAGCAGCTGAGATTACAGGTGCATACCACCATGCTGGGCTAATTTTGTATTTTTAGTAGAGACAGGGTTTCACCATGTTGGTCAGGCTGTCTCGAACTCTTAACCTCAAGTGATCCACCTGTTTCGGCCTCCCACAATGCTGGGATTACAGGCATGAGCCACTGTGCCTGGCCAAGTCTTTGGTATAATCTGCCCATAGGTTTAAAAATGTGCACAAGAATGGACCATAATGTTTGAATACATAGCTGTCTGGAGTCCCTAAAGGGGGACTATATTTGCATGCATTAGAACTTGGGGTGTCCATTATGTTTCTTATTAATCTTTCTAGATCAAAATCCAGACTACCAAAGACAGCCAAAAGAAAGATTTAGACATAACAGTCAGTATGCTAGTCACAAATAGGGTGCAACCCACATTTCTGTCTAGCATATTCTTGGCAACTCCCAACCTTTTGGTTGGTTGACCAAATTCTCAGGACACAAAAACATGACAAATAGGAAACCTATAGCTGTCCATGGGAGGGAAAGAACCACTAACAAAGGGGCACCCTAAAGCCAAGAGTACTCAGTTCTTTAGAAATTAAGGATCCTATTTTTATGTTGGAACTTGGGTCTCTCAGAGCCAAGTTGGTTTTGGCTCTGAAATCCCTTTAACTTAGCTAATGATTTTTCTTACCTCAGCACACAAGAAGAGAAGAAATAAAGTGGATAGATAGCTGTGAATTCTGAAAGCCAGGCTCACTCCTACAGTAACGGTCAGTTACTGCAACTACTGTCAGTTACCTTTAAAACTGCAGCCCTTGCCAGTGACTCATTATCCACTGCAAACCCAAAAGCCATGTGTCCTCTTATGGCACAAACCCTTGGTATTTGTTTTAGTCTGTTTTGTGTTGCTATAACAGAATACCTGCGACTGGGTAATTTATAAAGAATGGAGGTTTATTTAGCTCATGGTTCTGGAGGCTGGGAAGTCCAAGATTGGGTGGCTGCATCCAGTGAGGCCCTCATGCTGTTTTATAGCATGGTGGAAAAGTGAAAGGAGCAGGCGAGAGAGAGCACTCACACACCCAAGAAAAGGGGGCTGAATTTCTTCAATCACTAACTTGTTCCCATGAGAAAGGCACTAATCCCTCTTAAAGACCTAATCACTTCTTAAAGACCCCACCTCCCAACATGGCCAAAATGGCAATAACATTTTTACATGAGTTTCAGAGGGGATACACCATATTCAAATCATAGCAGTACCCCAAAGTCAAATGCTCACTCATGGCAATTTACCTTGGATTTGAAAGTCAAAAGATTCAGGGGTCTCAATGCAAAAACAGCAGGGTCTGGCCCAAAAGGAACTTATTTACAACACCCAGGACTCTGTGAGGAAGACAGGGGACCTGAAAGGGGTCAGCAGCACCTCTCCTCCATTCCTTAAGAGGCCCTTAAGAGTATTAGTAGTCTCCTTATGGTCCCTTTTATGGTCACCAGATTGGTCAAAAGATAACATTTAAAGATCTTAATTGGCTTTGTTTGCGATTCTAGAATCAGGCAACACTTCCTTCCATAAAAATAAAGTGTTCTGATAAGCTGAGCAGAGGAGGTTGGTTTTATAGACAGAGAAAAATTGAAGAAAGCAGAACCAAAGGACAAAAAGCAGACTCGTTGTTTCAAAGTTACTTTCCTTGTAAGACAGCAGGGAAATAATAATAAATCATTGATTGGTTAACATCAGGTTACTTTTTGTTGTAAGGCAGAGGGAACTTCATTATGATGCCAGTTGAAGCTGGCTTGAGGTGACATAGGACCTCAGCATGGGTGACCCCATTTTGACTTTTAGTCCAGTCTGTCAGAGCCTGGTGAAGGAGCTTAGTCCAAAACAATGGGCTCCTGCAATTTTCATTTAATAGTATGCATAAGCAAGGCCCCATCTTACCAATGAAGGTGCCAAACCATATTCATTATAGGGCTCAATTCAAGTGTATTCACTTGTATCTCCAACATACACACACACACACACAAAATATGCTTTTTCAAACAACACTCCCACAGATTCCCCCCAAGAATCCAATATGGCTCTCATCCCTGAAGGGTGGATCCCTTAATTGAGGATCACTGGCTTATAAAATCTCCAAAGAAGATCACAGTTTAAAGATGGAAAGACTTTATTCCATGAATAACCTGGTATTCTTCCTCTCTCCCTCTGTCACTCACAGATGTCGTGCTTAGTAGTTTTCTCTTGTGCTGTGTGAGTTCCTTTCAGGATGTTTTCAAACTGCTCTGGCCTCCTGGTTAGGTGGCACTCAGGAGAACACCATTAGGTTCAAACCCAGTTTCTCACTGGCAATATACCTAATCTTACCATTAACAGCTTGCTAGGGACTTCCAAAACCCATACTATGCGTCTGTTTGTGGGATGAATTGGGATCTGCTTTTCTCTGCTACTGACTGTGAATTTCAGGGGTATTGGAAAGGACTATACTTGTCATTTGGGCCTAGCTGTTTACAGGGAGCCTGAGGGAAGCTCTCATTTGTGTTTAGCCAAGGTTGGTGACACCAGGTTTCATCAAGTCCTCATATCTATGCACTACATAGAAAGCCTTTAAAAACTCATTAAAGTCAATGCTTCCATCTTTGTTCAAGTCCATTATGTTGGCAAGCTTATTGACTTGGGAATCATCAATAAGAACATGGTAGTGAGCACTAAAAAGTTTCCACATGGCACGAAATTCTTCAATGGAGATCAGGCCTAAAAGAATATAGGAAAAGGTTGTGAGTGTTCATTTTAAGACACACCTAAGGCAAGGGTTGGGGAAGCCACACTGATTAAATAGTCCCAATTAGAAACTCACTAAAATGCCTGACCATGAAGATACTGAAGGATATGGAAGAGTAAGATCATAAATGTAAGAAACAATATGTCACTTTCAACTACCAAGGGATCCTGAACTTATTGTAAAGCCAGAATGAGCAAACAGTGAAGAAATGGGGACGGGGTTGTGGACTATGGGACTAAATGTGGTATAGAAATTACAAGACCTAAAATAGAAAGGTGAGGTGCATGGAAGGAGGGCAGAGAGGAGGGTGACATCAAAGCAGAGGGAGAAGATACCCTGGGAGTCAATAAGAGGATCACAAACAATGGTGCTGCCTTTTTCATAGGCGATAATTTACTTTAATGTGTTGATCATTGATTTTTCTTGGTGTTCAAAGGTCTCTGCAGTAGGGGATTATCTGATGAGTTTTTAAAAATTTGAAAATAAGTAATTGTGCATCAAAGCTAAAGGCAGAAGGCTGGGCGCGATGGCCCACGCCTGTAATCCCAGCACTTTGGGAGGCTGAGGTGGGCAGATCACCTGAGGTCAGGAGTTCAAGACCAGCCTGACCAACATGGAGAAACCCCGTCTCTACTAAAAATAAAAATTAGCCGGGTGTAGTAGCGCATGCCTGTAATCCCAGCTACTCAGGAGGCTGAGGCAGGAGAATCGCTTGAACCTGGGAGGTGGAGGTTGCAATGACCCGAGATCGCGCCACTGCACTCCAACCTGGGCAACAAGAGCAAAACTTTGTCTCAAAAAAAGAAAAAAACAAAAACAAAACAACCAGAAAATGACTTTTTGTAGCCCTTAGTCCCCAAAACAGAATCAGATTTCTAGCAATGATTTTTATGGCCATGAGTAACTAAGATACTGAAATGGATAGTAAATCATCTTTTCTTTTTCTTTTTCTTTTTTTTTTTGAGACGGAGTCTCGCTCTGTTGCCCAGGCTGGAGTGCAGTGGCCGGATCTCAGCTCACTGCAAGCTCCACCTCCCGGGTTTACGCCATTCTCCTGCCTCAGCCTCCCGAGTAGCTGGGACTACAGGCGCCCGCCACCTCGCCCGGCTAAGTTTTCGTATTTTTTAGTAGAGATGGGGTTTCTTTTTTTTTTTTTTTTTTTTGAGACGGAGTCTTGCTCTGTCACCCAGGCTGGAGTGCAGTGGCCGGATCTCAGCTCACTGCAAGCTCTGCCTCCCGGGTTCACGCCATTCTCCTGCCTCAGCCTCCCGAGTAGTTGGGACTACAGGCGCCCGCCACCGCGCCCGGCTAGTTTTTTGTATTTTTTAGTAGAGACGGGGTTTCACCGTGTTAGCCAGGATGGTCTCGATCTCCTGACCTCGTGATCCGCCCGTCTCGGCCTCCCAAAGTGCTGGGATTACAGGCTTGAGCCACCGCGCCCGGCCGAGATGGGGTTTCACCGTGTCAGCCAGGATGGTCTCGATCTCCTGACCTCGTGATCCGCCCGTCTCGGGCTCCCAAAGTGCTGGGATTACAGGCTTGAGCCACCGCGCCCGGCCTTCATCTTTTCATTTGTGCTGGTGATTTATAAAAAGAGTTATTCCACTTTGACTGATGGCTACATAGGCTTCTGTAGGACTCTATGGTCTTGAATACAGAGTCTGCAGCCAAACTGAAATAACAATAATATTAAATGAGTTTGTTTTTCCCCTCAAGTTTCATCATGTTAGATGAAGAATGAAATAGATAAAAATCAGAGTTCTGATTTCAGAGAACCAGATTAGCCTTTGCTTTCTACTATTAGTACCACATTTTGACTTTTAGTCTAGTCTGTTGGGGCCTGGTGAAGGAGCTTAGTCCAAAACAATGGGCTCCTACAATTTTCATTTAACAGTATGCATAAGCAAGGCCCGGCCCATCTTACCAATGATCTTACCAACGAAGGTGTCAAACCATATTCATTATAGGGCTCAATCAAAGTGTACTCACTTTGTATCTCCAATACACACACACACACACACACACAAATACGCTTTTTAAATGAACTCATCAAAGTTCATTTATTTACCTGAGTGATCAGTGTCAATGGCATTAAATATGATTTCCAGGTCAGATCGGTATCTGTACAGAGTTTCAACTAGAGTAGAATGAGCCTAAAATAAAGATTTTCTAAGTGTTAGAACATATCGAATTCATGACACAGATTGCTTTTAGCAAATGTAACAAACAGAAAACATCATCAACAATTCAAATTATGTGATTTAGACAGAAATTTGAGAAGACCAGCCTTCCCTTGGAGGCCCCACCCTCTTCATTCAGTCTGTGATCCTCAGGGGACAGGGCCAAAATGAATAAGGCAGCAGTAATTAACACAGCCACCATTTACAGAGAAGTTTATTGGATTATTTCATTTGGTCCTCTACAACAAGAAGGAACAAGAACAGAACTATTATTATGTCCATTTTACAAATTTGAAAACAGGAAGATAAAGGAACTTTGCCAAGGGTAACAGAGCTGGTGAGTGGGATTTAAATCGCGGCTGCTTGAAGCCAAGCTTGGCCTGTGATCTTAGTCACCATGGTAAACTGCCTCTGAAGTGAAGTCAAAAGCCTCCTTCCTGGGGATATTTTAGTCTCTAATCTACCTTTACTTCCCTTCTCTCTGCTCTTAACATCTCATCTTCGCTGCAAATGATCACCCAAGTCCTAGCTCCAACCAGCTCCCTTTCAGCTCAATGTCATATTTAACTGCTGATGAATTGTTAACTAATAAGTATGGGGATCTGATAAATCTCCCCGATATTCATATTCTAAGAAAAGATTCTACATTTCAAAAATCTTTCAGACATATTCTGGGTCATGTCAGCAAGACTGTACACTCACGCTTAACAAGCAATACATTAAGTATTCGAAATGGTATGTTGTATAAAAGCATGGATGTCAGGCCAGGCAAAGGGGCTCACGCCTGTAATCCCAGCACTTTGGGAGGCTGAGGTGGGCAGATCACTTGAGGTCAAGAGTTCAAGACCAGCCTGGTCAACATGGTGAAACCCCATCTCCACTAAAAATATAAAAATTAGCTGGGTATGGTGGCAGGCGCCTGTAATCTCAGCTACCTGGGAGGTTGAGGCAGGAGAGTCGCTTGAGCCTGGGAGGCAGAGGTTGCAGTGAGCCGAGATTGCATCACTGCACTCCAGCCTGGGCAACAGAGCGAGACTCCGCCTCAAAAAACAAACAAACAAAAAGCATGGATGTCATATCTCCCTTTCTGCTAGACAGCACTTAAAAAAAATCCAGTATTTGATGTGGACTTGCTTGTGGAAGCCTTTTCTTCTTTTTTTCTTTTTGCTTATCCTGGGAACACACAAATTTGCTGAACAGACCACAGCGTACCTGGGAGATTCCCCTTCGGCTTTTCCTAAGACTGCCACTCCATCTATTAGATTATCCCGCTCTCAGCTTTTCTTTTTTTGAGACAGAGTCTCGCTCTGTCACCCAGGCCGGAGTGCAGTGGTGCGATCCCGGCTGACTACAACCTCTGCCTCCCGGGTTCAAGCAATTCTCCTTCCTCAGCCTCTTGAATAGCTGGGATTACAGGTGCATGCCACCACACCAAAATTTTTGTATTTTGTATACAAAAATACAAAATGATTTTTGTATTTTTAGTAGAGACGGGGTTTCACCATGTTGGTCAGGCTGGTCTCGAACTCCTGACCTTGTGATCTGCCCGCCTCAGCCTCTGAAAGTGCTGGGATTACAGGTGTGAGCCACCATGCCCGGCCACTCCCAGCTTTTCAAAGGACTAAGTTATGTTTCACCCTGGCCAGGTTTTAGCTGGGGCTATGTTTCACTTGCCTCTTCTACTGGCTTTTCAATGTGGATATTCTGGAAGCTGGACATGTATTCAACGTTTCCATTTTTGTCTATGTTTACCAGATTCGAACTCAGGGATCTCCATGGTAAGTTCAGCCCCAAAATGTTCTCCATGCAAAAAGCCCACTGGCTTAAAGAAAGTTTTCCTAACAACAACAATAACAAAGCCCAAATGATGTGTTAAAATATGATTTTAAAGAATGCAACCTCCTTGGGAGAGCCAGGGCAGCATTGGGCCAGCTGCTCTCCCTCATAATTTATCCTCCCAGGCCCTGCAGCCCTGAAGAAGAAATAACTCAAGAATATCTTCAGTATTCCACAGATAGTGTCCTTCCTGTCACCTGTAAGAAATCAGACTTTAAGTGTTAGATTTTTTTTTCCTTTTTCTGATTAACAAAGTAAGGCATGCTTATTTATTTTTTTTGAGAAGGAGTCTGGCTCTTGTCACCCAGGCTGGAGTTCAGTGGTGCCATCTCAGCTCACTGCAACCTCCGCCTCCTGGGTTCAAGCAATTCTCCTGCCTCAGCCTCCTGAGTAGCTGGGATTACAGGTGCGTGCCACCATACCTGGCTAATTTTTTGTACTTTTCGTAGAGATGGAGTTTCACCATGTTGGCCAGGCTGGTCTTGAACTCCTGACCTCAAGTGATCTGCTTGCCTCTACCTCCCAAAGTGCTGGGATTACAGGTGTGAGCCACCATGCCTGGCCTAGTCTTTTAAGAAAAAAGTTTGCTGGTTGGGTGGGCGCGGTGGCTCACGCCTCTAATCCCAGCACTTTGGGAGGCCAAAGCAGGTAGATCACGAGGTCAGGAGATCAACACCATTCTGGTTAACATGGTGAAACCCCCTCTCTACTAAAAATACAAAAAATTAGCTGGGTGTGGTGGCACACGCCTGTAGTCCCAGCTACTGGGGAGGCTGAGGCAGGAGAATCTCTTGAACCCGGGAGGTGGAGGTTCCAGTGAGCCAAGATCGTGCCACTGCACTCCAGCCTGGGCGATAGAGCAAGACTCCATCTCAAAAAAAAAAAAAAGTCTGCTAATCTTTTATCTGTTCTTTTAGTTCCTGAGAGAAGAGTATTAAAACCTCCCTCAGGCCGGGCGCGGTGACTCACGCCTGTAATCCCAGCACTTTGGGAGGCCGAGACGGGCAGATCACGAGGTCAGGAGATCGAGACCATCCTGGCTAACATGGTGAAACCCTGTCTCTACTAAAAATACAAAAAACTAGCCGGGCGAGGTGGCGGCGCCTGTAGTCCCAGCTACTCGGGAGGCTGAGGCAGGAGAATGGCGTGAACCCGGGAGGCGGAGCTTGCAGTGAGCTGAGATCCGGCCACTGCACTCCAGCCCGGGTGACAGAGCCAGACTCCGTCTCGAAAAAAAAATAAAATAAAAAATAAATAAATAAATAAATAAATAAATAAATAAAACCTCCCTCTATAGTGGCAGATTTTTCTACTTCTACTTTTTATTCTGTCAATTTTTGTTCTGAATAGTTTTGAAGCTATATGAATAAGTACATACACATTTAGAATGGATTCAATTGGCATAATATTTTATCATTATGAAATGTCCTTTTTTATTTCTAGTAATATATACCTCCTTAGAGTCTACTTTGCCTGATACTCATAAAGCTGTTTTAGTTTTGTTTTTGTTAGTGTTTTCATGGTGTATCTTTTTCTAAATTTAACTTCTAATGTTTTGTGTATATGATTCTACGGTCTAATTTTGCAACTGTTGAGAAATCTATCAGTCTAATTGTTATCTCTTTGTAGCAATATGTTGTTTCCTCTCTGCCTGCTTTTTAAAGGTTTTTTCTTTGCTACTGGTGCTCTAGAGTTTCACAACAAATGTGTGTAGGTGTGGATTTAACTTTATTTATCGTACATGAGAATTACTGTTCCTCTTTATGAATTTGAGTCTTTTATCAATTCTGGAAATGTCTCAGCCATTACCATGTCAAATATATGGTCTCTTACATTCTATTCTCTCCTCCCAGTACCCTGGGTAGGTGTATGTTAAACTTCTCATTTTACTGTTCATAACTCTTTTTTTGTTTGTTTGAGACAGAGTTTCACTCTTGTCACCCAGGCTGGAGTGCAATGGTGCGGTCTCGGGTCACTGCAACCTCCCTGTCCTGGGTTCAAGCAATTCTCCTGTCTCAGCCTCTCAAGTAATTGGGATTACAGGTGCCTGCCACCATGGCCGCCTAATTTTTTTTCTTTCTTTTTTTTTTTTTTTGTATTTTTAGTAGAGGTGGGGTTTCACCATGTTGGCCAGGCTAGTTTCAAACTCCTGACCTCATGTGATCCACCCACCTCAATCTCCCAAAGTACTGGGATTACAGGCGTGAGCTGCTGCGCCTGGCCTGTTTATAACTCCTAACCTAATTCTTTCTTGAATAGTGTCTAATCTTCCGTTTAACCCATCCATTATGATTTTTCTTTTTTTCCCCCTTTTTTTTTTTTCGTGAGACGGAGTCTTGCTCTGTCGCCCAGGCCGGAGTTCAGTGACGCGATCTCCGCTCACTGCAAGCTCCGCCTCCTGGGTTCACGCCATTCTCCTACCTCAGCCTCCCGAGTAGCTGGGACTACAGGCGCCTGACATCACGCTCAGCTATATTTTCTATTTTTAGTAGAGACGTGGTTTCACCATGTTAGCCAGGATGATCTCCATCTCCTGACCTTGTGATACGCCCGCCTTGGCCTCTCAAAGTGGTGGGATTACAGGCGTGAGCTACCGTGCCTGGCCACTTTTTCTTTTTTAAAGTATATTTTCTATCTATTTGGTTTTGCTTCAAATCATTCCCAAATGCATGTTTCTGATTCCATATTTCCTTTAAACGTATTTATTTGATAATTCCAATATTTGATGTCCTCAGGGAACTAACTGTTGTTTCTGCTGACTCTCACTCCTGGTAGTTTGTATCCTTGTTTGTTTGGTAATTTTTGATTGTGAGCTCATGTGAGTGGATCTTAATCTCTAGATACACAAGTGGCCAAAATTAGGGATGCTTCCCTCAAAGATAAATTTGCATTTGCTTGCCAGGAGTCAGGGAGCATTACAGACTTAGGACAACTTTAGCCGCTTTGAGGGTCCAAGCATGATGATGGAAGTCTCAAATTCAGCTTTTCCATCTTTCTACTATATTATAATTTAGTCTCAGAATTGATTGCTATACCAATATCAGCACTGGGCCCCAGGACAATCTAGCCTTTTGTGCTTTCTTGTTGCTCCATGCTCCCACATGTGGTTTCAAATCATCTTTCATGGAAAGTGAAGATGCAGCTGGAAGATTCACGTTACTGTGAGGCTGGTAAATGCATTAACATTCTACACCCTCCAAAATCTAGCTGTTTGTTAACGGGAAGGCCCTTCAGAATGTCTAGTCTAGCATATTATCAGAATACAGGTTTGGGGCCGGGTGGCTCACGCCTGTAATCCCAGGCGTGAAGGGATTGGAAGGCCAAGGTGGATGGATCATGAGGTCAGGAGTTCAAGACCAGCCTGAACAACATGGTGAAACCACGTCTCTACTAAAAATACAAAAATTAGCTCGTTGTGGTGGCGCGTGCCTATAATCCTAGCTATTCAGGAGGCTGAGGCAGGAGAATTGCTTGAACCCAGGAGGCGGAGGTTGCAGTGAGCTGAGATTGCACCACTACACTCCAGCCTGGGCAACAAAACAAGACTCTGTCTCAAAAAAAAAAAGAAGTTTAATTCAGGGTTGTTGTTAGTTTTCCAAGTTGAAAATAGCTTGCTAAAAGGGAGAAATAAGACTTTTTTGAGCAAATAATGGATATTTTATTTTTATCTCTATTCTTCCTTCTTAGTAAAAATGGAGAACTGAAATCCTAAGGAAGCAAAGAAAATGAAAAGTGATCTGTATGTAACTTGCTGTGTTAAGAAATTGTAAATTTTTTTTTTTTTTTTTTTTTTTTTTTTGAGATGGAGTCCAGGCTGAAGTGCAGTGCCCGGATCTCAGCTCACTGCAAGCTCCGCCTCCCGGGTTTACGCCATTCTCCTGCCTCAGCCTCCCGAGTAGCTGGGACTACAGGCGCCCACCACCTCGCCCGGCTAGGTTTTTTTTGTATTTTTTAGTAGAGATGGGGTTTCACTGTGTTAGCCAGGATGGTCTCGATCTCCTGACCTCGTGATCCGCCCGTCTCGGCCTCCCAAAATGCTGGGATTACAGGCTTGAGCCACCGCGCCTGGCCAAGAAATTATAAATGTTATAGAAATTTGTTACCTGATTTTCTGTGGTCTTGAAGTTGGAAAGCACGAGTAAGGTCACTTTTTCGTGAAATCACTCTCTCTTTTAATATCTTGATGGCGCTGCTTTCCATAGTATACACTCTGTAAAGAAAACAATAATTAGGTAAAAGTAACATAAATCATCCTGTTGTCTTTCATTTTAATGTGCAGTATTACTATTTATGAATTTTTACATTATTATTATTATTATTTTTTTTTTTTTTTTTTGAGACGGAGTCTTGCTCTGTCACCCAGGCTGGAGTGCAGTGGCCGGATCTCAGCTCACTGCAAGCTCCGCCTCCCGGGTTCACGCCATTCTCCTGCCTCAGCCTCCCGAGTAGTTGGGACTACAGGCGCCCGCCACCGCGCCCGGCTAGTTTTTTGTATTTTTTAGTAGAGACGGGGTTTCACCGTGTTAGCCAGGATGG
This sequence comes from Macaca fascicularis, assembly GCF_037993035.2. Classification (NCBI taxonomy): domain Eukaryota; kingdom Metazoa; phylum Chordata; class Mammalia; order Primates; family Cercopithecidae; genus Macaca; species Macaca fascicularis. The sequence continues at coordinate 18,686,722 of NC_088395.1, read as the reverse complement.
TCTCGATCTCCTGACCTCGTGATCCGCCCGTCTCGGCCTCCCAAAGTGCTGGGATTACAGGCTTGAGCCACCGCGCCCGGCCGAATTTTTACTTTAAATGAATTGCCTAGATTCTCACATATCGCTACTAGATGGTAAATGTATGCATATGTATGTGTATATGTGTGTACATGTACACACGCATTTCGTGAGGTTTTAAAAGGATTACAAATAGTATTTTCTTTTGAATGTCAAAACTCACATGAACAATCATTTGAAAAGAAGGAAAATAAAGAGGAACTTACTATACCAGGTATTGAAATTTATCATTAAATCACTGAGATAAAACAACAGATATTGACACTGAGAAGACTGATACATGAGTAGAACATAATAGAAATTTCATAAACAAAGGCTGCATGTGGTGGCTGACGCCTATAATCCCAGCACTTTGGGAGGCCGAGGCTGGTAGATGACAAGGTCAAGAAATCGAAACCATCCTGGCCAATATGGTGAAACCCCATCTCTACTAAAAATACAAAAATTAGCTGAGCATGGTGGCACATGCCTGTAGTCCCAGCTACTCTGGAGGCTGAGGCAGGAGAATTGCTTGAACCTGGGAGGCGGAGGTTGCAGTGAGCTGAGGCCGTGCCATTGCACTCCAGCCTGGGCAACAGAGCCAGACTTTGTCTCAACAACAACAACAAAAAAATTCATAAATATATCAAACTATGTATGGGAATAATATATATAATACAGAGGTATTGCAATTCAGTAGAAAAGGACAATTTTTAAAAAGAGTGGTAGCATAGTTAGCTAACTACCTGGACTTCAACCTCTACCACAGACCATTTACAAAAATAAATTTTCAAATAAAGGAGGAACAGAGGAACAAAATAGTCACACACATACATATAATGACAATTTTGTTCCTCTTTGTATTTTTTGTGCATGTACACACACACAAACACACACACACATGTATATGGCAAAATGGTAGATGTAAATCCAGGCATATCAATAATAACATCATATGAGAATGGATTAAATAATCAAAAGGCAGATATTGTGAAACTGGATAAAAACAACAAAACAAGATCCAACTATATGTTGTCAACAGGAGACACATTTTAGTTTCAAAGATACAAAGAGTTTAAAAGGAAAAGGACAAAAAAGGAAATCCCATGCAAACGGCAAGCATGAGAGCTAGAGTGGCATACCAATAGCAGACAAAATGGACTTTAAGACAAAAATTGTTACCAGAGACAAAGAGGGATATTTTACAATTATAAAACAGTCCATCAAGAAGATGAAACAATTATAAACACATGAGAACCTAACAACAGAGCCAAAACTACATGAAGCAAAAATGGATAGAACTGAAGGGAGACATAGACAATTCAGCAATAATATTGAGACTTCAATAGTCGACTTTCAGTAATGGATGAAACAACTAGGTGGAAAATCAACATGGACATAGAAGACTTGAACAGCACTCAAACCAACTAGACCTCACAGACATGTATAAAACACTCCACCCAACAACAAGAGAATTACATTCTTCTATAGTACATGTGGAACATTCTCCACAATAGACTCGATGCTAGGCCATAATATAAGCCTTAATAGATTTAAAATGATTAAGATCAAAGTATCTTTACTTTGAAAAAAAATTTAGGATTTATTGAAAGAAGTAAATTAGAAAGTAATTTGGGAAAAATAAATAAATTAAAAATTAACAACAGAAGAAATTTGGGCAAGTCACAAATATAAGAAAATTAAACAACAAAACCTTAAATAACCAATAGGTCAAAGAAGAAATCACAGGAGAAGTCAGAAAATAAGATGAGTGAAAATGAAAATACAACATACCAAAACATATGGCATACACTGAAGTAGTGCTTATATAAAAATGTATAGCTATAGGTGCCTATATTAAAAAAGAAAAAAGATCTCGAATCAATAACATAAACTTCCACTTTAAAAAATTGGAAAAAGGCTGGATGTGGTGGCTCACGCCTGTAATCCCAGCTACTTGGGAGGCTGAGGCAGGAGAATCACTTGAACCTGGGAGGCAGAGGTTGCAGTGAGCCGGGATCACACCATTGCACTCCAGCCTGGGCAACAAGAGCAAAACTCCATCTCAAAAATAAATAAATAAATAAAATAAAAAATTGGAAAAAAGAGTAAATTGAACCCAACATAAGCAGATAAAAGGAAATAATAAAGAATAGAACAGTAAGAAATGAAATAGAGAATGGAAAGATAATAAAGAAAAATCAACAAAACTAAAAATTGGTTCTTTGAAAAGATCAACTAAATCGTCAAACCTTTAGAATGTCCAAGAAAAAAAAGAAAAAAGCCTCAAATTTCTAAAATCAAGAGTGAAAGAGGGGACATCATTACTGACCTTACAAAAGTAAGAAAGATTATAAAGAAATACTAAGAACAATTGTAGACCAATATATTAGATAACATAGGACCAATTGCTAGAATGACACAAACAATCAAAACTGACTAGGAAGAAATTTAAAAACTGAACATGCCTGTAACAAGTAAAAAGACTAAGTAATCAAATGATTCACAAAGACAAGCCCAGAGCCAGCTGGCTTCACTGGTGAATTCTATGAAACATTTAAGGAAGAATTAATACCAATTACTCACAAACTCTTCCAAAAAGAAGAGGTGGGAATATTGCCCACTTAGAAGCTAATATTACCTTGATACAAAACCCAGATAAAGATCACAAGAAAACTACAGACCAGTATCTCTTAGGAACATAGATACAAAATCCTCAACAAAATACTAGCAAATGGCATCCAGAAACGTATAAAAAGGATTATACACCATGGGTAAGTGGGATTTATTCTAGGAATGCAAGCTTTGTCTAATATCTGAAATCAACCAATGTAATATACCATATTAACACAGAACAAATAAACAATGGGAAAAGGACTCCCTATTCAATAAGTGACACTGGGATAACTGGCTATTCATATGCAGAAGAATGAAACTGGACCCGTACCTATCACCATATGCAAAAATTAAGTCAAGATGGATTAGACTTATTAATAAATGTAAGACCTCAAACTATAAAAATCCTAGAAGAAAACCTAGGAAATACTCTTCTGGACATCAGCCTTAGGAAATAATTTATGACTAAGTCCTCAAAAGCAATTGTAACAAAAACAAACACTGACAGATGAGAACTAATTAAACTAAAGAACTTCTGCACAGCAAAAGAAAATATCAACAGAGTTAGCAGACAACCTAAAGATTTGGAGAAAATCTTCACAAACTATGTATGCAACAAAGGTCTAATATCCAGGATTTATAAGGAACTTAAACCAGTCAACAAGCAAAAACCAAATAGACCCATTAAAAAGTGGGCAAAGGATATGAACAAACACTTCTCAAAACAAGACATGTAAGTGGCCAACCAATATGAAAAATGCTCAACATCACTGAACATCAGAGAAATGCAAATCAAAACCACAATGAGATACCATCTCATACCAGTCAGAATGGGTATTATTCAGAAGTCAAAAAATAGTAAATATTGGCAAGGCTACAGAGAAAAGGGAATGCTTATACACTGTTGGTGTAAATGCAAACTAGTTCAGTCACTGTAGAAAGCAGTTTGGACATTTCTCAAAGAACTAAAAATGGAACTCCCATTGGACCCAGCAATCCCATTACTAGGTATATACCCAAAGGAAAATAAATAATTGTACCAAAAACACATGCACTTGTATGTTCATCATAGAACTATTCCCAATAGCAAAAACACGGAATCAACCCAGGTGTCCATCAATGGTGGATTGGATAACGAAAATGCAATACATATACACCATGAAATACTACACAGCCACAAAAAACCAAAATCATTTCCTTTGCAGCAACATGGATGCAGCTGGAAGCCATTATCCTAAGTGAATCAACATAGGAACAGAAAATCAAATACCATATGTTCTCACTTTTAAGTGGGAGCTCAACATTGGGTACACATGGACATAAAGATGGGAACAATAGACACTGGGAACTACTCGAGGGGGAGGGAGAGAGGAGGGCAAGGGCTGAACAACTAAGTATTGGGTATTATGCTCACTACCTGGGTGACAAAATCACTCATACATCAAACCCCAACATCACACAATATACCCATGTAACCAATCTGCACATGTACTCCTTGAATCGAAAATAAAAGTTGAAATTTTCAAAAATCACATGATCATCTCAATAGATGCAGAAAAACTTATCTGATGAAATTCAATACTCTTTCATGATAAAAACACTAACCAAACTAGGCATAGAAAGGAACTTCTTCCACTTGATGAGAGGCATCTACACAAATACAAAGCTAACATCATACTTAATTATCAAAGAGTGAATGCATTCCCTTAAGATCAGAAATAAGACAAGTATATCTGCCTTCACCAGTTTTATTCAACACTGTACTGGAGGTTTTAGCCAGGATGATTATACAAGAAAAATAAAACCAGGATGATCATACAAGAAAAATAAAAACAAGGGATCCAGATTGGAAAAGAAGTAAAACTATCTCCATTAACACCATTAACAGATATGATCTAGGATATAGAAAATCTCAAGGACTCTACTAGAAAAAGATTAAAACTAACAAACAAGTTAATCAAGATTGTACAAGATCAATATCCAAAAATCAATTGTATTTCTTTTTTTTTTGAGACTGAGTCTCGCTCTGTCGCCCAGGCTGGAGTGCAGTGGTGCGATCTCGGCTCACCGCAACCTATGCCTCCCGCATTCCAGCCATTCTTCTACCTCAGACTCCCGAGTAGCTGGGACTACAGGCATGTGCCACCATGCCCAGCTAATTTTTGTATTTTTAGTAGAGACAGGGTTTCACCATATTGGCCAGGCTGGTCTTGATCTCCTGACCTCATGATCCACCTGCCTCAGCCTCCCAAAGTGCTGGGATTACAGGCATGAGCCACCGCGCCCAGCCAATCAATTGTATTTCTATACACTAGAAATCAAGAATCTAAAAATATAATTAAGAAAACAGGCCAGGTGCGGTGGCTCACATCTGTAATCCCAGCACTTTGGGAAGCCAAGACCGGAGGATCACTTGAGCCCAGGAGTTTGAGACCCAGCCTCGGCAACACAGTGAGACCCTGTCTCTACAGAAAATTGAAAAAATTAGCCGGGTGTGATGGTGCATGCTAATTTTAATGTAAGGCCCAGGAATTTGAGGGTGCAGCGAGCTATGATCACATTACTGCACTCCAGCCTGGGTGACAGAGTGAGACCCTGTCTCCAGAAAAAGAGAAAAGAAAAGAAAAGGAAAACAATTCCATTTACTATGGCAGCAAAAGGAACAAAATATTTAGAAATAAATTTAGCAAAATAAGTCCTAGACTTATACATGGAAAAGTACAAAATATTATTGAAGGAAATTAAAGAAGATTTAAATAAATAGAACAATATTTCACGTTCATGGATTGGACAACTTAATATTGTTAAGATGGTAATAGCCTTCAAACTGATCTACAGACTCAACATAATCCCTATCAAATTCCCAGCTGGTATTTTTGCAAATTGACAAGCTGATTCTGAAATTCACATGAAAATGCAAGGGGCCCAAAATAGCCAAAACAATCTTTAAAAAGAAGTACAAAGTTCAACTCACATTTACCAGTTTTAAAACTGTAGTAAGTTTGTAAAGTTATAATAATTAGGACAGCATGGTACTGGCATTAGGGTAGACACAGACTTAGACAAAAGGAATACAATTTAAAGGCCAGAAACAAACCCTTACATTATGGTCAACTGATTTTTGACAAGAGTGCCAAGAAGGAAAGAATAGTCTTTGAGTCACGGTTCTGGGACAACTGGATATCCACATGTAAAAGAATAAAGCTGAACTCTTCCTTCACACCATATACAAAAATTAACTCAAAATGGATCAGAAACCTAAATATAGGAGCTAAACCTATAAAACTCTTAGAAGAGAACATAGGAATGAATCCTTATGACTCTGAGTTAGGCAATAATGCCTTCTTAGATACAATACCAAAAAAGCACGAGCCACACAAGAAAAAAAACAGATAAATTGGATTTCATCAAAATGAAAAATGTTTGCACTACAAATAATACCACAGAGAAAGAGATAAGACATCCCACAGAATGGGAGAGAATATTTGCAAATCAAATATTGAACAAGTGGCCAGTCGTGGTGACTCATGCCTATAATCCCAGCACTTTGGGAAGCTGAAGCAGGTGGATCGCTTGAGCCCAGGAGTTCAAGATCAGCCTGGGTAACATGGTGAAACCCCATCTCATCAAAAATACAAAAATTAGCCAAGTGTGCTGGTTTGTGCCTGTAGTCCCAGCTACTTCAGAGGCTGAGGCAGGAGAATCAATTGGGCCCTGCAGGCCAAGGCTGCAGTGAGCCATGATCGCCTAGGCAACAAAGTGAGACCCTGTCTCAAAAAAATATACATATGCTGAATAAGTGATGTGTATATAGAATAAAAAACTCTTGCAATGCAAAAATAAAGAGTGACAATTAAAAATGGAAAATGAACCTGAAATATAATATTTCTAAAGAAGATGTACAAATGTCCAATAAATACATGGAAAGATGCTCAACATCATTAATCATTAGGGAACAACTCAACACTACAATGAGATTCTACCTCACACCACTAAGACAACAATAAGAAAAAAGAGATCAAGCTGGGCGCGGTGGCTCACACCTGTAATCCCAGCACTTTGAGAGGCTGAGGTAGGGAAATCACCTGAGGTCAGGAGTTCGAGACCAGCCTAGCCAATCTGGTGAAACCCCGTCTCTACTAAACATACACAAATTAGCTGGGCATGGTGGCACATGCCTGTAGTCCCAGCTACTCAGGAGGTTGAGGTGGGAGAATCACTTTAACCCAGGAGGTGGAAGTTGCAGTGAGCCGAGACTGTGCCGCTGCACTCCAGCCTGGGGCAACAAGAGTGAAACTCTGTCTCCAAAAAAAAAAAAAAAAAAAAAAAAGAGATCATAGCAAGGGTTGGCAATGATGTAGACAACTTGGAATCCTGACACACTGATGGTGGAAATGGTAAACTGGTAAGCCCCTTGGGAAAAAGTTTGCAAGTTCCTCAAAATGTTAAACATAGAGTTACCATATAACCCAGCAATTCCATTACCAAGTATTTACTCAAGAGAAATGAAACATGTACACACAAAAACTTGCCCATGAATGTTCATAACACCATTGTTTATAATAACCAAGAAGTGGAAACACCCTAAATGTCTATCAGCTCATGAATGGATAAACAAAATGTGGTCTATCCATACAATGGAATATTATTCACCCATAAGAAGGAATGAAGTACGGATATAGAATACAGCATGAATGACCTCAAAAACATTGTGCTGAGTGAAAGAAGCCAGCCACAGAAGATCACATATTGTGTGATCTCATTTACATGAAATGCCCAGAATAGGCAAATCCACAGAGACAGAAAATAGATTAGTGGTTGCCTAGGGCTGTGATGGGAGGAGGTGACTGGGAAATGACTGCTCAATGGGTATGAGTTTTCTTTTTAGGATGGCAAAAATGTTCAAAAGTTAGATAATGGTGATAGTTGCACAACTCTGTAAATGTACTGTCACTGAATTGTAAATGGGTAAACTTTGTGGTACGTAAATTACATCTCAATGTAGCTGTTAAATTTGAGAATTTGTGTGTGTGTGTACAGAGAGACAGAGACAGAGAAAGAGAAATTTTCTAAACAAAGGTAAAAATCCAAAAATTATAATGAAATTATAAACACGGTATGTTGTTTTTCAGATTGTCCAATGTTATAACCCTTTTGAAGTAGCTATTAAAATTTTAAACATATAAATTCCATAAATTCCACACTGTAAAATCTTACATTAAAAAATTCACTAAAACTTATGGATATATGTCCACACACACACGCGCATGCGCACACACACACACAGAGGATTTTTCCAGCTTTATTGACATAAAACCATAGTTATATTTATAACTGGCAAATAAAATCATATATATTTAAGGTATACAGTGTGATGATTTGATATACATGTATCTCCAGATAGCCTCTACCTCTCAGCCCCTGGCAACCACCATACTACTCTCTGTTTCTATGAGTTCGATTTTTTTAGATTCCACATACAAGTGATGTCATACAGTATTTGTCTGACTTATTTCACTTAGCAAAATGCCCTCCAGGTTCATCCGTGTTGTCATAAATGTCAGGATTTCGCAGGGCGCGGTGGCTCAAGCCTGTAATCCCAGCACTTTGGGAGGCCGAGATGGGCAGATCACGAGGTCAGGAGATCGAGACCATCCTGGCTAATACGGTGAAACCCCGTCTCTACTAAAAAATACAAAAAACTAGCCGGGCGAGGTGGCGGGCGCCTGTAGTCCCAGCTACTCGGGAGGCTGAGACAGGAGAATGGCGTAAACCTGGGAGTCAGAGCTTGCAGTGAGCTGAGATCCGGCCACTGCACTCCAGCCTGGGCGACACAGCGAGACTCCGTCTCAAAAAAAAAAAAAAAAAAAAAAGTCAGGATTTCTTGTTTATGTTGGAATAATTTTCCATTGTGCATGTACAATCAGCCCTCTGTATGCATGGGTTTCCCTTCAGTGGAATTTTTTTTTTTTTTTTTTTTTTTGAGACAGGGTCTCATTTTATTGCCTAACCTGGAGTGCAGTGGTGCGATCTTGTCCCACTGCAGCCTTGACCTCCCACGCTCAAGTGATTCTCCTGCCTCAGCCTCCAGAGTAGCTGGGATTACAGGTGTGCACCATCACGTCCAGCTAATTTTTGTATTTTATGTAGAGAAGGGGTTTCACCATGTTGCCCAGCTAGTCTCGAACTCCTGGGCTCAAATGATCCTCCTGCCTCAGCCTCCCAAAGTGCTAGGACTACAAGCGTGAGTCACTGCGCTTGGCCGAATTTATTTTTTTTTAAACAGATGGTTGTGCCTGTACTTAACATGTACAGACTTTTTCTTGTCATTATTCCCTACACAATATAGTATAACAACTATTGACATAGTATTTACATTGCATTCGGTATTATAAGTAATTTAGAGATGATTTAAAGTATATGGAAGGATGTGCATAGGTTTTATGCAAATACGATGCTATTTTATATAAGGGACTTGAGCATGCAGGGATTATATATATTTATATATATATAAAATATATATATAAAATATATAAATCCACACATGTATATCAGTCACATTTTCTTTTTCTGTCTTGACAGACACTTGGGTTGTTACCATATCTTGACTATTGTGAATAATGCCACACTGAACATGGGAATGCAAATATCTCTTCAAGATACTGATTTCATTTCCTTTGGATATATACCTAGTAGTGGGATTGCTGGATCATATGGTACTTCTATTTTTAATGTTTTGAGGAACCTCTATAGCATTTTCTATAATGGCTGTACTAATCCATATTCCTATCAACAGAGTACAAGCGTTCCCTTTTCTCCACACCCTGGTCAACACTTATGTTTTGTCTTTTTGATAACAGCCATTCTAACTGGTGTGAGATGGTATCTATCTCATTGTGGTTTTGCTTTGCATTTCCCTGATAATTAGTGACTTTGAGCATCTTTTCGTGAACTTGTTGGCCATTTGTATGTCTTTGGGAAAATGTCTATTCAGGTCCTTTGCCTATTTTTTAAATTGGATTACTTGTTTTGTTTTTTTTGTTTTTTGTTTTTTGTTTTTTTTGGGCTGTTGAGTCGTATGAGTTCCTTACGTATAGGAATGCTAGTTATAGCATTGTTTTTAAATGCAGAATCCTGGAACCAATCTGGATGTCTATCAGTTGGATAAGATTTAGTTGCTTCATAACTGTTATGGTACATGTATACTACAGAATAATATGTATGTACTAAAAAGAATGAGTTAGGTCTATCTTTACTAACTTGAGGTGATGTTCATGATATAATTTTTAGGGGAAAAATTCAGTTGCAGAATACAGTGTGCAGTGTGATTCTAACTTCATATATATATATATATATATATATATGGCTGGGCGTGGTGGCTCATACTGTAATCCCAGCAGTTTGGGAGGCTGAGGCGGGCAGATCACAAGGTCAAGATATCAAGACCATCCTGGCCAACATGGTGAAACCTCATCTCTACTAAAAAAACAAAAATTAGCTGGGTGTGGTGGCGCACACCTGTAGAGACTGAGGCAGGAGAATTGCTTGAACCCGAGAGGCAGAGGTTGCAGTGAGCCGAGATCACGCCACTGCACTCCAGTCTGGCAACAGAGCAAGACTCCGTCTCAAAAAAAAAAAAAGAAAAAAATGTATGTACAGGCTGGGCACAGTGGCTCACACCTGTAATCTCAGCACTTTGGGAGGCCAAGGCAGGCAAATCACCTGAGGTCATGAGTTCAATACCAGCTTGGCCAATAAGGTGAAACTCCGTCTCTACTAAAAATACAAAAATTAGCCCAGTGTGGTGGGGCACGCCCGTAGTCCCAGCTACTCGGGAGGCTGAGGCAGGAGAATCACTTGAACCCAGGAGGTGGAGGTTGCAGTGAGCCAAGATTGTGCTGCTGCACTCCAGCCTGGGCGACAGAGCAAGACTACTTCTTACAAAAAAAAAGTATGTACATTGTTTATCATCTTTCTCTTCATACTGAGATATGTGTTTGATGAGGGGACTTCGGCCTATCTTGTATTATCTATGCCTAGAACGGTATCTGACACATGGTAGGTACTCAAAGGTTTTTTTAAGTTCTATGACTGAATAAATGCTTGTCTATTTTTGTAAGAGCAAGAAGAGGGTGGAAGGGGCCATTCTAAGCTGCTAGTTTTAGTTACCTCTGGGGAAAAGGATAATTGAGAAGGGAGAGAAGATTGTTAACATTTTCTTTATTCTTCTTTGCTTTTTTTTTTTCTGTTGTTAACAACAAACATGTTAGTTCTATAATGTAAAAAATCTTAGACTGGCCACAGTGGCTCACGTTTGTAATTCCAGTATTTTGGGGGCCAAGGTGAGTGGATCACATGAGGTCAGGAGTTCAAGACCAGCCTGGCCAACATGGTGAAACCCTGTCTCTACCAAAAATACAAAATATTAGCCAGGTGTGGTGGCGGGCCCTTGTAATCCCAGCTACTTGGGAGGATGAGGCAGGAGAACTGCTTGAATCTGGGAGGCAGAGGTTGCAGGGAGCTGAGATCGAGCCACTGCACTCCAGCCTGGGCCACAGAGTGAGACTCCATCTCAAAAAAAACGTAAAAAGATAATGTGAAAGGGAGAAAAGGAGTATAAGCTATGAATGCCATCACATGGAAAGAGACACTCAACTATTTGTCACATACACTTCTGGATAGAGAAGAGAAAGGGGCAAGAGCAGATAGAGCTGTTTGGGGGTCAGAGAAGGCTGTAGGTTAGGGGACTGAGTGGGTGTGGGGAATCTTCTTTTCTTTATATTCAGTTATGTTTCTGAGGACTGACTGCTTTATCCATCTAGAAAGATGTACAAATTTAGAATTGCTCCTTTTGGTTTCAATTATGGGTGCATTCACCACTTGGTGTCTGGAACTATTTCCATTTTGTTGATACTAATGAGTAAGCTATAAATGACTGTCTTCATTCACGTGGCTGCTCTGAGTCACGTGGGACTGGTTCTAATGGGTCCATGAGACCAGTGCTCTGTGTTCTCCGTATAGTATACACACCTTTGGCGAAGAGGCTGAAAGCACGTTGCTTTAGTTACTTGGTACTGGAAAAATCGAGGAGCTGTACCAGAACATAGTTTGATGTAAGCTCCTCGATTGCTGCCTTCTTCATAATAATTAGAAGCAGAAAATATAGTCACAACCTGGTTAAAGAAAAAGAGGGTCAGCTTCACGTAAAATTAGTTCTCAAAAAGTCATTCAATAAGGTCAGAAATAGCTCAATTGTTAAAAAGCAAGAATCAAAGAAAGTTCATAAACCCTGCAAATCATCCAAGTCCTATGTGATTTCTATTATTGCATCGGAGGAAAACAAGGCTACTCCCCAGTGTCCCCAGGAGCACTAACTCCTGGCCACTCAGCCAACATCCTCAGCGCATGGCCCTGCAATCCTGGGTACAATTTTAGTGCCAAATCTCAGAATCCTCTTTAATGTCTGATTTTGCGAATTCTTTTTCCAAGGAGATAAATCCCCTATTTTCTTGTCTTGTAATAGTTGAGCATTCAGAATGAAATTTGTCTGGTATTTCAGTTTTTTTCTTCTGCCTGGAGCAGAGTGATTTAGAAGGTTCAGGGCCCGAGAAAGTCAGTGCTTTAAGGGCAGAGATGCAGTGGCTAGAAGAAGGGACCACGACCATTATCTTGTGAAGGAACTAGCCTTGGGCTGTGGTAGAATATGGGAGGATACTTTTTTTTTTTTTTTGAGATGGAGTCTCGTTCTCTCACCATGCTGGAATGCAGTGGCACGATCTCAGCTCACTGCAACCTCCACCTCCTGGGTTCAAGCAATTCTCCTGCCTCAGCCTCCCGAGTAGCTGGGACTACAGGTGTGTGCCACCACGCCCAGCTAATTTTTGTATTTTTAGTGGAGACAGGGTTTCACCATGTTGGCCAGGATGGTCACTATCTCTTGACCTCATGTCCACCTGCCTTGGCCTCCCAAAGTGCTGGGATTACAGGTGTGAGCCACTGCACCCGGCCGGGAGGACCATATTTGTGGGTGACAGGGAACCTGGCTTAGGCTCTCTTCTGTCCTGATGAGCATGTCACTTTAGACAAGCCACTGCTGTTTTCTATCTATTTTTCTATCTATTTTCTTATTACAAAGAAACCCTAAACAATACTTGCCTTACTCATCTTGCAATGTTAGTATGAGCTGAAAATGAATTAATAGAGGTCAGAAAAACAAAGTGCTGACACAGAGGGAAATGCCATACAACTTGGTATCCATTTTTATTTATTGCTGTTCACCATAGAAAAAGGTGCATTCCAGGCCAGGTGCGGTGGCTCATGCCTATAATCCCAGCACTTTGGGAGGCTGAGGCAGGTGAATCACCTGAGGTCAGGAGTTTGAGACAAGCCTGGCCAACATGAAACCTTGTCTCTACTAAAAATTCAAAAAATAGCTGGACATAGTGGCGGCCGCCTGTAATTCCATCTTCTCGGGAGCATGAGGCAAGAGAATCGCTTGAACCCAGGAGGCAGAGGTTGCAGTGAGCCGAGATCACGCCACTGCACTCCAGCCTGGACAACAGAACGAGACTCTGTCTCAAAAAAAGAAAAAAAAAGAAAGAAAAAGGTGCATCCCAGGACAACTTGGGACAAGAAACCAGCTCCTCAGTCCTCACCTCCTTTAGCCTTTGATCAGACACCACTGAAGGAACACAACACACTCCATTTTAGTGGCTGTAGCTAAACTGACTACAGTGAGCAACTTGCTGGAGGTTGCCTACTGAGGGAGCTGAAGGGAAGTGTGGTTTGTGTTTTGGGCCCTGCACGAGGAACAGGTAAAAAGTGCAAGAGCAAACTGGATTCACTGTTGCCTTTTATGCACTCTGTGAGGAAAAGGACATTCTCAACCCCACTGTGTGGGACAGTTGCCTTACAAGTAGTAAAGAACCAAGCCTTTCTGTGTGTCTACTTAGTGCCATGTATCAGAATTTCTGTTTCTGAGGCCGGGTACGGTGGCTCACGACTGTAATCCCAGCACTTTGGGAAGCCGAGGCAGGTGGATCACCTGAGGTCAGGAGTTCGAGACCAGCCTGGCTAACATGGTGAAACCCTGTCTCTACTAAAAATACAAAAATTAGCTGGGTGTAGTGGCGCACACCTGTAATCCCAGCTACTTGAGTGGCTGAGGCACGAGAATCACTTGAACCCGGGAGGCGGAGGTTGCAGTGAGCTGAGATCACGCCACTGTACTCCAACCTAGGCGACAGAGCAAGACTCCATCTCAAAAAAAGAAAAAAAAAAAAAAAAAAGAATTTCTGTTTCTGGGATTAGGGAAGATCAGGGAAATAAACCAAATATCTTTTAGGACAAGGGACAGTGAGGATCTTTCAAACAACCTAGATATAGCCCGCCTTCTCTGGTTTCCGTTTGGTACTAGAAAAGATATCTTCTCATGGGCTTCTAGGCCAGACATACTCTGTGAAGAAAAGACTGTGCTTAGGGGAAGGATGTTAATGGGAATGTCACTAACAATTTTAGCTTACCTTCCCATCATGACAGATTTCATACCCTTCGGGCTTACATTCATGAGACCTGATGAGCATCTTCAACTGGTATTTATTAAGAATCTTGGAAGTAACATCTGGTCCAAAATAGCAGCCCCCTCCTCGGCCCGTATTTGGAAAACAGCCGTTTTTGCCTCTGGGATCACTCCACAGAATATCAATAATCTTGGAACAACAAACCAGATTTTGCTGTAACTTACAAGTGAGATTATATCTTTCTAGATTCCGACTTGTCAGAAATATTAACCCAGGGTATCCCAAAGACTACTTCTCATTCTTCCTTGAAAATTGTTTCAGGCCTGGCGCAGTGGCTCACGCCTGTGATCCCAGCACTTTCGGTGGCTGAGGTGGGAGGACTGCTTGAGGCCAGGAGTTCAAGCCCAGCCTGGGCAACATGGTGAGACCTCGTCTCTACAAAAAATACAAAAATTAGCCGGGCATGGTGGTGCATGCCTGTAGTCTCAGCTACTAGGGAGGCTGAGATGGGAGGATCACTCAAGCCTGGGAGGTTGAGGCTGTAGTGAGCCATGATCACTCCACTGCACTCCAGGCTGGGTGACAGATGGAGACCCCGTCTCAAAAAAAATAAAAAGAACATTGTTTCATATTCACCTCCTCCATGAATATCCAATACAGCAATAACAATAACCAAGAATCAGCCCTTATCCTTTTTTTTTTTTTTTTTTTGGCTTTAAAAATTCCATCACAATTGTTTGACAGTTGTTGAATCTACAAGGTTCTTTTCTCTTAAGAGAACTTCATTGTCACATTCAGGGGAGAAATTAGCTCCCCACAATGCCCACACATTAGGTGTGTCTTAACATGTTCAAAGACATAAGGTAGGTCTCCTGCTGTGGCTCTGGGCCAGGTTTTTGTCCTGTTGAGCACATAGCCTGAGGAAGCCCTTGCTGTTTCCCAACACAAATGTGGAAACCTGTTCATCTGAGGGTGTCTCCTAAAGCATCTCCTTCACCTTTCCCCCTCCATGGTAAGTACAGTCTCAGTTTCAGCAATACATTTAGCAACTGTTTTCCACAACGTGTTCTCCTAAATCCACAAGTGTTGTATAACATTTCCTTTGGGGTGCAGGAGAGGCAAATGCAGGTTACGTGATGTCCAGGACTAAAGATCCAAATTTTTAAAATCATTTTTCTGCCGGGCACAGTGGCTCTTGCCTGTAATCCCAGCACTTTGGGAGGCTGAGTCAGGAAGGGTGCTTGGGTCCAGGAGTTCAAGACCAGCCTGGGTAAACATGGCAAAACCCCATCTCTACAAAAAATTAAAAAATAAAAATTAGCCAGGTATGGTGGTGCACGAATGTGTTCCCAACTACTTGGGAGGATGAGGTGAGAGGATTCCTGAGCCCAGGAGGTTGAGGCTGCAGCGAGCCATGTTCATGCCACTGCACTGCAGCCTGGGCAACAGAGCAAGACACTGTCTCAGAATAAAACAAAATAATATTTTTCATGAAGATTGGAGGCTCCCTCTTTGTGGCTTTCATCTATCTGTAATGTTTCTTTTCTTTTTTTTTTTTCTGTGATGGAGTCTTGCTCTGTCGCCTAGGCTGGAGTGCAGTGGCATGATCTCGGCTCACTGCAACCTCCACCTCCTGGGTTCAAGCGGTTCTCCTGCCTCAGCCTCCTGAGTAGCTGAGATTGCAAGGGCCTGCCACAACACCTGGCTAATTTTTGGTATTTTTGGTAGAGACAGGGTTTTACCATGTTGGCCAGGTTGGTCTCGAACTCCTGACCTCAGGTGATCCACCCACCTTGGCCTCCCAAAGTACTGGGATTACAGGCATGAGCCACTGTACCTGGCCTGTAATGCTTCTTTATTGAAACTTCTATAACAGCTTAAAGAGTAGTGAGAAAAACTCTCTCTGCCATTAAAGCTATACAACCTTGAAAATCCTCCCTGGATCTCACTTTTGAGATCTTTAGAATCAGGCATTTGGACCAGTTGACCTGTAAAGTATCTCAGATTCTAACAGACTGATTCTAACAGTCTCTGTTTTCCACATGCTTCTTCTGAGTGCATGAAAAAGCAGGCATGTGAAGTTGCGCAGTTATTCCAGTGGGTCCAAATCAGGTCTGGAGAACAGGACCAGGAACTGCTAAACATGATTGTACAGCCACTGATAAGTATGGTATGGAAGAGGAGCTAGAAATAAGTGAGGAAAAAGACAGTGAGGTGAAAAGAGCAGAACTGGCAGGAGAGCTACCCTGGAATAAGCACCTGGTCAGAACTAGAGAAAAGAGAAACCCTGTACCAGGCCCACATCAGACACCTGCAGAGTTTTTGATGATTGAAGTGACAGTTAAAACCACCCAAAGAAGAGTCAGCCCAGGGCGCTCCTTTCTCCCCACTGAATGCCGACATCAGCACAACCGTACTCTATGAATAAATATAATGGAACCCCTTTACTTCGCTGGTGTTTATGACAAAAATAACACTTGCATTTTCGACTGAGTCAAATCTGGCTCTTATACCATGATGTCATGTTTGGGGACATAATTTGACCTGTAATATAATAATGGAGGAAAGAGGGAAATCAAGGAGTTGTGCTTTGTTAGGAGGGGATTAAGCTTTCAATTTCTACATGGGATGCAAATCATTTATAGCCAAAATTACCCCTGGGAAACCTCTTGTTACCCTTAACATATATAGTTGCCCCTCAGTATCCAAGGTGGATTGGTCCCGGGACCACCTCCTACATCCAGGATACTAAAATCTGTGGATGCTCAAGTCCCTTGTATAAAATGGCATAGTATTTGCATATAACCCACACCCATCCTCCTGTCTACAAATGGTCCCTGACTTACAATTTTCAACTTCACAATGGTGCAAAAGCAACAAGCATTCAAGAAGCTCCTTGACATGAGGGAATTATGTCCAGATAAACCCATCATAAGTCAAAGAGTATCTGTACTATAAGTCATCTCTAGATTGCTTATAATACCTAATACAATGTAAGTGCTATGTAAATAGCTGTTATGCCATATTTTAAAATTTATATTGTATTGTTATATTGTTTTTTTTCCAAATATTTTCAATCTGTGATTGGTTGAATCCACAATGCAGAACCCCGTGCATATGGAAGGTTGACTGTATATGGTTGTATGTATACAACTCTATACAATAATATGGATATGTGAATGTTTTATATATATTATATAGATAATATGGAAATATTAATATTTTATATATGTGATAAAGGATATGAAAATAAAATTTTCCAGTATTTTTCTCCTTTATTGCCATATGCAATAATTGAAATTTACATAAATTCAAGGTACATATGATGGGACTCTGTTGAACTAGAATAAGCACTGGCCAAAGAGTTAGCACTTCAAGTAATTACCTAAGTCACCTTGGGCAAATCACTTATCATATTCAGGCCTTAGTCATCATCAATGGAATGAGGAAGATATATCTAACACTCATTTTTCTTTGATTCTAACTCATAAGGGGTAACAATTTTTAAGAACTGAGCTTGTCCTTCAGAATCCACTCCATGAGTTTTGCATTTCTTTTTTCTGTCTAGAAATCATTTCCTTGACTAGGTTTACCCAGATCGTAGTGGTAACGTAAGATTAATTCCAGAACTCACAAACAAAAAAATTGCATAAAAGCCCCTTTGTTGGTGAAACAAATTCCTCAGTAGAAACCATCTCTTTCTTGTCAACAACACATTATCCTCTGAAATGCAGGAGCCTTGGGGTGATCACTGCATGAAAGACTAATTAATTCTTTACAACGTTCTTTCCTGAAAATTTTCAAACAAAAAAATGGGAACGTTTTACTGAATTACAGCTTTTATATGACCTGATCAACAAAAATCTATGTGTGTCAGCCTTTTAAATCTCCTCAATCTAAAATAAATCCTTCAAGAAGCACCTTGCGCATGTCTGCGGCTCTAAGTAATCCAGTCTCCAAAAGTGTGCTTCGAGGGAGAGTTAATAGCTCTGAAAGGTGTATCTAAATGCTTCTCTTCTAAAACATTAATACTACAGATTCACTATTCTTTCATATTTTCCTTTAGTTATACATCCTCCCTTCCAGCTTTTGACCATGTCATTTTAAATTAATTAATTATTTTTTGAGACAGAGTTTTGCTCTTGTCGCCCAGGCTCGAGTGCAATGGCGTGATCTCAGCTCACTGCAACCTCTGCCTCTTGGGTTCAAGCAATTCTCCTGCCTCAGTCTCCCGAGTAGCTGGGATTACAGGTATGTACCACCACGCCCAGCTAGACCATGTCTTTTTTTTTTTTTTTGGAGATGGGGTCTTGCTCTGTCGCCCAGGCTGGAGTGCAGTGGCGTGATCTTGGCTCACTGCAACCCCTGCCTCCCAGGTTCAAGCAATTCTCCTGCCTCAGTCTCCCGAGTAGCTGGGATTACAGGTGTGCGTCACCACGCTCAGCTAATTTTTGTATTTTTAGTAGAGATAGGGTTTCACCATGATGGTCAGGCTGGTCTGGAACTCCTGGCCTTGTGATCCACCTGCCTCGGCTTCCCAAAGTGCTGGGATTACAGGCGTGAGCGACCACGCCTGGCCTAGACCACGTCATTTTAAAAACTATGCTTAGGCTAGACGTGGTGGCTCACCCCTGTAATTCCAGCACTTTGGGAGGCCGCAGTGGGTGGATCAAGAATGAGGTCAGGAGTTCGAGACCAGCATGGCCAACATGGTGAAACCCTGCCTCTACTAAAAATACAAAAATTAGCCGGGTGTGGTGGCAGATGCCTGTAATCCCAGCTACTTTGGAGGCTGAGGCAGGAAAATTGCTTGAACCTGGGAGGCGGACGCTGCAGTGAGCCGAAATCACATCATTGCACTGCAGCCTGGGCGACAGAGCAAGACTCCGTCTCAAAAAAAAAAAAAAAAAAAAAAAAAAAAGCTATGCTCAGCCCAAACCTTCCAGCCAGGGATCCTAGATTTCTTTAGATGCCTTCCTCCTGCTCCCTATCCACCCTTTAGGCCTCATTGAATAAGGGCTGACTAAAGTAGGTCACATCATTCCTGAGAATGCCTGTCACTCTCATCTATCCCTTCAAAAAAAGAGCATGGACATTCAAGTCAACCTCAGGATCAAATCCTACTCTATCACTCCCTAACTAGCCAACAGACCTCAATCAAGTCATTTCCCTCTTGGGAGCCACCTCAATGCAGCTGACTACATTATTTAAAATCGCAATTTTTTGGCCGGGCGCGGTGGCTCAAGCCTGTAATCCCAGTACTTTGGGAGGCCGAGGCGGGTGGATCACGAAGTCAGGAGATCGAGACCATCCTGGCTAACATGGTGAAACCCCGTCTCTACTAAAAATACAAAAAACTAGCCGGGCGTGGTGGCGGGCGCCTGTAGTCCCAGCTACTCGGAGGCTGAGGCAGGAGAATGGCGTAAACCCGGGAGGCGGAGCTTGCAGTGAGCCGAGATCGTGCCACTGCACTCCAGCCTGGGTGACACAGCGAGACTCCGTCTCAAAAAAAAAAAAAAAAAAAAAAAAATTGCAATTTTTACTGGGCGCCGTGGCTCATGCTTGCAATCCCAGCACTTTCGGAGGCAGAGGAAGAAGGATCGCTTGAGCCCAGGAGTTCAAGACCAGCCTGGGCAATATAGTGAGACATTGTTTCTACAAAAAAATCAAAAAATGAGGTGGGAGAATCACTTGAGCCCAGGTGGTCAGGGTTGCAATAAGCCATAATTGCACTACTGCACTCCTACCTGGACTACAGGAGTGAGACCCTGTCTCAAAAAAAAAAAAAATTGCGGCCGGGAGCGGTGGCTCAAGCCTGTAATCCCAGCACTTTGGGAGGCCGAGATGGGCGGATCACGAGGTCAGGAGATCGAGACCATCCTGGCTAACACGGTGAAACCCTGTCTCTACTAAAAATACAAAAAACTAGCTGGGCGAGGTGGCGGTGCCTGTAGTCCCAGCTACTCGGGAGGCTGAGGCAGGAGAATGGCGTAAACCCGGGAGGCGGAGCTTGCAGTGAGCTGAGATCCGGCCACTGCACTCCAGCCTGGGCGACAGAGCGAGACTCCGTCTCAAAAAAAAAAAAAAAAAAAAAAAATTGCAATTTTGTCCCCAAGACCAGTTTTCCTGTTCTCCCTAACTCTGCTCTAGTTTTTATTTTTCCCATAGAACTTATCACTTAAGGCTGGGCGCAGTGGCTCACGCCTGTAATCCCAGCACTTTGGGAGGCCGAGGCAGGCGGATCATGAGGTTGAGACTATCCTGGCTAACACAGTGAAACCCCGTCTCTACTAAAAATACAAAAAAGTTAGCTGGGCGTGGTGGCGGGCGCCTGTAGTCCCAGCTACTTGGGAGGAGAATGGTGTGAACCCGGGAGGCGGAACTTGCAGTGAGCCCAGATTGCGCCACTGCACTCCAGCCTGGGAGATAGAGCAAGACTCCGTCTAAAAATAATAATAAAAAAAGAACTTATCACTTAAGGTATATCATTTATTTATTATTATATTGTTTATCATGTAACTCCTCCCTTTAAAATGTAAGCTCTGCAAGGTAACTGATCTTTATTTAGTCATTGACATTTCCCAGAAGCCTAGAACAGTGTATGACACATAGTAGGTGCTCAATAAATACCTGTTAAATGAATGAATAAAGAGAGGGGAGTCATTCAGGCTATAAATAATTTAAATTATTTTTGAAATCTTTTTGGCCTCTGTCCCCTTGTAAGTCTGTCTTACAGAGTATCATATTCATCTCTGTACAGTGACTTAACTCTGATTAAATATATCCCCACATCTCAGTGAACATAAGGGAAAATTTAAACTATAGCACTCTGCCAAGAATTATGAATTTCCATGACTACAAGATAAAATAAAGAGTATATGATCTTTATACAAAACAGCTCATAGATATTAAGAAATAAAGTAATTGTGAGCTCTGTTTTTATCTGGAAATTTCGGCTCTAGCATAACTTATGTGTGTGTTTATCCACTATGTACCAGGAACTGAGGAAAGAAAATTAGGGGCACAACTGAAATGATTAAACATCAGAAATGAGGTTCTGGCCCATTTTACCCAATGTCAGCTCCGATCATGTGTGTGGGGTCTGCAAGACGCCACATCTCTATTGTTTGGGGAGCGGGAGGTTCTGTTGTGGAATAGCGAGCCCCAGTCTCCTCCCTCCCACTTCTTAAGGCTCTAACTCATCTAGGCTTCCAGAGGCCACAATTTTCTTTGTGTGCAGCTCCCATTTCTTTAACATTATCTTCTTTATTCACCATAATCCTAGAAGAGCTTGTTCTAACCTTCAGTCTTTGGGATTTGGATGTCAAGGTTTAAGGAGGCATCCCTTCCTACTTGCTATGAGTTGCCTCTCATGCTTACTTGATTTTTAAATATTTTGGACTCGCAGCCAATGATGAATACCATTTCTCCCTCTGTCTCTCTCCCTACCTCTCTCTCTCCTCATCGATTAGGGTATATTTTACACCAGAAATCACATTTTAGTCAACATTTTCAGCAATCAAGGTATAATGGTCCTAAATCAAGAAATAGAGGTTTCTTTAACAATGACTGAAGGGAAGTAAGAAATTCAACAGTGTTTGGTAATTGTTTGATTATGTTTCCCAGCTACAGATGTAACCAATATCACGTGGGCATGTGTCTTTGTGTACTTGTGACATTGCAAATGCATGTATGTGTGTTTATATCTGAAAACGAAAGCTACTTATTATGGTTATGATTCTATCTACAGGAAGAACACTTTTATCATTAAGCATCAGTCCATTTCCAATAATTTCATTTCAGTTCTTTCAGAACAGGAAACCTGAAGAAAAGTCTACAAAAGACCTTTCTAAGAGGTCATAACATTCCCATCCAAGAAGTTGAAAAACAGTGTTCTGGGGCCGGGCACAGTGGCTCACACCTGTAATCCCAGCACTCTGGGATGCCAAGGCAGGTGGATCACCTGAGGTCAGGAGTTCGAGACCAGCCCGACCAATATGGTGAAACTCAGTCTCTACTAAAAATAGAAAAATTAGCCGGCCATGGTGGTGCATGCCTGTAATCCCAGCTACTCCGGAGGCTGAGAGAGGAGAACTGCTTAAACCCAGGAGGCGGAGGTTGCAATGAGCTGAGACTGCGCCACTGCACTCTAGCCTGGGTGACAGAGTGAGACTCCATCTCAAAAAAAAAAAAAAAAACCCAAACAAACAAAACCCAGTGTCCTGTAACATCTTTTCCTATAGTGAGAGACATGGTGTGGCCTAACAGTTAAAAATGAGAAGTGTAGAGTCCAACAAATTTGGAATCAAATCTAGACCCATCATTTAGAAAATTATTCAACTTATGTGAGCTTCAGTGTCTTCTTTCGGGAAACAGGAATAATATTATCTACATCATCAGGTTGCTTTAAAAACTTAATGACATAATACACATAGCTGTTGTTCTTAAGAACTCATCCCTGCCATATGGGGTAAAAACTGACAAGAAAGCAGTTAAAATGTAGGACTGGAAATTTAGAAAAACGCCAAATTTCACCAAGACAAATGAGCAAGAGTACTCAGGAGTGATCAATACATTCTTGTTGAATGGATGAATGAATGAAGGGAATATTTATAGATCTTACTCCATGCCAGAAGCTGCCAGAGACTCTAGACAGGCAGCTCCGGATATGCACGCTGTCACAAAGATGAGTACACGGCTTATTGCCTTTACATCCATGTTTATAGACATACTAAGTACAGGTCTCAAAATGACAACATAATGACAGGAATGGCAGTGTTAGGGGCTTGGCAGACCCCCCCCCCAGTGAAACAACCATTTAACTTGTGAACATCTTTTTCTTTAAGACAGGGTCCCGCTCTGTCGCCCAGGCTGGAGTGCAGTGGCATGATCTCAGCTCACTGCAGCCTCCACCTCCCAGGTTCGAGCAGCCATGCTCCTGCTTCAGCCTCCCGAGTAGCTGGGACTACAGGCATGCACCACCACGCCCGGCTAATTTTTGTACTTTTTAGAGACGGGGTTTTGCCAAGTTGCCGAGGCTGGTCTCCAACTCCTGGGCTCAAGCAATCCGCCCACCTCAGCCTCCCAAAGTGCTGGGATTATAGGCGTGAGCCACCACGCCCAGCGGAAAATCACTTAAAAAAAAAATTAAACCAGTTGAAGCCACTGGAAATTGTCCTAATGGCATGCAGCATACGGAGAAACATTTAAGAAAACTTACTAAATTTTGATACCAACAGAGAGAGTGTGTGGCATTTGAGCCATGAGCTACTCTAACTGCCTTCACTGATCAGCATGAAGGATGCTCTACTTCAAGTGGACGCATCCAAGGCGGGGCTCCTTCTGCCCCAAGCTCTCAGCAGAGGGCTATGGTTTTGTCCCAGAAGCAGCAAGCTGATGGGCATCCCTCATTCCCCCCAGCTCTGCATTACAGAAGCTGGGTTCCAGGCAAGCACAGCAGAGAGGACTGGGGTTCACTTCCCCCACTCATTGGGCAGATGCCCTATCCTAGGCATGGCAGCTTGCAGGTGCTAGACCCCAACTGCCCCCACGCTTGCTTAATCATAAGGAAGAGGTGCTATGCCAGGAAGGGCAAGCCAAGAAGACCAGGGGCTATCATCCCTGCCTACTACCCTGCTTGTGGAACAGGGCCGTCACTGGAGGAAAAGTGGGTCACTGTCCCTGCTCCCAGGTGCAGTGTGATGGCACAGTGGTTTGGCCCAGGGGGAGAGGCAGGTCAAGAACAGAGCACTGCCACTCTGCCTAAGGGGACTGGCCTTATTTGGCACAGAGTGCAAGGAAGTTCATGCCTAAAGGCACTGTTGAAAGCAATGGAGATGTTGGGAATAAGCATTTACAAGGAGGATGGTAGTGCTGAGATACTAGTAGCAACAGTACACCAGCTAGAAGAAATTTAACAGACTGAATCGGGGAAACAGACAGATGAGAAAGGAGCCTTTGTGGAGGTCGGAGTAAGCCTCAAACATGGTTAAAGCCCTGCCCCTGCGAAGGGGTCCAGCTTTAATCGGATCAGACTGTAGAACACTCTGTGGGCCAGGGCATTGTTAAACACAATAGAGCAATCAGCTAGCAATTAGTGAAGGCTAACAGCTGGGACTGCTTCAAATAGAGGCAGATGGGTACGAAGCTTAAAGGAGAGATCAGGGAAAGAGACAAAGAGAGTCCAATTAAAACCACAGTAGCCCGGGTGGTCGGAGAAACTGTATGCATGCCCAAGGCAGCACTCTGTGAAGAGTGACATCAGAGGCTGCACACTGAAGGCGAATAGACTTCACTAAACTAGTCCAGACAAGTCACTCAACAAACAAACAAAAAAGCAAATAACAACAAGCCCCAGAGGGGCATGGGAATAACTACCTAGGGTTACTACAATGTAAGATTACACGACATGCGAAGAGGGCGGGGCAGGGGTAGGGGGTGGGGGGTGAGGGGGCAGAGTGGGGAAGCAGGCAACAAAAACTGCTTTTGAAGGGACTAGACGTTGACTTAGCAGACAAAGATTTCAAAGCAACTATTATAAATATGTTCAAAGAGACATATATAAAACACTCCACCCAATAAGAGTGAAATATATAGTCTTCTAAAGTGCACATGGAGCATTCTCCAGGATAAACCATATGCTAGGCCACAAAAAAAGCCTCAACAAATTTTAAAAGGATTTACCAAAAAAAGAAAAAAAGTTTTAAAGGAATTTAAATCAGGCAAAGCATGTATTCTCTGACCACAATCAAATTAAATTTTAAATCAATAAACGAAAGAAATATGGGGAATTCATAAATATGTGGAAATTAAACAACACACTACCAAATAACAGATAAGTTAATCACAAGGATATTTAGACAATACTATTGAAAACAAAAGCACAACATAGCAAAACTATTTTTTTTAAGTCAGCAGCAATTGTTTAATAACATAGCTAACTTAAGGGATGGAGCTAAAGCAGTACTTAAAGGAAGATTTGTATCTTTATTAAAAAATAAAAAGGATCTCAAATCAATGATATTACCTTCTAAGGAAACTAAAAAAAGAAGAGCAAACTAAACCTAAAACAAGCAGAAGGAAGGAAATGATAAAGATTATGAGGCAGGAAAATAGGGTCTGGAGGCAGGGAACATAAGGCCAATTCACACTTCAGCTATGACAGGAAATATCCTTTCCGTAGGGTTTATGCTGTAAATGACTCTGTAACTTTACTTCAAACTCTTCATTTACATAGGGTGTACTCCTAGTAACCAATGGAATCCTCTAGGGGGTATTGAAACTCCCAAAAATTCTATAACAGGGCCTTTCAGCCCCTATGCTCAGGCCACTCCCACACTCCCACACATGAAAGTGGAGTGTACTTTCATTTCAATAAAACCCTTCATTCCCTCCTTGCCTTGTTTGTGTGTTTTGTCCAATTCATTGTTCAAGACGCCAAGAACCTGGACACCCTCCACTGTTAATAATTAGTGCAGAAATAAATGAAATAGATAATAGACAACAATAGAGAAAAATCAATAAAACTAAAAGTTGGTTCTTCGAAAAGATCAATAACATTGACAAACCTTAGTGAGACTGAGAAACCAAGAAAAAACAGAGGAGACTCAAATTACTAATATCAGGAATGAAAGAGGGAATATTACTACCAAACTTTCAAGAGAAAAAAAAATTATAAAGGAGTACTACAAACAACTTTAGGTGAACAAATTAGATAAAGTAGATGAAATGAATTTCATGAAATGAACTTGTTTCAGGAAATGAAACAAATTCCAAGAAAGACACAACTACCAAAACACAAACTACTCAAGAAGAAACAAAACATTTGAATACAACTATAGCAAGGAAAAACATTGAAATTAGTAATTTTAAAACTTCCTACAAAGAAAAGCCCAGGCCCAGATGGCTTCAATGATGGATTCTATCAAACATTTGAAGAATTAAAATCAATCCTTCACAGACTCTTCTAAAACATAGAAGAGGAGACAATACTTTCTAATTCCTCTTATGAGGCCAAACTTATACCAAAACCAGACAAAGATATCACAAGAAAAGAAAACCATAGACCAATAGCTCTTATGAATATAAATGCAAAAATCCTCAAAAAATACTACCAAATGGAAGCCAGCAACATAGAAGGTGGATTATACATCATGACTAAGTGGGATTTATCCCAGGAATGTCAGGTTGGTTCAACATCTCTGAAATCAATTAATATAATGTACCATATTAATAGAATAAAGGGAAAGAACACATCATTTTAATGTATTCAGAAAAAGCACTTGACAAAATCCAACACTCTTTCACAATAAAAACCCTCAATAAACTAAGCATAGAAAGAAACTTCCTCAATGTAATAAAAGGCCACTACAAACAAATACACAGCTAATATCATACTTGATGAAAGACTGAATGCTTTCCCCAGTATCATGAACAAGACAAAGATATCTACTCTCTTCACTTTTATTCAACAGTGTACTGGAGGTTCTAGACAAGGCAATTAAGCAAAAAGAAAAAAAAGGAAAAGAAAAGGCAGACAGATTGGAAAGGAAGAAGTAAAATTATTCACAGATAACATAATCTTGTATGTGGAAAATCTCAAAAAATCCACTAAAAACCATTAGAACTAATACGTTTATCAAAGTTCACAACACAATGTCAGTATATAAAAGTCAGTTGTATTTCTATACACTAGCAATGAACAATCCAAAATGTAATTAAGAAAACAATTCTATTTACAATAGCATCAAAAACACCTAGGAATAAATTTAACAAAACAAGAGCAAGACGTGTATATGTGTATACATTGTTGAAATTAAAGATCTAAATAAATGGAAAGACATCTCAAAACAGCCATAATACCCAAATTGACCTATGGATTCAAGGCAACCCTACCAATATCCCAGCTGCTTTTTGGTAGATATTGACAAACTAATCCTAAAATTCATATGGAAATTCAAGGGACCCAGAATAGCCAAAACAATCTGGAAAAAGAAGAACAAAGTTGGAGAACTCACACTTTCCAATTTTAAAACTTCGCACAAAGCTACAGTAATCAAAATTGTACAGTATTGACATAAGGATAAACATAGAATTGTGAACTATAATTAAGAGTCTAGAAATAAATCCTTTTATTATGGTTAACTGATTTTTTGATAAGGGTGTCAAGAAAAATTAATAAGGAAAGTATAGTATTTTTAAGAAATGGTGTTGGTGGCCGGGCACAGTGGCTCACGCCTGTAATCCCAGCAGTTTGGGAGGCCAAGGTGGGCAGATCACCTAAGGTCAGGAGTTCGAGACCAGCCTGGCCAACATGGTGAAACCCCATCTCTACTAAAAATACAAAAATTAGCCGGGTGTGGTAACGCATGCCTGTAATCCAAGCTACTACTTGGGGGGCAAAGGTTGCAGTGAGCCGAGATCGCACCACTGCACTCCAGCTTGGGTGACAGAGCGAGACTTTGTCTCAAAAAAAAAGAAAAAAAAAAAAAGAAATGGTGCTGGGATAACTAAATATCCACATAAAACAGAAAGAATTTGGAATCTCAACTCCCACCACACACAAAAATTAACTCAAAATGGATCAGACACCTAAATTTAAGAGCTAAATGTATAAAATTCTTAGAAGAAAACAAAGTAATAGATCTTTATGACTTTGGGTTAGGCAGTAGCTTTGATACAACATCAAAAACACGAGCAACCAAAGAGAAAAAATACATCATTTTGACTGGGCATCATCAAAATTAAAAACTGCTGTACTGCAAAGGACACCATCAAGAAAGGGGAACAGACAACCCACAGAATGGGAGAGGGTATTTGCAAATAATATCCCTGATAAAGGATTGGTATGTAGAATATATTTGAAAAACCTCTTACAATGCAATAATAAAAAGATAAATAACTCAATTTTTAAGATAGGCAAAGGATCTGAATAGACACTTCTCCAAAGAAGATCTACAAATATCCAATAAACACATGAAAAGATGCTTGACATCATTAGTCATTAGGGAAATGCAAATCAAAACCGTAATGAGATTCCATCTCATGCCCTCTGGGATGGCTATAATCAAAATGATAGACAATAACAAGTGTTAGAGAGGATGTGGAGAAACTGGAACCTTCATCCATTGCTAGTGGAAATGTAAAATGGTGCAGCCACTTGGGAAAACAGTTTGGGACTTTCTTAAAATGTTAAACTTGATTAAGAGTTAGCTTATGACTCAGCAGTTCCACTCCTAGGTATACACTTAGGAGAAATAAAAACATACATGCACAGAAAAACTTGTATGTGATGGTTCACAGAAGGATTATTCATAATAGCCAAAAAGTGGAAACAACCCAAATGTCCATCAACTTATGAATGAATAAATACAATGTGTATATCCATATAACGGAATATTATTCAGCAACAAATAGATGTTGAGTACTGATACATGCTACAACATGGATGAGCCTCCAGAACATTGTGCTGAGTGAAAGAAGCCAGACACAAAACATCACTTATGTGTCCATTTCTACAACATGTTCAGAATAGGCAAATCTGTAAAGACGGATAGCTGACTGAGGGTTGCCTAAGGCTGTTAGGTGGCACAGGGTGGCTACAGAAGGGAGTGGGGAGTGATGCCAATAGGTATGTAGTTTCTTTCTCAGATGATGAAAACGTTCTAAAATTAGATTGTGACGCTAGTTGTACAACACTGTGAATATACGAAAAACCATTGAATTATACAATTTAAATGGGTGAGTTACATGGTATGTGAATTATATCTCAATAAAGCTGTTTAAAATATAGTGATGAATTCCAAGAGAATCATGTGGTCTGCTTGTGAAGGTAAAGTCACTCTTTATCTATATATTGTAAGGGGCAGCATGCACGCTGGTGTCATTGTTGCCACTGCAGTGAACACCCTGATTACCTACCTGTTCCCATTCATGCTTTGGTAAGTGTTCACTAGGAGATCCATTTGTTTTGATTCTTCCATGTGCATTAAAAGTCACACCTACTTTATTGTGCTTCGAGTCAGTGTCATTGTCTCTGTTCGTTTCCGTTGGTGGTATCAGCACAGATTTCATCTATAAAACAAATCCATGCTTTAGTCCATCCCTCTGCTTATTCTATTGCATACAGAGACTTCAGTCCCAGTTGGGATTCTTTCTATATCGTGGTGCCACAACCCAGTGAAAAACACACGGTCACTTTTTGCATCTCACCCACCTCCTACATCTCACTTATCCACTGATGTCTGTAAAGTGGGTCTGTTACAATCTGTTGGTACATTTTTCAATTACAGACATTGCCCTATAAAGAAAGAGTTTCTGTGTTTCATTGGAGTTTCTCTGTAGGTGTTAAACACATTCTGTGGCATCCACACAGAAAATGGACGATGCTAAGGTAGGGGCAACTAGTCTCCTATTGAGCCTTTATCTAGCCATAGGATTTTCAGGAGTTCAGAAACACCTCTTAAGAGGGTGGCTGCTGTGCATTTTGTTATGCTTTCCAGAAGAAATGAGAAAAGATACATGTGTCCAAGAAAGTTCTTAAAGGAGACATAGGTTGAAAACTTCAGAAGCCCTTCAACCTAAATGTATTGTGGTTCTCAGCCTGACTCTGCCAGCCATTGACGATGTTCTCCAATCCTGGCAACAAAACTGCTGTGTTTCTTTGGAAAACAAAATGTCTTTCTGATAGGGCATCAATTACTAGAATCCCTCTTGTTCCCTTACACAAGCAGAGACTGTGATTTTATACTTGTTTCTTTGTAGCACCATCTCTTTAAACAAAACAATGTTAAACAATACTTCTGTTATACTAGTGGCCATAGTTCAGTGATAGACAAGTTCTCTGTGGTAGGTACTTAGTTTCTTTTACAAACTAGAGTGTGTAGGAAATCTTACCTTTATTTTTCAAAAATGAAATTGAATCTTATTCTGAGGTCCTGTCTCATTGAGCTAGGTAGAAATTCAAGCTCAGCTATTGCTAGCTAGTTCACAGCCTACCTGCCCTGTCTCCTGCCAGCAAATGTCCCCATTACGGGCAGAGCAGAATATTCTGGGAGGACCCTCTGGACTTGGGTCCACACAACTCACTTCTTTTTTTTTTTTTTTTTTTTTTTTGGTAGAGATGGGGTCTTGCTATGTTACCCAGGCTGGTCTGGTCTTGAACTTCTGGTCTCAAGTGATCCTCTCACTTCGGCCTCACAATGTGCTAGGACTATAGGCATGAGCCACCTTCATTCTTTAGTCCCTCTGCGTTGACCCCCCTCAACCTGCCCACCTTACAAAATACCTTAAATGAACCTAGAATAGAGGTTGTCATCAAATTCCCCCAACCCTTCCCCTCCCCTGTTAACAATGATACCATGGTGACCACCGGTGTAAATCAGGAAGTACGGTCCCTCCTGTCACAGAGGGTTGGAGGGTCCTATGGGATGGGAAAGTGGGGGTTATAAAATTGGACTGGAAAAATCTACTTTTATGTCTCATCTGATAGAGTTCCAAATGGTTGAACCTATCATTTTCACTATAGTTCAACGATATTTAATACAACAAGTGTGTGTTACCAGTTCAACCTCACCCAAGGAAAGGTAGAAGACACAAACAATATACAAGTTGAATTTCTATCTTTAAAGCCAGTCTTATGAGCAGGTAGAACAGTGAAACTGTTAGGAGGTGAAACTTTAGGTATCTTGAGAAAATTGCTGGCCCACAAACTCCTCCCCAGGATCTGTATTGGTGACTGAAACACAAACCTCAGAATCAAATATCAGGAAAAAAGAAGAGAGAACTGGAGGAGAGAGCTATATGTTTAGTAGTATATGCCATTTTCTTCCCTTCCCTTCCCTTTTCTTTTTTTTTTTCTTTCTTTCTTTTTTTCTGAAATAGTGTTTTACTGTCGCCCAGGCTGGAGTGCAGTGGCTTGATCTTGGTTCACTGCAGCGTCAGCCTCCTGGGTTCAAGTGATCCTCCCGCCTCAGCCTCCCAAGTAGCTGGGATTACAAGTGTGTACCACCATGCCCAGCTATTTTTTTGTATTTTAGTAAAGACAGGGTTTCACCTTTCTGACCAGGCGGGTCTTTTTTTTTTTTTTTTTGAGACGGAGTCTCGCTCTGTCGCCCAGGCTGGAGTGCAGTGGCCGGATCTCAGCTCACTGCAAGCTCCGCCTCCCGGGTTTACACCATTCTCCTGCCTCAGCCTCTGGAGTAGCTGGGACTACAGGTGCCCGCCACCTCGCCCGGCTAGTTTTTTTGTATTTTGTAGTAGAGACGGGGTTTCACTGTGTTAGCCAGGATGGTCTCGATCTCCTGACCACGTGATCTGCCCGTTTCAGCCTCCCAAAGTGCTGGGATTACAGGCTTGAGCCACCGCGCCCAGCTACCAGGCGGGTCTTGAATTCCTACCCTCAAATGATCCGCGTGCCTCAGCCTCCCAAAGTGCTAGGATTACAGGTGTGAGCCACCAAACCTGGCCACCATTTTCTTCATATAGGTAATTACATTTAATCATCCCAACAATCCAATATGGTAAGTATTTTTATCTTCAGTTTATAAGTGTGGAAACCAAGGATTAAAAACTTCAGTATGTTGCCCAGTCACCCAGGAAGTGGCAGAGGCAGGATGTTAACCTAGTTCTGTCTGTCTAATGTGACAGCCTCACAGTCTTTACTATGTTAAGGTGGCTCTCAACTTGGGATCTCCACAGAGCTAGTGAGGGACATCCCAGAGGCATCTTCTCAATATCTCAAAGAGCCCTTGATAGACCTGGCTGCTCAGGCTAACTTCAGGAAAGCGAAAGTTTTCCATCTGATCAATTGGAAGAGGCTGCCATGACTGATTAGCACTGTAGTCATAGGGCAGGTGGCGATAGAGTGTGGCATTCATGCCCTGTGTTTGCCAATATTTGACTGACAAAGACATCATGTTCCCTTGTGCTCTTGGCTAGAATCTAATCCACTCATTATGTTAATACTGACTATTATATCTTGATCAAAATGTCTTATTGGCTTGACTACTCACTGATATAATGGGAAAGGTACCTTAAACTTAGAGTGGGCTTAAATTTTATTGCAACTGGGTTTTGTTGCATTTTTTTGTTTGTTTGTTTGTTTGTTTTGAGACAAGGTCTCTCTGTCATGCAGGCTGGAGTGCAGTGGTGCAATCATAGCTCACTGCAATCTCAAACTGCTGGGTTCAAGCAGTCCCCATGCTTCAGCCTCCCAAGTAGCTGGGACCACAGGTGTGCACCACCACTCCTGGCTAATTTTTTTCTTTTTTGTAGAGCTGAGGTCTTGCTATGTTGACCAGACTGGTCTCAAACTCCTGGTCTCAAGCGATCTGCCCACCTCAACCTCCCAAAGTGCTGGAATTACAGGGGTGAGCTAGCATGCCTGGCTGCAACTGGGATTTTTCTTTTTTTAAGAGTAAAAGGAGGTACTATTAATAATTACAACAGGACAACAGATATAAGCCAGGACGCACCATCATCAGTTGGTGAGGTGGGAAAGGGTGGTATGTAAAATCACCACAGAATCAGGAGAGGGCTGTAAAAAACTTTCTATTCAGTTTTTTTTTTTTTTTGAGACGGAGTCTCGCCTTGTCGCCCAGGCTGGAGTGCAGTGGCGCGATCTCAGCTCACTGCAAGCTCCACCTCCTGGGTTCACGCCATTCTCCTGCCTCAGCCTCCCCAGTAGCTGGGACTACAGGTGCCCACCACCACGCCCGGCTAATTTTTTGTATTTTTAGTAGAGACAGGGTTTCACCATGTTAGCCAGGATGGTCTCAATCTCCTGACCTCATGATCCGCCTGCCTCGGCCTCCCAAAGTGCTGGGATTACAGGTGTGAGCCACCGTGCCCGGCCTCAGTTTTGTTTTAGGTTTGCCCTGCTTTGATCTTAAATCTCTCAGGAGATAGTTAATGAATATTAAATACTTACTACATCCCAGGTGCTGGGGTTTTATCAATGGACTAGAAAAACAGAGGAAGATAATAAACAAACAGTACCACAATTTCTTACTTAAATTTGGTAACTGTGATGAAAGATATGTACAAGGGGCTTGACAGTATATAAAAGGGGATCTCATCTGGTCTGGAGGTCAGACTTATTAAACTTTAATTAAAAAGACGGGAGGATGCTAGCAACAACGTTCTCATTCACATGTGTATAAAGGTATAAAGGATCCAAAAAGTCAAGGTGCCGCTGGGGTCACATTTCTGTCTCTATCAGATTAAATTCCAGCTCTAGATGCCCCCCGCCCAGGTTGGTTGGAAGTTGATGATCAGTCCTGAGGGGTAACAGTTCAGGTTTCCCACTAGGACCATAGAGCATCATCTGGCTCCACTGCTATTACTGGTCCTCAACCCATGTGGCGCCCCCTACACCTCTAGCCTAAGGGCTTCCTCTTGGCCCAGGTAGAGGAGGAAGACAACTCCAGTGACCCTGTAAGACCCGTCCAAGGAACCCTTCACGAGGCGTGAGATCTTCACAGGCACCACATTGCCACTTGTCTCAGAGGTTCCATACTAGTTCCCGCTCTGCTTGTATTTAGCATGATTATTTAAACATTTCAAAAAATATTTCCAAAAAAATTATCCTAAGTTATTTGATGTGTATTATGTGGGAAATCATATCAATTCAGAAATAAATTGCACTTATATAAGTGATTTCACTTATATAAGTACCTAGAGTAGTGAAATTCATAGACAGAAGGTAGAATGGTGGTTGCCAGGGGCTGGGAGAGGGGAGACTGGGTAGTTAGTGTTTAACGGGTCCAGAGTTTCAGTCTGGGATGATGGAAAATTCTGTAAATAGATGGTAGTGATGGTGATGGTTGCATAACAATGTGAATATACTTAATACCTCTGAACTATACACTTAAAAATGGTTACAGTGGCAAGTTTTATGTTATGTATATTTTACCACAATATAAATGAATGAATTAATTGAGATTTTAATTTTAAAAATCAGGATTTTTCACTTTTAGAAACGACATGAAATGCCAACATTTCCTCATTTTTCCACCCTCAACATGAATTTAAATTTTTTTTCCATATATAGAAGTTACCCACTTAGTTCTTTATCATGCAGTCATAGATTTTTCTTAAAATGTATACTTTTATATACTCTAATAAAATCTATAATCTTTTTAGAGTTACAACCACTAAAACACAAATCAATTCAAAATAATAAATGAAGAGGTACGTATTCCCTTCTAAATCCCTGAGAGAAGATTCATGCCGACATTACTTCTTACTTTGTTCCTCTCTACACGGTGGAGTAAATTCAAGTCTGTGGTCTCTGATATCCCACCATGGATGACCAGGATTTCATTGTCAACGATTGTACCGATTGGGAGCCAGGCATAGAGTTCTTCCAAGATTTGTAAGATTCTTTTTCCATGTAGCTGTAAGTAAGAGCTTGAGTAAGTTTTGTTTTTCTGATAGGTTCAGTTTATTGAATAGTCCCCATGTATGGACAAAAAGTAATGGTTTTCAGGCCACTCAAAGGAAGTCAGCAAGGAGTCACTAACCAGTTAGCATGTATTTATCATGTCTTTTTATTCTGTGTGTGTGTGTTTTGTTTTTTTTTTTTTGAGATGGAGTCTCGCTCTGTTGCACATTGGAGTGCAGTGGCGCCACCTTGGCTCACTGCAACTTCTGCCTCCCAGGTTCAAGCGAGTCTCCTGCCTCAGCCTCCCAAGTAGCTGGGACTAAAGGCGTGTGCCACCACGCCCAGCTAATGTTTATATTTTCAGTAGAGACGGGGTTTCTCCATGTTGGCCAGGCTGGTCTCGAACTCCTGACCTCAGGTGATCCGCCCACCTCAGCCTCCCAAAGTGCTGGGATTACAGGTGTGAGCCACTGTGCCCGGCCCTTTATTCTGTATTTTTGATACTATGACATCTTGGGGCCTTGCTGACTCTGAAGGAGAGACTGTCCCTCCCAGGGCTAGCTAATTCCTAGATAGTCAATGACTCGCCCTTCATAAGCAAACCAAGCAATGGAGAGCCCACACCCCAGCTACCTTCTTTATGGAGCTCTCACACTCCTCTTCCTGGGGCCAGGTACCAGACAACTAGGGACAACCTCTGTGGCCCAGAGCAGGCTGAAATTACTCAAACTGGTCAGTCCTAAACCAGATTACACTCAGATGCTTCCCTCCGCCCTCTGTCCTACAAAAACCACAATCAAGGCTCTCAACCGTGTTTTCCCCTCGCTCCCTCTGCCTTCTTTTTTTTTTTTTTTTTGAGACGGAGTCGCACTCTGTTGCCCAGGCTGGAGTGCAGTGGTGCGATCTCGGCTCACTGCAACCTATGCCTCCCGGGTTCAAGCTATTCTCCTACCTCAGTCTCCCGAGTCGCTGGGATTACAGGAGCGTGCCACCATGCCCAGCTAATTTCTATATTTTTGGTAGAGAGAGGGTTTCACCACGTTGGTCAGGCTGGTCTTGATCTCCTGATCTTGTGATCTGCCTGCCTCAGCCTCCCAAAGTGCTGGGATTACAGGTGTGAGCCACCACACCCAGCCTCCCTCTGCCTTCTGACCAACTCTGGTGCTCCCCCACGCGGTCCCCCAGGGTGGCGTGTAGTGCCTCCCTTTTCCAGAGAACTGTAAATAAAAATCTCTTCCTTCATGACAGTCATTTCTATGTCTGCATGTTTTACCACACCTAAGTAAAACAAATCCTTGGTACCTTTAAAGCGATGAAATATGTATCTATGCTAAAACTTACACAAAACTCACAATGAAAAAGTGTGGCTTAATCCAGAAAGAAAATATAAGACTTTACTGTGGCCGGGGCTTCCTGCTGTGCTTGTATTTTATTGGCATGCATTCTGACTAGCTGGCCTATCACCTTTCCTAAAGCATCAATCTGGTCTTTCTTGGCTCTTTTTAAATTTCTCCATAGAAACAGCAAAATGAATACTAAAAAAAAAAAAGAAAAAGAAAAAGAAAAAAAAAGGATGTCTTACCTTATATTTATGCAAAATTTCTTTCGTGAAGCCATACCTAAAAAGAAAGGGATTTAAGTGATTTGATTGTTGATAGCGCCTGCTTCCATGAGTCATGCAAAAAGGAGAGTCCTTGGCATCTCAGTATCACAAGCACCAAGAACTCAAGAAACCAGAGATCAGTTGGAAGCGTTACTTACCTGAGTCTTTGCTACACATGACTGGAAAGCATAAAAGCAACCAATGACATCATCCCTACCCTCAAGGAGCTTATAGTATAGCTGGGTAAAGAAGATAGATTTCTGTGAAACAATTATAAGACAACTTAAGAAATATATGGTAGGCACAGGCTGTGTAAATGTTACAAGAATGCAGAGAAGCATGCTGTGGTAGCTGGGGGAAGCTGTGTGGGAGAAGACTTTTCATTTAGATAGAATTTCTCAGACATCCTATACAGTAAATGATTGGAAAAAAGAAAAGACTGAACAAAGATAAAGGCCTAGAAGGTAACAAGTTGGCTTGTTATGCTCTCTCTGTTATAGATCCCATAATGGTATTGAGGATTTTAATAGAAAGTGTCAGGAATCTTAATGTCTGAATAGTAGTAGTGAAGGGAGATTCAATGATGACAATATTTCGGTTACTTTTCCTTGCTTTGGGATGACAGTACATGCACTTAATATCCAACACTGTGAAGATGAAATGCAATACACTCACTCTAGCTTTCCATGGAAATCATGTCACATCAGGCTTCTACAGTGTAACGTTATGTTTTCTCAGATGAATTCCATTCGGTACTCACCAAAGGTGTCCACACTGTTTAATCCAATGGATACCTTGCAGTCCTCACCTTTCTCGCCCTCTCTGAAACACTAAATACAGCTGACTCCACCATCCTTCTAGAAAACTTTTCTTCCCTTGGATTCTGTGACCATAAACTCTTTGGTTTTCCTCCTGGCTCTTCTGAGCCTCTTTTGCAAGCTCTCCTCTACTTCACCTTAAATGTGGCGGTTCCTTCAGATTCCATCCTAGGCTCTCTTCTCCCCTCACTTTCTCCTTTGGGAATCTCATCCCTGCCCAGGCTTTCAGTTATTATCTAGTGTCAATACCACAGGATGATGTTCCAGGCCACACTTCATTTCTGATCTCTGGACACATATGTACACTCAACTGCCTACTCAATAGTACTTCAAATCAGTTTACCCCAAACTGAATTCATCATTCCCCCTCATCCCAACCTCTATCCTCTTTCCACACATTCCCAATATCACTGAATGATGCACTGTACCCCCAAACTCAAGCTGGGAACCTGGAGGCCACCCTTGATTCCCTCCTCTCTCTTTTTTTTTTTTTTTTTTTTTTGAGATGGAGTCTCACTCTGTAGCCCAGGCTGGAGTGCAGTGGTACGGTCTCGGCTCACTGCAAGCTCCGCCTCCCAGGTTCACACCATTCTCCTGCCTCAGCCTCCCAAGAAGCTGGGACTACAGGCGCCTGCCACCACACCTGGCTAATTTTTTTGTACTTTTTAGTAGAGACGGGGTTTCACCGTGTTAGCCAGGATGGTCTTGATCTCCTGACCTTGCGATCCGCCCACCTCGGCCTCCCAAAGTGCTGGGATTACAGGCATGAGCTACCATGCACAGTCGATTCCCTCCTCTTTCAGCTCCCCCATATCCAGTTACTGAGCCTTAAATCATCATTGCCTAAATTCCTCTTGAATCTATTTCTTTGCATCTCCATCACCACTACCCTAGTCTAAATGAGAACCCATTATCTATCCCTTTAACCTTCAACTACTTCCTAATTGACCTGCGTGTATTCACTCTTGCCCCTCTCCAACTCTCTCCCCCTACTGCATTTTAAAACACAAATTTTATGACATTCTTCGGTGACATTCTCTTGTTCTAGGAAGTCCTTCCAAATTCCTTTGAACCATCCAATCATTTCTTATGTCTCCAGCCCTATCAGGCACCACCCTGTCCCTCAGTCTATGCTCCTGCCCTCCTGAACTTCTTTCACAACTAAACAGTCTTGTCCTGAGCTCTGCATAAGTTGTCCCCTCACTGTGGAACACTGTTTCCCATCCCCCTCTATGGCTCTTTCTTGATTGCCTAATTCATTCTTCAGCTGTCAGGCTAATGCCATATTTCTATGGGGGAACCTTCCATCATCCCTCAGACAAGGTTGGATTCTCCCTTTACAAACTCATCACACTTGAAAAACCTGCTCAACATGCATCTTCCCTGCTAGATGTAAGCTCTATGAGGGCAGGGGCCATGTCTCCTTCATTAACCATCATAGACACTAGATAAATATGATAGGCAATAAGGATAAACAGCATGCCTAAATTAAAGTATTGAGCTATATTTTATATAATGGGCCTCTGATAATAGTCCTGGGATTTTTTTCCTTCATGGTTTTAGCATTTGCTTCCATACCTTGAGAATTAGAATTGAAACTCTGTACTCAAGCCAGGTGCCAAACTGCCCCAAAGACAAAACTAATCAGTTGTTGAGCTTTATCAAGGCACCCAAAAGCCCAGGACCAAAAGCATGAGACATGCCATATCTTCCACTGTCCTAGAGCAAACTGATTTCTGTTTTTCATAAAACAAGAGATTCTTTTTTTTTTTTTTTTTTTTTTTGAGACGGAGTCTCGCTTTGTCGCCCAGGCTGGAGTGCAGTGGCGCGATCTCGGCTCACTGCAAGCTCCGCCTCCCGGGTTCACGCCATTCTCCTGCCTCAGCCTCCCGAGTAGCTGGGACTACAGGCGCCCACAACCGCGCCCGGCTAATTTTTTGTATTTTTAGTAGAGACGGGGTTTCACCGTGGTCTCGATCTCCTGACCTTGTGATCCGCCCGCCTCGGCCTCCCAAAGTGCTGGGATTACAGGCGTGAGCCACCGCGCCCGGCCGAGATTTTTTTTAAAGAAGGAAAAAAGAAGGGAAAAGGGAACATTTGTCACCTACTGTGCCTTCCAGCAAAGATTCTTAAACCATCTAACCAATCTTTATTCCTCAAGTTTCCGGTGAGTTAGATAGTTGAAATGCTGTGTTTGTAAATATGTTTATGTGAAACAATGCCAGAAGCAATTACCGTGTCATAAAACAATACACGCATTGGTGAAAAACATGGAACTAGTTTCTGAGACAATATCTGAGGCAAGCCAAGAGTAGTAACAGAACGATTCCATCCAAGTATGCTCGAAGAACCTTCCACACCTCCAAACCCGGCCTCACACACCTATCCAACACACAATTTAGCCTGTGAAGGTCGGGCATGGGAGCAAGAGAAAGAACATAATAGAAGGGAAAAGAATGGACAGAACTGGAAGAAAAGATAGGAAGGGAGTTTCAGGGCAACTGATACTCAGCAGACGAATGGGGGTGGTGAAAGGGGTAAGAACTGAAGTCCTCCTTGAGATCCCCCTCATCCGTCTTCCAATACACTCACTTGTATCTCTGTTAGGAACTAAATATGACAGCATTTTCCAGAGTGTGAAACTTTTAAAAGAGAAAATCTAAAGGCCTGGGTTACCTCAGATTCATCATAAAATCTTCGTGGTTCCCTCTGTTCAAGTGCAGGTCATTGGGGTAGACAAGAAAACTCACACACAGGATTATTAGGATCTCTATGGAGTTCTTTCCTCGATCTACAAAGTCACCATTAAAAACGTATGGGTTGCTCTCTGAGGGGAGACCATTCTGTGGAAGGAGGAGAAGGGAAAAAACAAGGAATTAAAAGAATATACTTTTAAAGTAAGGCTGTGTACGTAACATCCCTGTTAATATGCAGAAAAGAGGCTGAGTCAGATTCTTCCACCAGGAAACATCTCCTCTCTTGCTTGAGCCAGTTTTACTCTTCCAGGACAAGCATCTCCTGCAAAGGCCCTGAAAGTGACAAATCTGCTCAAGAATGCAAGATTCCAGGGAGGATGGGGTGGTGCTAATTCTACCCACCACCTACTATGAGTTTCCTCTGAAAGGAGCAGGTATTTGTCCTATCAAATATGGCTATTCTCACCTCTTCCTTCTCCTCTGAAAAGAGGGAAACTTCTATCCAAGGAAGAACACCAAACTAAGAGCCAGAAATCTTTTATTCTAAGGGGCCCTATGGTCAGCTCCTTGGGGCTGTGATTCCCCCAATCTGCAAAATGGGGATGGCACTACATCCCTCCCCAGATCACCTGGGAGAATGGAGATGAAAGCACTCAGGCAAGTGAAGGGTGCGGTGTGATGTGGCTGAGCAGGTCAGAGGTACTGCCAGCCAGCAACCACAGCAGGTCTGCAGAGCCCGTGTACATTCTCAGTGACCACTGACCAGGCCATATCAGTTTTTAAGTATTTTTAATATCACTCTTGAGTATGAGATAATACTTTTAAATATAGCGTTAGCATGAAAAGCAGCAGAGATCAGAACAAAGGTCTGGTCTTTAAAATAGCTACTAATTCATTTAGTCTTATACTATAAAACTCTAAAACAAAACAAACATATGTAACCTGGTTACATTTTCTCGATGTCATGTTTGATAAGGAGAGGGCCATTTCCCTACTGCATGGCTTCTACTGCATAATAGACAAATTCAAATGTTTTAAAAATATATTACAAAGAGACAAATTTAACTACTCATATATAAAAATGCATGTCCTCCTTCAAAAAGGTTACTTTCGCCAGGCACTTTTAATCCCAGCACTTTGGGAGGCTGAGGCGGGCAGATCACTTGAGGTCAGGAGTTTGAAACTAGCCTGGCCAATGTGACAAAACCCCATCTCTACTAAAAATACAAAAATTAGCCAGGCATGGTGGTGTGAGCCTATAATCCCAGCTACTCAGGTGGCTGAGGCAGAAGAATCGCTTGAACCTGGGAGGCAGAGGTTGCAATGAACCAAGATTACACCACTGTACTCCAGCCTGGGCAACAGAGAAAGACTATGTTTAAAAAAAAAAAAAAAAAAGAAACAAAAAAAACAAAAGAAGAGAGAAACAAAATGGCTACCTTCAGGAAATAATACACATATTCTAGTAATAGTAATCTTTTTCAAATGATTTTCAAATTTCTGTTTCATTAGATTTCCAACTACATTTAAAAATCTTATTACTTTATACTCAATATCCTATTATGTATACACATTTTTAAATTGCTCATATCAGCATAATAGAAATAATTGAAAAAATATAATACAGGTTATAGCATATAATTTAGGGATTCTAGAAATCAGTTATACAATGTAACATGTTCTGAAGGCAATTGCAAACAAACAAATAAACAAGCAGTGGCATAGTGTGATAAGAAGGTGAATTCTCTGGTCCAGGTCCATTCATTACCCATGTGTCCTTGGGCAAGTGATGTAACCTTTATGAGCTGTAGTTTTCTTATCTGTCAAGTGTGGATGATAACTTCCATACTTACCACACAGGGCTATTTTGGAACTCAAATGAAAACATGTGTATAAAATTGCATTAAAATGGTAAAGCAACATACAAATTAAGAGACTTATTTTATTATGACCAAGTTATTTCTAATTCTAAGATTCCAATATTTTCTTTCTTTCTTTCTTTTTTTTTTTTTTGAGACAGAGTTTCACTCTTGTTGCCCAGGTTGGAGTACAATGGCGTGATCTTGGCTCACCGCAACCTCCACCTCCCAGGTTAAAGTGATTCTCGATTCTCCTGCCTCAGCCTCCCGAGTAGCTGGGATTACAGGCACCTGCCACCACGCCTGGCTAATTTTGTATTTTAAGTAGAGATGGGGTTTCACCACATTGGTCACACTGGTCTCGAACTCCCGACCTCAGGTCATCCACCTGCCTCAGCCTCCCAAAGTGTTGGGATTACAGGCATAAGTCACTGCACACAGCGCCAATATTTTCTTATGTATTAATTCATATAACCTTATTCACACTGGGCTTAGTGTAAACCAGTTGCAAAAATATAGGCTATTGTTCAGCAAAATGTAAAGAAGGCTGGGCATGATGGCTCACACCAGTAATCCTAACACTTTGGGAAGCCGAGGTGGGTGGATTGCTTGAGCCCAGGAGTTCAAGATCAGATTGGGAAACATGGCGAAACCCCTTCTCTACAAAAAGTACAAAAAAATTAGCCAGGTGTGATGGTGTACACCTGTAGTCCCAGCTGCTCAGGAGGCTGAAGTGGGAGGATCGCCTGAGGCCAGGTAGGTCGAGGCTGCAGTGGAGCTGAGATCAC
Source organism: Macaca fascicularis (assembly GCF_037993035.2). Lineage (NCBI taxonomy): Eukaryota > Metazoa > Chordata > Mammalia > Primates > Cercopithecidae > Macaca > Macaca fascicularis. Next base: position 18,644,383 of record NC_088395.1, on the reverse strand, counting down.
ACCGCTATATTCCAGCCTGGGTGACACAGTGAGACCCTGTCTAAAACAAACCAACCAACCAACCAACCAACCAACCAACCAACCACAAAGAAAGGGGGAAGGATTCTGCATCTCTGATCTCTGTTACTCTTCCTTCCCCCAGCCTTCAGCTGTCTAGGGTGAGTAAGCTGGAGGAACCTGAGGACTGTTGAAGGACTCTGTTGGCCCAGGTCTGAAGGGGGCTAGAGGAGCAGCGGCAGGGAGCCCTGGGGTGAAAACATGGAAGAACTAGGCCTGAGGGGACTGTGGACACTTGATTAACGGGGTGGCTCTGCCTCAGAGCGTGTGTGTGGTCTTGGTTTGGAGGCAGGGGAAGCTGAAATGTTGGATCCTACTAGAAAAAGTATAGGAAGACGTCTTTCACATCCCTGAAATGAAAAGAACAGATCGCTTGCATTTAGGGGTACCTAGAAACACAGACTTCTTTTCACACTCGATGCGGTGTAGAAACTGTTGTGCCTCCAACTATGGGAAGGCTTAATCTAGCTTAAGCAGAAAATAGAAAATGGAAATAAGCTAGTACCTAAGAGGATCCGGCAACTAGAGAGAGACAGACCAATCAGATCTACTAAAGCAGATGGTTGCTAATAAGACAGGACTACTGGAGGAAACAGAAAACTAGTTTATTTTTAAAGTAATAAGAAGAACATACAAGAAAGAACAAAAACTTATTAGTTCTTGGCACTAAGAATATACTATACAAACTTAAAATATCAGTGGGTTGGCCGGGTGCAGCGGCTTATGCCTGTAATCCCAACACTTCGGGAGGCTGAGGTGGGCAGATCACTTGAGGTCAGGAGTTCAAGACCAGGCTGGCCAACATGGTGAAACCCCATCTCTCCTGAAAATATTAAAAAATGGCCAGGCGTGGTGGCACACACCTGTAATCCCAGCTACTCAGGAGGGTGAGGCTGAGGCAGGAGAATCACTTGAACCTGGGAGGTAAAGGTTGCAGTGAGCTGAGATTGAGCCAGTACACTCCAGCCTGGGCAACACAGTGAGACTCTATCTCAAAAAAAAAAAAAAAAAAAAAAATCAATGGGTTAAAGGTAACTAAAAGAAAGAATGGTGGGGAAAATACATTATTGACCTGAAAGAGCAAGCAGATGAAAAATCTCTCACACAGAGTAAAATCAAAATGATGAAAATCAGGAAGAATAAATAAGAGACTAGCATTCAAAGCCAAGAGACTTAATATGCCAATAATAAGCATTCCAAAATCAGGAAAAAGGAACAGATGAAGAGGCAATAATTACAAAAATAAGAGAGAACATTTTCTATGGTTAAAAAAAAGACTTCAATTTGAAGCTTGAAACATGACTTCTACACACAATTGATGGGGCAAAATCCCTACTACCTGGTAAAAAGATTAGAAGAGGCCACAGAGAAAGAACAAGTTACAAAAGGAAAAGAAATCAGCATAGCATCAGACTTCTCGTCTATAGTAGTGGGAGGTAGGAGATGGTAGAATAAAATCTACAAATTAAAGAGGAAAAAGGACTTTGAATCAAGATTTCTACAGTGGCCAAGCCATTAAGTTCTCAGGGTGATAGAAAAATACTTGCAGATGTGTAAGAGATCAACCATCACCAACAACATAAATGCTCAGGGTGAAAGACAGACATGCAAATATGTAGTATTTAATATCACAAAACAGCTAACATATATCGATTGCTTGTTATGTACCAGGCACAGTTTTAGGTGCTAGGAACACAGAAGTAAACAATACAAAGTCCCTGTATTCGAGGAGCCTGCATTCACAGAAGATAGCATCCACATTCCCCACTGAGGAAAACACTCAACAAAACACTCTAACTAAATAACCATACTAACAATTAAAAGTCCTCAAGCCAGGGAAAGATCAAGAGGGAAGAATACAGATGTGAACAATGAATCATTAAATATATAATTATATATAAATCAATATGACAATATGAAACTTGCATTTAAGTACTAAGCAAGGATTCTAGAAGTAGAAGAGACATGCTATGAAGGAAAACCTAATAATGGTCAAGACTAAGCATATGGTATGAGCAATAGCTAGGATTTACAGGGGAGGTGAGAGGAGAAAAATAAAATGCTCTAGAAATCTTAACTGAATGGGGGACATGGAGTGTGTAAACAGAGAGAGAGAGAGAGAGAGAGGATCACAGTGGAAGAATAAAGTTATAGCTATTTGAGAAATACATACATACACATTATTTACTAGAAATATCAGAAGTGGGAAGGTAAGCACTAGTGAATGGAAAAGCAGAGTAAAAATTCCAAATAAAACAATAAAAAATAAAACTTCACCAAAACAGCAAAAAGGAAAAGGGTGAAACAAAGTGAAATAGCAAAGTAGAAGGAAAAATTTCAAATATATCTGTTGTTATACTAAGTGTGAATGGGTTAAATTCTCTCATTAAAATACTAAGATTACCAGGCTGTGTTAAAATACAAAACCCAGGTATATATTGTTCATGAGAAATATACGTTAAAAAGTAGATAAGAGAAGGTTAAAAACAAGGTAGATGCAACAAAAAGAAAGCAAGAATGGAAATGTCAATACTGGGCAAAGTTTGAGTTTAAGATTAAAGTTCTAAACAGGATCACAAAGCAACATTATGTCATAATAAAAGGCACTTTATGAAAAAAATACAACTCATGAACTTGTATTCAATAAACAAAAGAACTCATTTTTGCTTCATATATTTAACTACTAAATGCAAGAAGAAATTGTTTAAAAATACACAGAGTGTTATTCGGACTGAATTACTGCTTTAAAATAATGTCCATAAATTCTTTGGCTCTCTGTTTACAAGGTGAAGCCTAATTTGCCTCCTCTTGAGTGCAGGCAAGACTTACTGACTTGCTTCTCATGAAGAGAAAATAAAAGCAAAAGTGATGCTGTGCAACTCTGGAGACTAAGTTATAAAAGACACTGCAGCTTCCTGCATGCTTTCTTTCTTGGATCACTCACTTTGGGGAAAGCCAGCTGCTCTGTCACAAGAATAATCAGGCAGCCTTGTGGAGAAGCCCATGTGGCTGTTCTGCCAACAGTCAGTGAGGAACTGAAATGCTGTGTCTACAGCCACATGAGTGAACCATCTTGGAAATGGGTCCCCCAGCACAAATCAACCTTTCAGATGACTGCAGCCCTGGCCAATAGTTTGACTGCCACCTCATGAGAGATCCTGAGCCAGAATCCATCCAGCTAAGCTTGACCCAAATTTTTGACCCACAGAAACTGTGAGGTACTAAATGTTTATAGTGTTAAGTCATTAAGCATTGGGGTAATTTGTTGTACAGCAACATATAATATACATATTTAGGTATATATAATAGAAAAAATATGGGAAAATTGAATACACAACCAATAAACTTGATTTAATAGATATATGAAGAACTTCGTGTATTACAAATAAGAGAATACAGCTGACCCTTAAACAACACAAGTTTGAATTGCATGGATCCACTTATATGTGGCTCTTCTCCCTCTGCCACCCCTAGACAGCAAGACGAATCCCACCTCTTCCTCCTCCTCAGCCTACTCAACATGAACATAAAGACTTTGGTGATGATCCACTTCCACTTAATGAGTAGCAAATATATTTTATTTATATATATATATATATATTTTTTTTTTTTTTTTTTTTGAGAGAGAGTTGCTCTGTCACCTACACTGGAGTGCAGTGATGCAATCTCGGCTCACTGCAACCTCTGCCTCCCAGGCTCAAGCGATTCTCTGTAGATTCTCAAGTGAACCCCTACCTCAGCCTCTGTAGTAGCTGGGACGACAGGCCTGTGCCACCACACCTGGCTAATTTTTGTATTTTTAGTAGAAATGGGGTTTCACCACATTGGCCAGGCTGGTCTCAATCTCCTGGCCTCAAGTGATCTGCCCACCTCGACCTCCCAAGGTGCTAGGATTACAGGCATGAGCTACTACACCTGGCCTAAGATTTTCTTAATAATATTTTTTTCTCTGGCTTACTTTATTGTAAGAATACAGTATATAATGTATATAACATACAAAATATGTGTTCATCAACTGTTTATGTTATTGCTAAGGCTTCCAGCCAACAGGAGGCTATTAGTTGTTAAGTTTTGGGGGAGTCAAAATTATATGTAGATTTTCAACTGTGTGGGGAATTGGTATCCCTAACCCCAGCACTGTTCAAGGCTCAACTGTATAATTAATTTTTTATATGTCCATGGAGCTTTTATGAGAATCAGTATCATACTTGACTTCAAAGAACTCTTCAGAAATTCAAAATACGAAAAATGTCACAGGATACATTCTCATAAAAATGTGACTAGAATAAAAAGTCTAGCTCCTTGAATTAAGATTCTTGGAAATTAAAAATTATCATCTTAATAAGTATTGTATCAAAGAGAAAATTAAAAGCAAAATTACAAGTGCAATAGAAAGTCTAATTAAAACTAAAATCAGAAAAGATGTGTAGCCTTAAATACCTTCGTTATTAAAGACGTTCATGAAAGACGGTATTCATCTTAAGAAATTAGAAAAAGAACAATAAAACCCATCAAATAAGAAGAGCTGAAACTAAGGAAATAGAAACAAAATAAAAAGGATAATTTGGGTTTATATAAGCCCAAATTTTATTGGTTCTTTCTTTGAACCAATTTCATGATTTCCTTGAAAATCATCAATTTCCTAGCAAAACTGATTCAAAAGAAGAGGAAAACATGAACAGTGCACTGGCCCCATGTGGCTTTTTAGCAGAACTCTATTTCAATTTTCATGAGCAAATAGTTTTAATGTGACTTAAATCCATGATGCCCAACCTTGACTGCACATTAGAATCACCTGGGTGACTGCAATGTATAGCCAAGTTTGAGTTTGCAACCCAGGGATTCAAATTATTATAAATAAGAGAAAAAGATGAAAATCTCTCTAACTCATTTTATGAAACCAGTATAACCTTAATTTCAAAATTCGAGGAAAGCATCCAATAGTCTAAAATTGTATTTATTATGTTTGAATGGTAAATACACTTTCTATTGCGATGACAGATTTTCTTGTTTTAAAACTTCTTATCTCCAATTAAACCAGAATTTGTTGTGGGTAAATTCTTTGCTACCTCTGTGACATCTTATTTCACCTCTACTATGGGCAAAGAGCAACGAATGTCTTCAGTTAAACCTCATTTTAAGCCCCAAATAGTAATGGTCAACTAATCTATCCACCTTATGCAGCACACTTGACACTAAACAAGTTTTAACCTTTTCAGAAAATCTTCAAGATTTTCTTCAAGAATCTCACACGTCTTCAAGAGATTAAGACTTGTGATAATAAAGCTCATTCAACAGAGTAAGTCACCATCTCTGAAAGTGATTCTAAAAGGAGTCCTGAATGTATACTGAACTCCTTTCAGTGTTAAGCCCCTCAAGACAACCGCATCAAAGAGGGCAAGACTCATTTGGATGTGTAAGATCTGCCCTGTTGTTCCAGGATTAGTCATATTACTTTATATAGTTTGGGTTTGAATCCACTTTAGTCTTAGAGTAATAAGGGAACTAAAAAGCACACAGGATGATGAGGAACTAGTCTCCTGGGACGTGAGTGTCTAGGATATTTCGGCTTTCGGCTACTGACATTCCTCTGGGTTTCCTTCAAAGAAGCAAAACCTCATGCCATAAAATACGCTCCACCCAGTTCTAGTAAACGAAATCCTCTGGCTCATTCTGCAGCTAATATGCAACAAACCATCTATGACATGGTGATTAAGCTGACAGATACAGAAAGTCCAGAGTAGCTACAACTCTGAACTGCAGTCAGATGACCTGTAGGGGGAAAAAATAGCAGACCATAATTAATTAACTTAAACAGAGACAAAAACCAGATGTTTACCTACAGTCTCGCCTATTTCCTACGGAAGCATTTTACAACAGACGTCTGGAAGTTATCCCAATGAATTCGGACATTTCCTGAAGGCACATCAAACAATAAGCTCTGATCAACTCCACGTTAATTTTTTTCTTCTGCAGACCCTATTTCAGAGGTTTGTTCTGATTGTAACATACTACCTTCACCTCAAAAGGAAAAAAAAATTGGCCACTGTGGCAGTGTAAAGCATTTCAGTGATAGAAAATAAAGAAAATGTTTGACTACCTTCACAGCTGGAAAATTATGGGTGTAAGGGGTGGAGGATGGTGGGGAAGAGAGAAAGAAAAGGAAAACAAGGCAGCAGGGCTTCTCCTGGATAGCATCGGGATGGTACCCATAGGGTTATGAGTTCATTAGCATCTCTCTGTTCACATGCATCTTTTTTTCAGCGACAGGAGGTCGCCACTCATGGCATCAATTTAACAAACTAATTTGGTGATACTTGATCTAAAATTTCAAGTTTTCTATTCAATGAGGGAAAAAGATCTTGTAATTTTACTAATCTGAGGCTCTGAATGAAGTATTTCAAATTGGTCACTCTAATTAAGCAAAAGGGCTGATTAAAATTAACCTTTTCAGAAAATAAAATCTAAAAATATGACCTAACTAATGATATGTAAATTGCTTCACTTGATGATAAAATCATATTTGAAGCCATGTAAAGTTGAGATGCCCTTTTAGCAAAGGTCTGTTGTGGTTAGGAGTGTGGTACCCAGCGGGGAAGAGTCCTTTTCAAACCCAGATGCGATTCTGAGCTGAAAATGTTTCCCTTAGCATTAAGGTGCTAGCTGATACAATTTTTAAGGACAACCAAATATTGAAGAAATCAAAATCTCAAAACAATCAATGAAGAACAATATAAATCCCACCATTTATTGTAGGGCACTACAAAAAGTGTGTGAGAATAAAATCTTTCATGATCCTCCAGAACTTCCCTTCATGATTAAGGCATCACTAAATTACTAAAATTCTTTGAAGAGATCATCAGAAATGTCATCTCTTCCAGAAAGTCTTCCATAAGGTTAGGTGCTCTGCCAATGGGTTCTCTTAGAGCTCCATGCTGATCCCAATCATAACATGTCCAACCCTGAACCATCTTGTCTTTTTATCAGCCAATCTTCCCCACTAAACCATGATGTCTTTGGGGCCAACAACTGTGTTTTAGTCATACTGTATTGCCAACCCTTAGTAGAGTGCCTCATTCATAATAGGTATTTCATAAATCCACGTGAAATCAACTTTGTATTCATCTTTGTATGGTCTTTTAGTTTTTATATGATACCTTAAACACTATAGGGACCAGATAAAAGTTTACTGAATGAATACATTAGTAGCAGATTCACTTTTGCATATGGTGAGTCTGAACCAAACCAACCACCTGGATGAAAAGAGTAACATGGTGAGGCCTCTCAGTGACCCTACATTAGAACAGTCTCTCAGGCTGTGCCCTTGGTTGGCTTTGGGCCAGCCCCAGCCTTAGAGCCTATTCATGCTATGCTGTATAAAAGAACTGATGAGGAAGAAAGTGTCTAGCAAACCACCAATTGAGATGATGGTCCATCACTCTTTTGAGTGATGGAGAGAATCAGTTAGTCATAGTATAACATAAACTTTGGTCACTTATAGCTCCAAAAATCTGCAACAGGATGTAGTTTGCCAAACTATTCCCCACAATTCAAAATCTATTGCTCTTAAAAACAATAGTAAAATAAAGATAAGTAAAAGCACCGCCACTAACTACTTCTAAACAAAAGATTAGGAGCCTGTGGTTACACCGATGTGACTCAATTGTAGCTTCTACCAATGAACCAGAGTCAGGTACGACAATGTAATTGGGATTCAATCAGTTGTTGATGAATTGATTAGTACAAAGTATTACAGTGAGAAACAAAGACCATCACAGAAATTCTACCATTTCCCAAAGCAATCAAGTGATTGCTTAGGTCATAGTTATGCACCTCCTGTAATCTGAGCAGGCAACCTTCGTGTGTGATGCTACCAAGAGAAATCCACCCCCCCACCCCCCTCACTGCTCTCCTCCTTTGAGATGTACTTCTTCCTTTCTTCCTTATCTATTTTTACGGCCCATTACTCTTTTCTTAACAAAGCTTTCTCTTTTTTCATGCTCTCTCATCCTCCTATGACTAAGACCCAATATCCTCATTCGTACTATAAGCATTGCTTAAATGGATTTTCCAGATCACTGAAGCTTATTCCTTTGAAAGCTAAAATGCCTTTAAAAATTACTTTAACCATTTTGGTTGGAAGTTTTTAAAATGTGCCATTTGCTCCCTTTACTACTACTTCTTCTTTTTTTTTTTTTTTTTTTCAGATGGGGTCTCCCTCTGCTGCCCAGGCTGGAATGCAGTGGTACAATCTTGGCTCACTGCAACCTCCGCCTCCTGGGTTCAAGCGATTCTTCTGCCTCAGCCTCCTGAGTAGCTGGGACTACAGGTGTGTGCCACCATGCCCAGCTAATTTTTGTATTTTTAGTAGGGACGGGATTTCACCATATTAGCCAGGCTGCTCTTGAACTCCTGACCTCGAGATCCACCTTCCTCAGCCTCCCAAAGTGCTGGGATTACAAGCCACGTGCCTGGCCCCCTTTACTTCTTAAGAGTATACACCTTTTTTTTTTTTTTTTTTTTTTTTTTGAGACGGAGTCTCGCTCTGTCGCCCAGCCCAGGCTGGAGTGCAGTGGCGCGATCTCGGCTCACTGCAAGCTCCGCCTCCCGGGTTCACGCCATTCTCCTGCCTCAGCCTCCCGAGTAGCTGGGACTACAGGCGCCCACAACCGCGCCCGGCTAATTTTTTGTATTTTTAGTAGAGACGGGGTTTCACCGTGGTCTCGATCTCCTGACCTTGTGATCCGCCCGCCTCGGCCTCCCAAAGTGCTGGGATTACAGGCGTGAGCCACCGCGCCCGGCCCCAAGAGTATACACCTTATAACTTGAAACTCTCTCGACCTTGCAGGCTCATCAGTCTACACATCCCCTCAGGCACTTCTGAGAAGGCAAGAACTCTCTTGCCTACAATCCACAGCTCCAGATCGCTGAGTACTAGTATTTCAGTTTTTTATCTCATTTTTGTAGTTCTGTCTTTTAATTTTTTTTTTTTTTTTTTGGAGACAGAGTTTTGCTCTTGTTGCCCAGGTTGGAGTGCAATAGCGCAATCTTGGCTCACTGCAACCTCCGCTTCCCAGGTTCAAGTGATTCTCCTGTCTCAGCCTCCCAAGTAGCTGGGATTACAGGCATACACCACCACGCCAAGCTAATTTTTTTTGTATTTAGTAGAGAATGGGGTTCCACCATGTTGTTTGGGCTGGTCTCGAACTCGACCTCAGGTGATCCACCCACCTCAGCCTCCCAAAGTGCTGGAATTACAGGTGTGAGCCACTGTGCCCGGCCAGAACTTTTAAATTTTCATTGCTGTCATTATCTCTGATTTTCCCTCTTCCCCTCCCACTCCCTAATCTACTGTGGGGTGGGTAGTCAGACAGGCAAACTCACATGAACCTTGTGTGAGAGAAGGTTTTATTGATACTGGTTCATGGGTCTTTGAGTAAGGGGCCTAAGGCCTGTCCTGTGAGTAAGGTTCATTGGATTTGTGTCAACAATTTCAAGTGTTCAGAGACCCTTTTTACTTAATTCTGGGTTCGGGACATATGAGTGGTAAGTGAAGGTAAGTAAAGTAGACTGAAGTTTGACATCAGGATAGGTGGGTATCACTGTCATTTATATTTATATAGAAACACTGTTTCCAGAACAGCTTGTATTCATGCTTTTAGGCTGCAGTACATTCACGCAAACTATCATCATTCTGCAGTTAAACTGCAGACAAAAATAAATGAGACAGAAAAGGGCAAAATGCTGACTTCGGTAAACCCAGAGATCATCAGATGGCCGGGGCTTCCTCAGATATCTCCGTGTCCCAGCCTTTCATTTTCCTGCTTTTAACTTAGGACATTCTTTTGCTATAAGCTAAGCGACTAAGCACCATCACCCCCAACCTCTACACTACCTTTCCAGTTTTGTGTGTGTGTGCGTGTTTTTTTTTTTTTTTTTTTTAGACAGAGTTTTGCTCTTTTCCCCCAGGCTAAAGTGCAATGGCACAATCTTGGCTCACTGCAACCTCCACCTCCCGGGTTCAAGTGATTCTCCTGCCTCGGCCTCCTGAGTAGCTGGGATTACAGGCACGCACCACCATGTCTGGCTAATTTTTGTATTTTTAGTAGAGATGGGGGTTTCATCATGTTGACTAGGCTGGTCTCGAACTCCTGACCTCAAGTGATCCATCCACCTCAGCCTCCTAAAGTGCTAGGATTACAGGTGTGAGCCACTGTGCCCGGCCTTTTTCCTTTTTCTAGATAAATGAAAGTAATGTATTTATTCACTTATTATAAATTCCTTTAAAATAATAATATAGTTTCCGGGTTTTCTGCTGTACCACGGTTGAAAATACTAATGATATTGTTGATCAGCTATTTTCCCCACTGCTTTATCATTGTTGCTATTTTCTTTTTTTAAAAATAAACTTTACCATGTACATTTAAGGTATAACATATCATGATGTTACACAATACATACATATAGTAAAAAGGTTACTATAGTGAAGCAAATTAATATATCCATCATCTGACATAGTTACCCATTTTTTGTTTTTTTGTGGCAATAGCAGCTACAATCTACTCATTTGACATGAATCCCATATATGGTACAATTTTATTACCTATAGTCCTCATGTTGTACATTAGATCTCTTTTCAGTTTCTTAAAGTGGAAACTTGCTGTCATCAATGGCTCTTCCCTCGGTTTCCCCCCTTAAACCAGGCAGTTTCGAGATTCTGGTGTATGTGGTTCATTCCATGTCCAAGATGCATTTTACCTTCTTCTCACTCACGCCTGCCAGAATTCTAATCCATGGCTCTTGCACACTTCTGTTTTCCAGACATCCCTCTCACCTCTCTACCCAAATCCATCCCAAATATAATAGTGACCTAGTCTTTCATCACTGGGCTAGCAATCTCCATCTCCCTAGCACTGTCATTGGTTAGCTCTCCAAATATATCTTGCTTGCATTTGAATGCTATATTTTCACCTTTAGTTCCTTTTATAGTACTTCTTACCACCCACCTCCTCCTGTTCAATCTTTACATTAGCACCTTCCAGTTTTATATGCTCCATATAGTTTTGCAGACAGAATTAAAGAAATATGTTAGAATTCTCTTTTCTCATCTGTCTACTCCAGAGTCCTATCCCTGATCACACTTTCACACGAAATAAAGAAATTTTCTTTTCTAAACGCCTTGGAATTTAGTGACTACGTTCCTGATTTAATCTACTCAACTATTTTCCCTTTGATGTATTTCCCAAGCCTCTAGACAAAGAATGACCAGGTTTGTTGTTGTTCTCCACATACCCCGCCCCTCCTCCTTCCTCACATTGTAATTGTCAACAATAGCCGGACCACACTTCTGAACATTTGGTAAGGAGCTACGTCCCAAGTTAAATAAATCCCATCCCCTGTCCATCCTTCCACCTCTCCCACAGCACTCCAGTGGAGCCAGTAGAATCTCCATTTCTTGGTCAGTGAAGCCCCTTCCACCCTGAACTTATTCAGAAAGCCTTCTACCCTCCATGGGCCTGGACTCCCTTCAGAGCACAGGAGCACTCCTAACTCCTGCAGCCCTTCTGAAGGAAAGGACCCACCCCTCCCCAGGACACCCGCCTCAGGCCCAGGAGCAGGGGAGGCTCCACTTGCCCGCAGGGCTGCTCACAGAGAAACACCCCACCACCCTCCTTTCAGGCCCATGACCTCTGACTAAACTTCCTTCCCCTGCTCCTCATCTGGGTCCATGTGGCGCCCCCCACTGTTGAACACACCTGCTTTCCAGGTCCTTGCCCACCTTATCCCCAATATTCTCTTTCACTGGCTTGGGCTGCCCATGTTCTAGGCTCCACCCCAGGGCATCCCTTGCCCTGGGACTGCTCCCCCTGCATTTCCCACTATCCCACGGCCCTCACTGCAGTCAGCCTGCTCCCTGACACAGTCGGTCAGCATTCCAGTCCTACTATACTCCTACTTCTCCCAGTTGACTGGCCCATCCTGGCTTCTCTTCCTTCCCTACCCAGCTTGGATTCTGTGGCTGATGTCCAGAATTGCTCTTTCACCAGCCCCCTCGGGTCCCTGCCAGCAAACCTTTGCCTGGACTTCCCACACCAACCTGCTACTTTTTTTTTTTTTTTTTTTTTGCACCAACCTAATAAAACAGTTGCAGTAAAGAAGCCAGCTAAAACCCACCAAAACCAAGATGGCGACAAGCATGACCTCTGGTCATTCTCACGGCTATACTCCCACCAGCACCATGACAGTTTACAAATGCCCTGGCAACCTCAGGAAGTTACCCTATATGGTCTAAAAAGGGGAGGCATGAATAATCTACTCCTTGTTTAGCATATCATCAAGAAATAACCATAAAAATGGGCAACCAGCAGCCCTTGGGGATGCTCTGTCTATGGAGTAGCCATTCTTTTATTCCTTTACTTTCTTAATAAACTTGCTTTCACTTTACTCTATGGACTCACCCTGAATTCTTTCTTGTGCGAGATCCAAGAATCCTTTCTTGGGGTCTGGATCGGGACCCCTTTCTGGTAACAATAATAATCAGAATATATTTTCTTTCAACTCATCTGAGAAACCTATGCTATGCCCAATTATTTGGCATGCTAGTTGTGGGGATAACAGGGGTAGGTGAACAATAAATGCATTAATCAAAAAGAGACATTCAGAAGACTAGTGTAAAGGGATAACCACTGTGAGGGCAGGGACCTCAAGATCAGTTTTCTATATTCAGTCAGTCGTCCCTGAAGCAAACATTCAGGCTGCAACTCTTGGCTCAGAGACAGAAAAAAATCCAATCAAAGAGATGCAGAGAAACTCCATGCTGGCCGAGCAGTTTTGTGCCCTCTGTGCTGGCTCTCACAAGCCAAATGCAATAAATGAAAAGGAGGCACAGCATTGGAAGAGCAACTGAGCCCAAGGATGGCGAATCAGGGGAGAAAAGAGAGCACGCTGGAACTTATTCCTTATAATAGGCAACTCCACTCATGCATAATTAGGGTGCACTGGAAGAGAAGACTGGTATGTGACATGATCATCCCTGAACAAACAAAAATAAAACAGACTGCATCCCTCCCCATCCTGTACCATCTAGACATTTATGATGTAATAAAGACAATACATACAATCAGGTACAAATCCTAATGTATACATAGACCACAATAATGTTGAATGAAGACCCAAATTAAAATAAAAAAAAAATGTATGAGATGTATGTTAAAAAAAAGATATGGCTCTACAAATCTTTGAGCCTCCTGGTTAAAAACTATAACATTATATCTGTATTTGTACATATCTCTAGTAAAACTAATATTGTTGTCTGCCCTAAGACAGCCCTCCCCCAAGAAAAATGCTAATATTTAGCAAATCATCATTTACCTTGTAGAAGATCATAAAAAGATCATCCAGTTTCCCATGCAAATCACCTGCAGTGCAAATGAAAAATCAGTATTCAGTAGAAAACAAGATACAATGCCCATTTTGTTACAGACTTTTAAAAGTGAAATACTGCTGATCCACCCCAAGTGTTCTCAGGGCATTGGGTTTTTATCCTACGGACGATGTTAATTTGACAGGAAATTTGTCTCCATAGCACTCTTTTCTTCCTCTCCTATAGTGGGGACAGCATCTAGTGCTTCACTCCAGTCATTTGCACAGGGCTTTGATCACTCTGGGCCAAGCACTGTGCTAAGGGTTTTACATGAATTATCTAGTTCAATCCTTACAACCACTCTGTGAGATGGGTTTCGTCTTCATCATTCTTGTCTTACAAATGAGGCTCAGAGTAGTTAAGTAAGTTATGCAAAGTTACTCAGCCATCAAGTATCAGAGCAAGAATTCAAACCCAACTTTAACTCACTTCAAAACTCAAGCTTGGCTGGGCGTGATGGCTCACACCTGTTATCCCAGCACTTTGGGAGGCCAAGGCAGATGGATCATTTGAGCCTAGGAGTTCAAGACCAGCCTGGTCAACATGGCAAAACCCCGTCTCTACTAAAAATACAAAAATTAGCTGTGCATGGTGGTGCACACCTGTAATCCCAGCTACTCGGGGGGCTGAAGCATGAGAATCGCTTAAACCCGGGAGGTGGAGGTTGCAGTGAGCTGAGATCACACCACTGCACTCCAGCCTGGGCAACAGAGCAAGACTCCATCTCAAAAAAACAAAAAAACAAAACAAAACAAAAATTTAGCCAGGTTTGGTGGTGCGCACCTGTGATCCTAGCTACTCAGTAGGCTGACTGAGGTGGGAAGATTGCTTGACCCTGGGAAGTCAAGGCTGCAGTGAGCTGTGATCATGCCACCACACTCTAGTCTGGGTGACAAAGTGAGACCCTGTCTCAAAAATAAAACGAAAAACAAAATCCCCTCAGGCTCTTAGCGATTATTCTGTTCACTCACACTGTAATCCCTAGGAGAGCAGCAACAGTATCTACTTTAGTCAGCATTGAATCCCCAAGTGCCTACCATAGTACCCAGTGGATAACAGACACTCAATAAATATATTTCTTGGCTAAGTACATAGCTTTTTAAAGCCATGTTTTCAATATACTCCGGCAGTAGCATCTGAAATTTAAACATTGTGAGTAGATAGTTGACATTCTTTGATGAGACATAGAAAAAAAATGAAAGCCAACTAGGGGAAATCATATGAGTATCTGAAGCCATTAATTAAAAAATAAGGCCAGGCATGGTGGCTCACGCCTGTAATCTCAGCGCTTTGGGAGGCCGAGGCAGATGGATCACTTGAGGCCAGGAGTTCGAGGCCAGCCTGGCCAACATGGTGAGACCCTGTCTCTACTAAAAATACAAAAATTAGCCAGGCATGGTGGTGCGCACCTGTAATCCCAGCTACTCAGGAGGTTGAGGCAGGAGAATCGCTTGAGCGCTGGGAGGCAGAGGTTGCAGTGAGCTGAGATCACTCTACTGCACTCCAGCCTGGGCGACAGAGCAAGACTCTATCTAAAAAAATAATAATAATGAGTGACTATGTGAATATCCAAAAGCCCTATTTGGATAACTATTTCCAGGTAAAATATCTTTCATAAGCTCTGCTCATAAATTTTTATTCTTTGTATTCAACTTAATTACTATAGAATTTAATTTAGGAATACTTTTCCCTCAGTTTGCTTAAAATCCCACAACCAAGATTAACCAGATATATGCAACAGAAGACTCCAAATATACTGGGAATAGTAAAATAGAAACTCTATATCACCAGCACTTATTTATAAAATACTACTATAATATTATTAGCATATTAATATCATTGTATGCTTAAATCTCATTGCTTTCATATGGTCTCACTCTAAATCTAAGGACATAAAGACGGGAGGACTCTTTACTTAGTTTAATATTTTTAACTTCTAGTTGGACAGCGAAAGAAAAACTTGTATCACGGGAAGAAGGACAGAAAGATATTTCCACTGCCAACAAAAACATGAGTGCAGAATTTGTTATCATTTATAATATAACTGTAGACTAAAAATCCTCTTATATTTCATGCATGCTGAAAACTGTGGGGCATATTTACATGTACATGTACAAAAATGTATTTCACAATTAAAATAATAGCAAATTTTCGTCACAATCTCTCCCCCTTTCCCAACACCGTCTTAAACGGAAGACGGTTTTGAAGTTATGGTCCCAATTTTAAATTTTATTATAAATAATCACAAAAGTTTTGAAGTTCAATGAGCTGTTAAAAATGGAAAATAATAATATTCCCATGTTAAGAAAACCCACGGGCCTTGTCTTTTCCCTCTACCAATGGTGCTACATGAAAAAGTCTAGAAATAAGTGCCAAGATGTGGATATCTTTAACGAATGGAGATGTCCAATTAAGTCATTCCCTAATCTTTGTCTCATGATGGAAAATGCACCATCAGGTACATAATGTGAGGATGGCAGATGTGGGGCTGCCTCTAACCTGGGATACAGAAGACCTGATTTTAATTCTGATCCTGCCATTTTTCTGTTTGAGCTTCAATTTCACCCATAAGAGCAAAGAATAGACTAGAGAACCCTTCAGTTCTCACACTGTGGGATTCTAGGACCGCCCTGCCCTGTACTTAACGTGTGTCTTCTTCTAGATCCTTCTAGCAAGGATGAGTCTGTAGTGGCTCCCAGTGAAACACAGGGGAGCGTATCCCATTCTCAGTTTGGGCTATTCTAGATATCCTAAGAGCACACCTAGCCCTGGCCTCACAGGCTTCACAGGGTGGCATGGCTTTCTGAGCCTCATGACCCGAAGTCTCTATTTTCCATGAAAAGTAAGGCCAGGTGAGGCCTTGAATAAAAGACCCCCACTGCTGAGATGAATCATCTGCTAGTCAGAGACGTGATGGCCTGATGAGGCTGGAAATGAACCATTAGAGACTCTTCAAAAACCTGAGTTAGGGCATGTCATGAGGTAGGCACTGCTACATCAAGTCCCTGCCACCACTATCAGATGCTAGAAATGCAAATACTTTAATTAGATTGTCAAATTCACTTCTACCTGCCAGAATAAGAGAAATGCAGACGAAAAACTGATTTGGAAAATAACAATCACTGTTTTGTAACCTACAGGCTTAATTAGAAGTTAAGGGAATTGCTGTTCCTTCCACGCACCCCACTCTCAAGCAGTTGCAAGCACGCTGAGCACCAACTGTGAGGAATTTCAATGCGTACTGTTTCTTGAAGCAATATCCTGCCAGGCTGGCCTATATGATAGCAAAATCTCAAATCTTGTTATTTAAAAGAACAAGAAACAGATTTCTGGGACATTCCCACTCTTCTAAAAGCTGCAGAGACCAGTTGGAAAAATCTAAAACAGCAGCCAAGGGCAGAGAAGAATTTAATCTCCACCCTGCCATGGGTTTTTCTCTTCCCAGCATAAGTGGCATGCAGAGGCCCACCTAGAAAAAGCAATGTGGAACAAAGAGAATGAGAGCTAGACGGAGGGCAAAGAATGCTTATTCCACCCATGGGTGGTTTTTCCATATTAAAATGCTGTCTGCCTTTATAAAAAGCTACGAGCTCTTTAATTTCTCACATAATTAATTCCTGCCAGCTGGTATGCAAAACAAAGACAAGATGGGGAACAGTATTATCATGATAGATAATTCTATATTAACATTTTTCCCTTAACACAGTCCAATTTACACAGTTTTCAAGTTAGGCAAACGATGTAGGACCAAGAGGCTCCTAAATATTAATTTGACAACTCTGGTCTGAAACTTACCACAGATTGTTAACTCTTTGGAGGGAGAAGTTTGTACATGAGTGAAATTCGGCATTTGCTTCAGGACTTTCTTGGTTTCAAATAGCACCTCTAAGACATAATGGGCATGAAGTATCTGTGAGGGGGAAGCAGAGAAAACAGATGTAATGAACAAGGAAGACAGACATGACTGTATAAAAAACTGTAAAGGTGGAGCACGTGCGCACGTTTCAGGTCACTGTATTTCAGGATAATCTCTCAATTATTCTGAAATAGATCATTCTAGCACAGTGTCTGGCATATAATAAGCCCTCAGTGGACATGTGTAACTGAAAAAATGAATCCTCATCCCAGGTCCTTAGAGCCCAAGAGAAGTGAAGGGAGGCACGCCCTTGCCCTAGGGAAACATGCAGACAAAAAGCCAATTGTAATAAAAAAAGAGAAAAAGAAAAAGGAGAGAGAGAATGAAGAAAAAATGATAAATACATACTCCAAAATATAATATAGCATTGATGTGACTACTACACAAATTTAATGTATTTTAATAGGTCAAAACTATTTAGACCTATTGCCATATTGGACCTATGCTGTCCAATATGGCAGCCACTAGCCACATGGAACTATTGAGCATGTGAAATGGAGCTAATCTGAATTGAAATGTGCTGTAAGTGAAAAATTCACACTGGATTTTCAAGCTCTTTCCTTTTTTTTGTGGAGGGGGAAGAGATAGGGTCTTACTATGTTGCCCAGGCTGGTCTCGAACTTCTGGCCTCAAATGATCCTCCTGCCTCAGCCTCCCAAAGTGTTGGGATTACAGGTGTGAGCCACCACCCCCAGCCACATGTAATCTGTTGATTCCCAACACTGGCTTCAGTGTTACCTTAGCTTGTCATTGTAGTTTTTCTGGTCCATTGGTAGTACTAATCAGAGTAATTGTTGTCTAAAGGGGCAGTTTTGTTTTTTAAAAAAGCTAAATTAACAAATATTAACTGAGAATATATTGCAACAACAGAAAATTATTATGAAAATAATTTCTCTGGGTCTTTGGATTGACTAAAACCATTCTGGTCATACTAGTCCTTGCCTATAAGGCTATCTTTCCATAGCATTAGAATTATATTTACAACTGCAATATTAAATACTCAAGATGATTAACTCAGATGGCAGTCTCTCCATTTATAAATATACTCAGGTTAAATAACCACTTTAATAAAATAGTCACATTCTTTTAAGTTAGAGGAAAATACTACCTTTAAAGAATATTTCTTTTTAAAAAAGCAGTTTTAGGGCCGGGCACAGTGGCTCACACCTGTAATCCTAGCACTCTGGAAGGCCGAGGCGGGCAGATCACTTGAGGTCAGAAGTTCGAGACCAGCCTGGCCAAAATGGTGAAACCCTGTCTCTATTAAAAATACAAAAATTAGCCAGGCGTGGTGGCACGTGCCTGTAGTCCCAGCTACTCAGGAGGCTCAGGCAGGAGAATCGCTTGAACTTGGGAGGTGGAGGTTGCAGTGAGCCGAGATTGCGCCACTGCACTCCAGCCTGGGCAACAGAGTAAGACTGTACCTCAAAAAAAAAAAAGCAGTTTTAAAATGGAGAAACAAGTCCTTTTTTTAGTTGAAATAAAATTTTAAATAGTAGAAATGGGTAAAATAATGAAAAGTCATTTTCCGTCTCCCCTAGATCATATTCCCCTAATCTCTACCCCTAGAAACAGGCACTGTTAAAAGTATCATATCTTTCCCAGAAATATTCTATGTGTTTGCAAGCATACAAAAATCAATATAACCACAGATGAATATTAAAATGCATGTATAAACATATAATCCCTTAAATACAATGTGCTATATCCATACAAAGTAACATTATTCAGCTAAAAATAGGAAGGAAGTACTGATCCATGCTACCATGGATGAACCCTGAAAACATGCCAAGCAACAGATGCCAGGCACAAAAGGCCACATATATTGTATGATTCCACTTATAGGAAGTGTTCATATTAGACAAATCCATAGAGACAGAAGGTAAATTAGTATTGCCAGGGGCTAGGGAGGGAGCAAATGGGATTGATTGCTAATGGGGTTTTGTTTGGGGGTGATGAAAATGCTCTGGAATTACATAGTGGTGATGGTTGCACAACATTTTTAATATACTAAAAACTGTTGAATCATACACTTTTTTTTTTGGCAGGGGGGACAGAGTCTCACTCTGTCGCCCAGGCTGGAGTGCAGTGGCACAATTATTTATGAAATAAATACTCTTAAAAAACCAATGGGTAATACAAAGATCACAAGGGAAATTAGAAAATACTTTGAGATGAATAAAAATGAAAACACAACACATCAAAACTTATGGGATACAGCAAAAGCAGTGTTCAGAGAGAAATCTGTAGCTGTAAATGCATGCATTAAAAAAGAAGGATTTCACATCAATAAACTAACTTAATATTTTGACAAAGAAAATAAGAATTAGAGTGGAGATAAATGAAATAAAGAATAGAAAAACAATAGAGAGAATTAACAAAACCAAAAGTTGGTTCTTTGAAAAGATCAACAAAATTAACAAACCTTTAAGCTAGACTGACTAAGAAAAGAGAGAAAATGAAAATAACTAAAATCAGAAACTAAAGTGGGGACATTACCATCAACCTTAAAGAAATAAAAAGGGGTTATGAGAAAATACAATGAACAATTGTACACCAACAAATTAGGTAATTTAGATGAGATGAACAAATTCTTAGAAACTCACAAATTACCAAAACAGACTCAAGAAGAAATAAAAAATCTGAACAGATCTAGAACAAGAGATTGGATCTGTCATCAAAAACCTCCTAATAAAGAAAAGTCCAAGACCAAATGGCTTCAATGGTGAACTCTACTAAACATTTAAATTAGAATTAACACCAATCCTTCTCAAACTCTTCCAAAAACAGAATAAAAGGAAGCAATTCCTAACTCACTCTACGAGATCAGTATTACCCTGATACCAAAGCCAGGCAAAGACACTACAAGAAAAGAAAATTACAGACCAATATCCCTTATGAAATAGATGCAAAAATTCTCAACATAATACCAGCAAACCAAATACAACAGCATTTTAAAGGGATTATATACCATGGCCAAGAGGGATTTATATTTACAAGGCTGGTTCAACATAACAAAATTATTCAATATATCACATCACATTAATAGAATGAAGGGTAAAAAACACACAATCATCTCAATTGATGCAAATAAAAGCATTTAACAAAATCCAACACCTTTTCATGATAAAACCACTCAGAAAACTAAGAATTGAAGGAAATTTCCTCAAAATGATAAAAGACCTTTATGAAAAACCTACAACTAACATTAAACTCAGTGGTGAAAGATTGAAAGCTTTCCCCCTACGATGAGGAACAAAATAAACACGCCTACTTTCACATTGATATTCAATATTGTGGTGGAAGTTCTAGCCAGAGCAATTGAGCAAGAAAAAGAAACAAAAGGCATCCAAATCAGAAAGAAGGAAATAAAACTATATTCACAGATAACATGTCTGGTATATAGAATATTCAAAAGAATATACCACACATGCACACACACACACACACAAACACACACAAACTACTAGAGCTAACAAGTATATTCGTCAAAGCTGCAGAGTGTAAGATCAACACACACGTAATGAGCAATCAAAAAAGGAATTAAGAAAACAATTCCTTTTATAATATCAACCAAAAGAATAAATTAATAATAAATTTAACCAAGGTGATGAAAGACTTGCCCACTAAAAACCACAAAACATCGCTGAAAGAAATTAAACACATAAATAAATGGAAAGACACCATGGGTTGAAAGACTTACATTGTGAGGATGGCAATTATTACCCAAAGTGATACAGCAATTCAATGCAATCCCTATCAAAATCCCAATAGGCTTTTTTGCAAAAATGGAAAATTTGATCTTCAAATTCATTGCAAGGGGCCCCAAATAGCCAAAACAATAATGAAGAACAACTTCAACATTGCAAAAGAACAAAGTTGAAGGACTCACACTTCCCTATTTCAAAACTTATTACAAAGCTACAGCAATCAAGACAGTGTGGTACTGGCACAGACACATAGACCAATAGAATAGAACTGAGAGTCCAATAACAAACCCATATATCTATGGCCTATAGATTTTTGTTTGTTTGTTTTTTTGAGATGGAGTCTTGTTTTCTCGCCCAGGCTAGAGTGCAGTGGCGCGATCTCGGCTCATTGCAACCTCCACCTTTCGGGTTCAAGCAATTCTTCAGCCTCAGCCTCCTGAGTAGCTGGGATTACAGGCATGAGCCACCATGCCTGGCTAATTTTTGTAGTTTTAGTAGAGACAGGGTTTCACCATGTTGGTCAGGCTGCTCTTGAACCCCTGACCTCAGGTGATGCACCTGCGTCGGCCTCCCAAAGTGCTAGGATTACAAGCATGAGCCACCGTGCCTGGCCTGGCCTGGCCTATTGATTTTTGACAAGGGTGCAAAGACCACTCAATGGGGAAAGAACAGTCTCTTCAACAGATGGTGCTGGGACAACTGCATATCCATATGCAAAAAATTAATTTTGACTTCATACCATATATAGAAGCTAACTCAAAATCATTCACAGACGTAAGTGTAAAGGCTAAAACTATAAAAGTCTTAGAAGAAAACACAGAGGCAAGTCTTCATGACCTTAGATTTGACAATGGACTCTTAGATATGACACCAAAAGCACAAGCAACCAAGAAAAAACATGGATAAACTGGACTTTATCAAAATGTAACGCTTTTAGGCCTCAAAGAACATTATCAAGAAAATGAAAAAAACAACCTACATAATGGGAGAAAATATTTGCAAATCATATATCTGACAAGGAATTTATATTCAGAAAGAACTCTTATAACTCAATAATAAAAAGCCTGATTTTAAGTGGGCAAAGGATCTGCACAGATTTCTGCAAAGAAGGTATACAAATGGCCAATAAATACATGAAAAGATGCTCAACATCATTCGTCATTAGGGAAATGCAAAACAAAACCACAATGAAATGCCATGTCACACACACTAGGATGGCTATAATAAAAATAAAAATAAAAACAAAATAACAAGTGTTGGCAAAAACATAAAGAAATTGGAACCTTCATACATTGCTGGTAGAAATGCAAAATGGTGCCACTACTGTGGGAAGCAGTTTAGCAATTACTGGAAAATTTAAACATGGAGTTACCACATGATCCAGCATAGAACTACCATATGACCCCATGAAATATTCCTAGGTATATACCCAAGAGAACTGAGAACACATGTTTATACGAAAATCTGTGCATGAATATTCATAGCAGCATTGTTCATAATAGCCAAAAGGTGGAAAAGATCCGAATGTCCATTCACTGATAAATGGATAAACAAAATGTGGTATACAATGGAATATTATCAGCCATAAAAAGAAATTAAGTAATGATATATGATATGACATGAACAAACCTTTAAAACACTAAGTGAAAGAAGCCAAACACAAAAGGCCACATATTTGATGATTTCGTTTATATGAAATGTCTAGAATAGGCAAATCCATAGAGACAGAAAATAGAATAGTGGTTGCCAGGGGTGGGGAGGAGGAAATGATAATAGG